>NC_060124.1:285675650-286347793 GCF_021461395.2 Schistocerca americana
CTTTGTTATTATAACCATTGTCCTAGCACTGAACTAGAATGGAGAGCATATTACTCAAAAGCAGTGGGGGCCCCTTAACTTGCACGCAGTTTGTGATGACAGCTACGGGCAGACACGTAGTGCGAGGGTGGTGGCAGGCGGGGTGCCGGTAGTGGGTGTGTGGTGTCCGGATTTCTGGAATTATATGAAAGCGCTGATGCTGTTGTCAGCAGAATGTGATATGCATGTGAACTACAGTCGACCCTCACTCCCACGATAGCGAGAACACATCTACACCGGCACTGCGCTGGCTATACGTTACAGCATAGGTGTAGGGAGCGGGTGTGGGGGCTGTGGGTGTGTGGAGGAGATGTGAGGTACTTCACTCTAGGCAGCATCGCACAACATGACAACACGCTTGCACATTGGACGCCATTGGTTGCCAAATGGAGGTTCTCGGGGTGAGAGGTACTTTATGCTGACACTATGCGTGCAAAGTGCGTGGCGTGCAAATTGCGTGCCACTGGCTGGGGAGCGAGGCTGCTCGGGGCGTAGAGGGCATGGGGTCCCTCCCCAGCCCCCTCCCCCTCCAGGGCTCTGGCATGTCGCCAGATTGGACTATGGTGATGCCACGATACCCAGAATGCCCTTGAATCTAAGGAAGTATTGATACTGACATCAGCGAAATATAACAAACACAATTGTCTAAGCTGTAATATGACACCACAGATAAGAAAGCGCTAATGCTGATGTCAACACGTTTTCCTCCGGAACACCCAGTAACCCTCTACTCATCTCCTCTGAAAACACATTTTTTTCTTCCAAGTGCAACTCATGTACGCCTGCTACTTTGAGTTGATTGGCACCAAACAACAAGCTAAACTTTAGCCTTAATTTTTGCACCTCCTCTTCCGCACGAGTCAGTACACGTTGGTACTCACGGTATGTGTTGCTTTCGACGTCCAGCTGGACTACGCTCTCGCGACCGACGACGGGGGTCTTGGAGGCAGTCTCGTTGGAGGCGGGCGTCTTGGAGGCTCGCCCTTTGCTGCCAGACTCAACACCTGAAAGGCAATCAGTTGAGTACTTTTACAGACACGTATAAACATGTAAAAGAAATGATTTGCAATAATTGTCTTGC
Organism: Schistocerca americana; assembly: GCF_021461395.2. NCBI lineage: Eukaryota > Metazoa > Arthropoda > Insecta > Orthoptera > Acrididae > Schistocerca > Schistocerca americana. Next base: position 285,676,771 of record NC_060124.1, read on the forward strand.
ACTTTTTCTACCACGATCTTCAGTCGGAAGATTGGTTTCATACAGTCCTCCACCTCATTTGTACCTCCTTCCTGTATTCAAGCCTTGGACTCCTTTGACAATTTGTATTCCCTACGCTTCCCTCTATAACCAAATGTATAGCAATATATCTTTTAACGTTAACAAATCGGCGAATCGGCGATGCCTCGATGTGTGTCCTATCACCGATCCCTTATTTCAGTCGGGCTGTGCCGTAAATTTCCTTTCTGTCCGAGTCAATTCAGTCCTCCTTACAGTAATCCGATTTTCTCATATAAACTCCAACATCCTTCTGTAGCTCCAAATTTCGATAGCTTGTATTCTCTTCTTGTGTGAACTGTTTATGAGCCATCTTTCCTTTACACTTTAGCTAAATAGTTTCAGAGAAAACCATTCAAAATGTAAGTATTTACAGTCGTTGGACAAAAACGTGAAAACACCGCTAGAAATGCGTGTTTGGAGATAAATACAGACGCTACCCAGCGCCACAGGTTGCGCTGTTGTATTTGACTGCGAATGGGATCCCTGCAACACCGCCGACAAGATGTGCTAGTCGCGGTCGGAATAGCGCTCTGTGTAGTCGTGGATCCATCACGTGTGAGCCAAGTGAATTCCGTACATCGGCACATCGTTGGTGATGGCCTGGCGGGTGCCTCTGTAAACGCAGTAAGCGAAGTGACTGGTGCCTCAAAAAGCATCGTACCGAAGATTCATACTGCATACAGGGAATGCGGAAAAGCATCGTCTGCCAAGTCACAACGCGGACGAAAACGTGCTTCGAATGACTGGATTGTCACTGAAGAGTACTGTGAAGAAAAAAATGCGGACGACAACAGCGAAAGTCACTGCAGAACTGAATGTCACATCCGCGAACCCTCTCCGTAGCAAAACAGCATGAAGGGAACTCCATAATCAGAGAATTACAAGGCGAGCTCGAATTCTAAAACCACACACCAGTGATGCAAATGCCCGTAACAGGAAGACGTGCTGTGAAGCCATAGAACCTGAACTATGGAACCACAGGCGAATGTCACTTGGTCGGATGAGTCTTGTTTCCAACTTCTGGCAGAGTTCATGACAGGGGTTCGGTGGTGATTTTGGCAGCCACGTCATGGTACTGCGTGGACCCCATGGGTACAGTGCAAAGTCGCGCTACTGCCAAGGACTGTGTCACCACTTTGGTGCATGGTACAGTGTTTATTTCGTGGTGTTGACGATGTGTTTCAAGACGATGGGACCCCTGTTGACACTGCTCCCGCCGTCTATCTAGGATCGGTTCTGTCACTACAAGCATGACTTTTCCCACCTTCCCTGGCCACTACAGTTATTAGATGTCAATATTGTTGGAACTGCGTGAACAATATATTTCGTGTGAAACGGCGGCAAAGTGCATCATATGGAATATAATAGACCTCTCTGGTGCTACTGTACGCTCTGAGTTTACGTATGTAATTAAATGTTCCTTGGTTGTTGTGTTCAGTGTATTTTACCTGGAAGTACAAATATAGTTACTGGCACTAAATGTATTTTACTCACTCTTACTTATTTAACTCTGTCGACTCTAAAAGGTTATGGGCCCAGCGATGCATTTGGAATAACTATATACATAATTTAATAGTGAGAAAGTATTGCAAAAGTTCCAGGTAGTACACTTGCGTGAAGTACGAGTTATCCTTACAAGACGAACGCAACTCTTTTGTATTTTTCTTCGGTATTATTCTTTTCGTCAGGGAAGATCAAAGGTACCTTAAAAAAAAAGCGCGGCACAAATTCCGCACATTGAAAGACTTGTGGGTCGTGAAAACCATGCAACGTGGAAATTTGAAGTAGAAGCGTATTTTAAAGAGTACTTCAAGCTCTCATGTATTGCAGAAAGATACTGCATCTGCTCTTTATTCAAGAAACAAACTGAAGAAATTAGTGAGGTGCTATAGATGTCAAAAGAGGGGGCATACTGCAACTCAGTGTAGAGAAAAAGTAAACCCAAGGTCAGACTCGCAGCAAAAGCGGTATGTTGCTGATAGCGCAGGGAGAGGGACCAATAATAAAGGTAAGGCACTCTCATGTGTTTAATCTTTTGGAGATGTGGGTAATCGTCAACTGGAACGGATTTTAGACTCACTGCATCTGTGTTTTGTATTGTTAAAGACAAATCTCTTCTTTATGATGTTAAAGATAAGACTCATATGGGAATATCTACTGTTGACGGCAGAAAGCTTCAGTACCATTTGGCTGGGAAAGTAGACCTACATGTAAGTGTAAATAATGAACCCGATATGGTTACAGCACATGACGTTCATTATGTAAAAAATGTTGCGATTTACTTACTGTCTGTAGGGTAAATTGTCAAGAAGGGAAATACAGTCCTTTTTGACATGCACGGAGCAAGAGCAATCAACGAAAATGGTGAAGTTATAACTACAGCAAGTAACGAATGGGGTATTTTTAAATTGGATACTATTGACAGTAAACATAGAAATGTTGGTCATTCAGTATACTAAGCGGAAGGTTTTTTATGGCACCGCGGACTTGGACACCCAAATAGAAAGAGTATGTCTTTAATGAGGGATATGATGAACGGAATACAGAATTATAGTGTAACCAAGGACCCTTGTGAGATATTCATAAAAGGAAAACAAACGAGACGACCTTTTAAGACTAGTAAAAGTAGATCTACAGATGTTTTACAGTTAATCCATACAGATGTATGTGGCCCGATGGAGTGCGAATCCATAGGTGGGAGCCATTATTTTCTTACGTTTAATGATGATTATTCGCGACATACTCATGTTTATTTTCTTAGTTTCAAAGACCAAGTGAGTCACATTTTTTAGGAATATTGTAATATGGTCGAAAGGTGGACAGAAAAGAAGATTAAGACCATCAGGTCTGATAACAGGGGAGAATATATTAACCAGAAATTGAAGACACTTCTTGCAAAAATGGGAATCAGGCATCAAACTACCATAAAGTACAGTCCATCCCAAAATAGGGTTGCTGAGAGGGCTAATAGGACCATTGTCGAAAAATCAAGGAGCATGATAAGTGACGCTGGATTATCAAAAGATTTTTGGGCAGAGGTGGTATCAACTGCCGTATATTTGAACAACAGATCACCTACAAAACCATTAAGGAATAAAACCCCCTATGAGACATGGGTAGGAAGGAAACCTGACCTAAGCAATATAAGGGTTTTTGGGTGTGATGCAATGGCGCACATTGCAAAACAGCTAAGAGACAAATGAGACCCTAAAGCTGAAGAGTATGTTTTTGTAGGCTATTGTGAGAATTCAAAGGGCTACCGATTAATGGATCCATTGAATAAAAGGATTGTTACAAGCAGAGATATAGTATTCTTTGAAAATAGAAAGGACTCTGAAGAGGGCAAGACTACTAAGTTAACTGCATCCAGTTCCAAGAGTGGAACCTTATGTGAACAAAGAGGAAGTGAAAAACAGTAAGAGGACAGTTAAAGGCAAATGGAGATTATTTATGATGATAATGAGTTTGAGGACGAACAAAATGAAGAGAACAAAAAACTGAAAGAATATCCGGATTTTGAAATGTATGCAGCCCAGACATTTAATAATGAGCCCGAACAGCAGAAGAAGCAATCAGCGGTCCGAACTCTCAAGAATGGAAAGAAGCGATGGAGAGAGAATTGGAATCTTTATCTGAGAATTAGTAAATATGCAAGCAGATAAGAAGCTATTACAGGCAAGATGGATATTCACTTTGAAGAGCTCCGAAAATTCATCACGAAGATATAAAGCACGACTTGTAATAAAAAGATATTTTAAAAAAACAGGGGACAGATTACAAAGAAACTTTTGTATCTGTAGTCAAGTATGCCTCATTGAGATATCTTTTAGCCTTGGCAGCAAAATGAAATTTAACGATTCATCATATGGATGTGAAAACAGCATATTTAAATAGGAAATTGAGAGAGGAGATATATGTCATTCTACCAAGAGAAGCTATGAAAACCAGATCGGAAAGAGAAAAGATTTGGCGTTTGCAAAAAAGTATTTACGGACTTAAACAGAGTGGACATTGCAGGAATCGATGTCTACATAAAACTCTGATAAATATGAATATCAAGCAATCTAAGTCAGGTCCAAGTATATACTATAAAAGTGAAAGAGAAGAGATAATAATAATGGAAATGTGGGTGGGCGATTTCTTTATCCTGGCTGAAAACAAAAGTCAAATGAGAATTTTTAAGAAACAGCTGCAAACCAAGTTTAAGGTGCATGATATGGGAGAAGGTAAACTTTATTTACGTATGCAGATTACTTAGGATGAAGAGAGACAAGAATTGAGAGTAAATCAATCATCATATACAGAAAAAATCTTAAAGAAATTTGGCATTAGTGATTGTAAACCGATAACTACTCGAATTGAAGTAAGAGTGAAGTTAAATATAAATGAGACAGATGTGGAATATGATAAGAATGTTCCATATTTAAAATCAATAGGGAGTGTATTATATTTGTCTCAAACGTCACTACCCGACAGTTCTTTTGCCACTCATGCAGTGAGCAGATATTGCAGAGACCCAAAGGTAAAGCACTGGAAAGCTGTGAAAAGGATATTCCGATACCTAAGAGGAACTTCAAACAACGAATTAAGATACCATAGAAAAGGTAATACAAAACTAGAAGGCCACAGCGATGCAGACTGGAGGAGTGAATTAGGAGATAGCCACTCCACTACTGGCTGCTGCTTGAAATTATTGGGAGGCCTCATTTCGTGGTCCTGTCGAAAGCAAAAAACTCTTGCACTGAGTACCGTAGAGGCCAAGTATATGGCGCAGTCTTACACCACACAGGAAGCATTGGGGCTGTGAACATTAACATGTGAAATAGAACCCAGTTTAGTAGTGGAATCCATAACGATCTTCTGTGACAATAAAGGAGCCATTAACCTAGATAAAATGATGTCACTAGTGCTAGAACAAAACGTATTGATATAAGGCATCATTTCATTTGGGACCACATAGAGCGACAGAACATCGCCGTGGACTACCTGCGCACAGAAGACGTGTTGACTTGAAACGGTACAGTAGTTTCCGCTCTATAAGCAGCAGGTTTCGCTGCTCGCTCGCACCGGGAAATAGAAACAGAGGCGGCTCCGCATCCAATTTTATTACACGGCGCGGCCGGCCACGGGTGCAACAGAACCCATGTGGACCGGTGGAAAGAAATGTGTCAGGCTTGATAATAAGTATTTATATGTGTCGTGTATTATGCATTTCTTATACGTGAATGTGAATCTGCACATGAACTTTCCTAATCTTCCTCACACCTTTCCGTAAAGCGTGGCCAAATCTTTGTTGGGAAATAGTTCTGTAGTATAGTAGTGCCAACCTCACTCCTGGGTAGGGGATCAGAGGGACATCACAGGCAGGTAAAAGTCAAAGACGTTCCAGTGTCACAAGATTTGGGTTGGAGAGGTTGGTCACGGCCAAGTTGTTCGACCATCCCCTCCACCGGGGCCCAGGAAGACCTCCGGGTTCCGGCCATATTCCATGAGGGTGTTACAGAAGACGGGTAAGTGAGCAGACGTGCCCTCAGTGCTTCTGTCTCAATGTTCAAGCATGGAAGAGAGGTATTTGAATATTTGTACTAATTCTTTTATTTCCAGCTTCGGATTGTGTAAGGAAATGAATGTTGTCGTTTAATTTCAGAAATTTGACCCCCTGTGTTAATGTATCTGGTCCCCAGTTGGCCCGTTATCCTCCTCACGTAGTGGATGTCCTATGTAAAATATTGGGAGACTTTGTTGGTATACATTTGGCCAACGCAATTCCGTCTTGCCCGTAGAAATGTGCGTGCAGATTAGTATATAATATACCCGAGCTATAAGCTGTAAAATTGTAATATCTGTAAACAGGAACAATTGCTGCAATCGCTGTAAAATCGAGTGATAATATTTAAAATAAATACGTAATCAATTGTCATCAATCTTTAACATACCTTAAAAATCACGTAGGAGTCCAGTTAAAGGAATTCATTTAAAAATAAAAGATATAGAATGCAGGGACCCACACATCAGCGTGTGAGCCCTCCAGCCCCTTTCCTAGTATCGTACAGAAAGGGCACGCTCTCCAGGTAGCGCTCTCAAGCTCCCCTCCCCAGTTATCCGTTGCGCAATTTTTCATTCAGGGTTTGACGACACCAACTTTCATCTGGCGTCCCTAGGCAAGGAGGTTGGACGGTAAACTTTCACCTTGACCTTCTGACAAAACCCTTGGACAAAGAGACGTTTGAAAAGATTGTGGGACTATTCGGTTTATCTTGTGAAGGCGAGCCACAAAATATATGCTCAAAGGGGAGTGTTGGAATTGTGTGAACAATATATTTCGTGTGAAACGGAGGCAAAATGCATGATGTGGCATGTAATAGACCTCTCTGGTGCTAGTGTATGCTCTGAGTTTACGTACGTAATTAAATATTCCTTGGTTGTTGTGTTCAATGTATTTTACTGGCACTAAATGTATTTTATTTACTATTACTTATTCAACTGTGTCGACTCTAACAAATATAACTGAGCCTTTATGGAGTAATTTGAAGCGAGGGATGCATGGTCGCTATCCACCTGCCTCCAACTTTCAGGAAGAATGGTACAGGATCCTCTCCAAAGCCATACAGGTCCTGTGTTTACCCATTCCGAGACGACGGGAAGCTGTTTTGAAGGCCAGCGGTTTTCCTACACTCTGCTAGCAATGGTAATGTATTGTGTTTGTGGTGTCCCCATGTTTTTGCTCAACTCCTGCATACTCGATATGAACATATTTCTCTTTTTCAGAAACTCTTTTCTTACTATCGCTAATCTATACTTTATATCACCTGTATTGCGACCGTCGTCAATTATTTTTCTGCTTAAACAGCTAAAGTCATCTGCAGCTTCTACGAGAGCGCGCTGAAAATTAAAGTCTCTTAATTTTTTATTCTGTTGTCAATATCGGTTGAAGTTTTACATGTTATGCATGTTACTCGGTTAACTTTCCCGCTATGCTGACACAAGTTACAACGATCTATCACTAGAGGACTCCGAATTGTAGCGTGTAACATGACGTTGTCTAACGTAACTACGAGTATGTCAGCATCTGGGAGGCAACGTGCTGTAATCGACTTTCTAACCGCTCTAAACTTCACCCATACATGGAGCACTCTCTCTTTCGCATGACAATCTCACAGCACATACGAGCGCTGCGACATCTGCAACAATCCGAAATCTTGGGTACATTGTCGTAGAACATCCTATATACAATCCAGACTTGGCCCCAGCCGATTTTTGTCTGTTTGCAAAACTTGTTGAACACTTCGAAGACTACACTTTGATAGTGAAGAAGCGATGGAAGCGTAGGTGAGGCTGTGGCTCCGTCAACAAAGTCAAACATTCTACAGTGACGGTATCAACAGACAGGTCACTCGTTGCGAGTGTTTGTCGCTAGGGTGACCAACTTGAGAAATAAATACGTAGGCATGAAGAACAAACATGGAGTATATTAAAGAAGTTTGTTTTATGTGAAATTCCTTAACAGTTTTCAGGTAAATTCGGAGGCATTGCTCTTCGGCACGCCCTCGTATTATCTCATACACTCAGCACTGTTTCATTTTCATTAACTGCTAAATCTTCTCCTTCTTAGTGTTGCGATTCCTGTCACCTTTTCCCAGTATCCAAACAAAGCAAGAGCTCCCTTCTAGTAGGAACATACTCAGTGCCTTAAGGATACTCGATCGGAAATTAACCTGAAATCCCAACGGCTTGTTGTTATTTATCTCGCTCGAAACCTGGGGCAGGTCTCCCTGATTTACGTCGCTCGGAATTACTTGGACTTTGCTAGACAGTTTAGGTGCAGTAGTGCATTTTTCCGTCTCTGATGAAATTATATTGTCATCGGAAATCTTAAAGTTTTTATTTCGTTTCCCCGATCTTTAACTGCCTTTTCGAATTTCTCCCTGGTTTCCTTTGCTGTTTATTCAATGTGTAGATTGAATAACATACCGGATAGGTAACAAACCTGCCTCGCTCTCTTCTCTAGTCCCGCTTCCTTTTCATATCCTTCGACTCTGATACCTACAGCCTGGTTTTACTATAAGTTGTAGAATACCTTTCGCTCCCTGTATTTCATTCCTGCCTTCTTCAGTATTTTAAAGAAAGTTTACCTGTTAACGTTGTTTAAAGCCTTCTCTAAATCTACGTATGCAACAAATTTAGATTTGCCTTACTCCAATCCATCTTCTGAAATAAATCGTAGCATCAACACTGCCTTCCGTGTTGCTAGATTTCTCCGGTACCCAAACTGATCTTCCTTGTGGTAGGCTTCTGCCCGTTTTTCATTCTTCCGTAAATAATTACTCTCAGTATTCTGCATCCCTGACTAGTAATATTCACATCACACCTGTCTACTCCTGCCGTTCTGGAGTGGAATTATTCTTCTTGAAGCCAGAAAGTATTTAGCTTTTCTCATGTAACTTATCGCTGTATGCTGATATCAGATGTTATTTTTCAATATTTTCAGACACTCGAATGCCGTTACGATAGTCTGGAATCATATTATCGTTTTTAAGAGCGCAACTATGTAGCACAGTACTCCCTTGATTTAAATTTCATGTAAAAATTACCTATAGGATAAAGTGTTGTACCTAGAGGATAGTGAACCTAGGAAAACATGACGTTTTGTGGTCGGTTCTTCAGCCTAGTGACTGGTTTTAGAATCACACGAAGAAATGTACACTAGACACTGCCATAGACAGTTTCCTGAATTTTCTGCTCTTTCCTGTCGTTATAAAAGAGTTTGTGTTTTGTGGAGAATTTCTAAATATTTCTAACTCTACACACTTAAGTGCTGCATAATATACAATATCCTGCCACACGAACCACAGACATTGGCGAGGTGGGCTGGATTGTGTGCCTCAACGATGCAGATAGCCGTTCTGCAGTTTCAACCGCAACGGAGGGTTACCTGCGGAGAGGCAGACAAATACATGCTTCCTGAAGAGAAGCGGTGGTCAGTTCAGTAGCTGCAGAGGTAACGCTCTGGATGATTGATTTATCTGGCCTTGTACAATCTGCCGATATGGCTTTGCGGTGCCGGTACTGTGAGAGCCTGAAAGCAAGGGAAAACTACAGCCGTTACTTTTCCCCAGGCCATGCAGCTGTTCTTTATGGTTAAAAGATGAAGGCGTCCTCTTGGATAAAATATGTCAGAGATAAAGTAGTACCACATTTGGATCTCCGGGTGGGGACTACTCAGGAGGATATCGTCATCCGGAAACCCAAAACTAGCATTCAATGGATCGAATGTCAGATCCCTTAATCAGGAAGGTAAGAAAAAAAATTTAAGAAAAATAGCGATATAAAGCAATTAGTTCCGCGGATGATACAGAGATTGAAAGAATGTATGACAGAGTTAAGGAAGAGGAAAATTTAACTGTTATTTCTGACTGGAATTCGGCAGCAGAAAAAGGAAGAGAAGGAAAAATAGCAGGAGAATATGGACTGGGGGAAAGGAATGCAAGAGGTAATCGCCTGACAGAATTTTGCATAGAGCGTAGTTTAATCAGCGCTATCGCATGGTTTAAGAATCATGAAGGAAAAGCTCTACGTGGAAGGTTTCGGATTCTATATATAATGGTAAGAGAGATTTCGGAACCACGTTTTACACTTTAAGACATTTCCATGGCACGATGCAGATCCTGACAATAATTTATTGGTTATGAACTGTAGTTTAAAACTGAAGAAGTTGTAAAAGGTAGGAAATTAAGAAGATTATACCTGGATAAGTCGAAAATACCAGGGGTTTTTGAGAGCCTCAAAGACAGCATTAGGCAACGACTGACTACAACAAGGGAAAGGAATACAATAGTAAATGTATGGATACCTTTTAGAGATGAAATAGTGAAGGCAGCAGAGGTTCACACAGAAATAACAGCCTAGTAAAAATCCTTGGATATCACAGGAGTTATTGAATTTAAATGATAAAAGGGAATTTGCACAAATGCATCAAATGAAGTACGCGAAAGGGAATACAAACGTTTAGAAATGACACAGACAGAAAGTACAGAGAGCAAATGGAAGGCCTCAGAAGCATGTATAACGAGGTTAAGGTAGATATCGTCTAAAGGAAAATTGAGGCGGCCTTTGGTGAAAAGACAAACACCTGAGTCTCTATCAAGAGGTCACATAAAAAACGATACCAGGCAAAGAAGGAAAATCTCAAAGGTGGAAGGAATAAATAGGGAAGCCATACAATGGGAATTAACTTGAAGACATCTATTATAAAATATCAGGTTATTGATTACACCCTGAAGCAGCAGAACACCACTAGGCCCCTCGCATTTTCTGCCTCTCCAGTAGAAATGGAGTCAGCTACAAGTCATTCGTGGTAACACGGAGGAAAGTGAGTGAAGGAAGAATTAATATGGGGACTCAGTGTTTATTAAGGATCGCCCTATCCGATACTGTATACAGTCAACTTTCGACACTACCTCTCCTCCCCCCCTCCCCCTGATCTTTTCCCTCCTTTCCGTACCGTCGTATTTTGATAGGAGACATTGTGAGACATCAAGGAACCGTCAGTCTAGTATCGAACGCATTGTCGTGGATACAAATTACAGAGGGTGACCATGAGACGTACACAGTAAGCAGTTTCAATTAGGTGTGAGTTGCAGTAGTTATTTGGAGAAGAGGAGGCTTGCACAGGATAGAATGGCGTGGAGATCTTCATCAAACCAATTTTCGGACCGAAGACTGTATCAACAACATAATACGAGGGTTATTCCAAAAGTAAGGTCCGATTGATTGCCAAATTGAAACCACAGTGAACATCAGAAATGTTTTACTTGTAACAATTAGCTACACCTTTTAGCTACTTCTCTACGTAGTCGCCGTTCTGACTTAGACTTTTGTCATAGCGTTGTACCAACTTTTCAATAGCCTCATCATAGAAGGCAGCCGCCAGTGCTTTCCGCCAATTCTCCACGCTGGCCTACACCTCGTTGTCTGTGTCAAAATGTTGTCTTCAAAGACATCTTCATTGCCCCTGCAGAATGCGGCTGAGAATTGTCGTGAAGACGAAACAGCACGACAGTTATGTAATGTTGGCTGCATACCTTCAGGCGAAATTTCTCACCAGGCCCTCGTACTTGGCGGCAGACACTATTTTCTAGACATCTTTACGCACTCACTGCGAGCTCAGAAATGAGAAGAGCGACGTGATGCTAACTGGGGTTATACTAGAGACACTACCCAACACATCTGTGCAAAGCTTTATCGGATTTTCATAGTCTTTTCCATTTCGCGACCGATCGGACCTTACTTTTGGAATAACCCTCGTATATTGAAGTTATTTGTGGTGTATTGATAATCCTTCAGTTACTGATTTTCATGCCTAGTGCGTGGGTGGGCTGAAAAGAAATGCCTCTGAAATCTTTATTCTGTCCACGCTTACCACTAGGTCGACTTTCCTGCTTCGCTGGCGCAATGTTCAACCCTCTACCGCCAGAGCTCTCCAAATTATAGCGTGTAACATGGCGGTGTGTAACGTAACAATGATGGTGCATGAGGCACAGTGTGCTGTAATCAGCAAACTGGTCTCCCAGTGCGAGACATGTGTTCGTCTCCAGGGTGATTAAGTTGAGAAATAAATATGTTGAAATGAAGAGTAAAGATGTAGAATAAAGTTTGCTTTACTTGAAAAGCTTTGAGTTTTCATATAAAGAATTCGGAGGAATTATTTTTCAGCACGTCCTCGTAAAATACTAAATATTTTTGAAAATGGAACATGTGATATCTGCAAATTAAATTAATGTCTTCATGTTTTTACATGCCTTGAAATCTGGGTGAATTTCCAACAGCTTCAGTTTCAAAATGTATTTAACTTATAAAAGGCTTTTCATAGTACTTCTATTTACTTTGGTTTCAGTTATTCATTCTTGGTAGTAATAGGGTAATAATACAAAAGATAGACAATGAAATACTACATTGACAAGATTATCTCGACTGCAACTGTTTTAAATTTCAATGGGATATCTTTTCCTATGTAGATGACCATGTTGAACCTAGCAACACCTTTTAACGTTTTGAAAAACACATTTTTTGAGAGTACTTTCTCTAGTTTCAGGGAAAGACTGTAGCACATAAAAAGTGAGTAACAGTAGTTACAAATGGAATGAGAAAATATATTAAACTTCTATTACAGGGCAGGTTACAGGCGGGAAAGAGTTACAAGGAACAACAGGCTCCCCTACTAATAATATATGTACTGCAAGTTACTTCAGTAGAGCTACTGAAGACAACTAGATCTACATATGCGACATGGAAAGTCGTTTTAGTGGTCCTATTGCTAAGGTTTTTGTTCTAGAAATAAATCTAATCAGCTTTATTACGATTCAAGTCCAAACACTATGCGAGTTCTTTTCTCTTCATATGAGTATTGTTTTCTCTATCGCCGACATATTCGTCTTGTGAGAAACAGCAACTTTATTGATATTTATGATAAGGATCATTTACTGTTCCATCTTAGCTGTACATTGTTAACCAGATTAGATGTTTCCTCACAGAGGACTATCTTCAGATCTAAGTAGATGCACCAACAACCAGTCTTGTCTACCACATATCGGAGTACAGTATTATGACATAAGGTTCTGAGTCGACAGGATGGGTTGCTGACGCAACTACTTGGATCTAGGGATAATCCTGAACGATTGAAACAACTAATCAACTTAAAAATGTGCGATTGAAACGGAATGATAAATGAGAACTATCTTAAAAATTGTTTTCTGTCCAATAACGTCCATAAGACAGGGTTTAAACGCCAAGGAGGTGGGAGCAGTGGCCAAATTTGTCAATAACGTCGTCCTGTTAATTCAAAATAAGTTACACACACTAAGAAAGAAAAAAGTCATTGTGACGCTTCAGCCCATATTTGTATATGTTTGATTATATTGAATTATCCAAAATTCCTCCACCAAAAAAGTATCAAGAACTGCTGCCAACATAACTTAGAAGCAGATATAATAGCTCCAACTTAGCCATCACACACAGCTGTTCTTTGATGAAAGATCAGCATCTGAAGATTGTAAAACTGCACAGGTCACTCAAATACTCAAGAAAGGAAACAAGAATTACAGAACCATATTACTGACATCGACTTGCAGTAGGATTTTGGAATGCATATTGTGTTCAAACATTACAAACTACCTCGAAGAAAACGATCTATTGACTAATAGGCAACATGGATTCATAACATATCATTCTTATGGCACAACCCTAGTTCTTTATTCACAAGATGTAATGAGTCCTACCAAGAGAGAATTTCATATTGATTCCACATTTCTAGATTTTCTGAAGGATTATACAGGGTGATTCAAAAAGAATACCACAACTTTAGGAATTTAAAACTCTGCAACGACAAAAGGCAGAGCTAAGCACTATCTGTCGGCGAATTAAGGGAGCTATAAAGTTTCATTTAGTTGTACATTTGTTCGCCATTTCAGCCAATAAAGTTTTTGGTCCCTTTTTCTTCGCAGGTGCTACTGTAACTGGACTACAGTATCTGGAGATGTCAGAGAATTGGCTGTTCCCTCAGCTCGAACAAGAAGCACAACAATTCATATTTCAGCAGGATGGAGCGCCACCACATTGGCACTTATCTGTCCGTAACTACCTGAACGTCAACTACCCGAGGCGATGGATCGGCCGCCAGGCAGCCCGTGACAGAGCACGTCATCACTGGCCTCCAAGAAGCCCTGATCTTACCCCCTGCGATTTTTTCTTATGGGGGTATGTTAAGGATATGGTGTTTCGGCCACCTCTCCCAGCCACCACTGATGATTTGAAACGAGAAATAACAGCAGCTATCCAAACTGTTAAGCCTGATATGCTACAGAGAGTGTGGAACGAGTTGGAGTATCGGGTTGATATTGCTCGTGTGTCTGGAGGGGGCCATATTGAACATCTCTGAACTTGTTTTTGAGTGAAAAAAAAAACCTTTTTAAATACTCTTTGTAATGACGTATAACAGAAGGTTATATTATGTTTCTTTCATTAAATAAACATTTTTAAAGTTGTGGTATTCTTTTTGAATCGCCCTGTAATATTATTGCTCGCAATCACCTTCTAATTAAATTGCGTGCCTATGGAGTATCGTCTAAGTTGTGTGATTTATTCGTGATGTCCTGTAAGAACGGTCACAGTTCATAGTTATTGACGAAAAGTCATCGACTACAACAAAAGTAATATTGCCATTCCCCAAGGCAGTGTTACAGGCCTCTGCTGTTCCTAATCTATAGAAATGATTTGGGAGACAATCTGAACAGCCGTCTTATTGTTACTCTGTTTGCAGATGATGCTGTCATTTACCGTATAGTAAAGTCATCATAAGATCGAAACAGATTGAAAGAAGATTCAGATCAGTTATCTGTATCGTGTGGAAAGCGGCAGACCCTCAGTTATCAAAAGCCTGAGGACATCCACAAGAATACCAAAAGAAATGCGTTGAATTTCGTTCTATGATAAGTCAGACAAATCTAAAGGCTGTAAATTCTACTAAATCCTTACGGTTAACAATTATGAATGACCGAAATTCGAATGATCACATAAATAATGTTGCGTGATAGGCGAAACAAAGACTACGTTTTGTTGGTAGAACACGTAGAAGATACAACACATCTACTAAAAAGACTGTCTACATTATAATTGTCCATCCCCTTATGGAGTTTTGCTGCACAGTTTCGGATCTGTACAAGATAGGATTGACAAACGTTCATTTGAAAAATTTAAAGAAGAGTAGTTTGTTGTGATGAGATTTTTTCACAATATTTCAATCTTTAACTTTCTCCTCCAAATGCGAAAATATTTTGTTAATGCTCAACTATGTAGGGTGAAATGATCTTTATAATAAAGTAAGAGATATCAGAGCTCAGCCAGAAAGATTTAATTGATTATTTTTACACACGCTGTTAGAGAACTAAATTGTAATGAAATTGTGTGAAAGTGGTCTGATGAACCATCTACCAGCAACGTAATTGTGAATTGCGGTGTAGACATGTAGATTCATTATTCTTCGGTATCTTTTATGAAGAGGGATGTTATTATATTATATTATTGTTATATTTATTTTATAGAATCGTCTTATGATAATGGAAATTTTTTATATGTTTGTATGTATATTTGTGTGTGTGTTTAACTGTCACTCTGATGATGATGTATCTACTTTAATAGATATACTGAACGATGAGGGAACCATGTATTATCTTTTAAATCTGATTCGTGAACAACTATACATAGCTTATGTGTGTTACAAAAAGTTGATATTTGGAGTACATATAAATGAACTCAATTCTGTTGCTGTTCATGGTTAACACAGTAGTCGCAGATGATCAGTCACAGTGAAGTGATAAAGTATTTAAATCAATTTATTTACTTCAATATACCACATGATCATCTAAATACTCAATTGAGTGATTATGCATAAGAGAAGCATTAATGTTGTTTTATTTAGTGTGTAATCCTGAAATAAATGGTGAGCTAAGTGAAGGCAAACTTTGTGAGAAGGTCTAGATGTGGTGTAAAAGGCATGTTTCTTAGCTATAGCACCAGTACATACTGATGGACCAAAAAGAATATAAAAAAGGCATTGTAAAGGAGCAATTAAAAAGGTATTAGAAAGAGAAGTAGCAGCATTTCATTCATGGCAAAGTATACTGATACCTAGTTTGGACAAGATGGCAATAAGCTTGACATTTTAATTACAAATAGAAGTTATGATGTAGGTATGAAATTTATAGTGGTAACCATTGTCCAAGATAAGTAGATGGTAAAGGTAATGCGTTAGGAAGTGCATATTTTTTCCAGCTATGAAGAATGATATAGTGGAAATATGTATGAATCAAGGTGAGCTGCAGTACTCATCTATTTCCACTAACATAACAAAAGAACAACTTTGTCTATATCAAGTCTTAGTGCATGAGACTGGTCATGCACTTGGGCTGCAGCACACTGATATCTATGGCTCAATAATGTATCCACACTATAATGAGTCAAATTGACAATCATCCTAGATGACATCAAAGCTGTTCAATGATTATGTGGTAAAATATCACCACAACCAACACAGCTATATAGACCAAAATCAAAACTACTTTATCATCTACCCCAGTTGGATCATTAGGTCAAAGTAAGCATATTGATCACTTACTATTTGTAGATAGAGTTTATTCATTTTTTCATCAGAAATGGATGTGGATGTTTCACATTGAAGGAGCTGATTACCAAAAGATCAGTTAATAACTCACTGGTTGACATTCATGCAGCAAAATTTACAAACTGTAACTGCTGTGTATCAGAAGACAAATGGTGAAATTGTGCTGCTTATTAACAACATGATATATATGATACTTTCACACACATTGCAGTTAAATGAAGCGTACCCAGTGCCACAGTCTAGTATAGGACTGCGGCCAGTCAGAGATGGATGAGTGTAATTTAAAATATGAAGTACTTGGAGTTTAAACAGAGGGTTTTTAGATAGGCCTACAGAAATAAATTCTTAATGCAGGAACATTCAGATGTATTTGTCCCAGGAGAATACATTTTGTGAGTATAATGGATTCACACAGGAGGCAAAACAAGCTGGTACAAGTGATTTATCACTATTTGGCATATAATGCATTAATTCCTTTTTATTAAATTGAGGGGTAGTAACAGTTCTGTAGAACATAGATCAATATCTGGAACTTTTCTGCTATATAACTGGAGCTTGTAACTTAACGAACACTGTATTACAAATGCAGATATTGTAACACTAAATTGGGTTTTGAGACACTTCTGAAGCTTGATAATGGTTTCAAAATTGTACTACTAGACAGATACACAAAAAACTGCATGTGATAGAACATTCTCCGGAGTAACTGAAATTAAATAGAGTATGGCATACACTGAAGTAATTCAGTAGTAGGCATATATTACATAAACAAGCAGATGTGTCTTATGATACATACATGATGAAGCTTTTTATAACAAACTGCGAATACTATATTGAAGAACATGTTGAAGATTTTTTTCAATTTGCAGTGCAGTACTGATGAAGAGAGTGAAACAAAAAGTGAAACAAAAATAGAAAATTTTGAAATTCAATAGAGTTTGTCTACCTACACACAAATTCAAACTCAGAATGCATCATTTCTGAAACTCTGCAATACTTCACAACATTGTGATGCATAGATTGGATTTTTACTGAAAAAGAACTGATGAAAATTTACTCAAATATAGTGGAGAAATAAACATGACATTTGGTACATTATATGTTGATAAAAAATATATTTATTTGCTGTTTCATTGTTTTCAATACCTAATTCAGACATCTCCAAACAATTTCACATAAAATCCAGAAACACATTCCATATATTAGAAACAGAAGAGTAGTATTATTTAAAAAACTCAGTTACAGTTACATCTGTAACAAATTAAATAGGGAAGTTTGCCACTCACTCATAAGTTTATATTTAATGAAAGAAAAATTATTATACCCTTTTAATGAACTGTGAGATATGTAACTCTTAAGAAAAAATATTTTACAACATACCACAGTTGTCACAAAAGCTGTTACAATCATAACTCTCTAATGAAACAAGGAATTCCAAAGCATTTTTCAAAAAGATGTTTAGCATATTCCAGAAATGTGAAAATTTACGCTTTTATGGAGAATTACTCAACTCTTTGCCTCCTTGCCTAGATGGACTCATCAGCTGGTATCGATGGAATAATGACTGGATGGACAGTTAATGTGGTGCAGGAAGGTTCTATGGATAAAGTTACTTTTTCACTTTTTCTCAAAAATAAGCACTGTTCCTCCTTTGAAATGATAAAAGATGAAACTAGTTCAGATGGCATTTGTGTTTTTGAGGTTGATTTCAGTGACAGCTTCACTCTTGTTTATCAGGAAGAGGTGCACAAAACAACTTGAAATAATTAACAATTCACAATTTACATAGTTACCGGTCCAGTTCCACATGATATTACACCTAATTACCTGCAATTTGATGATCTAGTTGTTCTGTCCTTCAATCAGAAGATATTAAAGTAATGGAAACATTCTGTAATGAAGCTAGTTAACATTTCAAATGGCGATACACATTGGCGATTAGATCCTGCAACCAGAAAGGTTATGGTCCTGTGTTAAAATGGCACTTCTTTGTATATCCCATAGAAAAAGAACTCCTGCTTCCGTGGAGGAATGCTGGAGTATCATGTATGGCAGTGTGCGAAAGTCATGGAAACTCTCATTACTGACTGTGGAATTTTTGTACAACGTACGAAACTCGTTACTGATAAATTTAATATTATAACGCTTCCAGCAGAGGAGATGAAAAGCAATGCTGACAATTTACAGCAGCACTGGAACGATGTTAATTGTTATCCAAACAGACAATCGACACTGTCAGTATCATAGGAAACTACACAGTTAAAATAGGTTTGTTGTCTGAGGAAGATGGTACACTCCTCCATTCTAAATGCATTGCAAACCAGAATTTCAAGAAGAATTATTAAAAAATCTTTCATAACCAGTTGCATGATGAATACTTTTCACTGTTTTTGCTCAGTAGGTTATTGTTAACTAGGATCTGAATAAGGACACTCACAAATTTGTTTGATAAGTGTCAACAAAGAATGTGAAAATAAGTTTTTGTTAAATTCCGTAAGAGATTAAGTAATAAAATTACATGACCAGAAAAGGATGATATAAGCGAAGCTGATATTTCCCAAGCGGCGTGCATGTTAGATGAGTCCATCACAGATTCTGACGCGATAACTTCTGCTGATAAGACATTAAAGCTTTTCAACTGAATTTGTTGTTAGTTACATCTGTAACACTAAAATGTTACATTAGTATCATTTAACACTGTTACTAAACGCTAGCTAAGATACCCAGCATTACCCACATATTTATTTATAGATGACCTTGAGACTTTGTATGCATGGAATTTATTTTTGACTTTTAAAGCTTCTTTGTATACAACGTCTGAGTTGGTATGATTGGAGGCAAGAACCAACAGCATGTCTGCCTCAGTTACTGGATACAGAGCTGCGTAGAGCTGGTTGTGTGAAAAGCCGCTGACTCTAAGGTCCTCGCCCACAGTATGCAGTGTCTGGCCTTGGGCTTTGTTTGCCCATGGGTCGATCACTTTGCCGGATATCTTTAAGGGTTCTATCAGCGGCTTGTATTGATTTTAGGTTTGCCGTGGTGGACTCTTAGTATATTACTAGGCAGCAGTTGCTGCGACCCTAGCTTTGTCACTGTTCCTGCAGATGTGACCTGCTGATTATTCGCTGATATCCAAATCGATCAGGATTCTGAACAGAATTTGAGCAGTTTTACTACAGGATAACAAAATGGCTAGTATTTGGTCTCGAAACTGTGTCAACACAATTTTAATGAAGAATAGTTTTGCTGTCCCACAGGGAGCATCCAGCTACAGAATTTCTCCCGTATTATTGTCTACACTTCGACAAACGCTTTCGAATAATGTACACTGTTTTTCCGTTATATTTGACGCCGTTTTGCAAGGTTTCCGCAAGTTCTGCTGGATTATAATTTATCTCCGGTGTGTACTCTGTTAATGCGTTCGCCTTCCAGTAAAGGTTCTGTCAAGCCGTACCGATGGAGATAATTTTCCCCTACAGACATAAACAAATTTTAAACAGCCACAAAACATTGACTAAGGACACTATTATGCAATCCAACTTCAGTTCAGTTTCAATATTTTTGGGTGAAAGGAATGGAAAGGGAACAGGATGGGAGAGAGTTAGGGAGGAAAGATTAACTTAGAGCGGCACGGGGTATTGTGACAATACAAGAGCGAGAGTTGAAGATTTGTGCCAGACCGGGACTCGAATCCCGATGCTACACGCTTCTCTAGAACGGTTACCTTAATCGCTTCTGCCAGCCAACTTCCCGCTCGTCACATCGAAACGCACGAAGAAAATTGTTCATCAAACAGCCGACGCGGAAATAGAATTATATATACAGGGTGGAGAAAAATTGTGCCACGTAATTTTTAACCCTGGATACTTGATGCCAGTACAAGCCAAAATTACTAACGTTGTGGGTCGAAAGTGCAACTAGGTGCCAGACACTCCGACTGGCCTCGGGATTGACCTGTTGCTGGACGCTCTGAACAACGCATGACCGCGAATGTTTTGCCTGCCGAAGATGGCGACGTATCCGAGGCGGCCCGCACGCTGGGTGGTAGCGTGCCAGCCTGGGGGCGAATCCGCCACGATGACGACACATCCACTGTAGTTTAGTGATAAGACGTACCGGGAACAAACTCGATAACAACTGCTAGTTCGCGTACAGAAAGTCTTTTACAAATTGTGGCGATCCTGGAAAGGACCTTTTTTGTAGCTATGTCATTCTTTACTTAAAGCAGGTGCTCGAACTGGCCACCCTCTGACGCGACACAAGCTCGGTAACGTCGAACGGTGTTTCGCCGAACTCTTTCAAAGATTCCTGGCACTGCCCTGATGTGACTGGCGCCCTGTTGAATGTGATCCATTAATTCCTCTTCGTTTCTAGGTGGTTCGCGTCCGCGGGTGAACTAGGACCTTGAAGGGTCCCCACAGCAAAAAGTCCGGTGGCGTGAGGTCTGGTGATCGCAAGGCCCATGTCCTACGAGCACCTCTGCCCATTACCCGGCCTTCGAAGAGTTCATTTAAATATCCGCGCACAGCACGACTGTTACGTGCGGGCTCCCCATCACGCTGCAACCACATGCTTAGCTTTACGTCCAGGGGAACATCTTCCAGCAGGTCGGACAGAGTCTCTTGCAAAAAGTGAAGGTAATTTTCCCTGGTAAGTCGAGGAGGTGGACGGACCGGCCCACTCAGATGGTCACCCACAATGCCCGCGCAAATGTTGAGCGAAAATCGTTTCCGGTGTCCGTGGACGTACGTGACGTGAACATTTCCCCTCGCCCTGTAATGAACGTTCCGAGTGTTGTAAAGGCCATCCCGATGCAAGGTGCACTCATCGGCAAACAACACAATGGCGGGGAAGTCGGGATCTCGTGCAACACGTCGCAGAAACCACCGGCAAAATCCTGGCCTATGTTCACAGCCCGCCACAGGATTTAGGTTTTGGATAGGCTGGAAACTGAATGGATGCTGGCCGTCATCCCTCAAAACCTCCCAGACTAACCGATAAGTGACCCCCATGTCGTGTCCAACCGCTCGAGTACTTGTCGTAGGTGCTCCCTCGAAGAGGTCGAGAACAGTCTCTTCAAACGCAGCATCCCGTAGTGTTCGAGGTCTTCCAGCATCACCATTATATCTCGCTAACGAGCCTGTTTCCCCAAGTCGTCGGTGAACTGCTGTAAACGTTTGCGGGTGTGGGTGCCTTCTTGCTGGTTACCGTTCCTCATACAAACGTCGAGCTTCACGCGCATTACCGTCGGCTAGTCCATAAACAAAAACCACATCTCGTCGTTCTTCAAACGAATACTGTGCCGCCATGCTTACTGTATGACTAAATCGCAGGTGACGTGTGTGTGTGTGTGTGTGTGTGTGTGTGTGTGTGTGTGTGTGTGTGTGCTCCGAAGCGAAGCTTACGTGTGAATGCCTCTGACGTGAGGAGGACACAAACAGCAAGACCTGTTCGACACGCGTGCGTATCACGGTGGGGCAGTGACGGGGCGAGGGACGTCTGTATGCGTAAACCGACAACCATAGCGCTGCCCGTCAATCATCATAGCTGCATCAGCTATAGCTATCCAAGGTTAAAATTTCGTGACACAAGTTTTCACCATCATATATGGGTTCTGTCATACGTGTCCGACGGAACAGACACCACTCATATCTATAATTCGATATTTTTTCCGATATTCCTATAAAAGTCTTCCACCAGCTTATCCTGATGTCCTTGCCACAACACTGCAACAACATAAAGTGCACAAATTACCAGGAAAACGGTAAACAATCGATGAAAGCGATGTGGGCTGTCACTAGCGGAAGCTTCAGACAGAGCACCATCCCAGTGCATGTCATTATCAAGTAACTGTCGCTCTCGACATGCATCTCGGTAAGCGGGATATTCGCTGTGACTAGCACATTGGACTCGCATTGAGGAGTGCGACGGTTCAAATTCGCATCCTGCCATCCTTATCTAGATTTTCCATGATTTCCCTGAATCGCTTCAGCACTGCTTGAGTGAACCATGCGCCTACCTTCCCAAAAATGTGTTCTTTAAATGTGCATGGCTCGCCACCTACACCTCTGCCACCTCTTGTACGATTGAAGTCACTCCGCTGTCTGTCGTAAGTATAGAATGACGGGACTTCAGCACACAACGATATTTTCACGAAAAATCAAAGGTTGCTGCAGAGCCGAGAGTATGCTAACAAAGCTGTTTGTCTCGGCTTTTCTAACCGGTCTGTAATGTTTTCAGTGTGAGAATGTATTCGCTGTCCTCCTTCAAGGTGAACATCGAGACGAATCACAGGCTTGTGTCTTTTGTGGACAGGAGAGATCAAAAGACGCTATACTGACACTGAACAGCTTGTGTATCGGCCCAGTTATCTTGTGAAATCGTCGTGTTCATTTGTCAACGCAAATGTGGCGCACTCACTGTCCTTGTTCAGGTATTGGCATATATATGTAACAGATTTAACGCTATTTCAAGTTTCAATGTTAATATGAAATGAGTTTGAAATGTTTGAGATAATATCGGCGAATAGGGCACGACCCAGCAATTGTCCAAAACAATTGAAGCTGTAATCTCGCCTCGCTCTAATGGATTCCAGTGCTATTAGATGTCTTTTAGAGCACCGGGCTTCCTCCATGCAAGGAGAGCTTCTGTTTAAAGCTGCGCAAGGGCAGTGAACCATGTGTGTCTTTATGGTGTCAAACAGTGCTGGAGCTGGGAATTCAGCACTTATCAGCTTACCGACATCGTTGGGAGGTATTTTTTCTTCCAGCCACAGCAGAGTATGTGCATACGGCAGGTCACGGTTCTGCTGCTCAACGCCCTACATGAAGCACAAACCTGACCAACACAAGCTTTCTTCGGTGGTCAGGTTGATCAGCAACTTCAGTTTTAAGACGTGGAAAACTCTGGCTGTTATATCATGTCGATAATACGACTCCTGTCCAGCAAAAGCTTCTTGAGCCATTTATTTCGTTCGAACTTTGGATTTGGTGTGAATGTAACAAACATATAACTTCTTCGGTAGTTTCGTACATAGCAGAAAGGTTCCCGCGTAAGCTCGTGTATATAGCGTGGGAAGCCAGTGAAACTGGATTCGTCTTATTTCTACCTGAGCAAAATATTATTGAATATTTTTTTGTTTATGTTCGGCAATTTGTTGCAGGGTTAACTTGATACAACCCAAAATTACACCCATCATTTCCGCTGTAATAAAGTAATAGGTATTCCAGGGCGTCATAAGACT
Organism: Schistocerca americana; assembly: GCF_021461395.2. Classification (NCBI taxonomy): domain Eukaryota; kingdom Metazoa; phylum Arthropoda; class Insecta; order Orthoptera; family Acrididae; genus Schistocerca; species Schistocerca americana. Next base: position 285,700,248 of record NC_060124.1, read on the forward strand.
GGTCTCACAAATCTGTTCAAATTCCTGATCAATCAAAACAGCTGCAACTGCATTTGTGACAGGGATGTTGTACCTGCCACGATGACCACCAGAGGATCATTTACCTGCACTGATGACAAATTCGTAATCATTACTCTGCCCTTGAGGAACAGAACCTCAAAATTGTGAATATATGTATTCATGCCACGCAGCTTGTTTTAAAGCAGAGCAGTGAGAGCATTCTTAGGCTGTAGAAAGTTTTGATTTCTGTTATTTGCCTGTTCTTCATATTTATAAAAAAGTGCATCTGAAGAACCTCGAGCTCATTTTCAGCCAACGAAGTGCCGAAAAGTTGATAAATGTTGTCCTGAACCTTAAGGAGTGGGTGTGAATGGTCTTTCCGTTATTCGTTTCACACCAAAAGGTGTAATTTTAAAAGCATTATTGTCAACACATTGTCCAAAACGTGTTTTGATTGTGGATGGTCACCATTCAGCAGAAATAAGGCAGTTCCGAAAAATTTAAATATATACCTTTCCGCTCTATCAATGCAGTCCAGCCATTTCTGTTCGACATTTCAGAGTGTCACAAAATTTACAGTTTGTTACCATCCCAACAAGTGAAGCACATGTGGCGTAATCGGTCGCAGGATTATACGTAGATGCACTTTTTTCTTTCTCAACTCAAGGAAGGTCGGCGTGTAACACAACTTCTTCTTGAGATTCTTCCGAATCTTGAGACGAAATTGGTAAGTGCCGAAGTCGATCGGCGTCTAGGTGAGATTGATGCTGTTCCTTTGTCTCTACCCGCCGTAATATGACGGTCTTGATCAGTGTTATATCTCGCTCACTAATGGAAGGAAATTCCAAAGAGCATTTTAAGGCCTAATATTCTCAAGCCGCAGGAAGTCTCGCTTCAGAATCTCCGTTGGATTCTTGAGACCTCATAGTCCTCTGACTCTTAGCCAATCTGGTGTGTCCAGAAAGAGTCGACTCTTTTCTAGGCATTTTTATTTGTAAACAAAACGAAATCAAAATGTAATGAGCAGGCACTGAAACCATAAAACATACACAATATTTTAACTTTTCCCAAGAAATAATATAAATAAAAACTATTGAATAAAGTAGAGCAACGTCGTTAAGTTTTTAATACACAAAGTGCAATTAGTAAATCCATATATCCTGGCCAACAAATTCACTTTTAATTTATATTTGTAAAGATAAGATTGCAGCACATCATTCTGTCACTGACGTAAACTTCCATAAGCACATCTATCACTGATACAAAAAAAATGGACAGTGCCATCTATTGGTTCTTTGGTGTACCATGAATCTAAAAGCTTCCTCCATTGTTTTTCTGGATTTTCTGGTATCCTGTGCCTTCATGATCTTGTCACTGAGGTAAACATTTGGAATACTAAGCTGAGCAGATGGTTTTAGATTAAACATTAAATTACGATATATTTTTCTTCCATGTTCCGATTTTGATGAAATAAAACCTATACGCTGCCCCAAGCTATGCTCAAGATACCTGTGAAACCCCATGAAAAGTCGTCTAGTAGTTCTGAAATTTAGCATGTTCAAACAGACAAATAGACAGGCACAGTGGCTTAAGATAAAAGCTTAGATGGTGACATATTCTTTTTCTGAGATACAGATTTGATGAAATAACGTCTGTAAGCCGCCGTAAACTATGCACAAGTTAACTACGAAAACCCCAGGAAAACTTATCTAGTAGTTTTGGAGATTAACGAACAGACGGACACAATGATAAACAACGCCTGTCAGCAGCTGAAAGTATTAATATATAATTGTAATTTCGTTCTAGACGGCTGCAGGTCATCAATGGTGTCTGTTCTTTCGGACATGTACGAAAGAACAGACACCATATCCATACAAAAAAATATTTTTTTGCAACAAATGAACACAACCTGCTTCATCAACCCTTCCTGTTTATTGTTTTGAGGTCTGTCTATAAAATTTTAATACTTTAGGTTTTTCATGTTGATACTTCACTTTCAACTGCACAAATATTACATCCATAACAATGGACTCAGCCATGTACTTTTTTCTTAATACTGAACATGGATGTATGAAACTTGAATTTTTTCTGTCTAATAAATGGGCTTCTACAAAAACTGAAGTCAATGTCGCACTGGAAAAGATATTCCAGAGTTTTTTTTATAAATTTCTAAATGCTGGCCATCATAATGTATGTAAACAATGTCCACCGTATTAGTGTGGTCGAAGTGTAGCCAGATTCCAACTTAAATGACACGTCCAATCATAACTTACAGAATCTTTTGGCTGTAGTAAAACTTCAGTAGCTTTTATTCATATAAATGGAACTAATTTCAATTAAAGGTACTGAGCTCGGAGGTCTTACTAAGCATTGACACCTTCACGGTTATTCTGGACTATGTAACAATCAACTAATACAGTTACTGGAAGTAGTCAACCATTTTTACAAAAAAAAATGGCTCTGAGCACCATGGGACTTAACAGCTATGGTCATCAGTCCCCCATTTTTACAGTCCTTGGTGATATCAGGAGGCTAAGGAGACAGAAGTACCCAACATTATATCACTGAGGAACCATCTCACAGCAGACTTCAAACATATGACATTGAAAACATCTCGAAATTAAAGATTCACAAAACATTATGACAGCAGCTGGGCCTACAATATATGAACTGACAGAAGAAAATTTTAAATTTTCTATGGATAGAAACTGACTGATAGTATTCTGTGACTTCAGCTGACTGTGACCAATGGAACACAGGAGATTAGATTCTCAGCATACAACTATGCAACAGTAAATGAAAGATATTTAACTTGATCTTGAATAAATGGTAAATAAGAGGTGTTGTCACATATGCAAGGGTTTGAGGATAGAAGGCAGGTTTGATGGTGGACAGGAGAATAAGATCACACGCAGGCATTAAGAAATATCCACCACTCCACAGTACATTGTATATTAAATCAACAAGTCAAATGAGCAATAAGCAAGCATTTATAAATGTTAAGAATAATGATCAGAAGTGCTTTATTTGGGCAATATAACCAGCATTAATTACAGTCGATCCTGATAAATACAAAAATCTTGAACAAACAAATAACTAAAAATAATGCATGGAAGAATTAGAGAGAATGCTGGAGTCAACAGAATACACAATTACAGTTGATAACACACCTTAATATTATAATTAACACACTGAAGAGCCAAAGAAACTGATGCACCCGCCTAAAATCGTGTAGCGCCCCCACGAGCACGCACACGTGCTGCAACACGACTTTACATGGACTCGGCTAATGTCTGAAGTGGTGCTGGAGGGAATCGACACCGTGAATCCTGCAGGACTGTCCATAAATCCGTAAGAGTACGATGGGTGGAGATACCTTCTGAACAGCATGTTGCAAGGCATCCCAGATACACTCACTCATGGTTTATGTATGGGACGTTTGGTGGATAACGGAAGTGTTTAAACTCAGAAGTGTGTTCCTGGAGCCACTCTGTAGCAATTCTGGACTTCTGGACGTGTGGGGCGTCGCATTGTCCTGCTGGAATTGCCCAAGTCTGTCGGAATGCACAATGCACATGAATGGATACAGGATGCTTACATGCCACAGTCGCATCAGACGTATCAGTGGTCCCATATCACTCCAAATGCACACGCCCCACACCATTACAGAGCCTCCACCAGCTTGAACAGTCCCCTTCTGACATGAATGGTTGGCATACTGAGACTTGTTTATGGCCCAACATTGAAATCTGGAGCAATTTGCACTTCTTTCACATTGAACGATTCTCTTTATTTGTCGTTGGTCCTGTTCTTGCAGGATCTTTGTCCAACCGTAGCGACGTCAGATATCTGATGTTTTACCGGATTACAGATATTCACAGTCCACTCGTACAATGGTCATGTGGGAAAATCCCCACTTCATTGCTATCTCAGAGATGCTGTGTCTCATCGCTCGTGCTCCGTCTATAACACCATGTTCAAACTCACTTAAATCTTGATAGCCTGCCATTGTAGCAACAGTAACCGATCTAACAACTGTGGCAAACACTTGTTGTCTTATATAGGCGTTGCGACTGCAGCGCCGTATTCTGCCTGTTTACATATCTCTGTATTTGGATACGCATACCTACGAGCTTAAACGTGAACAACCAAAAGTTGTTCCCATATTTTCACACAATCTCACTGACTATGATTCACACTTTTTTCTCAAAGAGCTTGGACATGATGAGAAAGAGATTGACTTGATTCCAAATGATAATGAGAAGTAAATAGCCCTTGTAAGGAACAAGTATCTCAAAGATGAGGTTTACTGATATCTTTTAAGTTCATCATATAAACATTGAACAAGTTATCATCAAACTGATCAAAGGGGCAGAGGATTAATACTGAAGGGCAGATGATTAATATAAGCAGTTATTGATGATGATGATTGGTTCAAGTAATTAGGAAAGGGGTATATCCATATGGATGACTGGAATGGTATCCAATGAAATAAACTCCTACCTAAGGAAGAGTTCTATAGCAAGTTAATGAATGCAGTGTAGGTGATAATGACAATAATCAGGCAAAGTTAGTTTGAAATAAGTTTGATGTAAAGCGATAGGGGTGATTTCTACTTTTCGTATCTACATACTGATGTTCTATTAGTGGAAGATGTAACTGAAAATTTTTCGAGTAATTTGTAAACTTTTCCTTTTACTAAAGTAAATCTTGAATTGTCTTTAATATGGCCGTAAATGGTGTCGTGACCTTGGTCTGTAAAAAAAGGTAATTTTTTTCTAGTTCTGTAAGTACGGATATCACTATTCTTTTTTCAGGTTGTAATAAATTAATTATGCTGAATTGCGTTAGTGAATATGTAGACAGCTGACTTGCTGATAAAATGTCATACCCAAGAACATGGACCATTTTACCCCATTTACTGACTCCTGTTCATGTGCTACATCAGCAGATGGAATGGCTATTTGTTCTACAGAAATGAATACTGTACGTTTTCTCAAAACTAAGGGAGAGTCTATTTTTAGAGAACTACTTAATAATTCTTTGAAAAACATAACTAACGAATTCCCATTAATTTCTCTCTAACGTAACTTTCATGATAACAGTCTGCACAAAGTACCCATTCTGCCTGATGAATATCAAGCTGAAATAAGGAACAGGACGAGACACTACGCCACTCCCACGGTTATTCTCCACAGTAACACTGTTTGAATAAACAACACAACTTCTAGCGTTCTACTTCTTAAAAATGTCACTTAATTGTTAAAATCAATGATGATTTCAGCCATAAATGAAAAAAATTACAACTGTCAGCTCCAGCAACCCTAGTGTATAAAATGAGAGACTCTGTCAGACGCGTCCTATTCTAATCATCACGAGGCTTTGCCGTTGGTTTCAAATCCCACCACCACAGAGCAGGAATGTCTGTGGAGTGAGTACAGCGCACTGCACGTTGCCAACATTAAACCGAAATTTCAAGTGCGTTATGTATAAAACTGTTGGTGTAAGTTAGATCTAAGGCTGACACTTAATTTGACCTAATTCAAACATTGATTTATTAGTAATAATGCAAACCGCGAGTAATTGCTTCTGCTGTGGATACAAATCGAAATATTACAAAGCGGGAAAATTCAGTTTTCATTCATACTTAGATTCTTCATAGATAATTTAATAGGCACTTTTCAAATACCTCACAAGCCTGTCGGAGCGGTTATAGCAACATCTGTCTTTCTGTTTAGCAAGAGCGGCAAGAGATACATTTTAGTTTACCTGACAGGTCATCACGAAAATTTCATCTCCGGCACTGACAATGTTGAGCAGCAATGGGTAAAGTTCAGGACCACCGTACAAACTGCTTTAGACAAGTACGTCTCCAGCAAGATTGTGAGAGGGGGAAAAGATCCACCGTTGTCGACGGCCGTGTTGGGAAACTGCTAAGGAAGTAAAGAGAGCTTCAGCGCCAATTTAAACGTTGCCACAGCCGCACAGATGAACAAACTTTAAACGAAGCCAAATTAGTGGAAGGAGGGCTACAAGTGAAGCGTTCAACGAATACGACTGTAGAAAAAAACTCTAGTTACCAACTTGACACATAGTCGGCTAGTTAATTACAAGTACCACATATCATTTGTACAATTCATTTATCGAAATGACGTGGAATATCATTTAATTCCTACTCATTCAACTACACTTGAAAACAAATTTTCCTTTGGTTTTTTTTTTTTCTTTTTTACTGGCTACTAGCTTTTAAGCAGAAATCCGTTAGTGAAATAGGAGGAACTGTCCTGGAGAAATGATTTTAAATTAGTTTTAGACCTTGCTTCGCTACCTGTCAGACGTTTCATGGTATTGAGCAAATGTCCAAAAATTTTTATTGCTTCGTATTGAATTCTTCCCTGACTCACTGACAGCTTTAACAATCGGTAATAAAGGCCATTTTCCCTCTAGTGTTGTAGGTATGTACATCACTGTTCTTCTCACATTGCGAGGGATTATTTATGACGAATTTCATTAGTGAAAATAAGTACTGTGACGGCGCTGTTAAAATACCTCGCTCCTTGAAGAGGTGTCTACGTGACATCGGTGGCTGAACACCACATATTGTTCTCACAGCTTGCTTTTGTGCAATAAATATTCTCTTTCTAAGTGATGAGTTACCCCAGAAAATTATTCTGTACGACACTATTATTAGGAAATATGCAAAATAACCCATGAGGCTGATACATTTATTTCCAAGGTTAACAATTACACGAATAGCAAAAGTAGCTGAACTTAATCACCTGAGAAGCTCAGTAATATGCTTCTTCCGGTTCAAGTTTTTATCAATATATAAACCCCAAAATATGGAGCATTCTACCCTGTTTACTGACCTCTGCTCATGTGTTACATTATGCTGCTTTGGCTCTGTTGTATACAACTGAATGCAGTGTTTTTTTCCAAATTTATGGAGGAGTTTGGTTGGTTGATTTGGGGGAAGGGACCAAACAGCGAGGTCATCGGTCCCATGGTATTAGGGAAGGACGGGGAAGGAAGTCGGCTGTGCCCTTTCAAATGAACCATCCCGGCATTTGCCTGAAACGATTTAGGGAAATCACGGAAAGCCTAAATCAGGATGGCCGGACTCGGGTTAGAAACGTCGTTCTCCCAAATGTGAAATTTAGGGAGAACGCATTTTCAGAGAACCACCTGATAATTCTTTGGAAAATATCATTTACTAACTCTTGTGTTGCTTTCTCTCTAACGTGATTTATTATAACACTAGTATCGTCTGCAAAAAGTACCAATTTTGCGTGTCGAATGTTACGTGGAAGGTCATTCACATTTATATGGAATAGGAATGAATTCTAAATGAATCCTGTGAGACCCCCTATGTGATTTTACCCTTATCATTAAAATGTTCTACCTTTCCGACGTCGTCTGAATTATTCAGCATAATATTTTCCATACTGCCTGTCCAGTACCATTCAGACCAACTGTGTGTAAAACCATCAATCCTAAGAAGCTCTTATGTTAAATCAGAAAACGGATCGAAGCTATCTGTCCAGACATTCTATTACTATAGTTGTGATGAGGCAGAGTATGACACAGAAAAGCCCGAAATACTAAAAGTCTTTTGCCAAAATTGATTCACAGAAGAAGATCACATTGAAGCTCCTCCCGGAAATCGTCGAACGAGCGACAAAACAACAGATATCGAAATAAGTAACCAAGGAATAGAAAAACAACTAAAATAGGTCAACAAGGAAAGGCCACTGGACCTATGGGATACCAGTTCGATACCGCACAGAGTATAAGAAATGTCTTGTGCCTCTTCTAGGAACTGTGTACCGTAGGTCTCTCGAGGAGTGAAGCGTTCACGATGATGGGAAAAATGCACTGGTCATTTCCGTTCTCTAGAAGGGTCGTCGCACAGACGTACAAATCTGTAAAATCTATACCTGAAGTCGATCTGTTGTAATTTGGATCATGTTTTATGCTCATCTATTGTGACATTTCTGGAGACCGTAAGTCCTCTCTGTAGGAATCAACATGTTCCGAAAACAACGATTGTGTGAAACCCAGCTCGCTCGGTTCGTTCACGAGTCACAGATATCAGTAAGTACTTAAGCACAGGTAGATACCGTTGTTCCTTGACTTCTGAAAGGCATTCGGTACAGTTTCGCACTGCTGTCTAATGAACAAAATAACAGCGTATGGAATATCAGATCAACTGTGTCACTCTAATGAAGAGTTTCTAGCAAATAGGTCACAAGGCGTCATTCTGAACGGAGAGAAGTCTTCAGACGTAAAACTAACTTCTAGTGTGCCAGAAGGGACTGTTTAGGACCATTACCTTTCACAGTACATATAAATGACCTAGTAGATAACGTCGGAAGTTTCACGAGGCTTTCGCCGCTGATGCTGTTGTATACAGAGTAGTCGCGACGCTAGAAAATTGTAGTGAAATGCAGGCGCGTAATGGGGCCCCTTAGGTAAATGGCAGCAAGAGAGGGGAAGAAAACCAATGTGCACTCCGTGTGCATACCGGGGGGAGTCATTCCAGATGTGGAAAGGGTCCTTCCGGATGCCATGGAGGGTACAGGGTGCACCCATCTGCAGGTGGTCGCTCATGTCGGCACCAATGATGTGTGTCGCTATGGATCGGAGGAAATCCTCTCTGGCTTCCGGCGGCTATCTGATTTGGTGAAGACTGCCAGTCTCGCTAGCGGGATGAAAGCAGAGCTCACCATCTGCAGCATCGTCGACAGGACTGACTGCGGACCTTTGGTACAGAGCCGAGTGGAGGGTCTGAATCAGAGGCTGAGACGGTTCTGCGACCGTGTGGGCTGCAGATTCCTCGACTTGCGCCATAGGGTGGTGGGGTTTCGGGTTCCGCTGGATAGGTCAGGAGTCCACTACACGCAACAAGCGGCTACACGGGTAGCAGGGGTTGTGTGGCGTGGGCTGGGCGGTTTTTTAGGTTAGATGGCCTTGGGCAAGTACAGAAAGGGCAACAGCCTCAACGGGTGTGGGGCAAAGTCAGGACATGCGGGGACCAAGCAGCAATCGGTATTGTAATTGTCAACTGTCGAAGCTGCGTTGGTAAAGTACCGGAACTTCAAGCGCTGATAGAAAGCACCGAAGCTGAAATCGTTATAGGTACAGAAAGCTGGCTTAAGCCGGAGATAAATTCTGCCGAAATTTTTACAAAGGTACAGACGGTGTTTAGAAAGGATAGATTGCATGCAACCGGTGGTGGAGTGTTCGTCGCTGTTAGTAGTAGTTTATCCTGTAGTGAAGTAGAAGTGGATAGTTCCTGTGAATTATTATGGGTGGAGGTTACACTAAACAACCGAACTAGGTTAATAATTGGCTCCTTTTACCGACCTCCCGACTCAGCAGCATTAGTGGCAGAACAACTGAGAGAAAATTTGGAATACATTTCACATAAATTTTCTCAGCATGTTATAGTCTTAGGTGGAGATTTCAATTTACCAGATATAGACTGGGACACTCAGATGTTTAGGACGGGTGGTAGGGACAGAGCATCGAGTGACATTATACTGAGTGCACTATCCGAAAATTACCTCGAGCAATTAAACAGAGAACCGACTCGTGGAGATAACATCTTGGACCTACTGATAACAAACAGACCCGAACTTTTCGACTCTGTATGTACAGAACAGGGAATCAGTGATCATAAGGCCGTTGCAGCATCCCTGAATATGGAAGTTAATAGGAATACAAAAAAAGGGAGGAAGGTTTATCTGTTTAGCAAGAGTAATAGAAGGCAGATTTCAGACTACCTAACAGATCAAAACGAAAATTTCTGTTCCGACACTGACAATGTTGAGTGTTTATGGAAAAAGTTCAAGGCAATCGTAAAATGCGTTTTAGACAGGTACCTGCCGAGTAAAACTGTGAGGGACGGGAAAAACCCACCGTGGTACAACAACAAAGTTAGGAAACTACTGCGAAAGCAAAGAGAGCTCCACTCCAAGTTTAAACGCAGCCAAAACCTCTCAGACAAACAGAAGCTAAACGATGTCAAAGTTAGCGTAAGGAGGGCTATGCGTGAAGCGTTCATTGAATTCGAAAGTAAAATTCTATGTACCGACTTGACAGAAAATCCTAGGAAGTTCTGGTCTTACGTTAAATCAGTAAGTGGCTCGAAACAGCATATCCAGATACTACGGGATGATGATGGCATTCAAACAGAGGATGACACGCGTAAAGCTGAAATACTAAACACCTTTTTCCAAAGCTGTTTCACAGAGGAAGACCGCACTGCAGTTCCTTCTCTAAATCCTCGCACAAACGAAAAAATGGCTGACATCGAAATAAGTGTCCAAGGAATAGAAAAGCAACTGGAATCACTCAATAGAAGAAAGTCCACTGGACCTGACGGGATACCAATTCGATTCTACACAGAGTACGCGAAAGAACTTGCCCCCCTTCTAACAGCCGTGTACCGCAAGTCTCTAGAGGAACGGAGGGTTCCAGATGATTGGAAAAGAGCACAGATAGTCCCAGTCTTCAAGAAGGGTCGTCGAGCAGATGCGCAAAACTATAGACCTATATCTCTTACGTCGATCTCTTGTAGAATTTTAGAACATGTTTTTTGCTCGCGTATCATGTCGTTTCTGGAAACCCAGAATCTACTATGTAGGAATCAACATGGATTCCGGAAACAGCGATCGTGTGAGACCCAACTCGCCTTATTTGTTCATGAGACCCAGAAAATATTAGATACAGGCTCCCAGGTAGATGCTATTTTTCTTGACTTCCGGAAGGTGTTCGATACAGTTCCGCACTGTCGCCTGATAAACAAAGTAAGAGCCTACGGAATATCAGACCAGCTGTGTGGCTGGATTGAAGAGTTTTTAGCAAACAGAACACAGCATGTTGTTATCAATGGAGAGACGTCTACAGACGTTAAAGTAACCTCTGGCGTGCCACAGGGGAGTGTTATGGGACCATTGCTTTGCACAATATATATAAATGACTTAGTAGATAGTGTCGGAAGTTCCATGCGGCTTTTCGCGGATGATGCTGTAGTATACAGAGAAGTTGCTGCATTAGAAAATTGTAGCGAAATACAGGAAGATCTGCAGCGGATAGGCACTTGGTGCAGGGAGTGGCAACTGACCCTTAACATAGACAAATGTAATGTATTGCGAATACATAGAAAGAAGGATCCTTTATTGTATGATTATATGATAGCGGAACAAACACTGGTAACAGTTACTTCTGTAAAATATCTGGGAGTATGCGTACGGAACGATTTGAAGTGGAATGATCATATAAAATTAATTGTTGGTAAGGCGGGTACCAGGTTGAGATTCATTGGGAGAGTGCTTAGAAAATGTAGTCCATCAACAAAGGAGGTGGCTTACAAAACACTCGTTCGACCTATACTTGAGTATTGCTCATCAGTGTGGGATCCGTACCAGGTCGGGTTGACGGAGGAGATAGAAAAGATCCAAAGAAGACCGGCGCGTTTCGTCACCGGGTTATTTGGTAACCGTGATAGCGTTACGGAGATGTTTAATAAACTCAAGTGGCAGACTCTGCAAGAGAGGCGCTCTGCATCGCGGTGTAGCTTGCTGTCCAGGTTTCGAGAGGGTGCGTTTCTGGATGAGGTATCGAATATATTGCTTCCCCCTACTTATACCTCCCGAGGAGATCACGAATGTAAAATTAGAGAGATTAGAGCGCGCACGGAGGCTTCCCGCGAACCATACGCGACTGGAACAGGAAAGGGAGGTAATGACAGCGGCACGTAAAGTGCCCTCCGCCACACACCGTTGGGTGGCTTGCGGAGTATCAATGTAGATGTAGATGTAGAAGGCCTGCAGAGAGGGCTGGCGCTTGGCGCAGAGGGTAGCAGATGACCGACAACGTGAGCAAATGTACCGTTTTGCGAATACATACACAAAGAGACCCTTCTAATATTAGTGCAAAAGTGCAGGACTATCACTGGAAGCAGTTACTTACATAAAACATCTAGGAATATGCGTACAGAGCGATCTGAAGTGGAAGGACCACGTAAAATTAATTGCGAGTAGAACAGATGCCTGACGGAGATTCACTGAAGAATCCTTAGAAAATGTGGTCCATCAACCAAAAAAGTAGCTTACACAATACTCGTTCGACCAATACTTGCTCTTCATTACTGGGCCTGTGCCTGATGGAACAGAGAAAGAAAATAGAGAAGATCTAAAGAAATGTAGCACATTCCGGTACAAGTTCATTTACTATGAGCGAAAGTGTCACGGTAGTAGTGGGGAGGTGGTGCCAGGAGCGCAGTTTTGATATCAAATTAATATGCAAATTAATTAAATTGACCAATTAATTCCCACCCACCCCCCTTGAACACCCACACCCCCACACTCAGATGACGCCATGTGTTTTTCTCAGCCTGCACATGGGTCCCCACAACCTCCCCCACCCCCTCCTCTAACCTCCCCCTCCAGCACACTACCCCACCTACCCTATTGGCTGTCCCAGGGCTGTACCAATGTCGCACCCCACCCCGAACCCGGGAACTGGCGGGAAATGAAAAACAGCAGAGCCCTTTCTAGGACTCGGACCCTGATCCTTTACAACGGAGAGCTAGAATGCTCACACCAACAAATGGGAACTGCGCAGATGCAGGAGAGGAAGGTTAGGTTTGTGTGCTTATTTATTATGGTTGGAAAACTGAAGTAAAGATTGGTCCTACTTACATAATTAATCATAAAGATTGAGCCTAATTGCCCGCATCTCGTGGTCGTGCGGTAGCGTTCTCGCTTCCCACGCCCGGGTTCCAGGGTTCGAGTCCCGGCGGGGTCAGGGATTTTCTCTGCCTCGTGATGGCTGCGTGTTGTGTGATGTCCTTAGGTTAGTTAGCTTTAAGTAGTTCTAAGTTCTATGGGACTGATGACCATAGAAGTTAAGTCCCATAGTGCTCAGAGCCATTTGAACCATTTTGAGCCTAATTACACAACTATATGCATAGGACTACGCAAGGACTGCCTAAAATTGCAATACAGCTCAAAAATTGACGCGGAAATACACCAGGGTTATCTTGGTTGGAACAAATTTCATATTACCATCCAAAACTAGTGATAGACGCACTCAAACTATACCCTTCACTTATCTTTATTCTTTTTGGTGGGAAATATGTCCAAGCGACAAAATGCTGCTGTTTCACAGAGAGGAGATTAATAAGTGTATTACCTGTGAGCGTATCATAATTACACAACAACCACAAAACCCGAGCCCAGAAATTTCAGAGGGGCAGCAGTTTCAGCTGTGTCCTCGTAGATGGGCGCTCACAAGCGAACCAACATGGAGATAGTCTTACCCCCACTTCCGCCCCTCATCCCTCCATCACTCCTTCCTTCCTTCCTCTCCTCGCCATATGTATCGACAGAATCTCGTTCTACCTTGCCGCTGGTGGTCCACAAAGAAATCCTTCTGGTGCCATTGATATACTTTCTCTAGTCTGCAGAAATCAGTCACAGTTAGACAAAAGGAAAGAAGAGAACGCTTCTTACAATCTGTTAAACATATTTCTCATAAAGACTGCACCCCTCTGGAACAACAATGAAACTCCAGAGAACTTCCCAGATCCCTCTTTCAAATGGCCATCTGCTGCCATCACGCCCTGCTTTACGATCTATTGCCATCCCCCAAAGTGCACCAGTTCACCATCTCTTTGAGGCGATGGTTCAAGCACTGGTCCTTCACCAACGGAAAAGTGAAATTTAGCAGCATACAGTCTGCATCCTGACAGGAGAACATCTACCTATCTACCTAGAAGGACCAGGCACCCACCCACCCACCCACCCACACACACACACACACACACACACACACATACATACACACACACACACACATGCTGGCCATCCCTCATCAAATGGCTCTGAGCACTATGGGACTTAACATCTAAGGTCATCAGTTCCCTAGAACTTAGAACTACTTAAACCTAACTAACCTAAGGATATCACACACATCCATGCCCGAGGCAGCATTCGAACCTGCGACCGTAGTGGTCGCGCGGTTCCAGATTGTAGCGCCTAGAACCGCTCGGCCACTCCGGCCGGCATCCCTCATCACCCCCATCCCAAGCTACCCCCTTTCTGTAATCGAGAAAACTTTTAACGTTAACACATCTCTTATAATTGAGCTTCTATTAATAAGGAAAACACATCTCACGACAATAAATGCCCTCTTTGCACGAAAATAGGCACTGTCCAACGATCCATTTTCTTTTTGTTTATGAAAAAATGGGTATAGTTTTTACGTTTGATTGCAGGATGCAGTTCGCATCTCAGTATTTTGTGATATTTTGTGACATCCAACGAAGTGCACCACTGCCGATTACATTCAGCGGCCAGGCTACCCACCTACTATACATGTCCACCAAGTATAAAATCAGGAAAAAAATTCCACTATTTTGTTGCGAAAATTACCGATCACCGCAGAATGTCCTCGTTATCTTTAAACTGTCATCAAAGTAAAGAAAAAGGGAGAACTTAAACTCCAAAGAAAAAACATCTATGCTGAGCAATTTCTTTCACCTTGATGGACACATTACATGGCCTGAGAGTGTCTCTCGCGTTCAGATCAGTGTCTGTAAATAAGCTGTCATGCATGTATGTATTACAAACATTTCAGACACATGAAATAACATTAGAGAATACAATCTTTACGCCATTAACTCACGTGTGGGAAAAAACACAATCACTCCACATACGACAATATGTTATAATTCAAGAGGACATCGCTGTTTTGTATACTGTCACAAGTCCCTTTTTATCAATGTGATGCTATAGTACACTGTCTTGTAACAGAACCACCTACAAGATTTTACTGCGTCTCTCTCTCTTCCGTTCCATCAAGACCAATTGCCATCTGTGTGTTTATATTTGACATTTTTTGTGCATAACTCACCTCTACTGACGTGTCTATAAACTTTCTGCCACACAGAAAATTCTTGTGTTCTAATTTATAAGCAATTTGGTCATGACAGTATGTTTCACACAGTCTACTTACACGTTGGGGAGAAAAAACTCTATCATTTCTAGGTTCCACAACAGGCTATAATTCAGGTGGTCTCTACTTTATAGTTAGAGGCTATGATGTATGAAATAACACTATACTTGCAGTAACACTGTTTTTTAAACACGCAATCATGTTGTTAATAACACAAATTGTCATGAATCCCCAAGAATAGATACATCCAATTTCTATTAGTCTTTGGAGCAAAGTTGGTGTAGTTTTGAGAGAACTATCTTCATCCATACTTTAACCAGTAACACCACCCCTTGTAATAGAACCTCATTTAAGACCTTGCCACATCTCTCTCTTTTGACAGATCGAAAACAAAAACAAATACCATCTGGATATTGACATCGAGCACACTACATATACATGTATCGCCCCAATAGAGTATTTGTCCAGTGCTCGAAGTCGCTTTCACAGATCTGCATAAGGTTTTGTTGATTGTACTGGAGGAAGACCTTATCCAACAGACTATTAATCACAAGCAGTTTAATACATTTTTTTTGGTTGTAACATGTCCAAGCAGTGTACAACTACAGTTTTGTACACTGCCATACACTTTGTTTTTCTACCATGACTTCGGGGTCTATGTCAGCTGCTAAACTGACATTAACATGTTTCGATCCTTTGTCTCTCACAGTGTTGGGGATATATGAACAAACATTTTCCAGCGTGCATAGTGGCGCACTAGATATGATGTGCAGAGTGCATTAGACTCTATGGAATATACCTGTTCCGTGTTTGTTGATGGGGCAACGTAATATAATTTCGTAGTCAAATGTATTAATATGTGTTGTGCGAATAAAGCATAAGTTTATTGTCCCTTAAATAGTTGTTACCTGTCATTTAGCTGCGTTAATCTGCATAAACTACAACAGGTTATTGGCCCAGGTACTGGATTAAAGCGAAATAATAAGCTTTAAGGTGACGTGTATTTGCGTAAAAGGTGCGCCTAAGTTCGTATAAACTTTGACTGTGTACACTATACGAAGAAGAAAATAACTTTAAAATGAGTACAACACAGATATCGCAAATAGAGCGGCTTGTAGGGCGCGAAAATTACGCGACCTGGAAATTTTCCGTTGAGGCGTGTTTGCACTTCGATGACTTATGGGACGTCGTAAACGGTAAATTGGCAACTATGGAACTCAGCAAAGGAGGTATTGGACAAACTGAAAAACGCATATGAAGATGGTGGTTTAACCAGAAAAGTAGGATTACTTGGTGAGCTGATAACCACAAGATCGAATAAGTGTAAAAGCGTGGATGAATATGTGAATAAAATAATTTCAATCTCCAATCGTCCGAGGAAAATTGGGTTTGAAATTGTGGATGATTGGATTGGAACTTTATTGTTAGCTGGACTACCAGAGAAATATTCGCCAATGATTATGGGTTCGGAAAGTTCCGGAATATCCATTACAGCGGATAGTATTAAAGTAATGATTCTACAGGACGGTGATAAATGAACCAGATTCTAATGCTTCAGAAAAAGAAACAGCGTCAGCTTTATACTCTAAGTACAAGAAGAAGAAGCCAATAAGATGTGTCAGATGCCAGAAAATTGGACGTATTGCTTCAAAGTGTAACGAAAAGTTAAGTACAAAAGAAAAGAGGCATGTTAATTCTAGTCGTTCTGAAAGTCTACCGATAAAGGTAAGGCATTTTCTGTTTTTTACTCTTTTAATGAAGCGAGTGACGATTATGCAGAATGGTTCCTAGATTCAGAAGCAACTGTGCACATTACCAAGCTCCGTCATGTTTGTATGATGTTCAGTCAAGGACTGACACTGGAATTTCTACAGTTGACGGATCTAAGTTAAGGTGTGAACTCGCAGGAAAAATAGATCTTAATTTGCTTGTGAAAGGGGGAAAGGAAATTGTTACTGTTTATGATGTACATTATGTAAAGAACATTGCAACTAATTTGTTGTCAGTAGGCGAAATAGTAAAGAAGGGTAATAAGGTTATCTTCGATATAGAGGGAGCCAAAGTGATAGAGTCTTGTGGTGATATTGTAGCTACTGCTAGTAATGTTAGAGGTATTTACAAAGAGAATACAGTTCAAAATACTGCTGAAACAGGAAATCACTCTGTTTATGCGGCAAAAGGTTTCTTGTGGCATAGAAGACTTGGACATCTGAATAGGAAAAGTATGACTTTACTGAAGAATATGACAACTGGGATGTAAAATTATGGAATGAATAGTGTTCAACGTGAGGTGTGTTTGCAAGGGAAGCAGGCTAGATTGCCATTTAAATCGGGTCAGAGCAGATCTACCGAAGTCTTGCAACTCATACATTCAGATCTCTGTGGACCTATGGAGAATGAATCCTTAGGAGGTAGCTTCTATTTCCTGACATTCATAGATGATTTTTCTAGATACATGCATGTTTATAAGTAGCAAGGATCAAGTGAATGATGTATTTGTTGTTTACTGCAAAATGGTCGAAAGACAGACTGGGAAGAAAATTAAAATTATTAGATCAGACAATGGATCAGAATACGTAAACAGACGGTTTAAGGAACAGTTGAATGGAATGGTTATCAGGCATCAGACTACCATTCGCTACAGTCCTTCTCAGAAAGGAGATGCAGAACGAGCCAACAGAACCATTGTAGAAAAGGCAGGAAGTATGTTAAGCGATGCTGAGCTCCCAAAGTGTTTTTGGGCAGTGGCTGTGTCAACAGCAGTGTATTTAATTAACAGATCACCTACCAAAGCTGTGAGACACAAGACACCTTATGAAGTATGGACTGGGAAGAAACCGGACCTAAAGCACTTAAAAGTCTTTGGATGTGAAGCCATGGTTCAGATTCCAAAACCATTAAGAGGAAAGTGGGATGCAAAATCTCAAAAATATATTTTTGTTGGCAATTGTGAGGATTCAAAAGGCTACAGACTTTATAATCCTGTGAATAAGAAGATAATAAGTAGTAAAGATGCAGTATTTTTGGAGGATTATAGACCTAAAATAAAGTAAAGTAGTCAAAATGATATAGTAATGCAACCAAGAATAATTTGTGATAGTGCTGAAACAGAGATGGAAACTGAAACAGAGGAAGAAAAGAATAAAGAGGAAGCTGATGTGATACCTGAGAATCAAATTGAGGAAGAAGATTCAACAAAGGAAGTCAGTTTAAGGCAGTCTTCACATATAGCAAAACCAAACAGAGATGGAAACTGAAACAGAGGAAGAAAAGAATAAAGAGGAAGCTGATGTGATACCTGAGAATCAAATTGAGGAAGAAGATTCAACAGAGGAAGTCAGTTTAAGGCAGTCTTCACGTATAGCAAAACCAAACAGAGATGGAAACTGAAACAGAGGAAGAAAAGAATAAGGAGGAAGCTGATGTGATACCTGAGAATCAAATTGAGGAAGAAGATTCAACAGAGGAAGTCAGTTTAAGGCAGTCTTCACGTATAGCAAAACCAAAAGAATATCCAGATTAAGAAGTGTATGCTGCCCAAACAATCAACAATGAACCAATCACAGTTGATGAAGCTTTAGCAAGTTCAAATGCTCAAGATTGGAAAAAGGCTATTGGGGATAATGATACAGATACAGATGAATGGGTTGACATGCCTGAAAATAAAAAGCCACTAAGAACAAGATTGGTGTTTAGTATTAAAAATCCTGAGAGTGCAATACCAAAATTCAAAGCCAGATTGGTAGTTAAAGGATATTCCCAGAAAGAAGGAGTAGATTACAATGAAACTTTCTCACCAGTGGTGAAGTATTCATCATTAAGATACCTTTTAGCTCTGGCAGTAAAGGAAGACTTATTAATTCATCAAATGGATGTGAAAACAGCCTACCTGAATGGAAGACTGGAGGAGGAAATATATGTGATTCCACCTGATGAAGTTAAGCGACCTTATCAAGGGAAAAGGAGAATTTGGCATTTGAAGAAAGTCTTATATGGATTAAAGTAAAGTAGCCGTTGCTGGAATAAATGTTTGCATAAAAGTTTGATAAAACTAGGCATGTTACAGTCAAAGGCAGATTCCAGTACATATCATAAAAGGAGCAATGAAGCAATTGCAATCAAAATTGCAATGACGGCCATATGGGTAGATGATTTTTTTTTATTTTAACCAATAGTGAAAGCCAGATGGACTTTTTAAAGAACAGTTGCGGTCAGAATTTAATATGCATGATTTAGGGGAAATTAATCAATACTTAGGCATGAAGATTCTAAGAAGTGCCAACAGAGAAGAATTATGGATTGATCCATCTCTGTACACAAGGAAGATCTCAGAAAAGATCAATATGGAAAATTGTAAACCTGTTTCTACTCCAATGGAAAATAATGCAAAACTGCTAATAACCGATGATGATGACAAGAAATGTAAGGAAAGTGTACCCTATTTGGAAGCTGTAGAAAGTCTACTGTACTTAGCACAGACTTCCAGACCAGACATTGCATTTGCCACAAATTCAGTAAGAAAGTTTTGCAGTGATCCTAGAGAAAAGCACTGGATGGCAGTCAAGAGAATATTCAGATATTTAAACGGAATTGCTGATTGTAAGTTAAAATATTCTAAAACTGGAAATGTAAATTTGGAAGGATCCAGTGATGCAGACTGGGAAAGTGAGTTGGAAAGCAGACACTCCATCACTGGATGTTGTTTTAGACTAATGGGAGGAGTGGTATCATGGTCTTGTAAGAGACAAAGAACTGTTGCTTTGAGTACTGTAGAAGCTGAATATATGGCCTTGTCCTCCACTATCCGAGAAGCTCTTTGGATCCATACACTGATGAGTGAAATAGAATCTCCTCCAACATTAAAGCCAACTGTGCCATTTTGTGACAACATGGGAGCTATTAAACCTGCAAAAAATAATGTCACCAGTGTAAAATCCAAACATATTGACATAAGGCATCACTTTATAAGACATCATGTAGAACAGGGGAATATAATCCTCAGTTATCTGTGCATGGAAGAAATGTTATCTGATCTCCTAACCAAGCCTCTCAGTAAGGACAAATTTCAGAAGCTGGTGAAACATTATGGTTTAACCTGGCATGTATAGTGTTAAGTATCTGAAAAATATTTCTTCAAGGGGGGTGTTGGGGATATGTGAACAAACATTTTCCAGCGTGCATAGTGACTCACAAGATATGCTGTGCAGAGTGGATTAGACTGTATGGAATATACATGTGCTGTGTTTGTTGATGGGGCAATGTCATATAATTTGGTAGTCAAATAAATTAACATGTGTTGTGCGAATAAAGCATAAGTTTATTTTATCCCTTAAATGGCTGTTACCTGTCATTTAGCTGCGTTAATCTGCATAAACTACAACACACAGAGCTGAACATCACATGGTGTAAACTCTGCAGCTCCCGCAACATACTGGTTGGTAGAGATAAAACACAGAGGTGATGTTTCTTATTGACAAAAATGTGGAATAAATCGCAACATATGGAAACTGGAACAGTTTGTGGCATTGTAGAGAGTTTCCAACAGCTATCTGAAGGTGGTAACTTATACAGTTATCTTATCTTACACAGCAAGACGCAGCTGACATAGGATGATGTACTCTAATATACACTGCAGTTGATAGAGTGATCACGTTTAGCAATTTTACCAGTTGTTCCATAATTTCAACCCCAGCCAATGACACAGCTGAATACTTCCCAATTTACGAATCATGGCTAAATCACCCCTCTACTACTTTGCAAGTACCATATACTAGATAGTGAATGCAACTAGATGATTGTGCCATACATCCATTCGACCATATACACAAAGTACACCAGACAGCATCCTATACCGATGCAGTTAGGTTATATACATATTTCCAGCGCATCTATCATAGTGAGGAATTTACAATTGCGACTGCCCATCTTTCTCTATGTGGATGAGCATCACAGTGTATTCTCGCATTCGTATGATAAAGTCTGAGATTAACAGATTCCTCCTACATTGTCCTTGACCAATCCTCCCTGCAACAACAATCTTACCAAGGCGCCAGTCCAAAAGTACAAGATCTCTTCAGGTGGATTCGCATCGAGGAGGGTAGCGCCTCTTATTGGTTTATGCTAAGCATGAGAGTGTTGTAGTGATTTAACAGGCGGTTAAGAAGAAATGTTTGATTTACCCATGATGGACTTCCAGACAGATGGAGTTTGAAACATTTCACGTAAATGAATCACGCTATCAATTCTGAAGCATTATTCCGCTGTATGGAGTCAGTACCATGGAGGTACCAACATAAGAGAAATGATCACAGCGCATAAGCACACACTCTGATGTTTACACAGTGCTGCATCTGAAAATGCTATGATGTTAATGCCATATGGTTACCGAAGTACTAGTTGTACAGAATACACATTCTTTGTACTCTAATGCAGCAAATATTTGTCCAATATCAGACATACAACCACCCCACAAGTTTCCTACCCCAGTCACCATGGTGACAAACGTTAAAACTACTTCCTTCTACACTATTCCCATGTCCTCAGATGGCATCGTCATTGTATATCCATCGCTCGAGCTGCTTATAAACCAAGTGAAATGAAGTCCGTAGACTGCTGTTCTGTCTCTTAGGAAATTAATGGATTTTGTACGTCTTTTTAAGTCAGAAACATACATACCCTCAGTCACAATTCCCATGTCAGTTGTGATAACATTAGTAGTATTGGTTTTGCGAGATGCAGCTATGTCTCACTAGGAAATAGAGCGAAGAAAAACTGGCATAGCGAAGAAAAACTGGCATGAATATTTTCGATAAATGATACATTGATGTAGCAGCGACACTCTGCTGCACAAAAATACACACACAGAAGCAGCAACTTCTTACGAGGGAGTAAACACCACAATCAGTAGCCAAAGGAGAGGTAAAAGTCCTATTGCTGTTCACAAAAAAATGGTTCAAATGGCTCTGAGCACTATGGGACTCAACTGCTGAGGTCATTAGTCCCCTAGAACTTAGAACTAGTTAAACCTAACTAACCTAAGGACATCACAAACATCCATGCCCGAGGCAGGATTCGAACCTGCGACCGTAGCGGTCTTGCGGTTCCAGACTGCAGCGCCTTTAACCGCACGGCCACTTCGGCCGGCTGCTGTTCACAGAAGCATCACCACCGCTCTGGTAAAATTCCTCATGCACAAAGAAAGTTAGGTAGTTTTGCTCATGTGTAGCATAATATAGCAATTTAGTCCTGACACCACATCTCTAGACTACACCCCACTCACACTATTTAAAGTGATACATGTGACATTAGTCCACACTCCTACATAACACTCTAGGAAATGGCTGAAGTCTGATAAATGCATTGATTCTTTTCCTCAATCAACAGTAATAACATTGTTTGTGAGAACCAACTGTAATTCGCTAATACAGGGTTATTACAAATGATTGAAGCGATTTCACAGCTCTACAATAATGTTATTATTTGAGATATCTTCACAATGCTTTGCACACACATACAAAAACTCAAAAAGTTTTTTTAGGTATTCACAAATGTTCGATATGTGCCCCTTTAGTGATTCGGCAGACATCAAGCCGATAATCAAGTTCCTCCCAAACTCGGCGCAGCATGTCCCCATCAATGAGTTCGAAAGCATCGTTGATGCGATCTCGCAGTTCTGGCACGTTTCTTGGTAGAGGAGGTTTAAACAATGAATCTTTTACATAACCCCACAAAAAGAAATCGCATGGGGTTAAGTCGGGAGAGCGTGGAGGCCATGACATGAACTGCTGATCATGATCTCCACCACGACCGATCCATCGGTTTTACAATCTCCTGTTTAAGAAATGCCGAACATCATGATGGAAGTACGGTGGAGCACCATCCTGTTGAAAGATGAAGTCGGCGCTGTCGGTCTCCAGTTGTGGCATGCGTCAATTTTCCAGCATGTCCAGATACACGTGTCCTGTAACGTTTTTTTCGCAGAAGAAAAAGGGGCCGTAAACTTTAAACCGTGAGGCATCCAGAAGCTTTAAACTGCGCATACCATCGCCGAATGGAGTTAGCAGTTGGTGGATCTTTGTTGAACTTCCTCCTGAAGTGTCGTTGCACTGTTTTGACTGACTGATGTGAGTGCATTTCAAGCACGACATACGCTTTCTCGGCTCCTGTCGCCATTTTCTCACACTGCGCTCTCGAGCGCTCTGGCGGCAAAAACCTGAACAAAACTTTATGAGTTTTTCTACGTATCTGTAGTGTGTCGTGACCATATGTCAATGAATGGAGCTACAGTGAATTTATGAAATCGCTTCAATCATTTGTAATAGCCCTGTATATTTACGTTCAGCTCCTTGTATGAGAACACAATTATGGATTGGTATACATATGTTTTCCCTGCTTTAATACGGCGCCGGTGTGTAATATTTATGTTGCCTTTGTTGGCGTATGTGTTGCAAACCCACGTAGTTTACAGGGAGAGGAGGAGCGTTAAAAGCGAATGCAGCCAAAGCATAATTATCTCTCCTAAGTGTTCAGGTGCACTCACTCCACATCAACTCCCCACATTTCGTGGTAGTTTTCCCCTAATTTTGTGTATTCTCAATCAGTTTATGTAGCTTTGGAAGTTTTGCTGGCGATTTTACACATTTCGTCGTATTTTCCTCAGTTCTGCGTATTTCCCGTCAACGTATCGTACTTACACCAGGGTTTCCTCGATTTTTACACGTTTTATGTAATTTCTCATATTTTTTGATATTTTTCCTTATATATATACATATATATATATATATATATATATATATATGTGTGTGTGTGTGTGTGTGTGTGTGTGTGTGGTAATATTGGCAGCATATTCATTCGTTGTTTGATTTCATATGAGGATATTTGTCCTATATACCAGCCAACTAAAAAATTCTACGAATCCACCTCTTCTCGATGATCTACAGGCATACATTATGGATAGGAAGATCATAAAAAGTATAGTAACTCTCAACTCGTAGTCAGATGAGTCTCCACGAGTGGTGCAGATTAAAAACTCGTAAGGTGTAAACAAACAAATGCACTGCTATGGCACATCAGAGTGCTTATCTGCAGACTCATGTAGTGACGCACCTGATGGAAACTCAAAGTCTGACACAGTTCTGCAAGGTCATCTGACTTTCACGCTGCCATGTACAAATCTACAACAGGAAGTTGACATGTGTACAGAGTTGATTTCAGCGTTTGTCTGATATTTAATTTTTTCACATAAGAATGTGCTCTTATTGCTTAGCGCACGAACTTTGCTACTTTTGTTTGCATCTTCAAACTCTGATAATTCCTCATAACCATGACAGGACATCTAAAACCTGTTAATTTTGCTTTTTTTTATCCTAGCAGTTAGTTATTGATTAGTTGAGAGTGTGTCGATAGCACTTAGCATCCTTGAGCATGAGAGTTTCCCCTCCCCATACCTTCAGAGTGCACACCCCCAGCAACGTTAGCAAGTTACGAATTCGGACGGCAACTGTCGACCGCTGACAGCTTTACACACATACATATGGAAACTACGCATGCATATTACCAGTCGCGAAATCTCGATTTCAACCACTTGTACGTTATTTTCGACAGTCCTACAGTCTCTCAAAGAGCGAAAAGCTCTTTGCAAAACGCTTCTGTAGGGGATGTAAGCACATCTAAATTCATCCTGCTAAAGCGCAGTTCCGCTATTTTGTGTGCTATATGTCAAATCGGAAGGATGGAGACAGCCCTTTGTGAGTATTATTCTTATGAACACTACAGAACACACAGTCGGATTATATAGTACTGCACTCGATTGCGCCCAGTCAGTCACAACCAATACGGTGGGTGGGGGAGGAAGGGGGAGATGTGGGGAGGAAGTGAGAGGGGTGGGAAGGGGTGGGGAGAGTGTGGGGACCCACTTTCAGGCTGAGAAAAACATATGATATCATCTGAGAATGGGGATGCAGTGGTCAGGGGGGTAATTAACTGATCAAATTAATTAATTTGTATATCAATTTGATATAAAAATTGCACCTGTGCCATCATCTCCCTACTACTGATGGAGATGCTCAGTCATTTCTAGTGGCAGGTGCTACAAGAGATGCGTCCTACTCTTGAAGTTCTGAGAGTGTACAGTCCTAGGAGTGTCAATTATACTTCGCCTCCTCCTGCCTATATCTCGAGGATCACCATGAAAATAAAATTAGTGTGCTTCTAGCCCACACAGAGGCTTACCAGCAATAGTTGTTCCCGCGAACCATACAAGACTGGAACAGGAAAATGGCGAAGTGACATTGGTACAAAAAGTACCCTCCGCCACATAGCGTAAGGTTGCTTGTACATGTGGATGTAGATGTAAAATTAGTATGCGTGAGTTAACATATGTCAGCTGTGACAGCACACAAATTATTGGGACTCGTATAACGCTGAACAACAAACACTTATTTTCGGATACATATTGAAGATGAGCAAGTCCTTGAGATTTATGCCCTTTGTGGGTGGAAAAATGCTGAAACACAGTGGAATAAGAAGATAATATAGTATGACTAATAACATGATTGTATGGTCACATGTTTATGAGACAAGTCCTACGTAAATTCGGTGTTGCCAGAGTGTGCTGCTATTCACTCCGTTGAATGTCTATATAATATGGACAATTTTCCCCCGCAGGTAAGATTTATATAGGACAATCTGACTCGCTGCTTCCAGACTATATAGATGTTCGAACCACTGCGCTTATTTTAAAGTAGTTGTAATAAGAAATTGTGGTGTTAGCACCTGTACCATGGAGAATTAGTATGTACGACTAGTAATTTAACCCCTAAAAAAGAACGAAAATTAGACATATGACACCAGAAAGTAAAACCGGGAGAGTGTCTTCCCTCAAAATACTTCAATATGGGATAAGGCTCAAATTTTATGAATATCGTAACTCCAAATTCCACCATCTTTAGAGACACGTTCACTTTCGCGCGGTAGGAAGACACGTCGCAATGTCGCTGTAGCATAATGTATTAAAACATAAATTCGGTTTCCTTCAATAATAAAAATATTGCGACATTTGAGCTGTGTCATTGATCTCAAACAAAGGAAACGCTCTGATGTTGATCTCTTTAATCTTCAAGCCAAGTTCATTCCAGATATAGAATGAAAATTACACCTAGGAAACGTGTGTGCAAAAACCACGCTACTTACGAATGGGACGTCTCTGTAGTAACGATGCAACGATATTGAAAACGTGCCAAATGCTGACGAACAAGCCTTATGCAGCACCACACTGAAACGTCTATGGCAATTCTTGTATGTAGGCAACAAAAATTTTATTCTGCACATCTGAATACGCACTCCATAGAAATTCGTAATTTGCCGTCTAAGCTAATGTCATCTACTCACTGGATTTAGTGGAGGCCGCTGAGATTACATGTCTTGTTTGGCTGTTGACGTAATGAACATAGTAACTATGAATCACATTATGTACGTGACATAAAATGTGGCCATCTTTTGAACCATAAGTGAATCTGACAGGTTTTGTTTCGAACATTTTGAGCAAAGGAAAAATTTAAGTCAGTTACGATGTTCACTCACAAACTAATAAAAGAAATTTTTAACGGGAGGAAAACAAACCGTGTTGTAAAAACAGATCTACAATTGAGTGGAGGCTAAGATAGACAGTACGAAGCAGATATGCAAATACATCGTAAATAAATTGAAGTTAGAATCACAACAATGGTGGTTTTCGCAAAAAGAACTTTAACTTTGGAGCTAAGTCAACAACAATGTGCAATTAATTTTAAAAGCTTATTTCAACAGTTGTACACAATTTTTATTGATGTTATTTTTCCACATAGTGTTCCTGTTTTTGGTCCACAGTTGCACAGGCTTCCTGATACCCTCTGCAATAAAGTTTCAGGCTGCGCAGAAAGCCATGTATACACCGCTGCCTCGAACTGTTGATCGGAGCTGGATCGACCGCCTCTCCAGGCATCATTAAGTGAACCAATTAGGTGTTATTCCCAGGGAGCGAAATCAGGACAGTACGAAGGATGCCCCACCACCTCGAAACGCAGCGTCCGAAGAGTTCGAGTGGTGTGCGCAGCGTATGTGGACATGTAATTTCGTGCAACAAAAGAACGCCTTCCGACATAATTTCACATGAAGGTCTGTGACTAATCTGCATGTGGTTTTCCATAACATCAACAGTCACTTGCATATAAATCAGAATCACGGCACGGACTTGTTCAATATTGGCGTCATCTTCGGCAGTAGCTGCACACCCCGCTCTTTCCTCACCCTTGGCGCTCGGTGGACCGCTTTCGAACTGTTCAGTCTCCAGATAAACACTCTGCTCGGATAAAACATTGTCCTCGTACTGTGCTGAAACTCTTGGATAAATTTCCGCTCCTGGTACCCCTTCACACCAAAAAATGGGGAATTACGGGATGCCTCTTGTCTGTGGCACAAACAGTGTGTGGTGTGGCAATCCTTACGTCACAATAGTGCAAAGCGGACTGACGTCATAACGCTGCAACGTGCCACAGGCGAAGACTACAGTGCCAGGCGAAGACAACAGTGCCATCTAGTGGCTGGTGAGCACACAGAGCCATAGAGCCAAACTAAAGATAATTAGAGTAAACTGCAAATACTTGTTGATCTACCCTTACAGTTATCTGAAAGAAAACTAATCGAGTAGAATAAAAAGGAGATTTATGGCTGGAGTGAAGACAACGGTATACTGCACCACTGGTGAAACATCAACGTTGCTACAGAGAAATAACATTCAAAATGTACACCAAGTGTCATATCAATTATAAAGTCAATAGTAAAAATCGACGTTAGAACATGTTGCCTGACTTACAAGAAGACTACCTCGAAAAATAAGGGTATTTTCGTTTTGAAAAGTAGACTTTCACTACCAGAACGAGAAATTTTCCATTTTCACAGGTTTTAATATGACGTAGTAACAAAACTTTAAGCTCATGATGACTTACCAGTCTCTTCGGGAAAGCAGTAAGTGGAAGAGAGCAGCCACATCGCAGCGATGATCGCCCCCGAACAGTGAACTTTTTCAACCAGTATCATGGCACTGTACTTGAAAGCACCCGGTTTGGTGGCAAACTCTCCCGTAACACTTTTTCCACTATTGATACTCCAGTGCTGGAACCAGCGAGCAGGTGCCACCTGTCTACTCGAACGTGCGACTGTCTTCATTTCTGATGGCAGCATCGTGTCGGATGCTACTGCATGAAAGAGGAGAACAGCAAATAACAACTGTATCATGACGAGATTACACTTCTGGCACTCATTTTTCTTCGTTTTTCGATGCCACTCTTATGTATTTTATTTTTTAACATCGGTAAGATTATGTACTCGCAAAATAAGTTTCATGAATTTATCCCGTGTAGCTCAGTCACAGAAATATTTACAGCGGAAGATTCTTACTTCTTTGTTTTGTTTCCAGAGACGCTAAATATCAGTTGTCCAAACGTAGAGCCATAGAGTACAAATATCTCTGGTGTGAGCATCCAGATGAGCAGAACAGAAATTGTTGCTGTTATCAGACATTGTCACCCCGCTCTCTTTATCATGGGACGCCGTAGGCTGTCTGTAAAGCGCCCTGTAAATTTTGACTGTCAATACATCGCCTCAGCCGGCCGTTGTGGCCAAGCGGTTCTAGGCGCTCCAGTCCGGAACCGCGCTGCTGCTACGGTCGCAGGTTCGAATCCTGCCTCGGGAATGGATGTGGGTGATGTCCTTAGGTTGGATAGGTTTAAGTAGTTCTAAGTCTGGAGGACTGATGACCTCAGATGTTAAGTCCCATAGTGCTCAGAGCCATTTAAACCATTTGAACATCGCCTCACAAGTGCCGTGGATTTCATATTGGCGTTTTGTAGACACCACAACAATTTATATTTGATACCTGCAATACAGTGTGCTCTCAGCTCTGAAGAGAAAAACGCACGGTCATTTCGCTTTTCTTTCTTTTTTTTCGTTTTTCTTGTTTCTGAGGAAGCCACTGCTATTTTTGGGTTTTATACGGCACTTTCTCGGGATTTCCCTTCCCGTTCTAGTATATTCTTCTGTGATGACATTTCAAAACGTCCTGTTAATATGCCTGTGCATTTGAAAGTGTCTCGGAAACACAAAGAATTTGCCGCACGTTGACGATGATACAAAATGCTCCTTCATTCCTTATTTTTCAATGTAGTACATAATTTTTGCTACTGGTGACACAGGGGCGTATTTATTTAGTGGCTTCTATCAGTATGTTCAAGAAAAATGGAACTGCTGAGTAAATGTACTAGAAATATTAAAAAACATGTACGATAAATGTCACTTTCCTTGGAGAGCGCTCACACACACACACACACACACACACACACACACACACACACACACACACATAGAGAGAGAGAGAAAAGAGAGAGAGAGAGAAGAGAGAGAGAGAGAGAGAGAGAGAGAGAGAGAGAGAGAGAGACAAATGTAGCAGCATGAAGGTAAGTGTACAACATGAAATCATGAAGAAGTTAGCTGTCACGTTGTAACATTTTGTGATGAACACAAGAAGCAGAAGGCACTATCGAACAAAGCAACCGAGTTTGTACTACAACTATTACACCTTGTGTGCATGTTTGTGTTTTGTCTGTCTTCTTTCTGTTCCCCATTATTAAGAGACACATTTAATCTATAGATTTCCCGCTGACTTATCTGCAAGACAGAATATACGACCTAGGTCCGTGGATGCCAGTGTTGTAACAAAAAAAAAAAAAAAAAAAAAAATTACGTGAACTTTATTAGGAGAGTGCGGAGAATGTATTAAAGATA
The DNA here is from genome assembly GCF_021461395.2 of Schistocerca americana. Classification (NCBI taxonomy): domain Eukaryota; kingdom Metazoa; phylum Arthropoda; class Insecta; order Orthoptera; family Acrididae; genus Schistocerca; species Schistocerca americana. Next base: position 285,730,029 of record NC_060124.1, read on the forward strand.
TATGTTGAAATTTCACATAGTACTACGTTCCGTTTTTTGTAGTTTTCGTTTGCTGGACAGATGTTCATTTCAAAGGGCAACTGGCACTCATTTAACTAATTAGTTACTCTCAGTTATCAGTACTATATACCGTATTTCTTCTGTTTTGACCAAAATATCCTTTCAAACAAGACTCAAACATTTCAACAACATTTTGCTTTAGGGTAAAACACAAAAGTGTTTCTTCATGTTAGAGAACACTGTATAATATTTACATTCTGGTTATAAACAAAGCAAGATACAGGCCACAGATAACGCAGGTATGAGCTATCACAAATGTATCAAGAGGAAGAAGCCTATTTTGATTTCGTTTTTCAAGACTCGGATTTCAGTTGCCATTTAAGTGTGTGTACACCACGATGGCTTTCTATATCAGGAATGACTCCAGGAGATGGCCAAAGGAAATCCTACATATTTTAGACATATAATAACTGATTTAAAACATTTATTCAAAATGGAACCAACTACAGCACAAACTTATTCTCCTTTCATGTAGCATACAACAGTAATTCGCCATTGCTATTACGAATAAACACAATATATAAGTGTAACATTATAAGCTTCCAATTCTACAGTAAGCTTAAAGAAACAATGTCGTCCCGAGGTGGCGTACAATCATGGCTTGAAGTTTAATGTATACAACATATACAGAGCGCTGTGGTAACTCCAGAGGTATTTCTACTATGTGCTTAGATCACAGATCCATACAGACCGTGCATGACTTTTATAGTGTTCCGCTTGAGTATGAATCGTCCTTTTCGAGCAGTTTAAGTCATATCTCAGGAAACCATGGGTTGTGCTCGATAATTCGGTCGCTCCGCTATCTAGCGACTTGAGTGGCACTATCTGCACGACGTGCTTAGCGTTTTTAATGTGATATAGATTTTCATAATAAAAGTAACTGTGAAATACGGACTGCACTATCCTTTGTGGTACAGTTAGTATGTGCACGTAACAACAGAAACTAACGAATAAATAAAATATCCCATTCATGATGCAGTGTAATCGTTGAGCTTTAGCACGTTTCGCGTTTTTTGTAGTAACTCCACGATGGGCCTTACTGCTGTAATTTACTCTCACAATAGGAACTGTCACTTTAATATGATTTATTTCATTTATTAGGCATTCTATTCTTAATTAATTTTCTTTTTTCATATGAATGTCATAATCTTATTTTCAAGCTGGTTAAAGGAGGTTACCTTTTTTACCTGTTGTTTTAATATATGAATAAGGATCGAAATACTATTTTTATAAATTTAAAACCCACATGGTAAATCACTAGAGCCTGACAAAACCAAATAACACAATTTCCTGGATTCGGAGTCAAGTAAAGATTTTTGAAGGACAACATCATGTCTTTAACTGTTAGCACTCCTTAAGTATCCCATAAATGACTGTGTATCCACTCTGACACGTACTACAAGAGTATTTTTACTGTCAACTTGTTCAAATACAACAATAACTTGTCCAATGGCAAGACTCAATGGTATTTTTCCCTGTGTTTCACGAAATGGTTCAAATGGCTCTGAGCACTACGGGACTCAACTGCTGTGGTCATAAGTTCCCTAGAACTTAGAACTACTTAAACCTAACTAACCTAAGGACAGCACACAACACCCAGCCATCACGAGGCAGAGAAAATCCCTGACCCCGCCGGGAATCGAACCCGGGAACCCGGGCGTGGGAAGTGAGAACGCTACCGCACGACCACGAGATGCGGGCTTCACGAAATGGAATAGTCAGTTTTTTAGAACAAATGTGACTTGTTATTTCCGGTAGTTTGTACTTTCCCTCTCGTATGTCTTGTACTCACGACGAGTGAGTCAAATTTCATGCGAATGTTTAAGATCAGGCCCGACGATGTAATACAGCGTTGCGGTATTACGAGAAACCTAGAGCCCCTATTCGAACGCCAGTATCATTTGCCCCAGCCCTACGCCTGTAGCTGGCATCAAGTGATATCTATGCTAAACAGAGTTGATAACCACAATCTTACTCACATGTTATCGAAATCAAGGATTTATTTTGACGTGTGAGCGACTACCTGTATTATTATTACATACTAGCGAACCTAGCAATGTTTCGCTATTGCTACAGGTTGAAAATTATTGAAGTGTATGAAATAAAAGTCATAACTTCTGAACGTTGAAACTGCGCGGTTGGCCGCGGGGCATGATGGGAATTAGTACGCACATGCGTGGTTTGGTTTAGCGACGAGGTCCACTTTCATTTGGATGGGTTCGTCAATAAGCAAAAGTGGTGCATTTGGAGGACTGAGAATCCGCATTTTGTAATCGAGAAGTCTCTTCACCCTCAACGGGTGATTGTGTTGTGTGGTGTGCAATGTCCACTCACGGAATAATCGATGCGATAGTCCTTGATGGCACAACGACTCCCAAACGGTACACGAAGGTTTTGGAAGACGATTTCATCCCCATTATCCAAAGTGACATGATTTCGACAAAATGTGGTTCATGAAAGACGGAGCTCGACCCCATCGAAGCAGGAGGGTGTTCGATGTCCTGGGGATCGCATTCTGGCTCTGGGGCACCCAGAGGCCACTGGCGTGGGCCTCGATTGGCCGCCATATCCTGCGGTTCTGAACACACGTGACTCTCTTGTGTTTGGCTCTTTGTCCATCTCCTCCTCTTCCCTCTCTATCTCTTCCTCTCCCTCTCACAGTTCCTCTCCTTCTTCCCTGTCTCTATGTCCATTTCCCCCCTCCATTCTCTGTTCGTCTGCTGCTCCCCATATTTGAAATTGAGCATTGTTTATTGTCATTGCAAATTAATATTCTGTAGTAGTGTTCTAATCATAAGCTGATAAGGCTTGGGTTGCCACCCATCCCGATGTATCGGGACCGTCACCGTTATGGACCTTCTTGTCCCGGCATCCTGAGAAGGCCTAATTTTGTCCCGGATTTTGCAAAATACTGTTCCGAGCTTGCCTCAAGTACTAAAGTAACGTCATATGCTAGCGTAGCATGTGAATGCAGCCTCGATTACTTTTGCTTGTGTTGGCAAGGTCGTCTCACAGATGATCTTGCATATCCTGTATCGACGATTCAGGCACCTTCTAGGTCTAGCCCCATCATTCGACAAAATAGCAGACAGGTCTAATGATACGGAGCTGGAACTATTTAAGCAGCGCCACGCGGAAGATTTGGACAGTTCCGATATGAATAGCGATCCGATAAAACGATTCTTTCCAAACGTAATACGAATAATGAATGCAAGTCAGTAATGTTTGAAGACGTGTTTACAGCGTGTATACATGGTGTGAAGTGTACAGTTACGTCTACTTTTATGACTAAAGTGTTACTGTCCACTGTTTACCGTCTAATAAAGTTATCGTACCTTACGAAAATGCCTAAGGGTGGAAACAGGAAGTGTCACTTGTCCGATGATTACACAAAAGAGTGGACTTTTGTCAAGAAAAAGTGTTCCGACGAGGTCCCAGCTGGATATGACAACCCAAGATTATGCATAAGTGCACCCGTTCTGTTTCCTGTGAAAATCGACAATAACTAAGAAACCAAAACAGCACATTGTTGTCTACACAAGATTTGTTTGATAATATATATAAAAGAAAGAATGTGTATAGGAGAAATAACTTTTCTAATTCGCTGCTGTGAATATGGACGACCTCCTGCTGCATCATGGAATGAAGAGAATGAAAATTTGTCCCGGACTGGGACTCGAACCCGAGTCTCCCGCTTTACGCACGTCCCACACGCAAACGATCGTCTTAACCGCCTTTTCTTTGTTGATCTCATTTTGCTCGTTATTGTTCGTTGCATTTGGTTCCTGCACAAATTGTAGATAACTTTTGGTTCCCAGTACTTCAGTTCGCTCAGCAGGCAGCACCTTGTCAAAACCGAAGAGGTGGCGGAAAATAGTCCTTCCAAACAGGGAATTGGCTGAAGAGGTAAAAGCGTGTTGTGGAGGAAATACGCCACCGGACTTGTAGAATCTCTCAAATATTTCAGCGCCGCCATTCTTCTGACTTTGCGTAGCCTCCGTAACGCGACCATGGAACATTTATGCTCACTATAATATTTAGGAAGAGAAATATATGGTTTTATTCAGTGAAGCTAACTACAGCAACGAAAATGGCTAAAAGACTTGATATTGAAGATACAGGGTGAGCGCAAAGTCTTGTCCTGATTATAAAAATTTATAACAGAGTAACCGTTTGACATAATAAGTCGGTGTGGCCGAGCGGTTCTAGGCGCTTCAGTCTGGAATCGCGCGACCGCTACGGTCGCAGGTTCGAATCCCGCCTCGGGCATGGATATGAGTGATGTCCTTAGGTTAGTTAGGTTTTAGTTCTAAGTTCTAGGGGACTGATGACCTCAGATGTTGAGTCCCATAGTGCTCAGAGCCACATAATAAGTTACATTTGATGCTGTTGCATAGCTTAGTGTTACTACTTGTTCTGACCAATAGATGGCGCTAGTGCTCCACAACACCGATGCCGTCAGTTCGGCCACGTTAGTTGCTGGCGAAATGGCGTCGAAGCAGCAGAAAGGGCAATGTGTGCTTTGGTTTCACGAAACGAAATCGCCCTTCAGCGTAAATTTCGGGCTTCTTATAGACGCAACCCTGCTGACTTTAATTCAGTAAAGAGATGGTATGCAACGTTTAACGAAACAGGCAGCGTTGAAGATCGTCCTCGAACTGGCAGGCCTCGTGTGAATGATGCGACTGTTGATCGTGTTCGGCAGTCGCTTCAACGGAGTCCGTCTAAATCAAATCGTCAAGCATCACGTGAACTTCAAATACCGCAAGCAGGTGTGGTGAAGATTCTTCATGAAAGACTTAGGTCGGATGCTTACAAAGTGCAAATCGTGCAGGCCTTGCAACCGAATGATTTGCTGACGCATGCTGAATTTGCAACTGAGATTCTCAACAGGATTGATGGCATTAACGATTACTTAAATAGCATATGCTTTACCTATGAATCTACCTTTCATGTCAGTGGAATGGTAAATAGGAATAATGTCCGTATCTGGGGTTCAGAGTCTCCACATGCTACTGTACAGTTACAGAGAGAGGGAAAAAGTGAAAATGTTTGATGCGGCCTCATACATAACAAGGTCTTTGAACCGTTTTTCTCCGCGGAAAAATCCATTACCGCTACTCAGACGTTTTGCAACAGTTCACTGCCCACGGTTAGAAGAATATCAACCATGGATAATTTTCCATCAAGATGGAGCATCTCCCCCCCCCCCCCCCCCAATGGGCTTTGATTTGATAGAGCGTGATTTCTTGGATGAAACGTTTCCAAATCGGTGGATTGGAAAGAACGGTCCAACACCCTGGCCACCCCGCTCTCCAGACATTACGCCCCTTGACTTTTTTTCCTGGGGTTATATCAAGAACAGAGTCTTCGTCACACTAGTTGCTGACATCGACGAAGTGAAGGCTAGGATACAAGCTGCTGTGTGACAGAAAAAAATGTTACGAAACACCTGGCGGGAACTGGAATACCGCCTCGACATTCTCCGAGCTACCAAGGGAGCACACGTTGAGGTTTACTAACATAAGTGGTCTTAAAAAAAACTAGTAACAATAACCTATGTAACGGCATCAAATATAAATTATTATGTCAAACGGTTATTCTGTAGTACATTGTCATAATCAGGGCAAGACTTTGTGCTCAACCTGTACATTAAGGATTAGGAGACTCGCCAACAAAGGACGAGATTTAGAATAAGAATTAACGAAATGTCAGGTCGAAATAAAAGTGATTACAGGTGCCGAAAAGTAGTTACGGAGCTCGAAGGAAATTAATGCTGATACGTGTACTGTAGCGGCGTAAGTACGGACAGAGAGCGTTAGCTGAATTTGAAATCACTATAAGGAAGGAATGGGAAAATAACACATATATATATCACATAAACCATCCGTCCACAACGTCCCGATTTTATTCCTGGCATGCCGGCGACGTCAGCACTATGACTACTATGGCGGCAACTTGAATTAACAACCTTAAATAACAGACGTGCATTCGACCACTCAGTTGTAAGAAGGTAGTAATAAGAAGTTGGCACGGGACTGCAAATGTGTCAACATCGTTTTTGTCACAAATCTCAATGGAGCAGCATCTATAAACCAAGTGTTCAAGACATTCTCCAGACTGTTCTGATGAAGAGAAAAAGATGTGCAAAATTTGTACCACACACATTGACTCCGGAACAAAAACGACGTCGTGTGCACAACTACCACGACTTGACTAAAATTCCAAACACGGACAGTTCGATTTTGGAAAAAACCAACATCGGTGACAAGACTTGGCCTTATAAATACGAATCTACCACAAAACGACAAGGTGCAGGAATTCGTATGAAGGGTGTAGCGTTACCTAAAATTTGAGGTCTATAAACAATTAAATACTACGCCCTCATAAATAACGCCACAAATACGTTTTATGGATTTATCGATAACAATGATGAACTAAAATGGCTGCAGTCCTTTGCAGGAGATTGGTTCGAGAGTTCACCTCTGCTAACGATGCTGTGTTCCATGTATCAACTAATAATTCAAAACTTTATTCAAAGTACTTGGTTTATCAGAAAACACATATCACAATCCACAACTCCCACAACCACCGGCCATTTTTTGCAATGTTGCCTTTCGCGGCAAAGGTCCCGAGTTCGAGTCTTGGTCCGGCACACAGTTTTAATCTGCCAGGAAGTTTCATATCAGCGCACACTCCGCTGTAGAGTGAAAATTTCATTCTAGAAAGCGGAAATAGATTCACAACGTGCAAATGGGACACACGTGACGAGGTTCTCAACAACGAAAGCGAGGATGTACTTTCGGAGCTGCTTTCCTTAGATGATGATCGTGAGGATTTTTCAGCGTTTTAAATACATTGGTGAGTGATTTATTTTATTTTAAATTGGTTTTAATTTATATAACTTTAAATCTATGTTCCATATCTGTCGTATAAGACGACCCCGATTTTGCGTGCCTTTTTTTATGCTTCATCTATCGTCTTATCTACCGAAATACAGGGCGAGTTACGTAAGACGTAACACCTCTTTTATTTTGTGAACGGTTACACATATCGAAACGCGGCTTCCGGCATATGTTAGAGCGTCGAGGGGCAGGTATGTTTTTGGTTGGTTAATGTTTTTAACGCTAGCATCAAAGGAGGTATTGGAGCAAGTACATTTTCTTGAATGGAACCATATACTTACCATAACTGCATTCGATAGCTCTTGAGAAGCCGATTACAGTGATATAGCGTTTGTTAATGATGACGTTGAAGCCTGTCGAAAAAAAGTCGAGATATGTCCTAGAATTTAAGAGCACAGCGGCCAGAAACGGCATTTGCGGTAGAAACACCCCCAAGTGAAGGCCTTGCGCTACGCTGTGTCAGAATGTCACCACATTTGCCTGTTTACTTCTGTGCATTGCAGGCAGATAACTACTGCTTCAATATTCGTTGCATGTACACATATACAAAGAGAATGAGAAGTTGAATATACTTATTTTCCATGGTGAATATAAATGGTTCAAATGGCTCTGAGCACTATGGGACTTAACTTCTGAGGTCATCAGTCCCCTAGAACTTAGAACTACTTAAACCTAACTAACCTAAGGACATCTCACACACACACACCCATGCCCGAGGCAGGATTCGAACCTATGACGGTAGCGGTCGCGCGGTCCCAGACTGTAGCGCCTAGAACCGCTCGGCCACCCCGGCTGTCATGGTGAATATATAAAAAAAATAATGCCGTAAAGGCACCACACCAATAAAGGGCTATCTATCCGAATCGCCAATGTCCGACACTCCAGGCGACTGCACGAATTATTAAGACGCTAGTGCGGACAGGCTGCTCGAACGTCAAAAAGAGGACAAGAAAGGAGACTGCGATTGACAGAGAACAATTAGAAGCTGTTTTGACCATGACGCTAGTGAGTCCGCTCAGTGGTACGAGACATGTTGCCAAAGGAATGTGGAATCAGTCAGACGAGTGACATTCGCATCCTGCTTCGATGCAAAGATGTGTCTATGAATAATAGAATAAATGTTTTGTATTTATGCTGTTTGCCGTTTTCAACACTGGCTCTCTAACTACAATATTGGTAACCAGAAAGTGATTAGCAAAACGTGAAGCCTGTAATTAGAATTCCTAGTGCCCACTTCATCTGAAAAATACATTTATAGCTACAGCTTATAGATCTGAGGAATTAGGAGATTGTCTAGGATTCATAATCAAAAACCATTCTCTCTAAAATGTTCACTATATTCTGAAAGTCACAGACCAAAAAGCATCCACAAAATACAACTACCAGAGCAGTTCAGAGTCTAATGCGCTGACGCCACTATAACTGTTCAAATTAAATGTTTAAGTGAATGCTTGCCATAATTTGATGATAATGTTCATCAAACGCTATGCTAATAATGGTAGAATGTCTGTCCTGCGGCGGCACGTGAAAATACGACATACGTAAACTGAAGATAGATATAGCAATGATACCGACGCGACGCAACTCCCGGCACAGGTTGTGCGCTAATCAGCGTCTGGAGAGAACTGGGGCCTTCCTTTCCTCGCGCAGCATTCTTATATACACTCCTGGAAATTGAAATAAGAACACCGTGAATTCGTTGTCCCAGGAAGGGGAAACTTTATTGACACATTCCTGGGGTCAGATACATCACATGATCACACTGACAGAACCACAGGCACATAGACACAGGCAACAGAGCATGCACAATGTCGGCACTAGTACAGTGTATATCCACCTTTCGCAGCAATGCAGGCTGCTATTCTCCCATGGAGACGATCATAGAGATGCTGAATGTAGTCCTGTGGAACGGCTTGCCATGCCATTTCCACCTGGCGCCTCAGTTGGACCAGCGTTCGTGCTGGACGTGCAGACCGCGTGAGACGACGCTTCATCCAGTCCCAAACATGCTCAATGGGGGACAGATCCCGAGATCTTGCTGGCCAGGGTAGTTGACTTACACCTTCTAGAGCACGTTGGGTGGCACAGGATACATGCGGACGTGCATTGTCCTGTTGGAACAGCAAGTTCCCTTGCCGGTCTAGGTATGGTAGAACGATGGGTTCGATGACGGTTTGGATGTACCGTGCACTATTCAGTGTCCCCTCGACGATCACCAGTGGTGTACGGCCAGTGTAGGAGATCGCTCCCCACGCCATGATGCCGGGTGTTGGCCCTGTGTGCCTCGGTCGTATGCAGTCCTGATTGTGGCGCTCACCTGCACGGCGCCAAACACGCATACGACCATCATTGGCACCAAGGCAGAAGCGACTCTCATCGCTGAAGACGACACGTCTCCATTCGTCCCTCCATTCACGCCTGTCGCGACACCACTGGAGGCGGGCTGCACGATGTTGGGGCGTGAGCGGAAGACGGCCTAACGGTGTGCGGGACCGTGGCCCAGCTTCATGGAGACGGTTGCGAATGGTCCTCGCCGATACCCCAGGAGCAACAGTGTCCCTAATTTGCTGGGAAGTGGCGGTGCGGTCCCCTACGGCACTGCGTAGGATCCTACGGTCTTGGCGTGCATCCGTGCGTCGCTGCGGTCCGGTCCCAGGTCGACGGGCACGTGCACCTTCCGCCGACCACTGGCGACAACATCGATGTACTGTGGAGACCTCACGCCCCACGTGTTGAGCAATTCGGCGGTACGTCCACCCGGCCTCCCGCATGCCCACTATACGCCCTCGCTCAAAGTCCGTCAACTGCACATACGGTTCACGTCCACGCTGTCGTGGCATGCTACCAGTGTTAAAGACTGCGATGGAGCTCCGTATGCCACGGCAAACTGGCTGACACTGATGGCGGCGGTGCACAAATGCTGCGCAGCTAGCGCCATTCGACGGCCAACACCGCGGTTCCTGGTGTGTCCGCTGTGCCGTGCGTGTGATCATTGCTTGTACAGCCCTCTCGCAATGTCCGGAGCAAGTATGGTGGGTCTGACACACCGGTGTCAATGTGTTCTTTTTTCCATTTCCAGGAGTGTATAAAGCCGCGGTGCGGACGGGTAAGGGAACGCCTGATCAAATCTGCTCTCCCGACTAGCCGCTGAGCTAGTAATGCACCACTTTAAGTTATCGAATTGCTTCCTTTGGCGATGGCCGATGAAGCTCTCAATTTAATTGTGCAATCAGCACACAAGTAAGTAATCATAATAAAGGTCTGACGTGGCTAATTCAAATATTTTGGGCGAGAGAATTAATTTAATTACACTACACGCAGTAGACGAGCTCTGAACTTGCTCTTTGGAGATACGCTATAACTATAGTTTTATAGTTATTCTGTTGAAACTTCTCACATCTTTATGATTATAGCGGATCTCCATTCTACTTAAATTTAAACATCCTAGCTTTATTTATTCGCCTACTTAATCTATCTTGCTTCCTTAATTTTTAAGATAAAAACCAGAAAATCATGATTTTCAACTGAAATTTTAATTTGTGAGATCCAGAATACTGTTTCTACTAAATTATCATGCAAAAGGAATCTAAATATAAATTTTTAAGTTTCTAGCTTATTTCTGTTGCGCCAATGATTTTTACAGAAAAACATCCAAATGTCGAAAATGGTTAAGTTATTGAACTGATATCCAACACATATTGATTTTGTATTACTCCTGACATGCTAGAAACGTTTCAGGTTATTTACTTCATTTTAAAGTATTGTGCAATATTTATGACATCAGAGCTAGTTACAGTGGACATAGGTGAACCTGCATCTAGGTCGTAAATTGGTTCAAGAGGAAATACTGCTCCCTTTACTCCCGTAGTGCATGCTTTTCTTGCGGTGTACAACAACGCAGCTCGGTCCTAGACACCTGCTTGGCAGTGTTTGCACCACAAATGCCGTTTCCTGCTACCATGCTCTCACATTCTAGAATATTTCTCGAATTTTTTTATGACAGGTTAACAAACGCTACATCACTGTAGTTGTCTTCTCAAGAGCTATCCAATGCATTTACAAAAAGTATATAGCTTCATTTTTAAAAAGTACTTGCTTGAATATCTCCGTTGATACGAGCGCTGAAAACATTAAACATACGTGCCCCTCGACACACTAACTCTTGCCGAAAACAGCGTTTTGGAGTGTGTAACCGTTGAAGAAATAAAAGGGGTGTTACGTCTTACGTGACTCATCCTGTATGCGGTGTGTGTAAAGTACAAGTAGCGATTGGATTATTGTCTTAGGAAACATGAATTTATGAACAGAGAAAAACAGCAGTTAAAGATGTTTTCGGAAACAATGGCGAAGCAACAACTGATAATAACGGACAAAATTTGATATAACTGGCAGCGTACAACTCTTCTAGAATCACCAAAAGTTTCTTTAGACACAAACACACACATAAATCTTAATGGGCGCAAAGATGAACCACATTTACATCAGACTACGTTATAGACAAGATAAAAAAAGGGGTTGTTTCAAGCGCTACACCTGACCTGGCTCAACCTACTGAACACGATGGGGTGCACACAAGGTTTAGTACAACTGATCATACCCTCATTCTAAACGAAATGTTTAGTAGAACAAATGAGTACCATCTATCTCTTTACCCTGCCTTTACAGATTCTGAAAAGGCTTTCGATTAAATGAGTCATCAAGCTCTGCGTTTGAGGCTCTGACAGAACAAGGAATGGAACAGGGCTATATTAAAGTCTTATATAACATGTACAAAACCTCCACAGCGTCTGTGAGTGTTGTTGAAGAAACAAGTGAATTTCCTACTGAAAAGGGTGTAAAACAAGATGACTCTGTATCTCTAAAACTATTTTCATCAGTCCCAGAAAAAACAATGTCAATATTGAAATGGATAAAAAGAGAATCCAAGTTCTGGGAAAGAGATTACTTAACCTGAGGTTTGCTGGCGATATTGCCATGTTTTCAAATAATATAAAAGAACTTCAAATATCGGTCAGCGAACTTGCGTTCCTCTACTCTAAAGTTGGTCTAAAAATGAACTGTAATGAATGAATGGACACCACAGGAAAATGTATCTGTTGGAAGTACGCAACTGCCAAGGATCACAAAGTATGTCTGTCTGTGTCAACTAGTGGACATGAAAGCAGACCTATAACCAGAAATATTTTGACGTATTAAGTTGGGCTGGCAAGCTTATGGAAGATACTTTTCAGTTTTTAAGTTTGTGTCGTCTGAGCTGAAGGAAACAAGTTTTGTTCAACTATACTACTAGTAATAACTAATAGTTTCAAGGCATGGATATTAAATGAATTCATTGCTGGAAAACATCAACCCAAAGAGGACTGGATAGATCAGTGTTGGACAGAAGGAAAGTAGCTAATATGAGATGTACAATAAATGTCATGACGTAATGGAAAGAGTGAATACCTTGAAATGGCAGTGGGTTTGTCATGTCACTCGAAGAAACGATGGCAGATGGTCAAAACAAGTACTAGATTCGAGCCCAAATTACAAAACAAAACCTATTGGAAGACCACCGGACAGATGGGACAGAGACTTCAAAAAAACAGCAGGATTGAAATGGCAACGGGAAACTCAGGATCATCAGAAATGTATAAGGCGCTGCAGTCATGGACTGTGCGACTGATCCCGGCGGAGGTTCGAGTCCTCCCTCGGGCATGGGTGTGTGAGTTTGTCCTTAGGATAATTTAGGTTAAGTAGTGTGTAATATCAGGGACTGATGACCTTAGCAGTTAAGTCCCATGAGATTTCACACGCATTTGAACATTTTTCATCAGAAATGGAAAAATCTGCTGGGATCCTTCGTTGCACGCCGACTCAAAGGGGCCGCATCACCAAATGATCGAATTGCCTGATGACGGCTATGACGATGATAATAGCAGATACTAAAGCTGTTTCATTATTCCAAGATACAGACTATACAAAAACCCAGATATAAGGTCAGATTTTCTTTTCCTAAGCAATTATAATATATACCAAAATTTGGATCCTTTCTCTAAATCAGTTCCACGGTGGAAATCTTTAAAATCAGCTTTCAAAGGAAGAAGCATTAGATTTCTGTGTGTCAGACGACTGGATGGCTGTATAGCAATATCAGTACAGTACAGTAGAGAATGGTATACATTCTAGCACATGAAGCATTAGGAAAACGAGGAAAATAGTTTAAAGAGACTAAGTTTAACACGACACTACCGAAAAAGTAAAGAATCCAACAGTCTTTCATTTCTGGCCTTCATAGATTTCGTAAAGGTTTTGACGCAGTGGTTAAACATACACTATGGGAAGTTGTGGAAGAGGAGGAAATCCCATCCCATGTGCTAAATGCTGTTAAACACCTCTATTACATAACAAAAGCTGACGTAGAGGCAAATGGGAAAAATATCAAATATGGTACTAGACAAGGGAGTCCATTGTGCTAACCGCTGCGCTATCTCTCTGTGTTTCTATCTCGCCTCATCTCAGAAGTGACGTAAACTTCACCACCGTTGATGAGGGTGAATGACTAAAGCAGTGAATAGACGAGTCTTGTCAGAAGGTGTTTCACATGTCTTCTATATCCTACCAACAAAACCTAGACAGCTTTGTCTCTAATGTTTCTCCTAAGGATGTCAACAATATCGAGGGAAAGTCGTTACTACAGGTGCCTTCTTCAGCGTTCCACCAGTTTCTTCCATGTCGCACATCCACTTCTTTCTCCCTTCCCATAATACTGCCTACAAATTTATTTCGTTTATATAGGCCTTCTGTATAGTCCCTCCACCTATCAGACTTCTCTTTGTTGCTCAGTACTGGTTTACCATCTAATCTCTTGGTGTTCATACAGCTGCTTCTCTTATCTCCAAAAGTATCTTTAATTTTCCTATGTATCTATACTAGCCATTTTTACTTTCCAAGTGGCACCTAGTGTCAATTTAATGCTTTAGATATCTATTTTCTATTTCACCAGCTCCACTTGTAACGTTTGTATACTTCCTCGTTTCATGAATTACACTTATTATTTAATGTTTTATCCCACAATTTTCTGCTGGGCATAGGTTTTTGCCTAGTTGTTCCTCTATTCACTTCACTATTTCTACTCTCAATACTATCCTTTCATCTTTCGACTCATTTCTATTGCTTATGTCAATTATTTGTTAGGTAATACTCTGTTTGAAAGTAGCAGACACTTCTATTTGTTTCCAAATATCCAGGTCCCATCTTTATTTCTTACAATTTGCATTTTTCTCAGGTCTTACTCCATAACCAACAAACAAGGTACTGGATATTTTAGCAGTTTAAAATATGATGCAGAAACCTCTATCTTAGAAATACACTACCTCAAAGTACGGCATCATTTCCATCAATATTTTATTTAGAACTTAATATTAGTTTCGAGGTTTAGCTCATTTTCAAATGTACATATTAAGACACATCCTCCCAATAAGAAAACATCAAAAGTCACATATTATACATATCTGAACATGGCATGGTCGTCAGAAGACAGATCAACAACGAGTAGACGAAAGTGATAGTTCTGAGGTTTGCCTTCTCGTTCTTGCTTTCTCTCGTGATACACATAATTAATTTCGCACATAAATCAAACAAAACTGACGTATTAAAAATGAATTAAAAATATACCTAGTCACAGATAGACGAAGGAAACATTTATTGAAAATAAAACATATGAGTGTCGTAATAGGAGGTCTGCAGTGGAGTGGAGGAAACGAAACATAGTACGAACTAAAAGTATATATATTTATCGTAAAGAAATTGAAGAGTGTATTGCAATATACACTGTATATACGTAGGTATATAACTCAAGTGGAGACAGCGACATACAGTTACAAATGTTTGCGTGAATTAGGAGTAAAGTGTAATGGTTATACCACTGAGAACTTTAAATATGTATGGGAAAGAAAAAGATTCTATGATAGTACAAATGATGATGATGATGATGGTGTTAACGATGATGAGGTAAAAGGGACTTAGGTTGTCAGCCCGTAGTTCCACTGGGAATTTACGTGAAGTACTGAGGGACAAGAAAAGAAAACCGGTCAGCTACAGGATGTAGTCCCGTGGTCGAAAAATTTGCGTCATAGTAACTTATGCAAAATAGTTGTAAATCCGACAAAAGCTTGGCAGCTAGAAAATGTATCCGGTTACGAGGAACGGATACTGGCGCGAAAGCAGCAGATACCCGTGGCGGAAATGCAGCCTCCGCACGCATACCTTGCCAATGATACTAAAGGACACACAAAGAAACGTCATGAGATTCATTACGTCTAAAATGGTGAGAGGAAATGAAAACCTTTACGGACTAGCAAGCCTACTAGCTTAAACAGTTAGATGAATAAAATATATGCACAAAAATTTAAAAATGCATGGCAGAGCAGGGGAAGAGGGAAAAGAGCAAACACCCCTCCCTCGCGACCACCAACACATCCAGGCCTGAGGCAATCATTTGCATCAAATTTTGTTATTGACCCGCTCTCCCGCAGGAAACGTATGGCTGTTTTAGCTGCTATTCCATTCAAGTGTCTAGGGCATGGAGGTAGACAGGTCGCCTCATCGCCAGACTCGTCAGTAGGACACACACTGTGAGAATATAGACAAGCGCGAGGGGGCTACCACAACGGGGACGGGGCGAGAGCTTTCGGGGTTATAAAAAAGGAGAGAGAAGGAACGACAGATGGAGCAAAACTAACAATAAACAGCATCAGTGACAATATATCAACATATAACCTTGTAGAAAAATGCAGTTCAAAATGGGATCCAAATATTGATGCCGCAGCAGCTGTTACGTCACTGGTCAAAACAATTGGGTAGTATAGCATTTTGCTCTCGCCCGCACGTTAGACATATTGTGTTGATCGCCTAAAGTCTAGATCAGGTCCAATGGCAGCGTGGCGGTGTTTCTTTGCTGCTCATATGTTGGCACGCATCAGTTTCGCGTAACCAATTGGATGATACTGCCACATAATCAAGGCGAGGTGAGAAAACAGACAATGAATTTCAAGCGCCGAAATAGAAATTAAAAACAGTTTCTTGATTCGCTATTGCCACAAATATTTGACCGTTTTTTTTCTGAAAAAGTCACGAAATATGAAGTTGCGCTTAGGTCAGCGGTTAATAGCAGTGCTTAAATGGAAGCAGTGGAATATTTGTAGCCAGCAAGATTAAAAATTTCACAGCGCGCGCGTAGCAGTCACGTTTATAATCTTGCTTGTCACATACATTCGACCGTTTTTTTTTCTCCAATATGTCACGATTTGCGACGTTGTGATAACATTTATAGCCTTCGATATCCCAAATACTGACTGTTTCTTTTTCGATTAAGTTACGAATTACGAGGTTGTGGTTAGGCTAAATAGTGACAGTTTGGTTGTGAGCTGGCGAGGCCAGTGAATGTGAAAGCTAACATTCCTTGTTGTGGTGACAGATTGATCTGCAGCTTAGCCGCGTCAACTGAAGAATGGGATACAACCCAACAGCTTTGACCGATGACGTCATGGTTTACTCATAGATATTAATGTCTTTATTTTCGACTCATAGATGATAAATCGGTTATCTTCCGTGGCCAGGCTTCATCATTATAAACTGAAATAAATGAATCTGTTTTAAAAAGCAGGGCTAGACATTGGTTCAATCTTTGTTGCTTGTATTAATTTAAGTCATTTGTTCGTTCCAATTCATTCGGTACTTATTTTCATCGTTACTGAGCTTGAGATATTTTGGAAGAATTGGTTTTAATTCTAGATAATTTTCACTTTTTGATTTTCGTTTTTAGGTATGGATTTATCTATCTTAACTGTAGTAGGGGATACAAATTTTACAGTTGTCGCTTTTTTTGCCTTTGCTAGTACTATTATTAATACGATATTTTTCAGTCGATACTAGTACTATCGAAGGTGAAAACACCGATATTCGACCTATATAGGTGAACTGAAGAATAGGCCACTAGTGCTACCAAAGACGATGTATCATTGGCATCCTCTACCTCAGCTGAACTAGGAAGGTTCTTCAGTTGACCATACAGGTCAACTGAAGTATGGGATACAAATGTTACGTATGTCGCTATTTTTCGCCTTCGCTAGCACTAGTATCCTATTCTACAGTTGACCAACATAGGTCACCTGAAGAATATGATACAAATATTTCGTGTATCGCTCTTTTTCTACTTCGCTAGTACTAGTCTTCTGTTCTGCAGTTGACTTCCATATCTCAACTGAAGAAAAGGATATTCCAGAATGAGATTTTCACTCTGAAGCGGAGTGTGCGCTGATATGAAACTTCCTGGCAGATTAAAACTGTGTGCCGGACCGTGACTCGAACTCGGGACCTTTGCCTTTACCTTTGTAATTCATCTCGGGTACAGCTTGTCAATGTTACGTATGTTGGTTTCTTCATCTTCGCTATCAGTAGTATCCTATTCCTCAGTACACCTATATGGGTCAACTGAAGTACAAGACTCAAATTTTAATGTTGTCGGTTTTTTTTTGTTTTTTTTTTTCGCCGTCGTTAGTACTACTATCATACTTTTCAGTAGACACTATTACTATCGAAGGCGAAAAACAATTTGTATCCCATACTTCAGTTTCGGCATGCATTTTAAGTGATTCCTACCATAAATTGTAACGAAAGACTTGGCTTCTGTCTAAGCTGCTTGCAGTTATAGAAGATGTGACAAAGAAATGTTGTAGTTCACTTCATCCTCTTACAGAATCTCTCAATAGGATAATGGGCTGGGGGTCAACTGAAGTATGGGATACAAGTTTTACTAAGTCGGTCTTTTCGCCTTCGCTAGTACTAGTATCAATGGAAGAACTGGATGCTAGTAGTAGGGGAGGCGAAAAAAGCAACAACTGTAAAATTTGTATCCCGTACTTCAGCTGACCTACATAGGTCAACTGAAGAATAGGATACTAAGACTCAACCTAACGTTATGTTCGAAATATGGATATACGTGATGTATGTCTAACATCTGTTTTCTCTCTCCTGCATTCCTTTGTTTGTCAACAGTCGTCTTTGCTGTTAAATCTGTGCAGTACATCTTCTCTGGTAACTTCTGACGTCAGTAGTCAATGCCGACGGGTTGTATCCTATTCTTCAGTAATCCCACTTAGCCCTAAGTTAAGTTGGAATACGACAGTTTTAACCCCAAAAATTAAATTAATAATTTTTATTGTCACATATGTTATTTGTTTCTTCCGAATATGTCACGAAATGTGACGTTGTGGTTAGCTTGGGGCCTAATAGAACAGCTTAGAGTAAATCCGTAATACTGGTTTTCAAAATATATGCCTATTTCCACTGTACTAAAATGTCGTATGTCGTGAAACATTGACGTGAGAATGTCACACGTCGTCTGTCCGCTGCTCGCTCATTGGCTGCATAGATCCGACATCTGACAAGCCCTCTTTCCTTCCCATCACACTTCACAACATAGCTGTAAAAAGCACTTCAGTACACCACTAGCCTACGTTGTAAAGTTAGGGTATTTTTGGCTTGAAAACAGTCTTAAGCACCAGAACGAGAATTTTCCTACTTGAACTCAACACTAACAAAAATTTAAACTCACTAGGGCTTACCTTGCTGTCTGATAAAACACTGGGTTGAAGTGAGTACCCACATCGGAGCGACGACCACTCCCGAACACCGAACTGCTCCAACGTTTATAACGGCGGAGTACTTGAAAGCTCCCACCGTGGTGGCGAAGTGGCCCGTACCTTTTCCGCCATTGACGCTCCAGCGAGCACTTACTGCCTTCGATTCCAGTGCCACTTTCCCAGTTGCTTGTACACCTGTCACTATCTTTGATGACAGTGGCCTGTCGGATACTGCTACATGGTACAGAACAAGAGTGAGTAACCAATAAATACGATTGCCGTTGTTGATCATGGTGAGTTTGCACTTCGGGTACTCATTTTTCCTCGTTTTACAATGCCACTGATGTGTATTTATTTTTTCAGCACCTATTCGATTACTCACTAGCAAAACAAGCTTTTATCATTTTATTCCGCATAGGTGACCCACAAAAATATTTACATCTGATTCTTAGTTATTTTCTTTTGTTTGCAGAGATACTAAATTTCAACGATATAAACTTAGACCACAGATAAACGACTGTGGGTAATTTATAAAAACTGTTGCACGCGATGTATATCGATTGCGCGTTTTTCACCAAGCCAGATATAGTTTTTGTTTATAGCGATAACACCCAATCTTCCTCTGTACGACATTAAAGTAGTGTCTCATGTGGTGTTAATATTAAAATAATATGATAAAACGTCAGTGCAACGTAATTGCGTCGACTTTAAATCTCGGTTTACAATTGCATGATTTCCAAGAAAGGCATCATTTCCATCAGTACTTTATTCAGCAGCAATACGTAGTTTCGATATTCATCTCATTTTTCAAGTGTAGGCAAGCAAACATATCCTCCTAGTGCAGCGTGTCGCAAAGCAGGTGTAAGAAAGTTTTTGTCTACTACGACGTAATATGGGGTGACAGATTCTTTTTATTTGTATTTATGTTATAGCAGAAAACATGAAATTTAATACAGAAAGTTTTCAAAGTGCTTTCCTTCTGCAGTAATGAGTGTGTAGAGACTTTAACTAAATTCCATGATTACTTTCTGAAGAACATCATTTTAGGCTGCGTGAATCTCTCTGGAAACTGCAGTACCAAATCCTAGAGTGTTGCAGGTGCACCTTTGAAGGCTCCGTCCTTCAGATAACTCCGTAAGAAACAATCACACGAGTTGAGATCGGTAATATAAGAAAGCCATTCCATAGCATTTGCAGTGAATGCTGAAGTCAGCTGTGCAACGATATGATCTCTGAACATCCTATGAAAGAAATCGAAGATGTCTGCAGTACGGTGTGGTTGTGGTCTACCCTGCATGAACCAGTAGTTTCAGAACATTTGGGCTTGTAGTGCAGCCGGTACAAATTCCTGCAGTATCTGTCTGTATTTTGTCTGCTGCAATAAGTACCTCAACAAAACGGGATCCATTAATGCATTGTACACTGATTACGCACCAAACAGTGACTTTTTTCTTGATGAGATGGAGCAGCAGCTTGAACGTGTTTATTCTGAGTAGCCCAGTGGCACCAGTTCTGTTTGTTGACGCACCCACGGAGACGGAAGTGAGCCTCAGCACTAAGCAAGCTGTATCGACTATTCCATTTTCAGAGCCCTCAGTCACTTCATTTAAAAAAGAATATCACCATTCCACTTACCAATCCTTCAAAGGTTGACACCGTTGAATTCTGTGAGGGGAAAAAGGCTAAGTTACTCTTTCAGTATCCCGTGGAGAGACCGTTCTGACATTCGAAGCTGGTGAGCTGCATTTCTTGTCGATGTGTTGGGCTCCTCACGCAATAAGGTTCGCACTCGTTCCACGTTGTCAAGGACTACAAAACAAAAGAGTCTGTTCGTTCTGTCTGCCCCTTCCCGGAATCATATATGAATCCTGTCTTTTCATATCATGTTATATACCTATTAAAAAAAAGGGAAAACATTACATAAAATCTGTATCACAGGATGTTCAAATTTCTTCATCACAATTTAACTTCAGTTCTGTACTGTTATCTCACCGAAATATGGTCATTGCGGATGGTCCTGTTCTTGCACCAAATGTGCTGTCGAAAGCTCATCTCGCCACAACGATACGACCAAAATTTCCATGAAACATCTTTACGATCAACAAACGGTATTCCAATGTTATTGCTTCCATTTTGAAATGTGAATCCGTGAGTAAGTTATAGAATTTTGAGAACTACAATACAACAATGCCACAAAGAGATTCATTTAAGGTATGCAGTGAAACCGCAGTAGAAAAATTCTTTCTAAGATCCATTCTGCACTGTAAGAAAGTCTCAAGTCACATATCACACAGATTTATATGTGGAATGGGCGTCAGCGGACAAACCAACAAAGAGAAGACGAAACTCGAGGTTTGTCTTCTCGTTTTTGTTGCCCTTATTAATAAGTCACTTCACACAGAAATTACAAAATTTAATTCACACCCAGTTGCCGTGTGAAAAACCCTTATTAAAAACGATTATCTGATGAAGAGTCAGCCAGTCCGGATAACCCCGTGCGTTAGCATGCCATTTCCGGGATTCGGGGAGGCGCTGGCCTCGGATCGAATCTGTCCGATGGATTAACGACTAGGAACGGAATGTGAGATGATCAGGATATGGTTGTTCGGTCATTTCTCATATTCGACTAGATCAGGGGAAGTCAACCATTTTTACATACCGCCCACTTTTGTGTCTCTGTTAGTAGCAAAATTTTCTAAGCGCCTACCAGTTCCACAGTAATGGTGATTTATGAAGTAGGGAAGTAACGTCACTTTAAAAATTTTATCAAGTAGAGCTATATCAAGCTAAAACCTACCATAGTAATTACCTACCAAATATTTTATGTCTAAATTTTGTAAATACGTAATGAAAACATTCGAAACTCCTAGCGGCGACCGCCCACCACGAAAGTTATAACGCCCGTTAGTAGTAGCGCGTCGGCGAGGTTTCCTTCGTCCTTTTACCAGCACCTACCTGTGAACTCGTTGCAGCGGATCGCTGGTAGGAAAGCCGAGCAGGAACCTACCGTACTGCATCTCGCAACAGGCTGCGTACAACGGAACTATTCTAAGAATCGGGGAAAGGTCTTAATTTTGAATGAAAGGTGGAAATACTGACAAAATTTCGGTATATTCTGAAGTCGAGAATTACACGTCCACTGCCAAGCCCATTCTAATCCTAAGACAGTCATGCACAAACCCTTTCACTCACATTAGCAAGTTTATGGTAACGTATTTTCCGAAATCTGAGCAGCTGCTAAGCACAGATTGTTCTTAAATGAAAATGCTCGCCATATTCTTAAGTGTCTAATGCACTCCGGTTTTTAGTCACAGATCTGCTCAATATGCCACGCGGAATTACTGTCTTTTCTCGTACAAAAAATTACTTAATAAATCCACACTTTCTAAAAACATACCAGAATAAACATGCCTTCACTTCGAAAAACGTTTGAAGCATGTAGCACAACTAAAACCGACAAATTATAACTTCCTTCGGAGCTCATACTACACACGACCGTACCATTGAAAGGCTGGGCTCCGACCACCTTAGACTGCTGTAAGCATTCTGTATCTCCAAGAGAAAAGTCGACCGAAGACTATTCCGTTCTGATTGGTCAGTTTTCTTTAAGGCCAACAGAAAAGCATTAATCTCCCGCTTTAGTCCGCGCTTTTCATCACTAACAAATCAACAAATAACGTACTTTCGAACTGTACTTTTTCCCGAAATAAATATTTAACATTCTCATACTTTGTTTATACTTTGCGTTATTAACTATTTTCATTTGCTCTCGAATTAACTTTCCTTTTACCATAAACGTATTTGACATATTATGATACATAATTCCCTGTCGCGTCCACTCACACTGTCTTAAAAATACCTCACGCTAGTTCTTCCAGCGTTTATCAGTAGAACAATCATCAACATGTTTACTTTAGATCACATTCACGCATCATTCACACTACTAAAAGCATATAAAAACCTGTACAAACATAAATAAACAAAAAAGCCTCCAAAAAATAAACAGAACAATTCACAAAAACATTCTGTACAAACATAAATAAACAAATAAAGCCTCAAAGAAATAAACAGAAGAATTCACAACAACAATCTCTTGATCTGTTTCTTGAATGTCTCTGTGCACTGCTGTACTCTGGTGGATGAAAATTAGAACTACGTACTCGACTGAACCCGCTTCAGACCACCTGTCACTGCGCAGGAATGAGTCAGTCGGCCGATACACAGGCTCTAGACAGGAGCAATACAAGGCGCCACGACCCAGGCGGTAGGGAGCAGTTTGACTACCACTGGACTAGGTGAATACCATCCCATCTCGGCTACATGACTCACAATGACGTTCTCAGATTTTCACGTGTCACTTTCCAGTCGGTAGTTAGCCTACGTCGGTGAAGCACCTGTCGACTAGCAATTCACGCATATTCTGTTTGTTTTCGCAGTTTAATCCTTAAATACTTTTCGTGTTATTGAGTGATTGCGTAAGTTAATTCTTAAATCCATCGCTTATATTTGTATTTGAGAAGTGCAGTATCACGTTTTTGTAATGGTTACGTGTACATTCGTGTCGTGCAGTGTGTAGCGGAGTAGACATTTGTTTGTTTTGTTTTGGACGGCCAGTAACCGTTGACCACAGCTCAGTTAGCCGTCAGCCATTGTTGGTGCAGCAGCAGGTGACAAGAAGTGACATGCATAGATTAGTTTAGATTAGATTAGATTAGTACTTGTTTCATAGATCATGAATACGACACTTCGTAATGATGTGGAACGTGTAAGCTTAATAAAAGGTGTCTATACAAGATATTACATTAGATAAAATATTACATGACACTCAATAATTTTTTTTTTATTTTTCGAGGTTGGGAAATTACCCACTTGAAAAAAGAGACAGCATTGGTCGTATATTTTTTACTATTGCAAAATCGATTTTCTGTCACTGAGTGACCATCTTCAGTGCTAGAAGTTAAAAAAAATTTTTTTTTTTCATATTACGATCAGAGAGTACAACATAGAAAATCACATACATCTGCATATGAACATAACACTTGTTAGAAACAAACCTATATTGTATAACTTAAATTGGGATGCACTGTTGTCACTAAGCTTACGGCAATCACATAGACTGAGGTCGCTGTTTACCTGCACTTGTTCAGCAGACCTCGGTGTGACGGGGCTTGACACGCCCTCTATGTGACATGTGTCACGTGAAGACATAGTATTATGAATTATTAACACTAAATAACTCTTGTACTTTTATGAATGGTGTAGTAATTCAAATTTAAAATGTATGTACAACACATAGCAGACGCAGGAGAATATCTAAAAAACATTGGCGTATTGTTTTTTAACTATAAAACATAAAATAGATCGATGATAAGTTGTTAGAGTGCAGAACATATAAAAAGCAAAAGATAATGCCAAAGAATAATAAATGAACAACATAAAAAGAGGCGCAACACAGGTCTTTCTTAAAAAACAAAACACCCACCATCTGGCGTGGGAAGTCAAAAGTACAACGTTCGTAAATTATGTAACAAACGTTAATACCAAGGAGTCAAATATATAAAAAATAACGTTAATACCAAGGAGTCAAATATATAAAAAAATCACAGTACTAAACTGCCGATACTTAATAATTAAAATTAATGTGATTGCCGTAAGCTTAGTGACAACAGTGCATCCCAATTTAAGATATACAATATAGCACTGAAGATGGTCACTCAGTGACAGAAAATCGATTTTGCAATAGTAAAAAATATACGACCAATGCTGTCTCTTTTTTCAAGTATACTTTCTCCTAGTGTTGTAGCCATGTACACTGCTATTACTTTTGAATTCGTTCGGAATGTTAATAACAAATTTTATAAGTGAATATATATATTGTGAGGCTACAGGCATAGCTTTTCTGTTTGTTTTCAAGGTTTAATGTCCTTTTTTTGTTTGATTAGCTTAGTGTAGCGTTTTACGATGGGTATTCAATAAGGTAATACACACATTTTTTTCTCGGGCAGTTTCCTTTGAAAAAAAGGGGGAATTTGCTATGGGACGTCGTGGAATGTTCCAGCTTGAGCGCCTATTGTTTCATGAAGCACCGATGAATGGCAACTTTATACGTAGCAGTCGAAATGCCGTCTGTAACGGAGACGAGTTCCAAGCTGGCAGCTGTATTTGACGGAGAACCACAGCCTTCCACATATTCATAGGCGCTTGCAGAATGTCTGCGGAGACCTGGCAGCGACAAAAGCGCGGTGAGTGTTTGGGCGAGGCGTGGGTCGTCATCGCAGCAAGGTCTCGCAGACTCGTCCCATCTCCCGTGTGCCGGACGGCCGCACGCAGGTGTGGCTCCTGCGGTGTTGGAATGTGGAGATACTCTCATTCGAGGTGATCACGGTCACGGTCTTCTGGGGCTCTGAAGGGGTTATTCTGTTTGATGTCCTTCCTCGTGCTGCAACTCTGATGTACACTGTGCTTCCATCAGCAAACTGAAGAAACGACTTCAACTTTTTCGTTGCCGCAAATGCAAAGAAACTTCTACTTATCCGTGACAACGCAAGGCCTTAACCAAGTGCGCATCCGAAAGGAGCTCCTAAAATTTCGTTGGGCTGTTCTTTCTCATGCTCCCTACAGCTGGACTCTGGCACCTTCCAACTTCCATCTGCTTGACGCAATGGATATCACACTCCACAGGTACGTGGATAATGAGGTGGTTAGCGAGGTTGTAACACGTTGCCTCCGACGTCGACAAGTAGAGTAGTACCATGCGGGCATACGGACCTTCCGAGTAAGGTTGTGCAAGGCAGTCACTTTGAAAGGAGCGAATATTAAAAAACAGGGCTTCGTAGCCAAAAGAGTGGGGATTAATACCGTATGTAGTTGGTATCCCGAACACAACCAACCTGCTTTCAGAAAAAAATATTATTGCATCACTTATTGAAAGCCCTTCATAGTAATGGTACCGTGTTCGTTTGCGCAACCTGTACCACAGTAGTGATTTGTTTGTTTGTTTTGTACAGACAAAAAAACGTGTGGGAATTCCTAAGGGACCAAACTGCTGAGTTCATCAGTTCCTAGACTTGAGTTTACGTCGCCATAACGCACGACGCCGCATTCCATCGAGCTGACGTGCCCGCCTTCATCGCCCTTGCCTCCTCCTTAACAGTATCAGGTGCAGTATATCCATTTCCATGATTCTCAGCTGAAATGCATAAAAGTTTTTACAATTTCTCTGACCGCATGTTTCCATGCATGCGTAATAACGATAGCGTATTTGACTGTATTCTGCAGATTGTCGTACATGCCGCATTATGTCGTCTTATTCTTATTCGCACTGACGTCGTGTTTTGGATTTTACGTTTCGTAAAATGAGTTAAGAATATGAAACTTCCTGGCAGATTAAAACTGTGTGCCCTACCGAGTCTCGGTCGGGCACACAGTTTTAACCTGCCAGGAAGTTTCATATCAGCGCACACTCCGCTGCAGAGTGAAAATCTCATTCTGGAAACATCCCCCAGGCTGTGGCTAAGCCATGTCTCCGCAGTATCCTTTCTTTCAGGAGTGCTAGCTCCGCAAGGTTCGGAGGAGAGCTTCTGTAAAGTTTGGAAGGTAGGACACGAGATACTGGCAGAAGTAAAGCTGTGAGGACCGGCCGTGAGTCGTGCTTCGGTAACTCAGATGGTAGAGCACTTGCCCGCGAAAGGCAAAGGTCCCGAGTTCGAGTCTCGGTCGGGCACACAGTTTTAATCTGCCAGGAAGTTTCATATCAGCGCACACTCCGCTGCAGAGTGAAAATCTCATTCTGGAGTTAAGAATAGTGTGTAGTACCACATTGTACTAATACATCTATAAAAACACCCGAAAAATTGATTCTGAGAGTTTCAAAGAATAAGAAGATAAACAGAATGTGGTTTATAACTCGCTCCTAGAGATCCAAATGATTAAGTAGCCCACTTCCTTATGTGATACGTCAACTATTTGGGTCTTAAAAACAAATTTGAAAAAGAAAAACACATATTCGAGAGCTCCTGCAGTTCGTCGAAGTTTATAACATGCATCTCATGAATGAGAATGTTTCGTATATAGTGCTACAGTCTAAAAATATTACGGCAGAGATCTTTCATCTCTGTCTACTGTGGTTGAGGATTCGATCGCAGATAAATACTTATGACAAGCAAGATTATGAAGATGATTGCTGCTAGTTACATTCCCAGTAATTTAAGTTGTGCTCTTAGATTCCTGTCTAACCGCATACTCGGAAATCGCTACATATTCGGAAAAAATTGTGAATTATTTCTGACAAAAAAATATAAAGGTCACTGTCGGTTGTTTCACTAACAGCAATTTCATCTCCAACAATATTTCGTATTTTAAACACACAGAAATCACGAAATCATTACTGAGGAAGTGCGCTTTTGCATGTAAATAATAACGAATACTGCAGAAAAACCTTAACTTACATAAATAACAATGTCTCAGAACGTGTTGGGTGTATGAAGAGGAGAAAAAATTATTGCCTCTACCCATGTGCGAACTCGTGTCCATTCGTATCGCAGTGCGGCTCTCGCAGCCGAGCGAAGCAGACGTGCGGTGTGTGCTCTCCGCTGTCAGAGAGAGCCCGCGCGCCTTGTTTACTTTCTTCGGCCGACACTAACGTGACGCCGTAGCGCTACAAGACCATGGCAAACCAATACAGAAGATCAACCTTGAAATTCACATTTCGGAACGACTTTACCCGACCAAAGGCGCTCGAAGTCGAACGCTTTTTAAAAGAGGAAGCCAAGATCCCGGCTGCCGACATTGTCGGCATTCACTTTTCGATCGTCAGTAGCACGGTCTATGTAAAGCTCATAAACGAAACTACATGCGACAAGGTGCTTCGTGAGATGAAACAAGAACTCCGCTTCTGCCACGCAGATGGCAATGTTGGCAACGTCGAGGTTGGCCATGCCGCAATGGGACTGCGGACTATCCGCATATTCGAACTTCCATTTGAACTCCCGGCGGCAGAAGTTGTAGCGGCGCTCCGCCCCTACGGCACGGTACACGAACACGTGGCTGAAAAATGGACCCAGTTTAAGACGTATCCCGTACTCAATGGAGTACGCCAAGTGCGCATAGATCTCCAACGACACGTGCCCTCCTATCTACAGATAGGAGGATGCCGGGCCATAGTTATTTATGACGGCCAGCCGAAGACGTGTTCCGGATGCGGCAAAGAAGGACACCTTCGTTCCGAGTGCCTCCAGCGTCGGATCACACAACTCCCACCGAAGGACGTTGCACCACCAGCGGCGAAGACTGTTCTACCCGTGACTTACGCGGCGGCGCTCACGACGTTCTCCACACAACAGACACGGCCGACCGCTTCAGCGGTACAAGAATCACTTTCCACGGACAAAAACCTGGATGATCCGCCGACCTGGCCAGTGGTGGAAAATAGTACTACGACTCTGGAGCTACCGAACGCGACAGACATTGACGTCGGCAAGATGGCAATTGATTCCCTTATTGTACCGACCGAAGCGTTTGTTCCGGCGGAGCGTGAGTCAGTGCCGTCTTCTGACAATGAAGGCCATGTACGGAAACAGCGATCACCGAAACGCCGAAAGCGCCGTCGTCGGACCGTGTCGAAACACAGCGGTTCGCATTCGGCCGGGGAAGAACAACTGACCCCTCAAGAAGCCAGCCGCGAAGCTGGGGCTGTTTCCACTAACTCAAACCTTGCAGAACAGACAGAAAAACATGCAGCTTTCGAACATCAGCCCATTGACAGAAACAGTGAGCAGCGGGAAGGTACCAGTGCAGGCAGCGAAGTCGCCCGGTCCCTTACTACCAAACATTCCGAGGCTATGGAACATGAACAGACATCCGCGCCCGCTTCGTGGGCCGAGGACGTCGAGACACAAGATCCCGACCCGCGGCCAGCTGAGGCGCCGCCGGATCATGCAGCATAAGCAGCACAGGGAGGACCGCGTTTGGCGGGGGGTGACATTACTTCCGATGTTCGCTTCTCTCCAACTTCAACATTTATAACCTCGCCCAAACAACGCGTTGCCAGGCTTACCGCCTGGCGACAATGAATATCAACATGATCAGTTCTCCTGTCAAGATCCAACTTTTGAAAGAAACCATACGAGCCATGGGAGTTGACTTTGCTTTCCTACAAGAAGTGAAAACGACTGCACTCCCGCACTTTTACGGTTACGCCACACATGTGACGCCCGGTAGCCCTGCAGACACCGGAGTGGCGATATTAGTGCGTGAAGGTATTGAAGTTACCGACGTCACGTTTCTTCCCTCCGCGCGAGGAATAGCATTTACGGCACTCAACACCCGATTCATTAATGTTTACGCGCCGTCGGGTACCACAAGACGTCACGACCGCGCCAGATTCTACTCCACAGATGTCGCTCCCCTTTTCCTTGGACGATACGACCACAGCGTCTTCGCCGGCGATTTTAATTGCGTACTTCACCCCAAGGACCAAATCCCACATTACATGCCTTGTCCGGAACTGGGTGCGATGATCCAAGAACTTCACTTGTGCGACACGTGGGAAAAAGTCCACGGTAACCGCTCTGGCCACACTCATCTTACCAGTCATTCGGCCAGCCGACTTGACCGCATATATGTGTCACAAGATCTCACACAAGGTGTGGTGGACGCCGAATTATGGCCTCAAGCCTATTCCGATCGCAGTGCCTATATCTGCACTATACACCTACGCCCCCAACAAGTCTGGCGCAGCAATGGCTTTTGGAAGCTCAACATAACTCATCTCCAGGACCTGGATTGCCGTCGGCAAGTTGCAGCAACGTGGACTGACTGTGAACGCCGCCACCCACGATACACCTAGACCCTGGAGTGGTGGCTCCTCTGTGCCAAACCAGCAATCCGTAGGACACTTATGCGATATGGCAAGGACGTGACTGCGTGGCATCGACAGACCCTCGATTTTTACTACGCGGCACTCAGGGACCTCGACGCCTTACCCCCTTCCCCGGAGAGACAACATGACCAAAGCAGAATCAAGGCTCACATACTATCATTGACGAAGCGTCGACTAGAAGGTGCAGTAGTCCGCTCGCGACCGCACGACCGAACGGTTGCAGAGGAACCCACTATGCACCACGTTGTGGCGGATAAGCGCCGACAACGTCAACATTTAATCACACAACTCAGGACACACGACGGTCGCTTATGTACGACCCAAGCAACCATAGTAAAGGCGGTGGAGGATCATTTTCGTCATCTTTACAAGGAAAGAACCGTCACTGACGAGGCCACTACTGAAGTGTTACAGCAGATAACACGTACTATCGACGAGGCTACCGTGAATGCACTAACAGAGGAAATCTCACTCGAAGAAGTCGAAGACGCCGTGGACAAAGGTGCGGCCAATAAATCTCCTGGACCTGATGGATTGCCCATCGAATTCTACCGGACTTTCCGTGACATCATGATGCCTCGCTGGGTTATAATGTTCCGCGAACTTATGTCTCCAGACTGTGTTGTGCCGCCAGCGTTTGTAGAAGGTCTCCTCATACCAGTACACAAGCCAGGTGGAGGGCTATCGATTAACGACTATCGGCCGCTTACAGTGTTGAACGCCGATTACAAGATTTTCACCAGGATTATGGCGAGCCGTATTAAGACGACTTTGCCGATGATCCTCGCTCCAGAACAGACGTCGCAGGGGGGAGAAGCCAACATACACATGGCCACCGGTGACTGCAGGGACTTAATAGCGATCGCTTCTGCGTGCCGTCTGAGAGCGGCGATCGTCTCCGTCGGTTTCAACCGCGCCTTTGATAGAGTGCACCAAAACTTCCTCCTACGAGTGATGGACTGTATGGGATTCCCCCCGGGCCTCATCGACACCCTACGGCGTCTTTGGACCGCAGCCAGCTCACACGTCCAGGTCAATGGAAGGACGGTAGGACCAGTACCCATTAAGAGGTCTCTACGACAGGGTTGTCCCCTTTCTACCTACCTTTATGCAATCGCACTCGAGCCACTCCTAGGGGGCCTTAACCACCGCCTATCTGGTATCACGCTGCGGGACGTCACCTTTCGCTATAGGACATACGCTGACGATCTGCTACTGCTGGTTCGTTCCAATGACGAAGTTCAAAGCGTACTAACCTGGATTGAGCGATACGGACAGGCCGCAGGCAGTCTTCTGAACATCAACAAGTCGGCGGCGTTGGACATTGGGCGTGGTCTCGGACCGGAAGCCATCGCTCCTCTCCCACCAGTTTCTGATCTGCGATATTTGCGCATCATGTTCAAGAAAGATGTACGTAAAACAGCTGCAGCAAACTACCGACGGTTATTACAGATCATACGTGCAATGATGCGACAGAACCTGCTCCGGGACTTTAATCAGCTACAACGTGTTGAATACTTGACCCTCCAGGTAGCATCCAAACTCAACCACGTGGCACAGGTCCTCCCACTACCGCTGCAGATAGGTCGCCGGCTTCAGGCGGCCTTCAGTTACTACGTTTCCGCAGGTCATATCTTTAAAGTACGATACGACACTCTTACCCTCCCAGTGCACAAAGGAGGGCTGGGATTGGCCAACGTCAGGGCGAGAGCAGCTGCCCTTTACATGAGCAACATGAGGAAACGATGGAAAAGTCAATATACCTCTCTCACGAGTCGTTTACTACAGGTTCTGATGCCAGCCTCTAACGTCCCGCCGGAGATCCGAATGGGGGACTATTTTACGTCCGGAATATTTTACCCAAGAGGACGCCATCATCATTTAATGATACAGTAAAACTGCATGCCCTCGGGAGAAATTACAGCTGCAGTTTTCCCTTGCTTTCAACCGTTCGCAATACCAGCACAGCAAGGCCGTTTTGGTTAGTGTTACAAGGCCAGATCAGTCAATCGCACAGACTGTTGCCCCTGCAACCATTGAAAAGGCAACTGTTCATTTTGTTAGTGCTTTTTGTATGTGGAAATTTTCTTGGAAAGGGAGGAGGTCTCTGTCTTTACTGATTTTTATGATATTCATATCTGTTTAGATACTGCTATAGCCACACAAATGAAGAAAAATATTGTCTCTACATTGAAATTGAGTGTGATAGTGAAGTTATCTGGTCGCACGTAACCGGTCTAGGTGAAACCAAGTAAATTGTTGGGTTCTTTTACCGACCATCCGACTCCGCTGTGACGGTTCTAGAGTCATTAAAAGACAGTTTATGGTCAGCTGTGCATAAATATCCAGACCATGTAGTACTAGTTGGTGAAGACTTAAACCTACTGGGACTGCGATTCATTGCAGCGGGGGGAAGACAGACAGGCTTGAACACGTTTTCCGAAAACTGTCTTGAGCAGCTAATTCGGCAGCAATAAAGTATCTTGAACCTTGTAGCTGCAAACACGTCGGACGTTATCGGTGGTGTCAGTATAGAAACGGTGTTTAATGATCGTGATATCATTATAGCGACTACATTTAAGAGAGTTAATAAGTCAGTCAAGAGGGATGGGAGACTGTTTCTGGTAGAAAGAGTAGATAAGAAGTTGTTAGTGTCTCCCTTAGACAATGAACTGCAGTATGATAGCTACAGAAGAATTATGTGCAAAGCTGAAACAGGTTGTAAACCGTGGTCTAGAGAGTAAGTGGATTAAGGACGGAAGAGATCCACCGTGGTTTAATAACGAAATTCGGAAAATATTGAAGGAGCAAAGGCTGTTGCACTCTCTGTTCAAAATAGAACGCGGAAATGATGAAAGGCAAGGAGTAGTAAAGATTCGTGCGTCCGTGAAAAGATCTATCCGCGAAGCATGCAACAGCTACGACCGTCGCACCTTGGCTAAAAATCTGGCGGAGAACAAGAAAAAATTATGGTCCCATGTAAAATCGCTACGCGTGTCTAAGGCTTACATACAGCCGCTCGTTGACCAGTCTGGTTCGGCAGTACAAGATAGCAAATGGAAAACCGAAGTTTTAAATTCCATGGTTCATAAATCTTTCAAGCAGGAGAATCTTACAAACGTAACGATGTTTGATCATCGCACAGAGTTTCGTATGGATGACATAGCAATGAGCATCCCTGGCGTAGAGAAACAACTGAAAGAGTTGAAAACAAATAACTCACCAGGTCCTGATGGAATCGCAATTCGGTTTTACAAAGAGTAACCCACTGATGATAGCACAGAAGTGCCGAAACATGTTTTAGTAACAAGAAAAACCAGCGTTTTACATAAAAAGCGAAACCTGTAACCAATAACTCAAGATGCAAATAACTGGAAAAGGAGGAAAATGGCCCGTCAATCAATCAGACTTAGGTCACCAATTCAGAATAGATTTTTACTACGTTTGTTATTCCATCAGACTCTCAGCTGCGTGACAATAACTGATGTCAACTATAACTTCCTACCTGAACAAGCCCTGAAATACCTGTATCTCTGTTAGACGCCTAATAAATTTGTACTACTAATTCTCATAATCATTAACTCAGTTCCGTAATCAGACTGTTTCACAACACAGGGTGCACTTATCCATACGTCAGTCTTCATTTTAACTGTAAATATTTGGAAGACTCATCTCTGTATGTATAGATATAAATATAGTTCAGTTAATTATTAAGTTAATTATTAAGTCCCCCCACCCCAAGGACCACGGACCTTGCCGTTGGTGGGGAGGCTTGCGTGCCTCAGCGATACAGATAGCCGTACCGTAGGTGCAACCACAACGGAGGAGATGAAGGAGCTTGCACAGGATAGATTAGCATGGAGAGCTGCATCAAACCAGTCTCATGATTGAAGACCACAACAACAACACAACAACAAACAACAGCCCTATATTCACCTGACCAGAAGTCTTGTTCCTCCTGCCACCGGACTTCACTAATACCCACTATATCTAACTTTAACCTATCCATTTTCCTTTTTAAATTTTCTAACCTACCTGCCCGATTAAGGGATCTGACATTCCACGCTCCGATCCGTAGAACGCCAGTTTTCTTTCTCCTGATAACGACGTCCTCTTGAGTACTCCCCGCCCGGAGATCTGAATGGGAGACAATTTTACCTCCGGAATATTTTACCCAAGAGGACGCCATCATCAATTAACCATACAGTAAAGCTGCATGCCCTCAGGAAAAATTACAGCTGTAGTTTCCCTTGTTTTCAGCCGTTCGCAGTACCACAACAGCAAGGCCGTTTTGGCTAATGTTACAAGGCCAGATCAGTCAATCATCCAGACTGTTGCCCCTGCAACTACTGAAAAGGCTGCTGCCCCTCTTCAGGAACCACACGTTTGTCTGGCCTCTCAACAGATACCCCTCCGTTGTGGTTGCACCTACGGTACGGCTATCTGTATCGTTGAGGCACGCAAGCCTCCCCACCAACGGCAAGGTCCGTTGTTCATGGGGGTAAGAATACAGGGTTATAAATACAAAATCAAATAGGGGTAATGCAGGAGTAGGTTCAATAATGAATAAAAAAACAGGAGAGCGGGTAAGCTACTACAAACAGCATAGTGAACGCATTATTATGGCCAAGATACAGGGTGTTTCAATATTTGAAACGGCAATACAAACTAAACGAGCAGCGATAGAAATACACCATTTGTTGCAATATGCTTGGGACAACAGTACATTTTCAGGCGGACAAACTTTCGAAATTACAGTAGTTACAATTTTCAACAACAGATGGCGCTGCAAGTGATGTGAAAGATATAGAAGACAACGCAGTCTGTGGGAGCGCCATTCTCTACGTCGTCTTTCTGCTGTAAGCGTGTGCTGTTCACAACGTGCAAGTGTGCTGTGGACAACATGGTTTGTTCCTTAGAACAGAGGATTTTTCTGGTGTTGGAATTCCACCGCCTAGAACACAGTGTTGTTGCAACAAGACGAAGTTTTCAATGGAGGTTTAATGTAACCAAAGGACCGAAAAGCGATACAATAAAGGATCTGTTTGAAAAATTTCAATGGACTGGGAACGTGATGGATGAACGTGTGCTGGAAAGGTAGGGCGACCGCGTACGGCAACCACAGAGGGCAACGCGCAGCTAGTGCAGCAGGTGATCCAACAGCGGCCTCGGGTTTTCGTTCGCCGTGTTGCAGCTGCGGTCAAAATGACGCCAACGTCCACGTATCGTCTCATGCGCCAGAGTTTACACCTCTATCCATACAAAATTCAAACGCGGCAACCCCTCAGCGCCGCTACCATTGCTGCACGAGAGACATTCGCTAACGATATAGTGCACAGGATTGATGACGGCGATATGCATGTGGGCAGCATTTGGTTTACTGACGAAGCTTATTTTTACCTGGATGGCTTCGTCAATAAACAGAACTGGTGCATATGGGGAACCGAAAAGCCCCATGTTGCAGTCCCATCGTCCCTGCATCCTCAAAAAGTACTGGCCTGGGCCGCCATTTCTTCCAAAGGAATCATTGGCCCATTTTTCAGATCCGAAACGATTACTGCATCTCGCTATCTGGACATTCTTCGTGAATTTGTGGCGGTACAAACTGCCTTAGACGACACTGCGAACACCTCGTGGTTTATGCAAGATGGTGCCCGGCCACATCGCACGGCCGACGTCTTTAATTTCCTGAATGAATATATCGATGATCGTGTGATTGCTTTGGGCTATCCGAAACATACAGGAGGCGGCGTGGATTGGCCTCCCTATTCGCCAGACATGAACCCCTGTGACTTCTTTCTGTGGGGACACGTGAAAGACCAGGTGTACCGCCAGAATCCAGAAACAATTGAACAGCTGAAGATGTACATCTCATCTGCATGTGAAGCCATTCCGCCAGACACGTTGTCAAAGGTTTCGGGTAATTTCATTCAGAGACTACGCCATATTATTGGTACGCATGGTGGATATGTGGAAAATATCGTACTATAGAGTTTCCCAGACCGCAGCGCCATCTGTTGTTGACAATTGTAACTACTGTAATTTCGAAAGTTTGTCTGCCTGAAAATGTACTGTTGTCCCAAGCATATTGCAACAAACGGTGTATTTCTATCGCTGCTCGTTTAGTTTGTATTGCCGTTTCAAATATACCGGTCATTTTTGAAACACCCTGTAAACACGAAGCCCACGCCTACTACAGTAGTACAAGTTTATTTGCCAACTAGCTCTGCAGATGACGAAGAAATTAAAGAAATGTATGAGGAAATAAAAGAAATTATTCAGATAGTGAAGGGAGACGAAAATTTAATAGTCATGGGTGACTGGAATTCGGTAGTAGGAAAAGGGAGAGAAGGAAACGTAGTAGGTGAATTTGGATTGGGGCTAAGAAATGAAACAGGAAGAGCTGCCTGGTAGAATTTTGTACAGAGCACAACTTAATCATACCTAACACTTGGTTCAAGAATCATAAAAGAAGGCTGTATACATGGAAGAAGCCTGGAGATACTGACAGGTTTGAGATAGATTATATAATGGGGAGACAGAGATTTAGGGACCAGGTTTTAAATTGTAAGACATTTCCAGGGGCAGATGTGGACTCTGACCACAATCTATTGGTTATGAACTGTAGATTAAAACTGAAGAAACTGCAAAAAGGTGGGAATTTATGGAGATGGGACCTGGAAAAACTGACTAAACCAGAGGTTGTACAGAGTTTCAGGGAGAGCATAAGGGAACAACTGACAGGAATGGGGGAAAGAAATACAGCAGAGGAAGAATGGGTAGCTTTGAGGGATGAAATAGTGAAAGCAGCAGAGGATCAAGTAGGTAAAAAGACGAGGCCTAGTAGAAATCCTTGGGTAACAGAAGAAATATTGAATTTAATTGATGAAAGGAGAAAATATAAAAATGCAGTAAATGAAGCAGGCAAAAAGGAGTACAAACGTCTTAAAAATGAGATCGACAGGAAGTGCAAAATGGCTAAGTAGGGATGGCTAGAGGACAAATGTAAGGATGTAGAGGCTTATCTCACTAGGGGTAAGATAGATACTGCCTACAGGAAAATTAAAGAGACGTTTGGAGAAAAGAGGACCACCTGTATGAATATCAAGAGCTCAGATGGAAACCCAGTTCTAAGCAAAGAAGGGAAATTAGAAAGGTGGAAGGAGTATATAGAGGGTCAACACAAGGGCGACGTACTTGAGGGCAATATTATGGAAATGGAAGAGGATGTGGATGAAAATGAAATGGGAGATACGATACTGCGTGAAGTGTTTGACAGAGCACTGAAAGACCTGAGTCGAAACAAGGCCCCGGGAGTAGACAAAATTCCATTAGAACTACTGACGGCCTTGGGAGAGCCAGTCCTGACAAAACTCTTCCATCTGGTGAGCAAGATGTACGAGACAGGCAAAATACCCTTAAACTTGAAGAAGAATATAATAATTCAAATCCCAAGGAAAGCAGGTGTTGACAGATGTGAAAATTACCGAACAATCAGTTTAATAAGTCACGGATGCAAAATACTAACGCGAATTCTTTACAGACGAATGGAAAAACTGGTAGAAGCCGACCTCGGGGAAAATCAGTTTGGATTCCGTAGAAATATTGGAACACGTGCGGCAATACTGACCCTACGACTTACCTTGTTTTCTTCTTTAATGGGGGCTCGATCAATTTCCTTGTGGGTATATCCGTTTTTCATAAAGGCTGACCGTAGGTGATTCAGTTCATATTGTAAGCCGGCTCACATATTTTGTTGGCTCTGTCCACCAAAGGTTTCATGACATCTCTGTGGAGGTATCGATCCGTGTGAGTGTTGTTTCTATATACCTCACACAGATCGATACCTCCACAAGGAATCTAACCATCATCCTAGGCAAAACAGAGATGTCATGAAAACCTTGGTGGACAGAGCCAACAAAAGCTGCGAGCCGGGTTACTTACAAGATGAACTGAATCACCTACGGTGAGCCTTAATGAAAAACGGATATACCCACAAGGAAATTGATCGAGCCCTGGATTAAAGAAGAAAAGGAGCCAGAAGTCCAGACCAACAACGGTCACCTACCGGAAAAGTTTTCCTGCTGTTCATTAATACGGTCACGGACTGTATCGGGAAAGTTCTGGCCAAGCATGGGATCGAAACAATCTTCAGACCCACCAAGAAGATTAAGGAATATTTAAGAACTGTAAAAGACGCCTGACATCCCCTAGCAATACCTGGGGTATACAAAATTCCATGCAGTTGTGGACAAGTATATATTGGAACAACGAAAAGGAGTGTAAACACCCGCTTAGCCGAACATAAAAGAAACTGTCGCTTAGGACAGATCGAAAAATCGGCCGTAGCTGAGCATGTTTTTCGAGATGGGAATCACGAAATTAAATTTAATGAGACAAGCGTTCTAGCACGAACATCCCATTATCATGCGCGCATGTATAGAGAAGCAATAGAAATTTACAAACACCGTAACAATTTTAATAGAAAAGAGGAAGTTTTAAAGTTGCACAAAATATGGACGTCGACGTTGCGCCAGCAGAATGACAATCGATTACTCTTAATCGAGAATGATGACGCCTTCCAAAGATAAGCATACCGTCGGCATCACGTGACGAATGGTGGTGCTCTCTATGCGCTCTATAAATGCGAGAGTACCTGGAGCCTCAATGGCAGTAGCCGGACGACCTCAAAAGATGTCTCCCGCAGATGGAGACGAAACGTCAGGTGGAAATTTCATACATCGACCACGGCCTCTCAGCCCGGAAGTTTCAACTGAAGTCAACACCGGCCGTGAAAGCCTACATCGTATGATTTCTGCAAATTTGTAATTTTTTTTTAGAAATGTAAGATTGGGCACGTTAATTTTAGTAATAAATAGTGATCAATCTGCACCCAACTGTACCCTGCAAAAGTAACTTACAGAATGAGAGGTCCTGCCCCAACAGCAGACTTAACCGAGGCCGAGGGATGACAGATGGTAAAGAGAGTGGCCGTAAGGATCGGGAGCGCGGCGCTAAAGGAAGCCATTGCGACTGCGCCATGTCTTGCTCGACGGCCGGCACCAGAGTATCGGGGAGCGGTCGAACGGGCGCCACTGGGACAGACTAAGCCGCGACGGCTGCCTGATGTAAAGTTCTGGACTGGCCGCCGCGCTATTAATGGAATTAAGGAAGCCACGTAATCCCTGGGTGACAAACGCCGCGCCGTCAACCCCCAGCACGGGCTGCCCGCTGCCGGCACGAAGCGACGCCACACGGCACCAGCTGATCCCGTCCTGATTCACGGAAGTGCCGCAGTGGCGCCACCAGTCGAACTGCAGACAAACAGCAGGCGAGCGATGCTGTTTGCGGTCGAAGCCCGCCGAAGTGATCGCCGAAACCGGCAGATGTTCCGTCCACCGTCCGTAACTGAATTTAGATACGTGGATTATAAAATAGAAGCAACTGAACGTGGAAATTGGGAGCAATGATGACATACAAAAAAAGTCGAAAACATTACAGAAACAATAACGAAAAGAAGACCGATATTTGTGGTCAGATGAGAGGAGCGAAAACAAGATTCTCTATAAATTACACAACAGATTTTTGTCCAAATGTTTGGAGCCAGACGATGAGTGGGAAATAGACAAATGTGCTATCAAATGGCCGCATAGACAGGAAGAGTTTTGTTCATAGATTAGTTACCCCTATACCCACCTGTTCTGCTCTGAAGATTGCTGCCTGCTTTGATGGTAACACAAAATTCAGTTCTTTGCCACTGTGTGTTACTTAAATGCTTAATTTCATATTGAAAAAATAACTTCTCTCGATCTATACAAGGTGTCCCAGAATGTATGGTCAATATTTAGCGATACGACACGATTACATGTGTGCCAGGACAAGTGAACTTCTTCATCTTCGATACTGCGAAACATATCTTTTCTCCTGCAAGTTGTGACTGTGGCTAGATTGGACTCTGGAAAGAAATTGGACTGTGTAAAAAATTGGGAATTTGTACGGACGCTGATGTCGGAGCAGTTGAGCGCCCCACAAACCAAACATCATCATCATCTTCTAGAAGCTCTATGGCCTCCATGTCTTGGGAGGAGGTAGTACAGGTCAAAACAAGAAAAAATTGTCCAGTAAAAATGAGTTCAATAGAGCATGGCTTAAGAGCTGTAAGCTCTTGTCAAGTAGAAGAGGAATGTTTCACAGTGGCGAAAATAAACAAGTGCTCATACCTCTTAAGGTATGCACTTTAAGAGCCCATGTTTACTGGACATTTTGTCCTTTTTTAGTCCATACCGCCACCTCGTAAAGTACGGAAAGCAAAGAGTCTGCAACAGAACAGATTTGTTCCACACTGTCGAAGATGAAGATGTGCTCATAACTCGTAATGTAATCAATGCAG
Organism: Schistocerca americana; assembly: GCF_021461395.2. Lineage (NCBI taxonomy): Eukaryota > Metazoa > Arthropoda > Insecta > Orthoptera > Acrididae > Schistocerca > Schistocerca americana. The sequence goes on from NC_060124.1 coordinate 285,769,887, forward strand.
GGTCCATGTTTACTGGACTTTTTTGTTTCGAATAACTGCTCCTGTCATATCCCTGAATATTTGCAAGTTGCGCAATTTCCCGTGTTGAAGCAACAGTTGGCAAGGTTGAGCGGCTAGAAATGGCACAGGAAGCCCGGGTCGAAGAGCCAGGAAAGCACGTCCAGGCACTGGAAGAGAGAATTGATCAGTAATCCTAGGACATTAAAAGGCGGTAGAGCAACTGGGAATCAGACAACAAGAAACGATGGAACAAGCAGTTAAGATGGAAGGGGCTGTCATGGAGAGGTGAAATTCAGCTGCCTAATTTCATAAAAACCTCTATCAGTATTTTACCTTCATCCACATCCGCAACTACATTTACATACATATTCCCCAAACCACCATGTGGTGCGTGGCGGGCGTACCCTGTACCACTACTATTTATTTTTCTGTTCCATTGGCAACGACGGAACAATTATTTTCTGTATGCTTCCGCACAAGCCCTAATCTCTCTAATCTTATCCACATAGTCCGTATGCGAAATGTTCGTTGGCGGCACTAGAATCGTTCTGCAGTCAGCCTTAAATCCGGTCCTCTAAATTTTCTCCGCAGTGTTCGCTGAAAAGAACATCGCCTTCGCTCCAGGGTTCCCCTTTGAGTTTACAAAACATCTCCATAATACAGGTGTGTTGTTCAAAGCCACCGATAACAAATATAGCAGCCCGCCCCTCAATTTCTTCGATATCTTCCTTTAATCCGACCGGGTACAGTTCCAAACGCTTGAGCAGTACTCAAGAATGGGTCGCATTAGTGTCCTATATGCGGTCTCCTTTATACATAAACCACACGTTCCTAAAATTCTCCCAATAAACCGAAGTCGATCATTTACCTTCCCTACTATAATCCTTATACGCTCATTCCATTTCATATTGCTTTGCAACGCTACACTTAGATATTTAACTAACGTGACTATGTTAAGCAGCACACTACTAACATTATATTCGAAATTTATGGCATTTGCATTTACTTATATTTTTCTGCATTTAAAGCTAACTGACATTCATTACACCAACTAGAAATTCTGTCTACGTCATCTTGTACCCTCCTACAGTCACTCAACGACGATACCTTCCCACACAGCACAGCACCATCAGCAAACACCCGCAGACTGCTGCTTACACCGTCCGCCAGATCATTTGCGTGTAAAGAAAATAACAGAGGTCCTACCACAACTCCATGGGGCACTCCTGACGATACACTTGTCTCTGATGAATACTGGCCGTCGAGGAAAACATACTGTGTCCTGTTATTTAATGAATATATTGTGGAATTCATGTTACGGCCATAACTTGATATACTTTTTTCCTCTTTATATCTATTTGCTCTTGGGAACTTCTTTTCCTTCTTTCTTGTTAGCTCTATGGTATATATTCGTTTGCAGAAAGACCAATGTAGTTACGATAGAATGAAAGAAAACAGGGAAATCTTTCAGTTGTTGTTGTTGTTGTTGTTGTTGTTGCTGTCTTCAGTCCTGAGACTGGTTTGATGCAGCTCTCCATGCTACTCTATCCTGTGCAAGTTTCTTCATCTCCCAGTACTTACTGCAACCTACATCCTTCTGAATCTGCTTAGTGTATTCATCTCTTGGTCTCCCTCTACGATTTCTACCCTCCACGCTGCTCTCCAATGCTAAATTTGTGGTACCTTCATGCCTCAGAACATGGTCCCTTCTTCTTGTCAAGTTGTGCCACAAACTCCTCTTCTCCCCAATTCTATTCAAAACTTCCTCATTAGTTATGTGATCTACCCATCTAATCTTCAGCATTCTTCTGTAGCACCACATTTCGAAAGCTTCTATTCTCTGCTTGTCCAAACTATTTATCGTCCACGTTTCACTTCCATACATGGCTACACTCCATACAAATACTTTCAGAAACGACTTCCTGACACTTAAATCTATACTCGATGTTAACACATTTCTCTTCTTCAGAAACGCTTTCCTTGCCATTGCCAGTCTACATTTTATACCACTTTATGTGTCTCATTTCCTTATCTAATTCCCTCAGCATCACCCGACTTAATTCGACTACATTCCATTATCCTCGTGTTGCTTTTGTTGATGTTCATCTTATATCCTCCTTTCAAGACACTGTCCATTTCGTTCAACTGCTCTACCAAGTCCTTTGCTGCCTCTGACAGAATTACAATGTCATCGGCGAACCTCAACGTTTTTATTTCTTCTCCATGGATTTTAATAACTACTCCGAACTTTTCTTTTGTTTCCTTTACTGCTTGCTCAATATACAGATTGAATAACATCGGGGATAGGCTTCTACCCTGTCTCACTCCTTTCCCAACCACTGCTTCCCTTTCATGCCCCTCGACTCTTATAACTGCCATCTGGTTTCTGTACACACCGTAAATAGCCTTTCGCTCCCTGTATTTTACCCCTGCCATCTACAGAATTTGAAAGAGAGTATTCCAGTCAACATTGTCGAAAGCTTTCTCTGAGTCCACAAATGCTAGAAACGTAGGTTTGCCTTTCCTTAATCTATTTTCTAAGATAAGTCGTAGGATCAGTATTGCCTCACGTGTTCCAACATTTCTGCGGAATCCAAACTGATCTTCCCCGAGGTCGGCTTCTACCAGTTTTTCCATTCGTCTGTAACGAATTCGCGTTAGTATTTTGCAGCTGTGACTTATTAAACTGATAGTTCGGTAATTTTCACATCTGTCAACATCTTCTTTCTTTGGGATTGGAATTATTATATTCTTCTTGTCTGTGGGTATTTCGGCTGTCTCATACATCTTGCTCACCAGATGGTAGAGTTTTGTCAGGACTGGCTCTCCCAAGGCCGTCAGTAGTTCTAATGGAATGTTGTCTACTCCCGGGACCTTGTTTCGACTCAGGTCTTTCAGTGTTCTGTCAAACTCTTCACGCAGTATCACATCTTCCATTTCATCTTCTTCTACATCCTCTTCCATTTTCATAATATTGTCCTCAAGTACATCGCCCTAGTATAGACCCTCTATATACTCCTTCCACCTTTCTGCTTTCCCTACTTTGCTTAGAACTGGGTTTCCATCTGAGCTCTTGATATTCATGCTAGTGGTTCTCTTTTCTCCAAAGGTCTCTTTAATTTTCCTGTAGGCAGTATCTGTCTTACACCTAGTGAGATAAGCATCTACATCCTTACATTTGTCCTCTAGCCATCCCTGCTTAGCCATTTTGCACTTCCTGTCGATCTCATTTTTGAGACGTTTGTATTCCTTTTTGCCCGCTTCATTTACTGCGTTTTTATATTTGCTCCTTTCATAAATCTTTCAGTACACGTCACATATGGAACATTAAGCCCTTCCTGAAGTAACATCATGGGTAGTGAGGCAACAAACACGTAAGATCCGTTATGATAGCGTAAGTGGTTTCGGTAGCCAAATTTATTTCCAACTTGACTAACAATGTGTTGATCTGAGAGTGATAGTCAAAGCAAAATTTTTGAACTTACTCGGAGAAAAGAGATTATTTGTTCTTGAATGGTCATATGGTATACTGCAATAGGTATCTAAGAGCATTGGTTTTCTGGCTTTTCAGTGCTCCATTCTGAGGGATTGATATTATGGTCTAGAAGTTCAATTCTGCTGTTGGCTGTCTTAAGATCCTGTTAGTTATGAAGGTTTCGTATTGAATAAATGGTAGACAAATTGCAGTATTACCCTTGTTGTACCAGATATGAAATTAACTAAATAAGCTGATCTCACAGAAGAGGTGAGGCTTTAGTGCTGGGGAGATGTGTGTGATGGAAGATATATTAAATTAATGTAAGTTAGGGCGTTACTTGGTTAATGGTAGGCATGAATTAAGTCTTCGTTTACACTCTGGAATCACGATTCTAGGTTTTTGCTTTTTGTTGCCCGTAATGTAGGAGAAGGAATGACTTAGACCAGAGAGTGATGATATTTTCTTCGTAGAGCGCGCCAAATGAGGCTTGTAATCTTTACGAAGTTTTTGTTGACCAACGTCGGGAGTTTACGCGAGCTATGTACCGGAGATGACGATGTTTTTACATTGGTGTTGTAGGCTCTAGGGAGCTCGACAAGAGATTATTAGCAAGGTATATCCTTGCACAGTGTTGTAATGGAGAGGAGCACTCTCGAAAATTGGCTTGACTGAGACAAAAGAGAGGGGGTCAAGCAGCTGGAAGGGAAGCATTAGTAAGTAAGACATACCCTGTAGAAAGTGTTGTAAGACTCTAAGGTTTTTTGTTTTATTATTGCCTATAGCAGAGAACCACGAGGACCGCCACATAAGAAGAAAGGTCAGAGAGAGAAAAAAGAGACAGAAGCGCCGTATTACTGGGAGGCTAGCCAGAGACAATCAGGCAAGGTATAAAAATTAATTGGACCGTATGACAAAGGTACAAGATGGAAAGAATCAAGGATGAAAGTCATAGAGTATGCGAGAATGAGGCAAATGTATTTAGCGTTTTTTTTCTAGAAAGATAATAGTAGGTGTAAGTTGCTATGATGGTTGTTGCAATATAATTTCGTTTGTGGCCAGTTGTTGTATGTCGCTTGTCCATGTCTGTTTAGAAACTTGCTGCAGGACAGGACATTATGAAATGGATGATGGTATGAGGGGAGAAGGATGTGATGAACTGTAGGAGGTGGTTTTCATGGGACCATCCTTTTCCTAAATTAGCGTGTCTGAACTCGTGACGGACATTAAACACGAAGATCACTGTGGGTATCAGTAGATCAGATACTAAGTGCGCGTGATTCTCATGCATGTAACTAAGCAGGGTTAATGTAGATTTTTATTGATTATGGTGGTGGGTATAATATGCAATAATCACTAATCTTGTCTAACCATAAATAAGAAATATATGTGTGCCTGGTGAAGGATTGATAAAAAAAACTGTACTCCTTCTGAGTCAGTACGTGAACTGAAAAAGAAATATAGTTTAAGTATGCTGGCAGTTAAACGTAAGATAGTCATAAAGTCTTTGATATGATATGTGTTTCAGTTAGCAAATGAAAAATTGATTATTGTAACCAAATAAATAAAGTAAAACAGGTGGATCTATTGTAACGTATACTGTAAAGTTGCTGTGGCTATTTTATATGTATTTCTTAAGTTAGAGATAGGATTGTAACTGGAGGGTCTCGAGATAAGTGCAGATGCAACAAAAGGACAATGGACACTTTGGCACATGGTACCCAATGTCTCATCCGCTGAGTGACCGAGCTGTTGCTGCATGGAGCTCGACAACTGGTCTCACAGCTAGGGCTCACAAATGCGAGATCAGTTGCCACCTCTAAAGGTAGCGGCACATAGGCCGACCAATGGGCCAACCCTGCTTCCTCTCATTGTGTGGGTCTCCGACCTATCTGACTGTGTGTGTATGGGGGGGGGGGGGGGAGACACTGCGACTGCGTGGTGAATGGTGAACCCTATCTGCCTGCACCGACGGTGTGTAGGATGGCAGGCAAAGGTCAGGGCAAGCAGGTGGACGTCCACCAGCAAACCGACACACCTGGACCACCGACCTGGCCAGTATAAAATCGTTCACACAAAGGCGAATCTGTCAGGATAGACTCTTTCGACAGTGGGGTTGACCAGCTGGTCGGCCTGTGAACCTCTGGCTTAAAGTGACTGTGCCCCGCCCCTCCACCTTCCGAAAAGGGGTGTCGCAGCCAGGTAGGGTGTAGTCTACACCCACTGCCACCTGAGGTGAATGGCACAGGCGTGTGTGCTGGACAACATTACCTGCTGCTGTAGGAGGCAGGCTGGCCAGCCACAGAATGGAGCTACCGCCAGAAGCGTCAGCCAGCAGTACCCAGCGAGCACAGCTAACGGACTTGGGGAGTTTCTCAGCATGGTTAGCGGTGATAATTTTGCAAAGTTTAGGCTCTCCTTAAGCAAATGTTCACATGGGCGATTGGATAAACATGTCTGAACTGTGCATAAGGCAGTAATAACCCTTTCTCCTTTGTGTGAGGCGTGGCACTTTTGTCCATAGAAACTAAGGAGTCTGAGACATTCACGACTGGTAAGCCTGTTCCAAAATTCATTACTTCCTCTGCTCTCTGCACGAGTACTCGCAGCATCGCCTGTGGTTGATCACTTTGAGCAGCAAGTCAATCCTAACAATCTTGGTACAATGCCTGTCATGAGTCTGTGGTGTCCGTCAGTGCAACCTTTTCCCTGTGGGGGAGAAAACTCCAATCTAATCAGTCTTATATCCCACCGAAGTTGCTTCAAGCTAACAAATTAGGTCTTTATCCATTTGTGATGACCAGGTGCATACGACCTCTCCATTGAGCAGCGATGAGACATTGGGCGTCACCATCTGAGATCAAGTGAACGTCGGAACAGGCGAAATGGACTTTTCAGCGCAGGCACCACGGATCAACAACGGAAGTCGTCAGTGAGCGAGGGGGAGCGCCGCCATCGTCGCACGATCCGTTCGTATTCTCGCCCGTGTAATGTGACAGTGTAGCGAGTGTCCTGAACGTGACATTTGAATTGAGCTTTAGTACATTCACACAGATTGACCACATATAATACATTTTTAGTTTTGTTTGTTGTTGTATATATAATGTATTTCAATGTCATACGCATTGCTTGACACGCGTTATCTTGTCAAGCTGGCATCTTTAAATTGCAAATGACTTTGCTTTGGGGGACGTGTTTAGGTCGGGATCTTTCTCTATTGGACTTTATTTGATTAGAGTTGTAGAATTCGTATCCAATTAGTCCATTTATCTTGTATCGGTTTAGTCTCGTTCAGTCGTATTTTGAAGTAATTTTTTTATTTTTTTATCTATTTAAATATTCTAAAATGTGTAGTAGCCTCATTAGCTGTTCATAGTTCCTTTATTACAGTGAAACTAACTCTTTAATTATTTTTATTGTACACTTATCTACCGAATTTCCCCCGATAAAAACAACTCAAACTAACCTGTTCATTTATTACCCACAATATACAAGACCAACGCAGTCTGACTGCTAAACATTGACAACATGACTTCCAATAATTAATACAAAACATTGGCCCTGAATTGCAATAAATCCTAACAATAATACAAATCCAAAAAATATTAAATTAGAGAAATATGAAACTACCTCCATCTCTGTTAATTGCCTAATCTCATATCAATCACGAATCCCGATAGTTGAAGCCCCCAGTCTTTTTTATAAGTTACTTACCTCACAGAAAATCTATGTAACACGAACTGCAGCAATTACAGCAAGTAGCAACAACGGCCAGATTAATAAAAAGAGTGTAACTACTATACACTCTAGCTACTAGATGGCATATGGTTAGCAAAAGAAAGATTTTGTTGTAGAGCAAACAATGCATTTAGAAAATTTTATCTTATTCATGTGAAATGCAGTTCCAAAAATTATATAGTTGTCAATAATTCCACTTCCCAAATATTATCAACTATACATCGATCCTCAAACATTTCCTTGCATCTCACTTTTCAATGCATGTCCTACCAACAGAGAGCCTCCACCAAGAATATCATGTCCGTACACTTCCCTATCCAATCACTAACTGCTAGTCTCTCCAGCCACAGAATCTCTTGCCGAGGGCGCAGAACGCTGCCAGCGATATTGACACAGGCTACAGTGCTGCCAACATACAAACAGGCTACTTACAACAGGATCACACACAACCGGTTTCGCTACGATTCAGTCGCATACTCATCTACATCTACATTGATACTCCGCAAGCCACCCAACGGTGTGTGGCGGAGGGCACTTTACGTGCCACTGTCATTACCTCCCTTTCCTGTTCCAGTCGCGTATGGTTCGCGGGAAGAACGACTGTCTGAAAGCCTCCGTGCGCGCTCTAATCTCTCTGATTTTACATTCGTGATCTCCTCGGGAAGTATAAGTAGGGGGAAGCAATATATTCGATACCTCATCCAGAAACGCACCCTCTCGAAACCTGGCGAGCAAGCTACACCGCGATGCAGAGCGCCTCTCTTGCAGAGTCTGCCACTTGAGTTTATTAAACATCTCCGTAACGCTATCACGGTTACCAAATAACCCGGTGACGAAACGCGCCGCTCTTCTTTGGATCTTCTCTATCTCCTCCGTCAACCCGACCTGGTACGGATCCCACACTGATGAGCAATACTCAAGTATAGGTCGAACGAGTGTTTTGTAAGCCACCTCCTTTGTTGATGGACTACATTTTCTAAGCACTCTCCCAATGAATCTCAACCTGGTACCCGCCTTACCAACAATTAATTTTATATGATCATTCCACTTCAAATCGTTCCGTACGCATACTCCCAGATATTTTACAGAAGTAACTGCTACCAGTGTTTGTTCCGCTATCATATAATCATACAATAAAGGATCCTTCTTTCTATGTATTCGCAATACATTACATTTGTCTATGTTAAGGGTCAGTTGCCACTCCCTGCACCAAGTGCCTATCCGCTGCAGATCTTCCTGTATTTCGCTACAATTTTCTAATGCAGCAACTTCTCTGTATACTACAGCATCATCCGCGAAAAGCCGCATGGAACTTCCGACACTATCTACTAAGTCATTTATATACAATTGTGAAAAGCAACGGTCCCATAACACTCCCCTGTGGCACGCCAGAGGCCACTTTAACGACTGTAGACGTCTCTCCGTTGATAACAACATGCTGCGTTCTGTCCGCCAAAAACTCCTCAATCCAGCCACACAGCTGGTCTGATATTCCGTAGGCTCTTACTTTGTTTATCAGGCGACAGTGCGGAACTGTATCGAACGCCTTCCGGAAGTCAAGAAAAATAGCATCTACACTCAGGTGTATACAACTATGAAAACACATAATACGAATTATAAGGTACAATAATGGTAAAAATAAGATGATTAACCAGAAGGACATGGGAAAAAATACTCACATAACAAATTTAACATTGGTTAGTTAAAAATGCACGGCCTCCCTACACCGTCTGACGATCGAATTGCCAGAACCGCCGAAATTGGATGGTTACAAGATCAAACGTCAAAAATTTAGGTGGGTGGTAATTGCAGGCAGTGTAAATGTGCCGCGGGTGTGACGTAAAAAAGGAGTTGAGATAAGACCCTGGAAGAAAACTATACGGATTGGATTCGTGTTTGGGCAGAAAAATATAAAGACTCACCAGTGATGAAAAACCAATAAATTCCCGAAAAGTCACTTGGTGGAGACGTGACAAAGCCTGAAGTAGGAAGGCCAGTCACCAAATAGCCCAGATGAAGTAGTGTTACTGAAACTGTCGGTGCACAGAACGGCAGAGAGGAGAGGCCAACAAGAAGTACGGGAAAATTCCGCTAGGGGGTGCTCATGTACACCCCCAGTGGCTGCTAGCCATTGGAGTTTTTGATATTTCATCTTGTAACCATCCAATTTAGGTGGTTATGGCAATTAGTATGCCATTCAAACATTGAGAGACCGCGTATTTTTCACGAACCAATGTTAAATTAGTTGTGTGAGTATTTGTTCTTGTCCTTCTTGTTATTTATCTTATTTTCTCCACTACTATAACTTCTAACTCATATTTTTTTTCCATTAAGGTATACACCAGAGGACGTGATTCAATAATTACGAAACCGGTTGTGTATAATACCGTAATAAAGGAAATACTAACAGCTAATGCGGCTAGAAAAAGCTTTCAAAAGATTTTAATAGTTTTTAGAAAAAAATTAAAAATGTTTCTGTTTTGTGTCTAAGCTGTGGATGCTCACACTCCGAAAACATATGTTCATTTCTATGTGTTTTAATAAGTAACCTCCACTTGCGTCATGTGGAAATCAAGTCTGATCAGTCAATTTATCTGTATTTCTTTTATAGTGTAACTTTTTGTGTTTTAATAAGTCACTTTCACTCCTGTAACTGTTGGGTAGGCACAATGTTCTTATGAAACAATTTGCACGTTTCTTCAAGTACAAGCCTTTGCTGGCATTTTGTGTGATGGGTTTTGTAAAATCCTTTTTGTAAAATCCTTTAAGAACGATTAAGGATCGTGGTGTAGTCAAGGACATTGAATGTATGCGAGTAACTTCTGTGTTCATTTAGGCTTGGCTGTATTTAGTTGTGTAATTTAATTAAAGTATGTTTAACTGTAGCGTCTTTGAGAAGAAATCAAAACCTCCTGGGACCCAGCTTCGAGCCTCGCCACTGCTTAAATTTCGAATAAAAAACATCAGCAATCGTGGCCGAACACTTCCTGCATAAGAAGTCACTCTCATTCAGCCAATGACCTTGTCAAAGAGGATGGAGGAGTAGACAGAGATTCAAGGTACTCTTTTGTCGTCGTGAAGGAAGAATCCGCAATGGCCAATGTCACGAGGATGGAGAAGGTAATGGAAACCCCTGCATTAAGGACACATAATGTGTATCCGCAGGACACGTGGCCTGTCACTGACAAAATGTCATGATGATCTCTCCACTGGCAAAAGATTCGGGAGTAGTCTGTCATTTGGATTTCCAGAAGGGGCTGCCAAGGGGGAAGCGGCCATAAAAAAACAACTGAATAAGTAACGAAAGGGTAACGTCGTATGAGTTTGTGTATGGAATGTCGGAAGTTTGAACGTGATAGGGAATCTGCAAAATCTGAAAACGGAAATCTTAAGGCCCGGTCTAGAGATAGTGAGGGTCAGTGAAGTTAAATGCGAGGCAGACAAGGATTTCTGGTCAGACGAGAGTAATATTAACAGCAGCAGCAAATAGTATAACGGGAGTATTACTCAAAATGAATAGGAATATAGGGCAGAGAGTGAGTTACCTTGAAAAGTTCAGTGATAGGGTTGTTCCCATCACAATCGACATCAAACCAACAACAATAGTATGGGTATACATGTTGATGTTGCAAACTGAGGATGACTAGATACAGAATGTGTGTGAGGATACTGAACATGTAATTCAGTTCGTAAAAGGAAATGAAAAATCTAACAGTCAGGAGGGCTTGGGATGCGGTTGTAGGCAAAGAAGTAGAAGAAAGGCTTATGGGAGAAGAACTCAGATCACAATTTAGTAATGATGAACAGCTGAAGTTTAAGAGACTAGTCAGCAAGAATAAGTGCACGAAGAAGTGAGATCCAATAGTACTAAGGAATGAAGAAATAGGCTTGAAGTTCTCTGAGGCTACAGACAGTGCGATAATGCATCGCTAAATAGGCATTTCAGTTAATTTCCGAATGAGAGGGTTCAAATTTTGTGATCTTCATGGTTACGCATTTTGGAACGCTTAAACAATGTTTCGGTTTTCCCCAAATGTTTTACTGAGTAACCTAGAGACCTCACGAGCAGTGTGTGTTGGAGCTCTGTCGTGCATCAAAACAGCTGACTCTAAAACACCTCTCTCCAGTGGAGCGGGGATCGCATGTCCTCGAAGCAGATCGCAGTAACATGTACTATTCACGCTGGATGTCCTTGGCCTTGGGGGTCCGAGTTTCTCAAACAAAAATGGACCAATCATGAACTGTGCCGTGGTGCCACAACACTGATTGACGCGTTCACTATGCAGATGAATTTCATGAACGATCGTTGGCGGTGACGAAACCTAAAAGTGATAACTGTGAGTGTTCACTACCCCACAGTGCTTAAAGTGTGCTCCGTGACTCCACAAAATGTTCGGAAATCGCAGGTCGTCAATTTCAACTGTTGCATGAAACGTAAGAGCAAAGTCTACTGGAATGTCTTCGTCATGTGGCAAAAGTTGGTGAGTAATGTGACGTTTGTAAGGAGACCATTTCGCAGCACTTTTCGAACGGTGGACTATGGAATGTTCAGCTGCTGTGTCACAGCTCGTACACCGCTTGAAGATCGTACATTGTGTCCAGCATTCTCCGCCACGGCAACAGTGACTTCTTCAACAATTTGTGGCGCAAGTGGCCGTCGGTCTCTCCCAGAAGCAAACCGAATCATTGGCCGATCGTTCCGAACTGCCAAACCACAAAGATCACCACATCTGAATTCTCTCATTTGGAAATTAAAATGTGTTTCTTTCAATGGTTTACTCGTTATTTCTCTTCCGCGCGTCCTTACGAACTTTATCACAAAGTTTAATGGTGTTTAATACCCTCTCCTCCTTCAAGTCAAGTAGGGAAAGTTTAATTAGAAGTGCTCTGTATATGATACAGTAATGTTCCCAGAAACCTCTATAAGCTTCAGAACATCTAATAGGAGATTGACGTGGTACCCCCTTTTCGTATTATTAAAAATTTTATATAAATCTATCACTTTTCACTCTTGTAAAAAATCAGAGAACTAAAATTGTGGTAGAACTTATGTTATCAGTTGCAAAAAAGAAATTTCGGTATTCTCAAGTATGCTCCATGTAAAGGACAGTATACATTCAGCTTTTGCAAAATGCTGCATTATTCAGCATTATTTCCGAAAACGTTAAGTGTGTTTTTGGGACATAGTAATAGTTTTCTCTTAAGTGAACAATAAATTTCCACGAAATATTACGTAAATTATATCTGAAAAATATTCGACCCTGTGGTGTTTGTTATAGCTCATATAAAGTGAAATCTATAACATAACTAATTTTATGACCAAAAACGTGTACATTGAAAGATAAAAATAATATTTAACATGTTTGGGAATAATATGGAGAAACGTTGAATTTTCGCAAATACTTTACTATGTCGACATAGTCCAATAGATTTGAATCCTCTACTTTATAACTGTAAATAAGGATGAAAATTGCCGGAAAAAGAGATAAGATCTCAGTTTCCGTTAAACAGAGGATAGTACCGCAAACAATAGTTGACATATAAATGCCTTTGTCGTGTTGTACCTTTAAACGACAAGCAGCGTATATTGGTAGAAGCATAGGTATCGCAAGCTTTCGGATGTCCTTTATATCACCAAAATAAACATAACAAATTTCTTTTACTTCCGTCTTTGATGACAATACTGTTAGGTTCTCAGACTCGGTCAGCGATGACCCTCTTCAGATCTGTTTTGCAGTATGTCCTCGTATTATGAAGCTAAAGTGGCATCGCCAAAAGATATGCTCAAAATCAGCCAAGCATTGTTGCACGCACGTTAGGCGCTCGAAAACAGTTGTGCAACGTTTAGTGAACAGCCTGCACACACACACACACACACACACACACACACACACACACACGCACACACGAAATACGGAGAGGAGAGTGGAGGTGGACGTGTGCTGGTCCGACACAGGCCACTTTCGAGCCCTGCACGACTGTCGTCGGACACGCCGGACGTGTAGCTGCAGTCGTGTTAAAGCTTGATGCGCCACCAGCCTGGCACTGCTCCCGTTGCCTCCCGGCGAAGCCTCTCCCTTTACACCGTCTCTGACTCGGAGAGAGCCAGCACGCTGCGCAGTTTCAAACAAAGTAGAAATCAGGATACGAGCCTAACCATCCGATGAAGACTACTCTAAATAAAGTGTGGCATAATCTCATTTAAAAATACAGAGACCCTCTCTTCTGAACATACGAGGTATGTCCACAAAGTAAGTTCCGTTTGGTTATATAAAACAAACGTGTACAGATACAGAAATAATATTTAGTGTACAAAAATCTACAGCTGTTAAACTACTTTTCTACATAGCTTCCGAATTTTTGTAGGCACTTGTCATAGCGTGGCACGAGTTTTTGTATGCCTTCTTCATAGACGGTTGCCACCTGTGTATTCAGCTATGTGGTATCATCTTCTTTCAGCTCGTCACTATCGTGGAAGTGTTGACCAAGGATAGATTTTACATATAAGAAGAGATGAAAGCCACTAGTAGAGAGGTCTGGGCTGTATGGAGAATGATCAAACGCGTCCCAGTGAAATTCCCGTAAGAGTTGTTTGGTCACATTCGCCGTGTGATGTCGGGCATTATCGTGGGAAAGAACAACATCCTTTGACAGTATTTTTTTTAATCTTATGGGACCTAACTGCTAAGGTCATCAGTCCCTAACCTTACACACTACTTAACCTAAATCATCCTAAGGGCAAACACACACACCCATGCCCGAGGGAGAACTCGAACCTCCGCCGGGACCAGCCGCACAGTCCATGACTGCAGCGCCTCAGACCGCTCGGCTAATCTAGCGCGGCTTTGACAGTAATCCTCGGCGCTTGTTCTGTATTGTAAGGCGCAATTTCTTAATCATCTCGCATTAATCATATGCATTGACAGTTTAGCCTCGTGGTAAGAAATCAATCAGCAAAATGCCTTTCCTGTCCCAACAAACGGTGCACATGACTTTTCCAGGTGTCAAGATTTGCTTAGGCTTAACCTTCGTTGGGGATGAAGTATGCCTCCATTTCACTGATTGCCGTTTTGTTTCACGGGTGTCGTACGGCACTCAAGTTTCATCCCCCGTAACTATCCGAGAAAGAAAACCATCTCCTTCTTCATTGTAGAGCGTAAAAAACTGAAGTGCACTGCCCATTCGTTGTTTTTGTGTTGTTCAATAAGAAATTTGGGTACCCAACGTGAGCAAAGTTTTAAATTTCAGTTTTTCAGTAACAATTTCATGAATTAGTGATCGTGAGATTTGCGGAACTTCCATAGCAAGGGCATTAAGTATAAACTTATGGCTATGCTTAATCTTCTCTTCAACTGTGTGAACCAGTTCATCAGTAAGCACTTGATCACGTCCTTCATTGAACAGTCTGACCTATCTTCTAACCATTGAATCACTCATAGCATTTTGTCCGTAAACCTAGCAGATTTTCCGATGAATTTCCTTTGGTATAAGTCTCTTTGCGTTTAGAAAACGAATCACATATCTGATTTCACACGCGGCGGCATTTTCAATTACGGCTGATATTATAAAGAATCACCAAAAGCACACGTCGGCAGCAGCGATCTGAAAATGGCGTACACGTCTTCTGCTCGAGTCAGAGTAACTGCTGCGCATGCTCGGAACTGCGATCGTAGCGCTGCCGCGGATAGAAATAGAAACGGAACTTACTTTGTGGACGACCCTCGTATGTGTGAAATTGAAAAGAATCTTTCATGGAAAACTTTTTCTTTATTTTATGACCTGTTTAGAACTATGAGATCGTCGTCAGATGAGTCTCCTTTCCTAAACTAATAATCAAAACACGAAAAACTTGTGGCCAACATAGGTACCGTCAAAACATGTAAAACATAAAGCTGTGATACATCACAGTTGACCCGTACCATTGGGCCACCGTCAGCGTAAAGTAATTTAAATATTATCTATCTAAAATTACCTAGGGATGTAATAGTTTTCATGTAAGACTTTTGTGACTTACGAGCGCTTGCTTTTGCAGCTTCAAAAGAGAAAAATTTCTATTAATGTAACACAGTAAAAACTCGTAACCGATACATAAATTATTTTTCTTTCGTAAATTATTATAAACTTGTTTTGAGTCACTTTAGTAAGTACACCAATGCATAGTAAAAGCTTTCGATCAAATGATAGTGTTGAGTAGCGTGTAAAAGCAAACAATTTTGTGCGAAATCCTTGAAGACAATAATTTTCCATTGTTTCCTGTAGCATGTATTGATGGAAATATTGCTGTTTACTTAATATTTGATTGTAATGTAATTAGTAGAATCTTTAGACTGGACAGAAACACAACTTGTGAAATTTCTGTAAAGTATGAGACACCAGTGCTTGTGTAATCTACCTGCAGTTTTTTTTATTTCAAATGGCTTCAATTAAAGCCTGCACCAATAATGGATAATCCCAAATCCACAACTTCCGTGGAAACACTTATCTTGTGATCGTTGGCTCTTCACGTTTACAGTCCACAGCTTCATTTTCTGGAGTATTTTTAACAAACAAAATCTTTGTGTAATGTTTGCTCATTTGGCTTCAACCATAGATAATAAACCAAGTAGCATACACTAAACTATAGAGGTAAAAGAAGAAAGGACTTGACATTACGTCGCAAACGTGTAGCCGACGTCCGCCATCTTAGTAGCCGAAAACATTAGGTTCCCCGAATACTAATCTCCATGATTCACGCGGTGATACTTCTCCCTCACGTCACTCTCACGTGTCTATGTCCAGTTTCGACCATGTTGCGTGCTTTGATTGTGTGGAGACGTAGTTGTTTCATCAAAAATACCAGCCTGCTCCGTTTAAGGACCGTCCGCTGTGGCCGAGCGGTTCTAGACGCTTCAGTCCGGAACCGCGCTGCTGCTAAGGTCGCAGGTTCGAATCCTGCCTCGGGCATGTATGTGTGTGATGTTCTTAGGTTAGTTAGGTTTTAGTAGTTCTAAGTTCTAGGGGACTGATGACTTCAGAATTTAAGTCCCATAGTGCTCAGAGCCATTTGAACCATTTTGAACCAATGACCTCGCTCTTTGATTCCCTCCCCCAAATCAATCTATCAGCCAACCAGGACAGGCAATCATTAATGAAAAAACTGCTTAAATACACTCCTGGAAATGGAAAAAAGAACACATTGACACCGGTGTGTCAGACCCACCATACTTGCTCCGGACACTGCGAGAGGGCTGTACAAGCAATGATCACACGCACGCCACAGCGGACACACCAGGAACCGCGGTGTTGGCCGTCGAATGGCGCTAGCTGCGCAGCATTTGTGCACCGCCGCCGTCAGTGTCAGCCAGTTTGCCGTGGCATACGGAGCTCCATCGCAGTCTTTAACACTGGTAGCATGCCGCGACAGCGTGGACGTGAACCGTATGTGCAGTTGACGGACTTTGAGCGAGGGCGTATAGTGGGCATGCGGGAGGCCGGGTGGACGTACCGCCGAATTGCTCAACACGTGGGGCGTGAGGTCTCCACAGTACATCGATGTTGTCGCCAGTGGTCGGCGGAAGGTGCACGTGCCCGTCGACCTGGGACCGGACCGCAGCGACGCACGGATGCACGCCAAGACCGTAGGATCCTACGCAGTGCCGTAGGGGAGCGCACCGCCACTTCCCAGCAAATTAGGGACACTGTTGCTCCTGGGGTATCGGCGAGGACCATTCGCAACCGTCTCCATGAAGCTGGGCTACGGTCCCGCACACCGTTAGGCCGTTTTCCGCTCACGTCCCAACATCGTGCAGCCCGCCTCCAGTGGTGTCGCGACAGGCGTGAATGGAGGGACGAATGGAGACGTGTCGTCTTCAGCGATGAGAGTCGCTTCTGCCTTGGTGCCAATGATGGTCGTATGCGTGTTTGGCGCCGTGCAGGTGAGCGCCACAATCAGGACTGCATACGACCGAGGCACACAGGGCCAACACCCGGCATCACGGTGTGGGGAGCGATCTCCTACACTGGCCGTACACCACTGGTGATCGTCGAGGGGACACTGAATAGTGCACGGTACATCCAAACCGTCATCGAACCCATCGTTCTACCATTCCTAGACCGGCAAGGGAACTTGCTGTTCCAACAGGACAATGCACGTCCGCATGTATCCCGTGCCACCCAACGTGCTCTAGAAGGTGTAAGTCAACTACCCTGGCCAGCAAGATCTCCGGATCTGTCCCCCATTGAGCATGTTTGGGACTGGATGAAGCGTCGTCTCACGCGGTCTGCACGTCCAGCACGAACGCTGGTCCAACTGAGGCGCCAGGTGGAAATGGCATGGCAAGCCGTTCCACAGGACTACATCCAGCATCTCTACGATCGTCTCCATGGGAGAATAGCAGCCTGCATTGCTGCGAAAGGTGGATATACACTGTACTAATGCCGACATTGTGCATGCTCTGTTGCCTGTGTCTATGTGCCTGTGGTTCTGTCAGTGTGATCATGTGATGTATCTGACCCCAGGAATGTGTCAATAAAGTTTCCCCTTCCTGGGACAATGAATTCACGGTGTTCTTATTTCAATTTCCAGGAGTGTACATATTAAATATACATCCATTTTAGGGGGTCTTAGGTTTTTGAGACTATTTCCTTAATCACATTTTTAGCATTCCACAATGCTGGAAGATGTTTAAAAGTGTATCTTTTTTTGCACCCTGCAAATTGCTGTTATTGGCCACACACTGAATGACACATCATAGGTAAGATTTCAAATTGAGAAGATGTGCAGACCACAGTGAGACTCGTGCACTGACAATGCAATAAAACAAGAACTCTATTCTGCGTGGTGGTATACCACTATGCAGTTCTGTTTCTTTGACGTTTCTATAATCGTTCACTTTATTGACATGCGCAGTGTTGCCACGTTCACTCTACGCAAAAACGAATAAATGGTCAGCACACACGTATCTATCGAAGTGCCAGCTTGCTACAACCGTCGATGTCGTGCCAAAGCTCCGGACAACTTCCCACTTTCACCTAAGGCTGGGTGCTTTTGGCGCCGTTCCTACACCATAAAACGAGCCCTGCTGATCCTGGTTGAAAAGAGAGGGAGCGAGGGTGGAAGGTTAAAAATGTACAAGCACAAAAATCACAACGAAAACAAAAAAATAAAAATTAAACAGTATGTTATCGTAATGTTTCGCTTCCCAGCGAATGTGCTGCAGCGCAGTCGAAGCAACCGCGGCAACGTGTGGGTGGACATTATCCAGTTTTTTGAAAGTGTCCACGCACCGCTGTGTGTTAATTGTGACACCACGTTCCACAAAGTCTATGAGCAGTGGGCCCTTGCAGTGAAAGAAAAGGATCAACTTGCCTTTCCCGGAGCTGGCGAGTGCCAGTTTGAATTTTTTTTTCGGTGGGGTGGCTCTGTGTGGTTCCACTGTTGGCCCAGACGCTTGCTCTTCGGCTCAAAGCGATGACATTTATGTTTCATTTCCCGCGACAATACTTGACCGGAAACAATATTCTTTATCGTAATACTGCCCTAGGTGCAGCAGTGATGTCGACATTCTGTTCGACGCCTGCTCCTGTCAGGCTGAGGGGAACGAACTGAGCGCAGATTTTCCGGAACGTCAAATGTGCTCTCATGTGGTGTGAGCGGTACCTTCGCTGATGCTCAGCATCGGCCGAATATCATAGACTGTCCGTCGTCGGTCATTGCTGACGAACCTGTCCCGGCCTACTGTTGTATTTCAATGACATCCGACCTTTTCGAAATCTGTTGTTCGCACACACGCGCGCACGCGACATACTTTGTTCACCACACACAGCAGACATTCTGGCATTAGTTTTATTCCTTCCCCAGTCAGCGCCCACGCTACACCTCACTGCGCCTCTTTCCCGGACGCACGAACAACTAACTCACTGAGCTCATGTCGAGCACATATAGACAAATGGCAAACCTTCGTGCTGTTCTATCCTCATTCCAGAGTGAGGGCACTTCTATGCGCCCACCTATCTGCGATACAAACATCTTCGCCATGCTCGTTTCTATTCTATCTCGTTTTCATCTGTGTGCCCCTTATATACCATACGAGGACTCCGTTTGATCACAGGATTAGGAAACTGAAATTGGATTTGTCTGGACAATAGGTTACGACAGCTATAGCCCCTTATGGATGTTTTAATTAATCACCAGCAATTAACAGATAGTCTTATAAATAAAGCTAGTTATCAGAATCGAAGCATTTTCGTACCCGCCCGGATAACCGCAAACGTTAACACGCCGCTTCCGGGATTTGGGGAGGCGCCAGGGGCTCGGATCAAATCCAGAATGCGGATTAACGACGAGGGCCACTGGGCTAACCAACCTTGATGTGGTTTCTAGGCGGTTCCCCACATCTTACTAGGTATACGTATACTGAGCTGATATCCACATCAGAAGGGACTGATAACATTACACAGAAATTTCTAAAATCATTGGTGGAAATGGCAACAAAACGATTACTCAAGTTGATGTGTTGAATGTATGAAACGGGCGATGCACTATCAGACTTTCGGAAAAACATAATGCACACAATTCGGAAGACAGCAAGAGCCGATAAATTCGAGAATTATCGCGCAATCACCACCAGAGCTCAGGCACGCAAGTTGGTGACAAGAATAACAGTTAAGAACTTGGGTGTAACTTTGGATGAGCACCTCAACTGGGCGGAGAATACAGTCGCAGTGTGCCGGAATACGTCCGCTTTTTTCTATGCTCTCAAAAAGTTTCGGAACTTATTTCCACAGGACTTGAAACGCCAGCTCGTGCAAGCACTCGTTCTGCCAAACCTCCACTCTTGTGATGTAATTCAACAAGGCACGAGTAGTGAAAACAAAGGACGGCTAGAACTAACCATGAATGCCTGTGTGCGTTACACCAGCAACATTCGCCGATATGAGCATGTTAGTGCTTCATACTCCCAGCTAGGGTGGCTGCGGCCGGACAAATAGCGTGACTACCACACTCTGTGTCTACTTCGCCGACTCCTCGTCGCGCAAGCACCCCAGTGCCTTGCTTCAGAGATTAAACACCTTTCATACCATCATAATCGAAACACGAGGTCACTCTTATTTGGTATCCTAACTGTGCCCACGCACAAAACAAAAACTTTTGCAAACTCCTTCTCAGCTGCCGCTGTCCGCCTCTGGAACAAACTGCCCCTTACCTTGCGCAAAATTCAGTCCCCTGCTGCTTTTAAGAAGAAGTTGAAGCATTTCCTACTATCATCCTCAAAACGTTTTCCACAAAATTAATGTACAAGGCCAATAATCCTGTCCTGTGTCAAATAGCAAAGCTAGTGTCTCCTATCTTGCTCCTTTCTCTTCTTCCTCTTCATCTACCTGTATTAGCCACGCAATCTTCTTTTCCTTTATATTTCCTTCATTATGTTTCATCATGTCTCTATTCTTCTCCTCCTTTCACCATCAGTCTCCCTCATACTCCCTGCTGCTAACACTCCTATCTAAAATCTGTCTCTTTCATAATGTCTAATTATAACAGTACTTATCATCTACGAATATAAACTCTATATGTATGTATTTTTCCATGTGTGCCTTTGTAATTGTTTATTTCACTTTTTGTACTAGATGTAGTTTAACATGCCTACTAAAACATATAAATGTAAAATAAGTAGAATACCTGGTTAGATGTAAGAGAGGGCCTGATGGCCCTAATCTTGCCAGATTAAATAAATCAGTAAATAAGTAAATAAATAAATAAATTTGCAGAAGAATGGAAAAGAAAATAGAGGACATGTTAGATAACGATCAATTTGGCTTTAGGAAAGATAAAGGCACCATACAGGGAGTTCTAACGTTGCGGCTATAATGGAACTAAGATTGAAGAAAGATCAGTTCAGATTTATAGGATTTGTCGACCTTGAAAAACCGTTTCACAATGTAAAATGGTGCAATATGTTCGAAATTCTGAGAGAAATAAGCGTAAGATATAGGGAAAGACGGGTAATATACAGCATGTACAAGAACCGACATGGGACAATAACAGTGGAAGACCAAGAACGAAGTACTCGGATTCTTCTTCTTCTTCTTAGCGTGCCTGTCCGCTTCGGACGTTGGCGATCATCATGGCTAATATGTCTATCAGTTCCAATGCGAAACAGTTCTTCAGAGCTAATATTAGACCAAGATCTAAGGTTGTCGAGCCAGGATACTCTTATTCGTCCCGGAGGTCTCTTTCCCTCGATTTTTCCTTATAGGTTATGTTGAAGCAGCTCATATATGTTTTGATTCCTCATATAGTGGCCAAGGTATTGTAGTTTACGACACTTGATGATGTTTATCAGCTCTGGGCTTTTGTTAACTCGACGTAGAACCTCGACGTTTGTCACTTTTTGAGTCCATGATATTCTCAACATTATTACGTACAGCCAGAGTTCAAGGTCTTGGAGTGTGGCACTGGTTGCCTTTGCAAAGGTCCATGTTTCCACACCACATAAGAGAACTGAGAACACACAGCGCCTGAGGAGCTGCCTTTTTGTGTTTATGGTAAGATCATGACTCGTGAAGGCTGAGCTCATCGAATTGAAAACACTCCTCTCCTGCGAGTTGTCCCACGCTTCGTTAATGATGGTGCGCAGATACGGGTACTGTGAAACTCGCTCTATGCTTGTGCCTCTGATGTACAGATTCACACCTCGAATATTCTTCCTGCTGATGATCATAAATTTTGTTTTGTTTGTGTTGATGTCCAAGCCGTATTTCTTGCTTGTCTCTGAAATTTTGTTTATCAGCTTCTGCAGCTGTTACATTGTATCCGCAAACAACACTGTGTCATCTGCATAACGGAAATTGTTAACTGTGACCCCATTCACTGAGATTCCTTCTTCCACGTCAAGTTAGACTTCTTCGAATACGTGTTTGTATACAGGTTAAAGAGTATCGGTGATATTATACAGCCCTGCCTGACACCACATCGTATTCTCACTTGCTCTGATTGGTCTTGATCTATTCTCATGACTGCAGATTGGTTCCACTATAAATTGGCTATTATTCTTAGATCCTTCCCATCAATTCCTCGGATTAAGTAGGTTTAAGACAGGGATGTAGTTTTTCGCCTATACATAGATGAAGCGATGATGCAAATAAAAAAAAAAGGTTCAAGAGTGGAACTAAAATTAAAGATCAAAGGATGATAAGATGACATTGCTATTCTCAGTGAAAGTAAAGAAGAATTTCATGATCTGTTGAATGCAATGAACAGTCTGAAGACTGACATAAGGACTAAAAGTAAATCGAGAAATGAAGAAAGTAGTGAGAAGTAGCAGAAACGAGAAGAGCGAGAAACTTAACATCAGAACTGGGGACCACGAACTTAAGAAACTGTGGTACCTATAAAGCAAAATAGCTGACGATGGACGGAGTAAGAAGGACATAAAAAACAGACCAGCAACGGGAAAAAGGTCATTCCTGGCGAAGAAAAGTCTACTATTAACAAACAGAGGCCTCAATTCGAGGAAGAAATATCTGAGAATGTACGTTTGGAGTACTGCATTGTATGGTAGTGGAACACGGACTGTGAAAAAACAGAAACAGAAAAGAATGGAAGCTTTTGAGATGCGGTGCTACAGACGAATGTCGAAAATTAGGTGGAGTGTTATGGTAAGGAATGAGGAGGTTCTCCGCTGAATCGGGGACGAAAGGAAGATATGGAAAATACTAACAAGGAGAAGAGACAGGATGATAGGAAGTCTGTCAAGATATCAAAGAATATCTTCTATGGTATTAGACGCAGCTGTGGAGGGTAAAAACTGTAGAGGGAGACAGCGATTGGGATACATCGAGCAAACAATTGAGGACGTAGGTTGCAATTGCTACTCTAAAATGAAAGAGTGGGCACAGAAGAGGAATACGTGGCGGGCCGCATCAGACCAGTCGGAAGACTGTTGACTCAAACAAGAGGTCACATAGGATAACAACATATGCAGACAATTTGGGTACACAAATTTTGTCCTGGGGGAGAGGGGGCGGGGTTAGTGGAGGATGTGGCAACAGGAAGTTCATACGGCCACCTTCTACCATTGCCACTGCCAAAATAAAAAATTAACCTGCCCATCCCGTGAAGATACGGGATTAAGGCCAGGAAAAAGAAGAAACAAAAGGATATAGGCATTTTGATTTCGTACTTCGAAAAGGAGCTGTAAAAAAATGTCATAATTAAGGTGAGCAGTGATCTCTCATCTGGCTTTGTAGGATTAGTTCATGAAAGGTATCTCCCACAAAACATTATTATACTACTGCGAATAAGAGGCAAACGTGAGTCATTTTGACAATCGATGCGTCAATATCGATAATCGATGCAGCAGACGCCATATTAAATTTGGCACATTCAACTGTTTTGTTTTATAACTTGCAGTATGCAGTTTGAAGGCAACAGTGCATTGAAAATGTATCACAAACACGTCACCATCAACGATATAAGCGTTCAAGAGATTCTATGATACCGAGACATGAGACAAAAAGCGGAATTTCTTATGACTCTAGTACTAGCCCTTACAAATAGCTTCAGCTACATGAATATGTCACTCACTTCACCAAAAGAAATAACTTCCATAATAAAATCTTTGAAAACAAAGCATTCTAGTGGTTACTATGAAATATCAACAAAGTTAATTAAGGCATGTCCTTGAGAGTTTAGTACAATTCTAAGTTACTTGTGTAACCAGTCAATTATAACTAGGACATTTCCTGACTGGCTAAAATATGCAGATGTTAAGCCTCTATTCAAGAAAGGGGATAATGAGATTCCATCAAACTACAGACCGATTTCACTTTTGCCAGCATTCTCAAAAATTTTAGAAAAAGTAATGTACAGGCAGCTTCTCAACCATCTGACCACAAATAACATATTATCAAGAACACAGTTTGGATTTCTGAAGGGTTCTGATATCGAGAAGGCTATTTACACCTACAGTGAAAATGTACTTCATTCATTAAATAACAAATTACAAGCAGCAGGTATTTTCTGTGATTTGTCAAAGGCATTTGATTGTGTGAACCACAACATCCTTTTAAATAAATTAGAATTCTATGGTGTCACGGGCAGTGCTGCAAAATGGTTCAAGTCATACCTAGCTAACAGGAAACAAAGGGTGTCAGTGCAAGGGACTAGTGAATTAAGTCATCAGTCATCATCAGAATGGGAAGAAATTACATGTGGTGTCCCACAAGGATCCATCTTAGAGCCATTGCTTTTTCTTTTGTACATTAATGATCTCTCATGAGTTACACTGCCCAAAGCAGAGTTCGTTTTGTTTGCAGATGACACAAGTATTGCAATAAATAATATGTC
The DNA here is from genome assembly GCF_021461395.2 of Schistocerca americana. Lineage (NCBI taxonomy): Eukaryota > Metazoa > Arthropoda > Insecta > Orthoptera > Acrididae > Schistocerca > Schistocerca americana. The sequence goes on from NC_060124.1 coordinate 285,794,426, forward strand.
GAGTGTAGTTCTAGAAAGATCTGCTAATGATATTTTCATGGATATTAATAAATGGTTTAAAGCCATCTCATTGACATTAAACTTTGAAAAGAATCACTACATGCAATTCAGAACCTGTAAGAGGTTTCCACCCAGCATATGCATAAAGTATGAAGAAGAGCAGATAGAAGACGTTGACAGTCTTAAATTCCTGGGATTACAACTTGATAATAAATTCAGTTGGGACGAGCACACCACAGAATTGCAGAAACGCCTTAACAAATCTGTATTTGCAATTCGAGTGTTAGCAGACATAGGCGACATAAAAATGAAAAAGTTTGCATACTTTGCCTACTTTCATTCCATGATGCCATATGGTATAATATGTTGGGGTAACTCTTAAAGTCAAACAAAAGTTTTCAGAGTCCAAAAGCGTGTAATACGTATTATTTGTGGAGTAAATTCATGGACGTCATGTAGAAACCAAAGAACTTGGTATACTAACCACTGCCTCTCAGTATATTTACTCCTTAATGAAATTTGTCCAAAATAATATATCTCTTTTTCCAACAAACAGCTCAGTTCATACATACAATACCAGGAACAAAAATGATCTGCACAAAGACTTAAAAGCACTTACTTTAGTTCAAAAAGGGGTCCACTACTCAGGAACACTCATCTTCAATAATTTGCCAGCAAACATAAAAAATTTAGTTACAAATAAAGATCAATTTAAAAGGAGCCTGAAGGACTTACTAGTGGCCAACTCCTTCTGCTCCATTGACGAATTTTTTAATAGAAACAAATGATGTATTGTATATATTCATACTATTAGTTTGTTATTTCAGCTAAAAAAAAAACAAAGTTGACATATTCCAAATCCACGAGGATCTCCTCAGCATGGATATATGGAACGAAAAACTAATATAATCTAACGTCAAGTATGTTCTGTAATATTCGGTGTTATTTATGATTTCCATCTGATTAGAGAACTAACTTTGAAATAAATATTAGGTTATTTATTTCAAAAACGAGTGTGTGGTTCGGCAGCAAACTAAGAGGACCGCTTAAATTGCTTGGAGTGAATCGAAGAGCAGTAACATTTATACTCTACCTTGTCACAAATATTTCGCTGGTATTTGCGAATATATGGCGATTTCCGAGTGTGTGGTTAGCCAGGAACCTATGAACACAGCTTTAATTGCTGCTACTGAAACCAACACCAATAAACTTCGTATTCTTTCTTCTGAAAAATATTTGGCTCTTTATTTCCCAAAATGTGGGGATTTCCAAGTGTGTGGTTTGGCAGAAATCGAGGAAGACAGCTTTAATTGCTGCTAATGAAACGAGAAGCAGTAGCATTCATGTTATTTCTTGTCACAAATATTTTGTGGATAACACTCATCTCAAAAGATCTTCTGCAAACCAATGGCACCTGCGTTCAGTGTATTTGTGCCGCTAACAACATGTGAGTGTGAGCTGTTACCCATGCGAGAGACGCCCGCAGCAAACGCTACCGAAAGTCGATATCAGTTCCTGCAGTTGTCGATATTGGGCGCGGCGTCAAAATAGCGTCACGTTTGCATGCAGTGTCGTGAAAGGAATGTTACCCGATTCAGCCTTGTGAATACAATGTTTATAAAATGCTCAACGTGTTCAGTCCATACTTTCACACCAATATTATCGAATGTGGAAGTAGCTCTGTCTGTTACGTTTTCACGACTCAACTGCTAAACGGATTTCGATGAAATTTGGTACAGAGATAATTTGAATCTTAGCAAGATCATGATCTGCTTTAGAAGGTAAGAAAGAAAGAAAGACATCGATCCCTCAGAGAGTAAAGCAAGCAATGGAAGATCTCTTTTTCTTACATGAGTGAGTATAAACCAGGTTAAAAAATTATTAAATTGTGTAGTCTACTTCAAAAGGACATTGCATAGATGCACACTCCTGCACACACCACTCCACACACACCGCTTCGCAGTGACACTGTGCGTGCCGCCACGTCATGCCTTGTGGGAGTGGGGATTGCTGGGCGGGGGGGGGGGGGGGGGGGGGGATGGAGGGGGGGGGGGGGGCGCACATTACGAGCTACGAACGGGCAGACACATGAGCGCCGCTGACGTCACTGCAGTAGGCAGCTTACTTACTCACCACCACTCATCATAGCTACTAATGTGTGATGCAGTCGACCTTAGACTGACAAACGGTTTGGGTAATTAAGCAGAGTTATATTGCAGTGTCCTTGCATCCTTGGTATGATATAGAAGCTTATACAAAGAAGTGGACCAACTGCAATTTCACCATTTTCGAATTCGGCGTTCCTTCTTGTTGAAGAGAGAGTTAGCACGAAGGTGCCTCGACAGAACTTAATAGCCCCAGGCAACTTCTTCCATACATAGCCTCTATGCACAATTCCTTCTATCTGAATCTACACGTCGAATTATACTTACAAACTATTTAGGAATGTTAAGCAAGTGACAACAGAGGCTTTCTTAAATATCATCAAAGAACAAGAGTTTCAGGTTGTTTATAATGCTGATAACACAGACGATAAATAAAACACTTTTCTCAACACATTTGTCATGTTCTTTAAAAGTTGTTATTGTGGACAGGAGCGTCCACTTTGATGAAAATCTCGCTGCCACTGAAGAAGACTAATAAAGGTAGGATGGAGGCGTGGGTTGTAGATCAGCTCACACACACAATGCAAGTTACGTAGAGTAGTAAATAGGAAAACATATTACTCAACTTTGGTAACGCTCGTTACATAATTTTAGAATGCACGTTTGCCTATCTACCTGCCGTAGACACAAACTAAATAATGTTCTCTGCACTAACGCTGGAAGAAACCCGATATCCTGTCTTGATTCGAACAATACTTACAAATTAATAGTATTCAGTTAAATCTCTAGGCAGACCGTCTTTGTACATACACTGTTCTGTTTTCACTGAAGACTAAATACTTGTAACGCCGGAAATGCATATCCTCCTATTTCCATCTGTTGTACTATAAATTTTTTTGCTTCTTACCTGAAGATATGACATTTCTGTGTCTTTATATATTATAATTGTTTTACTATTTGTGTATATATATTCATGCATTTATGTAGATGTATAATTGGTTTGTTTTGTAAATTCTATCTGTATTTTTACGCTGGGTCTTGCCTAGGGAAAACTATGCTATCGAACGATTACATCGATAGGTCGTGTGGAGAACCAAAGTGTTTAGGATCTTTGGTAGTGTTGGCTCTACCGCGTGGAGCGTGGGCAGAGCAGAGTCTGGCGGGAGTAGGGCGGTGGAGCAAGTGTGTTGAGTGCCGCGCTTTTGGGGTTTGGCAGCATGTAATTGCTTGCTCGACTTGCTATGATAGTTTCTGACACGGTGTCGCGAACGGGAAGCATTAGCTGGCGCACATCAAGAGCCCGTTTCGCCTCGTGACCGTGTCGAGAAGAAGGCGCGCCAACATCCAGCTTCTGCAACAGCTACGGCCGACAATGAGTGACTGTCGCCACCTCCTCGATCGACGACTTCAAACCATCAATCAACCAACAAGGAAGACTGGAAGCACATAAAGTTTTAGAACTGTATGCCAGACCTCAGCTTTTAAAATTGTTCCATTTGCCTCACAAAATTACAGTGACTTAGCATGATCCTTTGTTGCTCATTGTCCCAATTGCATTACCAAGCAGGGTTCCTCCCTTTTCCGAAATGAACACGAGTGTCATTGAAATTCAAACGCCAGCATTAAAGTAATATCATTCGATTTCACTGCTTTAATTTCAAAGTTCAGTTAAGGTATTCATAGCTGGCTACAATATTTAGATAACACAAGCACAAATTAAGAGTGCGAGTTTTGTTACCATATTTTAGCTTACCTGTGACTGCAGCCAAGCTTGGTACGTACTAAATTTTACTATTTTTAATTGTTCATAATCATTTACTTCAAGATCAAAGTTAAATCACTTATTTCTAAATTGCGTAGGTTCAAGTAGCTTTAGAAATGATTGTTGAGGTAGCCCAAGACTAACCTTATTTTATTGAATTTCGTAGTGCTTGAGAAACAAAGTTCACTATTAATTTCAGTCACTAAATAAACGTTCAATTTTCCGGTTTTATTAATTCTTTTGCTAAATTAAGTCAGAGTGTAGCGAAATTTATTACTTCTGACAAACATTCAGTTTTCACACAACACGGGTCAACCTTCAGTTGCCACGCTTTTAGTGCTAATTATATGTGCAATAACCTTTCTTTTTCAGATATTATAGTAGTTGTCCATAGGACTGGCGACCGTAATTTTCTCCAAATCTCGAATATCTAATTAACGCCAGTTAATTGTTAACGTAACGACCGCACATTTACTTTCTTTATTATCTTTACCCCTTTTCAGAATTAATTTACACCAGTTTCATTTGCATTTTTCCTTTCATTTAGATGTAACCCCTCTTTACCGACAGATTAACTTCGGTGACGATTGCTTTTCCCAAATTTCCATTAGGTACACGCGGTTTAATTTTTCACTGTCATTAAGGTCGATAAGAGAGGGGGAGGTTACATACTGTCTATCGGCCACTGTTTCTGTCTCACTCGACAACTTGAAAGACATGACAACTTCTCCTCGTGCACGGTTGCTCACGCGCGTGTCTGCTCCTAGTGGAGCTGCTGCTCCAGGGGACACGTGATCGCCGCTGGCAGCGTGCCTGGTCTGCGCGCAGCGATGTTCTTGCCGCGGTACTTCTGATACCAACTGTAGAAAACTATTCCTGTGTGGGGTCTCACTACAAACAGTTGCTTTCCATTAGAACGTTTAAACCAGAGTACTATCACGAGCAGGTAACCTAGGTGATTGACTAATGGCATAAGGATACCATGTAGAACCGAGTGGGAATTACATCAAAACATTAGAAACAGTCTCAATCAAGCTGCAATAGCCCATTACAGAACAGTGCTGCAATGTGCTTAAAATGTCATTAGTAAGGACAAAATCGTGTTGTATGCAAATAGAACAGGAAATTATCAGGATGAAATTAAAATAATATGATCAGTCACGAAGAAAGTCTCCGACCAACAGCAAAACGTCGAGGACATAAACTCAATAAATTTGGTATAAGACAAGTAAATTACATAAAAAATTAGTTTCTACAGGGAATCCCGTAACTCTCTTAGAAAATGGCTTTCGAAGACTGCTATCTGAAACACACGTCTTTGATACTGAAAAGGGGGAGACTGACTCAATAATTAAATCCTTGAACAGTAAGGATTGTCACTGATATGATGGGGCTTATGGTAGCATACCTTGCAACTGTGAAGCATGTGTTAACCATATGCTTAGCCACATTTGTAATTTCGTTTAGGAATGGTCAGTAGTGTAATCGTTTATAATAACGGAGAAAGGGATCATCTGGAAAATTCTAGGCTTGCTTCTATGACACATGTGTTCCCAAAAATGGAGAATTCCGTATATATATGGGTAATTAATCATTTTGGTCACACAACGTGATGTCAAGCGAACAGTTTGGTTTTAGAAGTGGTTTAACAGCTGATATATACTTAGCAGCTCATGATCTGCATAGGTTTCGTGTAAGTTTTATTTTATTTATTGTTAACTTTTTCATTTCGTCTACAGATTCGTTCTATGACTCGAGAGATTTGCTCCTCAGTTTGGTCTTACAGAACATAAAGTGTAAAACAATATATAATACAGGGAGCTATTTATGGGACTGAGATGATAAAGAAGAGAGATATGTTGCTGAAGATGAGGACGAATAAAGTGGCACCTCCAGTGCTGGTACCGAAGGAAACACTGAGGTTTCTACGCTGTCCATCAAAAATTCTTGCAGTGAAAATATATAATGTGGAAATGGTTCAGTTTTCTTCAAAATCTCAACTGATCTACAAAAGAGACATAACTTTCTTCTGCCAAAGCAGCCGTTGGAAGACAAGTTTCATCGCTGCTAGAGTTATCTAATTTAATACAACGACGTTTTCATGTGTGCTATTTGGATTATTCACAGTAATCAAAAAAATTCGTAAGGCTTTTTCTCCTGAAAGTCAAGACATATGGAAATCACCCACTTTTAGTCAAGCATTCAAAGATTTCATCATGATCCAACATGGGCTCAGTCTTTGTGCACTTTATACACTGAAGCGCCAGGGAACTCGTATAGGCATGCGTATTCAAGTATGGAGATATGTAAACATGCAGAATTCGGCACTACGGTCGGCAACTCCCATATGAAACAAGTGTCTGGCGCAGTTGTTAGATCACTTAGTGCTGCAACAGTGGCAGGCTATCAAGATTTGAGTTTCAACGTGGTGTTATAGACGGTACACGAGAGATGGGACACGGCATCTCCAAGGTAGCGATGAAGTGAGGATTTTCCCGTACGCACATTTCACGAGTGTACCGTGAATATCAGAAATCCCGTAAAACCTCAAATCTCCGACATCGCTGCTGCCGGAAAAAGATCCTGCGAGAACGGGTCCAACGACGATTGAAAAAAATCGTTCAACGTGATAGAAGTGCAACCCTTCTGCAAATTGCTGTAGATTTCAGTGCTGGGCCATCAACAAGTGTCTAAGTGCGAACCATTCAAGGGAGCATCATCGATATATAGGTTTTCGAAGCCGAAAGCCCATTTGCGTACCCTTGATGACTGCACGACACAAAGCTTTACGTCTCGCCTGGTCCCGTCAACACTGACATTGGACTGTTGATGACTGGAAACATGTTGCCTGGTCGGACGAGTCTCGTTTCAAATAGTATTGAGCGAATGGACGTGTACGGGTATGGAGACAACATCATGAACCCATGGACGCTGCATGTCCGCAGGGGGCTGTTGAAGCTGGTGGAGGCCCTGTAATGGTGTGGGATGTGTGCAGTTGGAGCCATATGGGACCCCCTGATACGTCTAGATACGACTCTAACAGGTGACACGTACGTAAGCATCCTATCTGATCCTCTGCATCAGTTCATGTCTACTGGGTATTCCGACGGACTTGGGCAATTCCAGTAGGACAATGTGACACCCCACACGTCCAGAATTGCTAAAGAATGGCTCCAGTAACATTTGAGTTTAAACACTTCCGTTGGTCACCAGGCTCCCCAGACATGAACATTACTGAGCATTTCTGGGATGCCTTGCAACGTGCTGTTCAGAAGAGATCCCCACCCGCTCATACTCTTACGGATTTATGGACAGCCCTGCAGGATTCATGGTGTCAGTTCCGTCCAGTTCCGTACATTACTTTCAGACATTAGTCGAGTCCATGCCACGTCGTGTTGCGGCACTTCTGCGTGCTCGCGGGGGCCCTACACGGTACTGGGCAGGTGTACCTGTTTCTTTGGCTCCTCGGTGTAATATACCTTACGGTAATACACGGATGATTCATCTGCCTATACCAAGGGGTTTCACGCAATCCGCAACGTCTTCAAATACCACAGGCGAATTTTTCATATTCTCTCGCTCGCTATACGCAAAAAATCAGTGGGACCTTTCTGTAGGAACTTTAATGTAATTAACTTCATATGGGGATAAGTTTTCGCTAGAGGCCGTAGGTCCCGAGTTATCCAAGAAAAACGTACAAAAGTGACCTTCAAACACATCCCTACTACCACTCTCAGCTCCCACTGATCAGGATTTATAACATTGTAATATTGTCGTCTATGGCACTCCCTCCTACTACTTTCATTGACTGACCTTATTCTGACACCGACTTAGTCGAACAGTTAGAAATTGTAAGACTGTCGTTAACAGTATAAAATAAACTGTTGTATTTGTCAGGTCTTCTGAGGGGGTCGAGGTGTGTTTGAAGGTCACTTTCGTACGTTTTTCTTGAATTACTCGAGAATCATGGCCTCCAGCGAAAATGTATTCCAGTACAAAATTTTACTACATTACATTTCCTACAGAAACTTCCTGTTCATTTTTCCTCTAGGACTAATAGTTTGCGCATAGCGAACGGAATATATGATTATCTCGCGTGTGGGTTACATAAAAACCATTGATAGGGGGAGCTGAATCGCTCCATATAAATTTAGTCTGAGTGGTTCTGTTGCACTCTATTTTCGCGGATCTGACTCACGATGAATATTTTGTCTGTAGCCGACCTTATCTCACGGAACCCTGCTGACAATCTCCAACTGAGTGTTCAATCAACGGCTTCAGTTGCCAAGAGTGAAATCAATGACGACGGCAGACAGAACGTCTTACTGCGCGGCGGTACATTTTTGGGGCTGTCAGAATGGCGGCCGCAACGGCATCACGCACACACACACACACACACACACACACATATGTTCGTTTCGCAGCCATCCCGTAATTGGCGGTGGACTCAATTCCGAGGCCGGAGCGAACGGATTCGCAATTTTGCCCGAAGCCTAACCCGGCCGCATCTCCCTCCACCCGGCGCCTCCCTTATGCGGCATCGGCCACCCCACCCCTCGTCCCTATCTCCTCCCCACCCCTCCTACCACAGCTGGCCGCGCACCGCCAGCTTCATGCATATTAAATTTATATTGTCAATTTGTGTATGCAGATCAGGGGATCATCTGCGCGTAATAACATATTTATATGGCTTCTTCGGCCGCTGGGGGATTGCGGCTGTGTCCGCGCTGCGTCGCTGGGGGAGGGCGGCTCGCAGGGGTGGACAGCAGGCGGCTGGTCCTCGCAGACCTTCTGCGCTGTCAGACCCCGTTTCGCGTGAAGAAAATTACTGGAAAGCCATTAGGCGGCCCGCCAAGATCCGGGACTCATTTGTAGCCGCGCTCCCCCTCCCCCCCCCCCCTGTTTAATCGAACGGAAAGCTTAACGGTTAAGGTGGAATACTTGTTTAGCGAACTCACTCCACCATTTACTTCACCGACGATTCGTAGTCTGTGACGTGATGGTATAATGTTCGTTGTAATGAAAAGATGTGCTACATGACGAGTGTAATGTCAGTGTGAGGTATCACATGTGAAGACCGCAGGGGAAAAAGGGGGTAAGAATAAATTTTACAAGTGAACAGTTTCAAAAACAAAAATACAATTATTGACACACCAGTAACCTGCCTTTGTTTATATTAGAACGCAGTTACATCTACATCTACATTGATACTCCGCAAGCCACCCAACGGTGTGTGGCGGAGGGCACTTCACGTGCCACTGTCATTACCTCCCTTTCCTGTTCCAGTCGCGTATGGTTCGCGGGAAGAACGACTGTCTGAAAGCCTCCGTGCGCGCTCTAATCTCTCTAATTTTACATTCGTGATCTCCTCGGGAAGTATAAGTAGGGGGAAGCAATATATTCGATACCTCATCCAGAAACGCACCCTCTCGAAACCTGGCGAGCAAGCTACACCGCGATGCAGAGCGCCTCTCTTGCAGAGTCTGCCACTTGAGTTTATTAAACATCTCCGTAACGCTATCACGGTTACCAAATAACCCAGTGACGAAAAGCGCCGCTCTTCTTTGGATCTTCTCTATCTCCTCCGTCAACCCGACCTGGTACGGATCCCACACTGATGAGCAATACTCAAGTATAGGTCGAACGAGTGTTTTGTAAGCCACCTCCTTTGTTGATGGACTACATTTTCTAAGCACTCTCCCAATGAATCTCAACCTGGTACCCGCCTTACCAACAATTAGTTTTATATGATCATTCCACTTCAAATCGTTCCGTACGCATACTCCCAGATATTTTACAGAAGTAACTGCTACCAGTGTTTGTTCCGCTATCATATAATCATACAATAAAGGATCCTTCTTTCTATGTATTCGCAATACATTACATTTGTCTATGTTAAGGGTCAGTTGCCACTCCCTGCACCAAGTGCCTATCCGCTGCAGATCTTCCTGTATTTCGGTACAATTTTCTAATGCAGCAACTTCTCTGTATACTACAGCATCATCCGCGAAAAGCCGCATGGAACTTCCGACACTATCTACTAAGTCATTTATATATATTGTGAAAAGCAATGGTCCCATAACACTCCCCTGTGGCACGCCAGAGGTTACTTTAACGTCTGTAGACGTCTCTCCATTGATAACAACATGCTGTGTTCTGTTTGCTAAAAACTCTTCAATCCAGCCACACAGCTGGTCTGATATTCCGTAGGCTCTTACTTTGTTTATCAGGCGACAGTGCGGAACTGTATCGAACGCCTTCCGGAAGTCAAGAAAAATAGCATCTACCTGGGAGCCTGTATCTAATATTTTCTGGGTCTCATGAACAAATAAGGCGAGTTGGGTCTCACACGATCGCTGTTTCCGGAATCCATGTTGATTCCTACATAGTAGATTCTGGGTTTCCAGAAATGACATGATACGCGAGCAAAAAACATGTTCTAAAATTCTACAAGAGATCGACGTAAGAGATATAGGTCTATAGTTTTGCGCATCTGCTCGACGACCCTTCTTGAAGACTGGGACTATCTGTGCTCTTTTCCAATCATTTGGAACCCTCCGTTCCTCTAGAGACTTGCGGTACACGGCTGTTAGAAGGGGGGCAATTTCTTTCGCGTACTCTGTGTAGAATCGAATTGGTATCCCGTCAGGTCCAGTGGACTTTCCTCTATTGAGTGATTCCAGTTGCTTTTCTATTCCTTGGACACTTAGACAGGCCGAGTAATTGTACGTATGTCAGACTTTATACGCGAATGTTTCTACACTGCCGTGCAAAACTTAAGGATGAAAGTAATTTTCACATGATGAGCTGCAAACGGTGCGGTTAAAACGCTCGTGCTACAGAATATAGTCCACACAATTTGAGGTGAATTTCTTCTTCTGCAACACGAGCACACGTCTTCCCTGTTAAAAAACGGACAATGTTTCTCGACTGGGAAGGCGGTAGTAAAACCAGTCTCATTACACGTCTCTGCATGTTGCACTAAATGTTTTCTGGTATCAGATTACTGAGCTTTTAATTGAAAGGTAGTCTGTTAGCGAAAACTTCAATATATTGTCGCTTTCTTTATACAAAACACCGCCAACTCCGCGACAGGCTTCGGCTAACAATTTGGACATTCAAACGCAATCACACTCACTGGTAATAGCCAGCTTTTGGTATTAAACCGAGCCCGTCGTCGAAAAAATGGTTGTAGGTATTGTCTGTGACAGAATGCTCGCTCTGATATCATCCAAGTCGATCTCTTTGAAGGTCGATTTCTCGGTCTCGACTTGCACAATGCACCAAGTGGATTTTAGTTGTTCATAAATCACGGTTCACACATAAAAACCAGAATTTCGCGAGTTCCTCTTTCTCACCTTTCGCGATTACTTTGCGACAGTACACAGCCAAGTTTAACTCATTATTCCGTAAAATTATCGCGTCTATTCGGAGTCCCTCATATACGCGACCAGACATGAGATAGGCTGTGTTCCGAACTATTCCTAGCCTTCGCAAAGCAGTACCTTACCCCACAACCGACCCTAGACTGATTAGCTGAGGAATCTGATATCAGAATTATCTGCGTATTTCCCGTTTTTTATATTTAGCAAATCAGAACCTAATTGTTTCTAAGAGCAGTTTATTAAATTAACAAATTTATTAAACCCACAAATATCAAAATAACGTCTTCTTTAAATCACTGAATTATCGTAAAATATTTCTTCTTTCCGAGATGTGAGTCGCTCCGTCTTTACAGCCACAGTTCTCAGGCTAATGTATGCTCAGTTAATAGACATAGCAATCCATTTATTATATTACTTTGCATTCACACGTCCATTTACACTAATAAATACACATATGAAATAATCAATAATTACTAGGACACATAACATTCACAAAGGACAAAATGTAGTTTCCAAAATATGCTGTTTTGACTACTGGATTTCATAGTCCATAAGACGCTGACACCTTTCGGCCACAGCTGTTATTACTGGAAACTGCTGCTGGATCAGAGGGCATATCTGTCATGCTAGAACCACGATTCATTAACAGCATGTATCTGCTCGTTTCCGTCCAATTTACGCAGGCCCGATACAAGTGTTACTGCCAAGTAAGATAGCTCGCTGAATCTTGCACCATACATAGAAAGTATAGCACAGTGGGTAGCTGAAAGAAATACGCAATAAAACGAACAGAAATCACCAAAGACAACACCTGAAGTGACGTTCCAGAGCGAGGTGGAGCAGTGGTTAGCACACTGGACTCGCATTCGGGAGATCCGCGTCCGGCCATTCTGATTTAGGTTTTTCGTGATTTCCCTAAATCGCTTCAGGCAAATGCCGGGATAGTTCCTTTGACAGAGCACGGCCGACTTTCTTCCCAATTCTTCCCTAATCCGATGAGATCGGTCGCATCGCCGTATAGTCCCCTTAACCAGGAACCAATTAAACAACCAACCAACAGTGACGTCACCGCGATTTATGATGTTCCCCTTGGTATTACAAAAGACGGGAGATGATTTTTAATTGGGGGAGGGGCGGCGGCTATGTTATCACCATGGACGGAAATGCATGCTGTGTCACGTGCTGGTGATACCGAAATAGACGACAGAGGGATAGAGAAACAATTAAAATCGCTCAAAAGAGGAAAGGCCGCTGGACCTTATGGGATACCAGTTCGATTTTACACAGAGTACGCGAAGGAACTTGCCGCCCTTCTTGCACCGGTGTACCGTAGGTCTCTAGAAGAGCGTAGCGTTCCAAAGGATTGGAAAAGGGCACAGGTCATCCCCGTTTTCAAAGAAGGGACGTCGAACAGATGTGCAGAACTATAGACCTATATCTCTAACGTCGGTCAGTTGTAGCATTTTGGAACACGTATTATGTTAGAGTATAATGACTTTTCTGGAGACTAGAAATCTACTCTGTAGGAATCAGCATGGTTTTCGAAAAAGACGATCGTGTGAAACCCAGCTCGCGCTATTCGTCCACGAGTCTCAGAGGGCCATAGACACGGGTTTCCAGGGAGATGCCGTGTTTCTTGACTTCCGCAAGGCGTTCCATACAGTTCCCCACAGTCGTTTAACGAACAAAGTAAGAGCTGATGGACTATCAGACCAACTGTGTGATTGGATTGAAGAGTTCCTAGATAACAGAACGCAGCATGTCATTCTCAATGGAGAGAAGTCATCCGAAGTAAGAGTGATTTCAGGTGTGCCGCAGGGGAGGGTCGTAGCACCGTTGCTATTCACAATATACATAAATGACCTTGTGGATGGCATCGGAAGTTCACTGAGGCTTTTTGCGGATGATGCTGTGGTATATCGAGAGGTTGTAACAATGGAAAATTGTACTGAAATACAGGAGGATCTGCAGCGAATTGACGCGTGGTGCAGGGAATGGCAATTGAATCTCAATGTAGACAAGTGTAATGTGCTGCGAATACATGGGAAGAAAGATCCCATATCATTTAGCTACAATATAGCAGGTCAGCAACTGGATGCAGTTAATTCCATAAATTTTCCGAGAGTACGCATTAGGAGTGATTTAAAATGGAATGATCATATAAAGACGATCGTCGGTAAAGCAGATGCCAGACTGAGATTCATTGGAAGAATCCTAAGGAAATGCAATTCGAAAACAAAGGAAGTAGGTTACAGTACGCTTGTTCACCCACTGCTTGAATATTGCTCAGCAGTGTGGGATCCGTACCAGATAGGATTGATAGAGGAGATAGAGAAGATCCAACGGAGAGCAGCGCGCTTCGTTACAGGATCATTTAGTAATCGCGAAAGCGTTACGGAGATGATAGATAAACTCCAGTGGAAGACTGCAGGAGAGACGCTCAGTAGCTCGGTAGGGGCTTTTGTCGAAGTTTCGAGAACATACCTTCACCGAGGAGTCAAGCAGGATATTGCTCCCTCCTACGTATATCTCGCGAAGAGACCATGAGGATAAAATCAGAGAGATTAGAGCCCACACAGAAGCATACCGACAATCCTTCTTTCCACGAACAATACGAGACTGGAATAGAAGGGAGAACCGATAGAGGTACTCAAGGTACCCTCCGCCACAAACCGGCAGGTGGCTTGCGGAGTATGGATGTAGATGTAGATGTAGATGTGCTGCTATGTTGGCCACGAGCCTGACGAGGAGTTCCCGTGGTGCGGCGTCCCCTTCCTCCACCAGCGCGGCTCACAACTGCTGGACGGTCGTCGGTGCAGTGGACGTGCTGCACCGTCTCTCCTAACACGCCCTGCATTCGCTCGGTGACACGGCTGGTCCATTCGTCGAATATTCTCTCGCTCCAAGATCGGCTGCACCTTCGCTGTTCGATGCGGTCGCGCAGTCTCATCCATGAAAATTTAAGCGAGGTTCGAAAGCACGAATGAAGAGACGTACATGGGGAAGTAGAACAGTGTCACAATGATGTTGACCAATCAGTGTTCGGTATTCAAACATTTGGAGGCCAGTATGCCCTTGCAACGCATGCCTATCCACAGCACAACTGCTGACAATGCTGGACGCACCCTTATATGACGAGAGGTGGGAATACTACATACTGCACGCAAGAGCATTTTCGAACACGCTCGTTTTGGTGGTTCAGGTGTTATTATGTGGGGAAGCATAACATTGCATAAGAGTACTGACCTCCAAACTTTTGAACACGGTATAATCACGGGTTAACGTTTCTGTGACGCTTACCCCTTCCTCGTGTGTTTCTTTTCAGCGGCGCATTTCGTCCTGCCTTCAGTTTGATGATGACAACGCGAGACCGCATCGAACGACTCAAGTGGGGGAGCGCTTGGAAGGAGAGGATATTCGCCAAATGGACTCGGCTGCCCGTTGTCCCAATTTAAATCCTGTCGACCACATGCGGGCTGCGGTTGGGAAAAGTATCGCATCACGTCCGCGTGCACCAAAGACCGAGTAGCAGCTGTCTACCCCACTGGTGGAGCAATGGAACGCCGTACCACAAGAAACCCTAACCAACCGTCGGCCTTGCGGCAGACGTGTAACCTCGTTGCAGACCGTGTGTTGCTCTCCGCGGTGAGCACACACAGCTAACAAACATGTTCCACCTTTTGTAATCTCCAGAAGACAATCACCATAGCGATGTAATTACGGTCTTTGAGCCGGCCGCGCTGGCCGTGCGGTTCTAGGCGCTTCCGTCCGGAACCGCGCGACTGCTACGGTCGCAGGTTCGAATCCTGCCTCGGGCATAGATGTGTGTGATGTCCTTAGGTTAGTCAGGTTCAAATAGTTCTAAGTTCTAGGGGACTGATGACCTCAGAAGTTAAGTCCCATAGTGCTCAGACCCATTTGAACAATTTTTGAATGGTCTTTGAATAACAGTGTCATTTCTGTTTGTCTTATTATTTCTTTCAGTTGCCTTGTGTTCTCTACTGTACTAGTTCTTTCTATGGTGCAAGTTTCATTCGATTTATATCACATGACACTGACACATCTTGCGAAAGATACTTTTAACCTTTACTTTGCACACCAGTGCAACGAAAAGGTAGATGGATACTTGAGTAACTTCAGCGGTTTAGCGGTAAAGGAGGTGATACCAAAATTATATGCACATAAAAACGTTGTGTTCTTTTAAGACTTTACAATGTTTTAAAAACACGAACATAATTCATTTTCTTGCTTAGCCTAAACTGCTTAAGAATGTTCGTTATTTTGCAACTAGTAATGCAGCACTCATGTTATAGCTGAAAAGCAGTAGTGTTTGAGCTATCTTTGGCCTTTTTGGAGCTTGAATATTGTCAAAACACGTCAATTAGCAGCTTAAAAACTCACCTTGCTTTTGTAGTTGCGCCCTAGTCTCTTGTTTGCATCTTGTAACCTTATGTGTGACTTCTGTCCTTCAGCACAATTTGAAGACGTAGGTACGTCAACATTTTCGTCGATCAGAGATACCTTGTCATCGTCCAGCATCTTACAGGAAAGAAATACATAAAAGGAAAATCTACCGCTCTCTAATAACAGCACCGGACTAATAATCGCATTGTACGGAAAACAACAAGAAACACAATGAAACCGAGAACATGTTTTAAGGTTAGGACAGAGGTGGAAAATGAAACAGCTGTCTGTTTAATTAAGTGTAGATTCACTAATTCAAAGTGAAAAAATTATCACTCTAAAAGATGCGTTTACACCTGTGCGCCTTGTGCATAGTCGCGAGGCAACTATGTTTGTCGCACACACGAGCAGTGACACGCATGTAGGTTGCGTGCCTGTTGCTTAACATGTGCGTAAGAATGATTCCATTCACACCTGGTTCACACAACGCGCCTCTACTTCCGTGTGGGGCGGCTACAGCTACAGGGCAACTATCCGCATGGTGCACTGGTTGTAAGCACACCTTTAGTATCACACAATGCGTAACATAGCCCAGGGGGCGCGGCAGGGCCCCCCTTCTGCCCGGCTGACGACACCCATTAATTCGTCAGGGTGCAGACCGAGGACCTGTGAGGTGTGTCTATAAACAATAAAACAGTACTCAAAATGATTGCATTTATTACTGAAAATACAAGTCGTTGCTGCTTCTTCTGCGCCGACTGGCGACTATGTAATCCGGAGAAGAATCCGCTGAATCCAATGGCGGACCCACGGTTGCCGAGGGCACTGCATCAGCTCGGAGTGGAAGTCGATGACACCGTGATACGGTGGCTTTGCCTCCCGCTGGTGAGGTAGGCACGCCCCATCGGTCGCTCGGCTTCGAGACAGAGGTGACGCCGTCTAATGGACTACTCCGTCCGTCCCACATCACTGCCCGCTTTGTCTCCTCAGGTAGACAGCATTGTCAGATGCTGTATAGTCGTGCTGAATGTTGAACCTGGCCCGCCGTCACGGTAGCCCTTCGGATCGGTGCGACAATGGAGTTTAAGGTAGCTTATGCCGGAGGAAAGACTCTGCTCTGTTACGTCATTTGTAATGACCGAATTTATTTTGCTCTTCTCGAGTCGTGAACAGTCTTTCGTTCCGCTACATTTACTTGACAAATTTGTTACAGCGTCTTTGCTGCTTATTCTAACTCCTGCTAGACTTTGTTGCGTCCTACCCAGTGTGTCTCATGTAACGTTACGGGAGTTCCGAAGATTCTTCGGCCTGCACTGTTGTCACGGTTTTCTGTTGTGTTGCTCGAGTGTCGAGGTGGCTGTCTCCATGACCTAGTAATGAAATGTTTACGCTTCCTTGTTGGCGTCTGGCAACCTTCCCGCGTCACTGAGTAACGATGGCTGTTTGAACATAGAAAAAATTTCACTGTCATGTTTCCTTGTATGTATGTATGTACGTATGTACTAAACAGGGGACCTAGAAACGACGGAGAGGCTTCGTTCCGCTGTAGCCCTCAGTGGTTGACAACCCCACCACAGGCCACAGCAGTCCACCCTCCCCACCGCCGCCTCACACCGATGCCACGGTTATTGTGCGATTCGGTCCCCAGTGGACCCTCCTGGGAACTTCTCATACCATACGAGGGCAGCCGCAAGTGTTTGCGTGGTAGAATAATCATGGTGCACGCGTACGTGGAAATGGTGTTTGTGCAGCAATCGCCGACACAGTGTAACTGAGGTGAAATAAGGGGACCCAGCCCGCATTCGTCGAGTTAGATGGAAAACCGCCTTAAAAACCATCCGCAGGATGGCCGGTACACTGATCCTCCGGCCGGATTCGTGCCAGGGACTGGCACGCCTTCCCGCTGAGGAAACAGCGCGTTAGACGGGCCGCTAGCCGTGTGGGCTCTCGTGTTTCCTTACTAATCTCGTTGCATAACTGTTAAAAGTGCGTCTTTCATTCGCTGACATGTACAGCGGGGTGCGTAAGTAAGTATACAGTACATACACTCTATTTTTATCTATTCTAAAACTATTTTCTATTTTATTCAGATATTCTGATAACTGTGCTTAAGCAATTACCAAGGGATATGGATAATTAAGCAGTAATGGAAAATAGAGGACGTTGAACAGTTCGACAGAAATGAGCAGAAGAATTCAATACACCTTCTCCAAGTAGGCTATCAGTATATAAGTTACGTGGCAAATTTGATGCAACTGCGTCTATCTGTAATGCACCAAAGCGTGGTCGACCAGTGAGTCTTACTATACATGACAATGAATCGGTAGCTGCACAAGCATTTATCCAAAGCCGAAAGAAATAAAAGGAGAGCCTGTGTTGAATTGGACATATCCCGCACACCCTTGGATAGTCTCTCGCAACAGGACGGAAATCGCCAGATGAGATGTACAAGTATACACAAATAAATGATTACAACATCAAAAAAACTCGATGATTTGTTAAAGAGAAAGAGCTTCATAAACTGGGCAAGTTAATAGCACGTCAGTCCACCTCTGGCTCTTATTCAAGCACTTATTTGGCTTGGCATCGATTGACAAAGCTCTTGGATGGCCTCCTAAGGGATTTTGTGCCAGGTTCTATCCAACTGGCGTGCTAGATCGTCACAATCCCGGTAGGGTTGGAGGATCCTGACCATAATGCTCCAAATTTTCTCAATTGTATAAACACACCTCACAGGTCCTCGGTCTGCATCCTGACGAATTAATGTGTGTCATAAGCCGGGCAGAGGGGAGGTCCTGCCCCCACCTCACCCCCCCCCCCCCCCCCCCCGGGCGATGTTACGTATTGCGTAATACTAAAGATGTGCTTACACCTGTGCACCATGCGGACACACGGAAGGAGCGGCGCACTGTGTGAAACAGGTCTAATGACCTGGTTGGCCAACGTAGGGTGTTGCAAACTCGTAGAAATGCAACAGAAACTCTCGTCGTGTGCGGGTGAGCATTATCTTGCTGAAATGTAAGCTCAGGATTCCTTGCGTGAATGGCAACGAAACGGGGCGTAGAATATAGTCTACGTACCGCTGTGCAGTACGGCGCCGCGGATGACAACCAAATGGTTACTGCTATGAAAACAAATGGCACCCCAAACCATCACTTTCGGTTGCCATCCGCTGTTCCCTTACAGCCAACGGTTCGTAGACGATATTCAACACCCCGTTTCGTTATCCTTCTTTCAAGCCATCCTAGGCTTACATTCTGTAAAGGTAATGCTCGTTCGCATGCTTAGAGAGTTTCTACTAATTGCCTTCATGTATGTCTAACCATAACTGGCCTACAAAGATTGCTGGGTCTGTCCCAGGTGAGAACGTTTGGAGCACTATGGGCAGGGCTCGGGTTTTCGACGACCTGACGCGTCAGTTGGACAGGACTGGCACGACACCCCTCAGGAGGACATCCAACAACTGAGTCAGTGCCCAGCCGAATAAATGCTTCCATAAGAGACATAGGCGGACCATCGCGTTATTGACTTGCTCAGTTTGTGAAGCTCGTGAAGCTCTTCCTCTTGATTGAATCATCCAGTACTTCTGATATTATACTCGTTTGTTTATTTATACATGTAAATCACATCTCCGGTTTCCGTCCCATTTGGATAATTCTTTCGTGCTTGGTCGATACACTTGCAAACCTAAACCTTGCATTAGACCATCCAAGGATCTACAAGTTATGTCCAACTCAACACAGGCTGCCCTTTTTGATTTCTTTGAGCTTTGGATAAACGTCTGCGCAACTACCGTTTGATTTTCATGGGTAGTAACAGTCACTGATCCCCCACTCTTTGACACATTACCAATAGACCCATTTCCATCAAATTTGTCGCGAAACCTGTGTATTGATAGCCTACTTGGTGAAAGTTTATTGAATTCTTCCGGCTATTTCCGTCGAACTGGTCAACATTCTCTGTCTTCCGGCAGTGTTTAATGATCCACTTCCATTGGTCGTTGCTTAAATTACCAATCATGATTATCGGAATATCTGAATAAAGTAGAAAAACTGTGTTGGAACAGATAAAATAGAATATGCCTACAATACACCTACTTCTGCGCGTTTAATACTACTAAGGGACAATAATAGTTAGGAAACATGACAGTACTTTTTTTTAAGTTCGAACAGCCTGCGTTAGTCAGTGAAGCAGAAGTGTCGCCAGCCGCCAACCGGGATACACAAACATTTCAATACCGTTACTGCGGCAGAGGACAGCCGCCTCGAGACTGCGATCAACTCAGCAGAAAATGGTTAGAACAGTGAAGACCAAAGCACCTTCGTTACACCCGTCACTCTACATGAGAGACGCTAGGTACTATGCAACAAAGTCTAGCAGGAGTTTGATCAAACAGTAAACATGCTGTAAGAAGTGCGTCAAGTAAATGTAACGGAACTGAAGATCGTTGATGACTGGGGAAGAGCAGAATCAATTCGGTCGTTACGATTGACGTCACAGAGCAGAGTCTTTCCTCGGTGATATAAATACTGCACACCCACTAGCTTTTGGCACTCGATCACTAGGATCGATGGCGCACGTGTCGTTCGCATTCATTTCTCTGGTTACGGTATGACAATATCTTGTGAGATTGTTGTCGTGTTAGTCTTTCGCTTGCTGCCCTACGACACGATCAGCGATCCGAAGCCACGACTGACTGGGTCCAGCATCCAGTACTGTCGTCAGCACGGCAGCCGGCGCAACAGGGTCTACCAGCAGGACTCCGGTGGTGATGTATTTGCTTGTGTTGACTGAGTGTATTGTGATATTTACGTCACTAAGTAATTACTTGCATATTTATAACGATACATATTTTTTCAGTATTTTTGGAACCAGCGAGAGAAAAGATTCGCACAAGAAAGAGGTGCTTCGATGGCCGCCGTTTGTAAGTATTAATACGTCATGAAACTTCCTGGCAGATTAAAAATGTGTGCCGGACCCAGACTCGAACTCGGGACCATTGCCTTTCGCGGGCAAGTGCTCTACCATCTGAGCTACCCAAGCACGACTCACGACCCCCCTTACAGCTTCACTTCCGCCAGTACCTCGTCTCCTACCTTCCAAACTTCACAGAAGCTCTCCTGTGACAACCTCTTCATCTGAAAGTAGCACTTGCAACCTTTGTCCTCAATTATTTGCTGGACATATTCCAATATCCGTCTTCTTCTACAGTTTTTGGCTTCTACAGCTCACTCTGGTACCATGATAGTCATTCTCTCATGTCTTAACAGGTCCTATCATCCTGTCCCTTCTCCTTATCAGTGTTTTCGACATATGTCTTTCCTCTCCGACTCAGCGTAGAACCTCCTCATTCCTTATCAGCCCACTTAATTTTTAACATTCGTGTAGCACTACACCTCAAATGCTTCGACTCTCTTCTGTTCCGGTTTTCCCACAGTCCATGTTTCACTACCATACAATGCTGTACTCTAGACGTACAGTCCCAGAAATTTTTTCCTCAAATTAAGGCCCTTGTTTGATACCAGTAGACTTCCCTTGGCCAGGAATGCCCTTTCTTCCATTGTTAGTCTGCTTTTGATGTCCTCGTTGTTCCGTCCGTCATTGGTTATTTTACTTCCTAGACAGCAGAATTCCTCAACTTCGTCTACTTCATTCCTGATGCTAAGTTTTTCGCTGTTCTCATTTCTGCTACTTCTCATTACATTCGTCTTTCTTTGATTTACTCTCAGTCCATATTCTGTACTCATTAGATCGTTCATCCCATTCAACACATCATGTAATTCTTCTTCACGTTCACTCAGGATAGTAACGTCATCAGCGAATCGTATCACTGATATCCTTTCGCCTTGAATTTTAATTCTACTCCTGAGCCTTTCTGTTATTTCCATCATTGCTTCTTGGATGTGCAGATTGAACATTATGGGCGAAAGGCTACATCCCTGTCTTACGCCCTTCTTAACCCAAGCACTTCGTTCTTGGTCGTCCACTCTTATTTTTCGCTCTTGGCTCTTGTACATATTGAATATTACCCGTCTCTCCCTGTAACTTACCTTATGTTTCTCGGAATTTCGAACATCTTGCACCATTTTGCATTGTCGAACCCTTTTTCCAAGTCTACAAATCCTATGAACGTGTCTTTTCTTTAGTCTTACTTCAATTATCAACCGCAACGTCAGAATTGCCTCTCTCGTAACTTTACCTTTTCTAAAGCCAAACTGATCGTCATCTAAAACATCCTCTATTTTCTTTTCCATTCTTCTGTACGTTATTCTTGTCAGAAACTTGCATGCATGAGCTGTTAAGCTAATTTTGCGATAATTCTCGCAGTTGTCAGCTCTAGCAGTCATCGGAATAGTGTGGATGATGTTTCTCCGAAAGTCAGATGGTTATGTCGCCAGACTCATACTTCCTACATACCAACGTTAATAGTCGTTTTGTTGCCTATTTTCCTAATGATTCTTGAAATTCTGATGGAATTTTATCTATCCCTTCTGCCTTACGTGATCTTAAGTCCTCCAAAGTTCTCTTAAATTCTGGTTCTAATATTGGCTCCCCTGTCTTTTCAAAATCAACTCCTGTTTCTTCTTCTATCACATGAGACAAGTCTTCCCCTCATAGAGATCTTCAGTTTACTCCTTCCACCTATCTGCTCTCTCCTCTGCATTTAACAGTGGAATTCCCGCTGCGCTCTTAATAGTACCACCCTTGCTTTTAATGTCACCGATGGTTGCTTTGAATTTCCTGTATGCTGAGTCTGTCCTTCCGACGATCATTTCTTTTTGGATTTCTTCTCACTTTTCATGCAGCCATTTCGTCTTTGTTTCCTGCATTTCCTATTTATTTCATTCCTCAGCGCCTTGTATTTCTGTATTCCTGAGTTTCCCAGAACATTTTTGTACTTCCTCCTTTCATCGATCAGCTGAAGTATTTATTCTGTTTCTTCGCAGTTACCATCTTTGTACCTACGTTTTTCTTTCTGTGACAGCCCTTTTTAGAGATGTCCATTCCTCTTCAACTGTACTGCCTACTGAGCTATTCTTTACTGCTGTATCTATAGCCTTAGAGAACATGAAGCATGTCTCGTCATTCCTTAGTACTTCCGTATCCCACTTCTTTGCGTATTGATTCTTAAACTTCAAAGCACTCCGTCTTCAGGCCACAAGTGGCCCATCGGGACCATCCGACCGCCGTGTCATCCTCAGTGGAGGATGCAGATAGGAGGGGCATGTGGTCAGCACACCGCTCTCCCGGTCGTTATGATGGTTTTCTTTGACCGGAGCCGCTACTATTCGGTCGTGTAGCTCCTCAATTGGCGTCACGAGGCTGAGTGCACCCCGAAAAATGGCAACAGCGCATGGCGTCCCTGATGGTCACCCATCCAAACGCCGGCCACGCCCGACATCGCTTAACTTCCGTGATCTGACGGAAACCGACGTATCCACTGCGGCAAGGCCATTGCCATTCTTAAACTTCAGCCTACTCTTAATCATTTCTATATTGAGATCTGAGTCTATATTTGTTCCTGGGTACGCCTTAGAATCCAGTATCTGATTTCTGAATCTCTTTCTGACCGTGATGTAATCTAACTGAAATCTTCCCGTATCACCTGGCCTTTTCCTAGTATACCTCCTCCTCTTGTGATTCTTGAACAGAGTATTCGCTATTACTAGCTGAAATTTGTTACAGAACTCAGTCTTGTCCTCTCTCATTCCTTGTCCCAAGCCCATATTCTCCTGTTACCCTTTCTTCTAGTCCTTCCCCTACAACTGCATTCTAGTCCCCCATGGCTATCAGATTTTCGTCTCCCTTTACGTACTGTATTACCCATTCAGTATCCTCATACACTTTCTCTCTCACTTCATCTTTAGCTTGCGACGTCGGCATGTATACCTGGACTATCGTTGTCGGTGTTGGTTTGCTATCGATTCTGATAAGAACAATCCTGTCACTGAACTGTTCACAGTAACACACTCTGTACCCTACCGTCCTATTCAAAACGAATCCTTTTCCCGTTATAACATTTTCTGCTGCTGTTGATATTACCCTATATTCATCTGACCAGAAATCTCTGTCTTCTTTCCGTTTCACTTCGCTGACCCCGACTATATCTAGAACGAGCCTTTGCATTTCCCCTTTCAGATTATCTAGCTTCCGTACCACATTCCAATTTCTGACATTCCACGCCCCGACTCGCAGAACATTATCCTTTCGTTGATTATTCAATCTTTTTCTCATGGTCACCTCCCCCTTGGCAGTACCCTCCCGAAGATCCGAATGGGGGACCATACCGGAATCTTTTGCCAATGGAGAGATCATCATGACACTTTTTCAATTACAGTCGACAAGTATTGTGGATGCACGTTACGTGTCTTTAATGCACTGGTTTCCATTGCCTTCTACATCCTCATGCAGTTGATCATTGCTGATTCTTCCTCCTTTAGGGGCAGTTTCCCACCTCAAGGACAGGAGTGTATATTGAACCTCTGCCCGCTCCTCCGCCCTCTTCGACAAGGCCGTTGGCAGAATGAGAGTGACTTCTTATGCCGGAAGTCTTCGGCCGCAAATGCTGATTATTAATCAAAATTTAAGCAGTGGCGGGTTTGGAACCGGGCACCGAGAACCTCGGGTGCAGCTCTTGAAAACGTACTTTAACTGGTATGCCATTTCACACAGCATTTACATTAATTACCCTTCTGATTAGTTCTGCCATCTAATAACGTTACGAGTCCCTTTTTCCCTTCCATTGTTGTGTACTACAGGCTATATGACAATTTCAATTCCTTATCATTAGCTCTTTCCCTTTCATTCAATATTCATCCATCTTTGTATCAAGTCTCTTTTTTCCTTTCTTCAGACTTCACCTGTTCTCTAATTGTTTCCGCCTTTATTCCTAAATTTACCATTTTTCTTCTATAAATATCTGCTTCTGCTGTATCTTACGCTTCCAAGTTGTGTATTTTCAAATATATTTTTAACTTCCAACTTGTTGTTAAATTCTTTTCCCAGATATGATCTGTTTTTCAGACCTATTGTTATTCACCGTACATGAAAGTCCTTAAAATTTGGGAAAAAATGGTCACATACTTTGTGAAATAATTTGTCTGAAAGTAAGAAATAAAACTGATTAGAGAAACATTTGGCACACATTTGAACGATGCTTGAAATCATCCACAGCAGATGAAGAGCCAATTTACTGTTATGTGCCCTTGAGAAACTATTGTTGTATGAAGTCCAGCAGTAAAATATTTCACCAATTAAGCTATGGACCCAGTTTTACCAATTATAGCTATGGTGCCGGATGCTGTGTCCGAACGGTTCTAGGCGCTTCAGTCCGGAACCGCGCTGCTGCTACGGTAGCAGGTTCGAATCCCGCCTCGGGCATGGATGTGTGTGATGTCCTTAGGTTAGTTAGGTTTAAGTTGTTCTAAGTCTAGGGGACTGATGACCTCAGCCGTTAAGTTCCATAGCGCTTAGAGCCATTTTTTATAGGTATGGAAAGCCAAGCGATTGCACATTTTATCTTTAGAGTTACTATTGCTATGAAAATCAACGGTAGCAGCTAAGATGCTCATACGTTCGCGACTACAGGAGACCAATTGTCAATAGGCACTTCTTTTCCTGTACATGATTTCCAGCACAATTCAAAAGCGTGGGAAATGTTTCTCTGCTCTGTTTTATTTCTTACTTTTAGACAAATAATTTCATAAAACATCTTTTTCTTTTTTTTCAAAATTTTCATTTTTATTTTTAGGAAACAGCAAATACATTTAAATATGTGAACTGTATTCATAGTTTTCAATATGAACAACCATCAGACTTATCGTTCCTGAGTGACAGCCCGTACTTGTACAAAAATTATGTAATTCCTTTACTGCCTAATGGGCATGGGGCATGCCCGAAGGACCATTGCAATGATCTTAACAACGCGGGCACTGCAGTGTCATATTTATCTGCCGATATTGGTCAGGGACTTTCAATTAAACTGTCCTCCCGTGCACGGGAATGACGTAATGTGCGTGCAGGTACAGGTTGTGAAGCACGAACGACGACGAACGGAAGTTTGGGTGTGGCCGTGGGTCGACATGATGGCCAACACAAAAGGTCTACTGCCATCTCTGCATAAGGGTTAGTATTCACTAAAGTGAGGTGTCGCAGGATGTGGGTACTGCGATGTTTGCGTACGTCTGGTTAAGATTAACCATTAATACGCGCTCATCTGGAGATAGATTGGTCGAAGGGTAGTGGTTTGAAGGGCAGAGGAAAAAAAGTGCCAAGGCAAGAGGCAAGGGAAAGAAACCTTTGCGAATGTTAGGTCGGGTGGTAAGAGCAGCAGCGGTTGTCTTGCTGCCTGCGATAGGTTGTGCAAGGATAGGCTTTGTTAGTAGTGGGTATCATGCATGTCGATACCTTGACGTTGTGCGTTTGAGCTGCTCGGCGGCTGGCGCTGGGTGCTGGTACAGAGTCCTCGTTCAGCGTCAGCAACCTGCAACAGTTAGGTTTGCTATCGATCTTGTGTCCGATAGGTCATATACCGGAGGCACAGTGTGAGGGAATGTTGGCAGATTGTTTGCGCGTCTGTGGGCGAGCTCGTCGGTGTCCCTGCTATAGCCTGTTGGTCGGCTCTATTAGTAGCTGGTAGTTGCCAGTCAGTGTTGCTGATATGCAGGGGCTTGCCGACGTTTGTCGCTGTTTGCGTATGTTAGTTTACCATAGGTGGCTATGCCCTAGCTAGCAGTGTCTTTGGCCGCTTGTGCTTCCACCTGTGGTTGTGATCGTAGTTTCCCAGAGTGAGGATGAAAGGATTGTTCGAGTGTCTCGAGTTCCTGTATAGTCGCGTGGCGTGTTTTTTGAATACTTTCTTGAGGGTATCAAGGCGGTGTTCATGGTGAAGATACACGATGCGTGTGTAGCGAGGAGCGTTGCTAATGGTTCGTAGCGCCTTGTTCTGTATGATCTGCAGGCGGTGCAGTCGTGTAGGAGCTGCATATCCCCAGACGGGAGCTGCGTACATCAGAGGTTTAATCAGTGTCATGCATATGGACCTCGACACCCTCCTATTCAGTGTGCTTTCCCTGTTGAGCATTGGGTAGAGCTGTTTGAGCCTCGTGTGCGCTCGGTTGGCAACGTATTCGATGTGGTCCCCCCATGTAAGTTTCCGGTCCATCCAGACACCAAGGTATGTAGAGTTATTGGTCTACAGTGTTGGTGTTTGCGCAATAGTTTCGGTCTGCATGTGAACAGAACTGCTTCGCACTTGTCGACGTTTACTTTAATACGCCATCGCTCCAACCAAGGCTCAGCTGTTCTGAGTGCTGTCTGTATTCGTGAATTGATGTTCGACGGTTTCCAGTCTTGCGCGAGGATGGCTGTGTCATCCGCGTAGACGGCTAACGTCGTGTTTTGTGTCGCTGGGAAGTCATTAATGTACAGGTTAAACAAGATGGGCCCTAGGATGCTCCCTTGGGGTACTCCGGCTTGGTGACCGTGTTGTGTTGATTGTTTATCCTGCACGTTAGTGTTGAAACATCTGTTCGTGAGATATGAGTGTATGAGACGTACGAGTCCGTCTGGGAAACCAGCTTCGCTTAGTTTGCGTATGAGTCCGTTGTGCCAGAGACGATCGAAAGCCTTTTCGATGTCAAGGAACACGGCCCATGTGGCTTTGTTCATGTTGTAGCCGTGTATTATATGTTCGACTACTCGGAGGAGTTGTTGTGTTGTCGAGTGGTGATTCCTAAAGCCGAATTGCTCCGGTCTTAGGGTGTCGTTGGCGATGCAATGCCTAGTGATACGTTTTAGTATTACGTTCTCAACAATCTTGCTGAGCGAACACAGTAGACTGATGGGTCGGTAATTTTGTGGGAGGGAGTGGTCTTTCCCTGGCTTCCTGAACATCATGACCTTGGCCGCCTTCCAAAAGTCAGGGAAGTGTTGGTGTGTCAGGATGGCATTCGTTAAGTGTGTGAGGTATTCTACGGCTTTATCCGTGAACTCCTGGAGGACACGGTTTTGAATGCCATCGGGCCCAGGGGCTTTTCTAGCGTTGGTGTGCTTGATAGCCCATGTGATCTCATTTGTGCTAGTACGTCTTATTTCGTTGCGCGAGGGCTGGGCTACAAGTCGTGTAACCTCCTGGTCCTTTTCAAGTGTGAATGCTGGGTCTGAAGGAACCAGATTCGGCATGAAGGACGCTGCGTTGTGGCCATAAGCTCTGCCTTTTCCGTCGCGGAGTAGGCCGGGCCGTCTGGTCCTTGTAACGTGGGAATGTAATGTTTCTCCTTGGTGAAGTGTCTGGCCAGCTGCCACACGCCAGGACGTGTGGTATCCAGCCCACCGAGTTTCTGTCCCCATTGCTCGTTTCTGAATGTTTGTATTTTATTCCGTATTATGCCCTGGAGTCTGTTGACGTGCAGTTTATAGAACGGGCGCCTGGTACGCTGCCAGTATCTCCTGAGGCGGTTCCCCATTGAGATAAGGCCCAGGATTTCCTGGGGCAGCGCCGTCGAGTGTTGTCTTGGTGTTGTAAATGGAATGGCGTCAGTCATTGCGTCTTGGACGGCAGTTGTGAGAGCCTCCACAGCCTCATCGATTTGCTGTGTGTTGTTGATTTCGTGGGTGTCAGGAATGCGACTATCAAGCGTTTCCTTGAACAGTGTCCAATTCACACGCTTGTAGTTAAGCATCCTGCGTGGTTCGATGTCCTGCAGTGTCTCTTCCATGTGCAGTATTACAGGCATGTGGTCTGAGTCCAGATCGTTTTCAACCGTAAGGTTGAGTGTGCATGTGATGCCCTTTATGAGGGCTATGTCTAACACGTCTGGCCTGTGTAGGCACGAACGTGGGAACGTCCGGCCCAAGCATAATGTAGTTTCGGCCTAGCGCGTGTTCGTACAGTTTCTTGCCGTTGGAGGTTCGTATTCTTGAGTTCCAATCAGGGTGTTTTGCGTTGAGGTCTCCAGCGGCAGTTACCCGCGGTGCTATGTTGAGTACTGTGCTGATATCGCGTGTTACTATGTTTTTAGGAGGATTGTATATCGATACCAGTGTGGTGTTGGCTCCGTTGAACTTGACTCTGACGGCCGTAGCCTCTAGTCTTTCAAGTGCTGGGAGCTCGATGTTCGTGTGGTCTATGTCTCTGTGTATGATGATTGCCATGCCGCCTCCCCTCCTGCCATCCACTAGGTCGGTACGATAGACACAATACCTGGGGAGTTTAGTTGTTTGCGAGGCGTTAGCAGTGTTTCGTTCACAAGAGCGATTCGGATGCCCTTTCGCTCCATGAACGCGGCCATTTCGGCTTTTTTGCTTGAGATCCCGTTGGCATTCCAAAACAGGATCTGTGAGATTGTGTTTAAGTCTGCGTTTCGGGGCTGGTGTGGTGTATTATCCATGTAGTAGTGTAAGAAGCGGTGCGATAGTGGCTTGGAAGCTAGTCCAGTTGAGCGTGCTCGACATGAACTGCATGAAGAGTTGTGAGACACACCCCATAATCTTCGAGACTATTTCGGTGGTCGTGCGTCCGGGGAATAATGTTTCCATTATTCTCTCGAATGTTGTCGTAATGTTGGTCATGTCGGCCTGCGAGTTATTGGTCGTGTTAGCGGCCGCTTGTTCCAGTGTTGGCGTCTGGTGAGGGCTGGCCTGAGTGTCGGCTGTTCGTGTGGCAGTTGTTGGCGCCTGTGTATTCTCTGTGGTGAGTGGGTGTGTTATGTGGGTTGTTGAGTTGGTGTCCGGGTTGTGTTCGTGAGTGTTGGTGTCCTGTTGTCTGTGTACTTGTTGTGGTGTGGTCGTGTTCCTCGTGCTGCGGCTGTTTCTCCTTCTCCTCCTCCTCTGGCGTTGTGGTCTTCCCTGTGTAGGTGCGTTTTCTGTAGCCTGTGGTGGGCTGCAGTCCGCGATCTCAGGGGGTAGGGTGGTGTTGTTGCTGGTTTCGTGTGGTGCACCCGGTGCGGGTGTGGTGTCAGGTGTTGTGTTTGTCTGTTGTGTGTCTGTTGCTGGGGGTGTTTGCTGAGCGTGTCGTGAGCTCTGGGGCTCCTCTGACCGTCTCGCGCTGCTGGGGCTGCCAGCGACCACTCAAGCGAAGGATATTCCACTTCTTACTGGGCGCGGGGGCGGTTTTGGAACTGTGATGGCGGTAGTTTTGCATGTTTCGCTATTTTGCGCCTCAGAGCTGCTTTGTAAGCAATGCAACCTCTGTAGTTTGCCGGATGGGCAGCACCACAGTTGGCGCACTTGCGAGGTGCTGTATGGGGCAGTTTGCAGCGTTGGGTCGTGTGACCGCCAGCGCAAATGCGGCAGCGGGGTGCGAGTTCGCATCTGATACCCGCGTGCGCAAAGCGCTGGCAGTTGTGGCATTGTTGGGGGGTGCGCGGCATGTTGTAAATCTCTACATTGACGACCATGTGAAGAAATAGCTTTAACTTCAGCAGGTCGCGGGACTTGGCCGTGTCGGCCAATTCCGCCATGTAGTTATGAGACGATCTTGCTGTGCCGAACTCTGACATTCGGTTTACCCGAATGCACTCCCACCCGAGAGCAGAGAGTTCTTCGTGTACTGTGTCGGTCGGGGTTCGTGAGTCTATCCCCTTTATCACGTACTGCTGTGTTTTTTCCAGGACTGTCCTGTACGTGAAGTGCTCTACCTTCCTTTCTTTTAGAAAGTCCAGTAGATTTGAGTAATCTGACTTGTTCGCCACGTACAGTGCGGCGTGTTCCCCAGTGAGCTTAGAGTATTATGTTGTGGGGTTGCGTTTATTGTTAAATTCCTTGTTTAGGAGACTTAGGTCTCCGTAGTTGTGTATGGTGACTGGTGGGAAGCCAGTGGCGGTATTGTTTGTGTTCTGCGTAGCTGCTTGTGTATTTGTGGTTGCTGCAGTCGCAGGGTTGTTTGTGTTGGTCCCTGTGTTGCCTTTGTTGTTGGTTCGCGATGTAGATGGTGTTGGCAACAGCACTCGGCCGTTGGCTCGTGAGTTTGTGGGCTCACTTGTTTGCGTATTTGGCGGCTGTTTGCGTCTTGGGCCGACCTGCTGCCACGGCCCGTCTTCGTCTGTGTTGGTTGTGTCCTCCGTCGGTTCTGGCTCCGGTCCCGTCGGTGCCTGGGCCGCCAGAGGTGAAATAGGGGGCGTGTCCTTCGGTTTATCAGCAGGTGCCTGTGTGTGTGGTGTGGGTGTTTCTGTCTGTGTGTGTTCACTGCCCATCAGCTCTGCAATCAGCTCCTGCTGTTCCGCGATCTGTTTGTCCTTCATGGCAACCTGCTCTTGGAAGGTAGACAGTGGGACGGAAATGATGGCGGGAGTAGCCGGCATTTCCGCCTCTTGTGCTGCAGCTTTGCTGCGGGTAAGTGGTGGGGAAGCACAGGAAAAATGGTTCAAATGGCTCTGAGCACTATGGGACTTAACTACTGTGGTCATCAGTCCCCTAGAACTTAGAACTACTTAAACCGAACTAACCTAAGGACATCACACACATCCATGCCCGAGGCAGGATTCGAACCTGCGACCGTAGCGGTCACGCGGTTCCAGACTGTAGCGCCTATAACCGCACGGCCACTCCGGCCGGCAAGCACAGGAAAGATCAGACATCTTTGCTGTTTCGGGAGTTTTTATTTGGATAGGGAAGGATGTACCACAATTTTGCTCTTTTCACGAAACGACAATATTTGCATTTTCGGCGAAAGTGCTGTGTATCGTGTCCCTACAAAAGACGAGTGTCCCTACGACCTATCTGCGCGGAGCGCAACGCGCGGCGCAAGAGAGCGCGGGTTGAAGAGAGCGGCCTACAGTGCGCGGGGTTATCCGACGTGAACGGGCCCCTGACACTGAGATTACCCTACCAAAGAACGGGAGAGTCCCGCTGGGGAGGTTTGCAACCGAAGTTGCAGGAAGTTGAGCCGAAACTCTTGCCACTTAGCGCCCGGATTAAGCGGCTTGCGCTAGTTCGTGCCGCTCAGTTGCAGTCGAGCACGTGTAACCAAAGCGGTTAAGACG
This sequence comes from Schistocerca americana, assembly GCF_021461395.2. Lineage (NCBI taxonomy): Eukaryota > Metazoa > Arthropoda > Insecta > Orthoptera > Acrididae > Schistocerca > Schistocerca americana. The sequence continues at coordinate 285,826,065 of NC_060124.1, forward strand.
ACTGCTCGCGTGGAGCGTCAGTTCCGGGTTTGTGTTCCACACGGGCACAAATTTTCACTCTCGTCATTCTCTTACACAGGTGACGATTGTTCGAATTCGCACATGCGAACACGTTTCTTGAATTTCATAACTGCTGTAGTCGCCGTAGAGTCTGTTCCTTTGGACATGCATGCCTGTCCAAAGGAACAATGCATAGTTTTTCTTAACAATACAGGCGCCGCAGTATCGTGTATATTTAAGTACTGATCTGTATACTCCTGTTATTATGATATACAGGATGTCCTAGGAGGAATTATCAGTATTCAAATATATGACAGAAATGAACTTTTGAAGGAATAAAGTCTAGTAAAACTGGACTCTGAAATGCATAAATTACCTTCGATACTGTGAAACGAATCTCTTCTACTGCGAACTATATTTCTTTCCGTATCATAACAGGTGACAGTATGAACCGAACAAGAGAAAACTCCTGTAAACATGGGCTCTAAAGGGCATGCTCTGAGAACTTTGAATACACGTTCATCTTCGCCGCTGTGGAACAAATATCTTCCACTGAACAAGCCGTCAGCGCTCTTACGGATGCTTTTTAGAGTCCATTTTTACAAGGTGACTTTCTCTTGTTTTTATCCATGCTACCTCCTCCCTGTGGTGTCTTTCCCCACTCGTCGCTGGGGTGCATACGGGATGCAGCGTTCTCGGAATGCTATACAACAATTCAATCACATGACATTAGTGGTTTTATTCCCAGAAAGCAAATTGACAATACTTAACTTCACTACAGCAAATGTCGCTAGCGAGAGGGGACATGAAGACAGTACAGTCTGATAGCTACGCACTAAACGCGATGCAGACACGGGGCGTTCTAAGGGGCCGAGTCTAGCAGGAGCTGCGTGCAGTGTGTCCACCTGCTGCAGGGGGCGGTCCCATTCTGCGCACGCGCACAACCGGCCGCCCTCTCTTCACAGCCTTCTATACTCTTGAGCGCCGCCTCTCCGTTCCGGTGTTTGTGGTTACGCCGGAACACTCTCAAAAAATGAAAAACAGAGAGCTTGCAGCAGAAGAAAGACACTGAGGTGGCCGTAGTCCTGGGGTGCCAACCGATGTCGTGCGGGACCTCCTTTTGCCTGGTGTAGTGCAACAACTCTATGTGTCATGGACTCGACACGTCACTGGAAATCCCCTGCAAAAATATTCAACCACGCTGCCTCTGTAGCCGTCCACAGTTGTGAAAGGGTTACCGGTGCAGGATTTTGTGCCCGAACTGACCTCTCGATTATGTCCTATAAAATTTCGATGGGATTCATGTCGGGCGCTAGAATTTTCCAGAATGTCCTTCATTCAAGTCACGAATAATTGTGCCTTGCTAACATGGCACATGGTCATCCATAAAAATTCCATTGTTGTTTCGGAACATGAAGTTCACGAATGGCTGAAAATGGTCTCCGAGAAGCCGAACTCAACTATTTCCAGTCAATGATCGTTTCAGTAGGACTAGAGGACCGAGACCGTTCCATGTAAACACACCCCACTTCATTACGGAGCCACCACCAGCTTGCACAGTGCCTTCTTGATGACCTAGGTCGACGGCTTCGTGGGGTCTGCGCCACACTCGAACCTTACCATCAACTCTTACCAACTGATATCTGGACTCATTTGTCTTGGCCACGGTTTCCCAGTAGTCCAGGGTCCAAGCGATACGGTCACGAGCCCAGCAGATGCGCTGTAGTAGATGTCGTGCTGTTGGCAAAGGCGCTTGTGTCGGTCGTCTGCCGCCATAACCAAGTAACGCCAGATTTCGCCGCACTGTCCAAACGAACACGTCCGTCGTATTTCTGCGATCATTTACGCATTGTTGCTTGTCTCTCAGCACTGACAACCCTACACAAACTCCGCTGCTCTCGGTCGTTAAGTGAACGCCATCGGCCACTGCGATATCCGTGGTGGAATTCCCTACACACTGTTAACACTGTGGAGCTGAAACTATTGCATTCCCTAACGATTTGCGAAATGGAATGTCCCATGCGTCTAGCTCCACCTACTAGTCCGCGTTTTAAGTTTGTTATTTTCCCTTGTGTGGTCATAATCACCTGGGTACTAATGACGAATGCACTTCCCTTCTTATACCTTGTGTAGACGACACTAACATATCGCTATCCTATGACTTTTGTCCTCCTCAGTGTATTGTTCACAGTATCGAAGATGAACAAGTTCACATACGAGTAGGTACACATCTCAGAACCCATGCTTACCAGACTTTTTTGCTTAGAATGATTGTTCTTTCCTTATCCCTGAAGAATTGCCATTCCTCCAATGACAAGCTGTATAGATCAAGAGAAAGCCGAGAAGTTTCACTTTATGCAGTGATTTAATATGTATTTCGTTTTTTGAACATGGTTTAAATGGTTCAAATGGCTCTAAGCACTATGGGACTTAACTGCTGAGGTCATCAGTCCCCTATAACTTAGAACTACTTAAACCTAACTAACCTAAGGACATCACACACATCCATGCCCGAGGCAGGATTCCAACGTGCGACCGTAGCGGTCGCGCAGTTCCAGACTGTAGCGCCTAGAACCGCTCGGTCACTCCGGCCGGCTTTTTAACATGAAAAAAAAGCGTTTAATTAGAAAGCAATGGTAAAGAAACTGAATCCTATGCCATTACAAAAGTTGTTCAGAGCGGAAGGGGTGGGGTAGGGCCAACTAATCTATGAACAGAACTGTTACTGTCCAAGCGACAGTTTAATATTTCAATTTGTGCGTTTACCATTCTTCGTTCGGCTATGAATATTCGGACAAGAGCCATTTGTGTAATACCCAGGCACTCTTGTTGTTGCTCTACTCAAAAATTTGACAATAAAATACCAGTCTTGTTTCGCTTATCGATCCTCTTGTTTTCCATATTTTTCATAATTGCCTGCTACTTTCCAAGCCTATTTACTTGTATTTTATATCCTATGTCTCTAGATTTAGTTACGGACGGTGGACGGATCATCTGCCGGTTTCGGTGATCACTTCGGCGGGCTTCGACCCCAGAGGGCATCGCTCGCCAGTTGTCTGTCTACAGTCAGACCGGTGGCGCCGCTGCGGCACTTCGGTGAATCAGGTCGGGATCAGCTGGTGCCGTGTGGCGTCGCTTCGTGCCGGCAGCGGGCAGCCCGTGCTGGGGGCTGACGGCGCGGCGTTTGTCACCCAGGAATTACGCGGCTTCCTTAATTCCATTAATAGCGCGGCGGCCAGTCCAGAACTTTACATCAGGCAGCCGTGGCGGCTTAGTCTGTCCCAGTGGCGCCCGTTCGACCGCTCCCCGATACTATGGTGCCGACCGACGAGCCAGACATGGCGCAGTCGCAATGGCTTTCTGTAGCGCCGCGCTCCCGATCCGCACAGCCACTCTGCCACTCTGGTACTCCTGTGCCTTAGTTCATGTCTGCAACGGATGGAGAATCTCTCACTCTGTAAATCAGTTTTGCCTGACACAGCTCGACGGAGATCGATTACCTTTCGTTACTAAGAACAGGCCTTATGTACCCCATCTTACCTTTTTACCCGTTTGGAAAAAACGGAAGCAAGGAAGCAAAAGCATCCTTTGCTAAAGTAAAAATTTATTTGTCATCATAATCTCACATGACAACAAAGATCTGAAATTCCAGAGTTTTATAAGAATGTAAATTATTTTCCAACTCTGCATAATACTTGGTAACAACCTAGTCAACCTTTTAATTTGAGAAAAAGTCTTTCCTCCAAACAATTTCTGTCCTTTACTTATTTGTTTCCTATGGGATTGGTGGTTAGGGAAGAGGAAGAATTCACATGCGGTCAGTTCTGGTGAAACGACGTTGGTGGCAAATTATTTCGATGTTTAGTTCGAGTACTTCTGCGGTAGCAACAGTCGACACGAGAAAATTTTCTGAGGACAACGCATGATCCTGGGTTTAGTGTATGCCGCCTTTAGAATCTGAAGATGGTCATTGTTTGGGCGAAACCGGTTATGACTGTATCATAAGAGTGTGATTGCATCTAAAAATAAACAAAAAATTTTTACAAAATAATCAATCACTCACTCCATTGACAAAATGTCGATTTTTCCAATATATATATATATATATATATATATATATATATATATATATATATATATATCCTGCTCAGCTTAACATTTGATGGGGAACTACTTCGAAGCCTATCTCGAGTATTTTTGACATTGGAACAACAGATATGTGGATTGGCACACTGACGTGCTGCAAGAACTTTATCTTCAGCTTCAATCTTGAACACAATTTTCAAGTATTTCATTTCAAAATGACGCCCAAACAACAAAGTGCGAAATTCAAAGAAATGAGGGAAAGTCAATTTGTAGCTCCTTTATTCAAAGAAAATGAAAATACTTTTATTTTTAAAATTAATATCTACACACTTTATTAGCATTAGTATAAAAGCATCGAACATTGTGCCATTGTAGTTAAGGTTTTCCGTAGACTATTCAAACTAAAGAATAAATCAGGTAATAAGTGCAGACTTCTTGTTGTTGTTATTGTCTCCAGTCCGGAGACTGGTGTGCTACAACTCTCCGTGCTACTTTATCCTGTGCCAGCCTTCTCATCTCCTAATAACTTCTGAACCTGCTCACTGTATTCATATCTTGGTCTCCCTCTAGGATTTTTATCCCTACTTCCCTCCAATGCAAAACTGGTGATCTCTTGATATCTCAGAGTGTGTCCTATCACTCGATCACTGCTTTTAGTCAAGCCGGCCGCAGTGACCGAGCGGTTCTAGGCGCTTCAGTCTGGAACCGCGCGGCCACACCGGTCGCAGGTTCGAATCCTACCTGGGTCATGGATGCGTGTGATGTCCTTAGGTTAGTTAGGTTTAAGTAGTTCTAAGTTCTAGGGGACTGATGTCCTGAGATGCTAAGTCCCATAGTGTTCAGAGCCATTTGAACCATTTTCCTTTTAGTCATGTTGTGCCATAAACTTCTTGTCTCCTCAAATCAGTTCAGTGCCTCCTCATTATTTACGCTGTAAGGAGTGTGTCAGAACTCTCCGTTAAATTGAAAACAATATAGTCAACTTAACGCGATTCTTTGCATTGTGTAAGCGCTCAGATATCGATACTAACAAGCTGAGGGCGAAACATGGGAGCCCGATTCTAGGCATTGTTGTGAGACCACAATACGTCATGTACTCCAAACCAGTAAATTCCGTTGCACAAGCCAGATTGTGTCTCACTTGTAAATTCTTGTTCAAAAACGCAGGCAGATAACTTAGGTATTGATTGTTACAGGCTCATTTGTTCCTGTAGGTTGTCATATTCAAATACGCAGTCAGATAGCTTATCCAAATGTTAGTTTTAAGTTTTTCTATTCTCTTTTTGCCTAAACTGTTTACCATCCATGTTTCACTTCCATAAATGGTTACACTCCAGATAAATACCTTCTTAAAGATTTCCTGAAACTTAAATATACGTTGATCAGCCAGAACATTATGGCCATTAATCTACTATAGATATAAACACGTCCAGGCGATAGCAGCGTCATCTGGCGAGAAATAACTGCTAGTCAGACACACGCAGGATGCATGTAGTATCTGTGAGTGTGCTGTCCGTGTGTAGAATGGGGAACGCGCGCGATCTGTGTGAGTCTGAACGACGGCAGATTGCGATGGCCGAGAGGCACGGCGCGAGCATTTCGGAAACCGTTCGACTTGTCGGGTATTCGAGGAGTGCTGTAGTGAGTGTCTTCAACACGTGGCGAAACCAAGGTGAAACCACGTCCAGACATCGAAGTGTTGGGCGGCCGCACCCCATCACAGATGTCGGACATCGTAGTCTGGACGTACTGGTAAAAGGGGACAGTCGGCGAACTGTGGTGGAACTAACTTCAGACTCCAATGCAGGGCAGAGTGCAAGTATGTCTGAACACACACTACACCGAACACTCCTAATGATGGGTTCCAGCAGTTGCCAATGCCAACACACGACATCGGCAACTACGACTGAAATGGGCACGTGAGCATCGGCATTGGGCGTTGGCACAGAGGCAGAGCGTTGCTTGGTGTGGTAAATCCCGATGCCTTCTTCATCATGCCGATGGGAGGATGCGAAACCGTCATCTTCCAGGAAACAGCTCCTTGACAATTGTACTACAGGGCGGAGCATGCTGGTGCCGGCTCCATTATGCTCTGGGGAACATTCATGTGTGCACCCATGGGTTCAGTGGAGCTCGTGCAAGGCACCACGATGGCCAAGGAGAATCGTATACTAGATGCAGACCACGAACACCCCTTCAAGACTGTCGTGTTTCCCGACGGTAGTGGCATTTTTCAACAAGTTAACGCGCCATGTCACATGGAGTGTGTCAGAGTGGTTCGAGGAATAGACCGGCGGGTTCCAATTTATTTGCTGGCCTCCCAACTCACTATATCTGAAGCTGATCGAACACATCTGGGATGTGATTAAACATGGCGTCAGAGCTCATCGCCCTCACTCTGGAATTTACGGGAATTAGATGACTTGTGTATCCAGATGTGGTGCCACCTTCTTCCAGTTACCTACCAACGCCTCATGCTTCCACGACACGATGCGTCGCCGCTGTTATCCGTGCCAAAGGTGGACACATAGGATATTAGGTGGGTGGTCATAATGTTCTGGCTGATCAGTGTATATTCGATGTTAACTAACTTCTCTTCTTCAGAAACGCTTTTTTTGGCGTTGCCAGTCAACAGTTTCCATCCTCTCTACTTCGGCCTTCATCAGCTATTTTACTGGCTAAATAGGAATACTCATCCCCTGCTTTTAGTGTCTTGTTTGTTAATCTAATTCTTCACTACTCTTCCATCGTGTTTGCTGCCTGTGACAGAATTACGACGTCCTCGTCAAACATCAATGCTTTTATTCCTTCTCCCTGGACTTCAAATCGTACAACAAACATTTCTTTGGTTTCCTTTACTGCTTGCACAATGTACACATCGAGTAACATCGGGCATAGACTTCAAACCTGTCACACTCAGTGCTTCCCTTTCGTACCTTTCAAATTTTATACCTCGCGTCTCCATTCTGAACCAGTTGCATATAGCCTTTCGCACCCTGTATTTTACCCTTGCTATCTACAAAATTTAAAACGAGTATTACAGTCAACATAGTCAAAAGCTTTCTCTAAGTCCACACTTGCTATAATTGTAAGTTTGCCTTTTCTTAACACCTTCTAAGAAAAGTGGTAGCGTCAGTACTGCTTCCCCTGTTCCTAAATTTCTTCGTTCAAAATGGCTCTGAGCACTACGGGACTTAACATCCCAGGTCATCAGTCCCCTAGACTTAGAACTACTTAAACCTAACTAACCTAAGGACATCACACACATCCATGGCCGAGGCAGTATTCGAACTTGCGACCGTTGCGGTCAAGCGGTTCCAGACTGAAGCACCTAAAACCGCTCGGCCACAATGGCCGGCTAAATTTCTCCTTAATCGTAACTGATCTTCCCCGAGATCAGCTTCTACCAGTTTTTCCATTCTTCGGCAACGAATTCGTGTTAGTATTTTGCAGCCATGACCTTTGAACGTCATAGTTCGGTAATATTCACACCTGACAGCACCTGATTTGTTTAGAATTGGAATTACACTGAAACGCAAAAGAAACTGGCGTAGGCATGCTTGTTCAAATACACAGGTATGTAAACAGGCAGAATAGGCGCTGCGGTCGGCAGCGCCTATATAAGACAACAAGCGTCTAGCTCATTTCTCAGGTCGGTTACTGCTGCTACAATGGCAGGTTATCAAGATTTAAGTGAGCTTTAACGTGGTGTTATAGTCGGCGCACGAGCGATGGAGCATAGCTTCTCCGAGGTAGCGATGAAGTGGGGATTTTCTGGTACTACCATGTCACGAGTGACCGTGAATATCAGGAATCCGGTAAAACATCGAATGTCCGACACCGCTGCGGCCGGAAAAGATCCTGTAAAAACGGGACCAACGGCCACTGAAGAGAATCATTCAACTAGACAGAAGTGCAACCGTTCCGCAAATTGCTGCAGATTTCAATGCTGGGCTATCAACAAGTGTCAGTGTATGAACCATTCAACGAAATGTCATCTACATATATTGGCTTTCGGAGCCGAAGGCCCATTCTTGTACCCTTGATGACAGGACGACACAAAACTTTAAGCCGCGCCTGGTTCCGTCAACACCGACAGTAGGCTGTTGATGATTGCAAACATGTTGCCTAGTCGGCAACATGTATCAAATTGTATCGAGCAGATGAACGAGTATGGGTATGGGAGACAACCTCATGAGTCCATGAATCCTGCATGTCAACAGGGGACTGTTCAAGCTGGTGGAGGCTCAATAATGGTATGTGGCGTGTGCAACTGGAGTCACATGGGACCCGTGATACGTCTAGATACGACTTTGACGGGTGACACGTACGTAAGCATCCTGCCTGATCACCTGCATCCATTCACGTCCATTGTGCATTCCGATGCACTTGGGCAATTCGAGCAGGATAGTGCGACACCCCAAACCAATTGCTACAGAGTGGCTCCAGAAACACTCTTCTGAGTTTAAACCCTTCCGCTGGCCGCGAAACTTCCCAGACGTGAACATTATCGATCATATCTGGGATGCCTTGCAAAGTGCTTTTCGGCAGAGTTCTCCTCCCCCTTACGGATTTATGTACAACCCTGCAGGGTTCATGGTGTCACTTCCCTCCAGCAATACTCCAGACGTTAGTCGAGTCCATGACACGTCATTTTGCGACACTTCTGAGTGCTTGCAGAGGCCCTAAACAATATTAGTCACGTGTACCAGTTTGTTTGGCCCTTCAGTGTAGTTTCCAATCGGTCAAAGCTTCATTTCCTCTCGTCCTTTATTTGTTCATTTTCTGCCTGTGTTTCAATCAAGTAATAGACTGTTTGACAAGGAAACTGTAGCACACAGAAGGTGAGGATGAAACAAAATGAGGCTCGCAGGTTGAGAGGATACGCATTGTTACTTCAGTGATTATCAAATCAAGTGACATTTACAAAAATCTTGGCAGTGTGAGCCACTATCAGTATTATGCTGCACCTCTTCTGGCATCGATACGTGCACTAATTTGGTTGTGAAGGATGACACGATAGCGTTGTGTCCTCTCCTGAGGGAAGCAGGCACTCAGCTGCCATCTTTTGGAAACCATTCAGATAGTTCTCCCGAAAAATATGTGTGTTTACCTTTGGTCTATACACCATGTCCCCTTAGGCTATGTACGAGTAGAAATATGTCTAAAGGCTGCAATCACAGACGCCATTATTTGATATTTAACTATAATGATTGTACCAAAAAGGACAAACTTTTGATGAACCGTCAACGTACTGTAACACTGAAACAGCTATAATACAAAGAGCATCAAATACGAGAAGTCTGTAAAGACCGATGTGCAGTTTTCAGTTTTTTCATTGTAACAGTTCATATCAAAACCGACGCGTTTTCGTAAGATCCTCAATGTGCCCATGCTTTGAAACAGCTTATCTAAATAGCACGTAAGCTACAGTATCAAATATGGAGCTCAACTTCGTACGAATTAATCCAATATAGCGTCTCTTCAGTTCTGTTTGTAATGTAAATCGATGTGGCATCTCAGTGGCCCCGTTCTTCTCCACGGGGTAAAAGTCCTACTTTACTGATGCTTCCTTTCATGCTTCGCAGTACGGTGGAACGCGAAATTGCACGCTAAGACGCCCCTAAACTCGGACACATGGTCTACTCGGACAACTACTCGTCCACAAACGCTTTTGACGTAAACGAGATAAAGACTTTATTGTTCTTTAATCTGGAAGTTTACTTGAGTACAGTCAGAGCCCATTGCACACAGCGTCTCTCTACACACACACACACACCTACATACACACACACACACACACACACACACACACACACACACATACATACATACAAAGAGGGAGAGAGAGAGAGAAAGCAACAAATGGTGATAACGGCGTTGACAGTCTGAGCTCCGAACACCATTTTCTTACCTTTCTTAAATTCACTACGGCTGGAGTAGCGTGTGTGGTGCTGCTGAGGACCGATTTTATCACTCCCAAATGTCTGTTCTGTGGCGTAAAGACTTGCAGGTAGAAAAACAGTACAATGTCTTGGTGTATTTCTGCACGTCCTTCGTCGGTTTATTTTACACCCGCCACATTAGCCGAGAGCGCTAGTGCTGCTCTGCCTCCTGGACTCGGATAGGCGCGCCAGCCTCGGATCGAATCCGCCCGGGGGATTAACAACGACGGCCGGTGTGCCAGCCAGACTGGATGCGGTTTTTGGGTGGTTTTCCACATCTAACTAGATACATACAGGGCTGGTTCCCACGTCCCGCCTCAGTTACACGATTCGCAGATATTTGAAACACATTCGCACTCTTTCACGATTTACACTAGACGCAGACAGCTGGGGTAACTGATTCTGTCCTAGGGGGTGTGGGGTGGTGGCAGGAAGGGCATCCGGCCGCACCTTATAACTAACCTTTCCAAATCCGATTGTAACCACTTCGACCCTGCGAAAACTGCAGGACGAAGGCGTAAGCAAAAGCAAAGCTTCGTCGGTTTATTTGACCTAATTTAACATTCATAGAAAAATCATTTTGTAAATCGAATACACGGCAATGATTGTAGCATTAGATTTTCACACAGTTTTTTGTAAACTGGAGTTATATTGAAGATGGTTTTAACGAATATAACTAACATTGGTAACATAGTTTTCAACGACCATAAAGATCAATTCCTGGTTGTTCAACTGTGTTAAAATTGGAGTAAAAGAGGCTTCATGATGTTTGTATCTCTGACAGATGCAAGACACTAACAGTGGGCAGTTGGAGCTTAGCATGAAGACGGGAATCTTAGGCAGTTTCTTGATTCCTACAGATTATTTCTTTCTGTGTAAAGTATTTTACGCTTTTATTAGGACAATAGTACTGTCTAACTAATAAACTTTGGTTGTATCTACTATTGTTCCAAGTCTGTTCAGTATTGCAATGAACCATTTGCATATTTGTAACACAAGAACGAACAGAAAGCCACATTTTTAGTACCAAACAGTTAATTATTTACTGTCGTATTCTAATATGTGTTGGTGGTTAAGGGTTATAGACCTTGACTGCTTCGCTTTCACCCCGAGGGGAAACAACAGTAGAGAAATTATTTTATTTTTTTTTTTTTTGAAGAAAAGTATCTTTCACCTCAGGCAGTGATTTCTTAATGTGGAAAATTTCGTTTTCATCTTATGATATATGTATGCAGAAATAAATAAAATTTACTGTTTGAAATTTGTAAGTTGTGGGAAATGAACGGAAATACGTGACAATGGTTATTTTCCTAGTTTGTAAGAGGTGGGTAACCAATATCATCTATTATGTATTACTATTACTAGCGGAAGGATGCTCCTATCGGAGCTCAAAAAGGCGAATATGCTCCCGTTTGAAAGACTCTGAATGAGAAATGGGATACCATCTACATCATTCTACCTTACTCAGAACTGTATATGAAGGCAGTATCTGTTCCTGAAAGAAAAGGTACTATTGATGACAGTGCAGCATCTCTAGAATGAAATGATAATTAAATCGACACCCTAGCTGCAAACAGGCATTGATACACATCATTGGGGACATGTTGAAAATGTGTGCCCCAACTGGGACTCGAATCCGGGATCTCCTGCTTGCATGGCAGACTCTCTATCCATCTGAGCCACCGAGAGCACAGAGGATAGTGCACCTGGAGGGACTTATGCCTTTGTAGTGCGCCACATAGGTGTTTGTCCATCACACTCATTACACGGGGCAGATTAATCTACCAAGTCCCGTGCGTGTTGGGTCATAGCATGTGTGTTCGCACAAGAAGGTCAATGGCCAGGTAGCCATATTTTAACTATATATGAAGGTAGTATCTGTTGACAAAAGAACAGATACTCTTTTGGGAACACATACTACCTTCATATATAGTTAAAATATGGCTACCGCCATTGACCTTCTTGTGCGAACACACATGCTATGACCCAACACGCACGGGACTTGCTAGATTAATCTGCCCCGCATAATGAGTGTGATGGACAAACATCTATGTGGCGCACTACAAAGGCATAAGTCCCTGCAGATGCACTATCGTCTGTGCTCTCGGTGGCTCAGATGGATAGAGCGTCTGCCATGTAAGCAGGAGATACCGGGTTCGAGTCTCAGTTGGGGCACACATTTTCAACATGTCTCCAATGATGTATATCAACGCCTGTGTGCAGCTAGGGTATCGATTTAATTATCATTTCTTCCGCAGAACCTCTAAAAATCTAAAACTATTATCATGCGAACATCTAACCATTCTTTTTAACATGCAGCTCACCTCAGACTCTCAAAAGCTCTCCTAACTGTAACTCGCTTACACCCACTAGTCGATCGCTGTAAGTCGCTCATACCCATCATGTCTCACTTGTCCATTCTTACCCACTCATTCAAACCAACTCATTGTCATTACTTCTTTCTGTCTGTCTAACTGTCGCTGTCTCGTGTCTCACAGCCACAGTCTCCTTCGTTCTGTCCTGCTGCTACTGTCTCCTCTCTCTGTGACTTTCTTCCTCTTTCTCTCTCTTACTACTGCTATCTCATTCATTCCTTCCCACCGCTGCTGTCCATTCTCACTGTCACTATCTCTCTGAACATTGTTACCACTGTCATAGACTCTGCCTCTCATTATCACTGACTCTCACCCGCTCTCTTTCTCTGTATCCCTCCCTCGGCCCTCTCCCCACACCCCCCCTTCCTGGGCACTGTCTCCATCACTCTTTTCCTAGCACTGCTGTGTCACCTTCAACTATGTTCCACTGCCACAGTGTCCATCTCTTTCTCTCACATTGCCTTTGTCTGCTTCACTCTTTGTACACAACAATCACTGTCTACTATCTTGACGAAGGTTGTCCTTGACACGAGCAAGGAGCCTCTTGGTTTTGCTTGGAGGACGGAAGGTGGTTTTCACTTGGTGTTTACGTAAAATCAGGGCTTCATCAGATACCTTGCCAATGCGGTGCTGTATACATTGGGCAGACCATTCGTACCATTGAGGACCGATGTCGAGAACATTAACGGCACACTAGACTGCAACAGCCCAGTAAGACGGCAATCGCTGAGCGTTGCCTGTCGGAACTCCACAGCACGGATTATGACCAAACCAAAGTCCTGGCACAGACTTCAAAATACTGGGGCTGTGTCATCAAAGAAGCCATAGAGATCAGAGTAAGGGAGCCACAACTTAATCGTGACAGCGGTTACATCCTTAGCAAGGCGTAGGAACCCGCGATCACCCGGATTAAGAAGAAAAAGGATATTTCCCAGAGTGTACCGACTTCGGGGGAGGAGGGAAGAATAACGAGAGCGGTGCCGGCAGAATCTCCTGAAGGAGAAGACCTAGGGCGCAGCGGCCAGACGGCGGGAGATCGGACGCTGTACCTGGACCGCACCGACTCACAGGAAGCGCCTGAGGGAGGAGGGGGAGGGGGATTGTCCTGTATATACCTGGTGCCGGCTCGCCGCCGGCCAGTACATCAGCGCAGATAATGATGGCAACGTGGTCGATTGCCAAAATATTGTGTCCTATGGACACCCATATCAGCCTGTTCACCCGAGATTTTTCGTCAGTATCAAGTGGCTAATATTTAACTATTCTTGGCGTTCTTCACTACCCTCCACATTAAATGTGTAGCCCTATAGGATTTGTTAACATCGTGCATAGATTTAAGTGTCAGGAAGTCGTTTCTGAAAGTATTTCTATGGAGTGTAGCCATGTATGGAAGTGAAACGTGGACGATAAATAGTTCAGACAAGAAGAGAATAGAACCTTTCGAAATGAGGTGCTACAGAAGAATGCTGAAGCTTAGATGGGTAGATCACATGACTAATGAGGAGGTATTGAATAGAATTGGGGAGAAGAGGAGTTTGTGGCACAACTTGACTAGATGAAGGGACCGGTTGGTAGGACATGTTCTGAGGCATCAAGGGATCACAAATTTAGCATTGGAGGGCAGCGTGGAGGGTAAAAATCGTAGAGGGAGACCAAGAGATGAATACACTAAGCAGATTCAGAAGGATGTAGGCTGCAGTAGGTACTGGGAGATGAAGATGCTTGCACAGGATAGAGTGGCGCGGAGAGCTGCATCAAACCAGTCTCAGGACTGAGGACCACAACAACAACATATATATATAGTGGTCCATTGATCGTGACCGGACCAAATATCTGACGAAATAAGCATCAAACGAAAAAACTACGAACAACGAAAATCATCTAGCTTGAAGGGGGAAACCAGATGGCGCTATGGTTGGCCCGCTAGATGGCGCTGCCATGGGTCAAACGGATATCAGCTGCGTTTTTTAAAATAGGAACCCACGTTTTTTATTACACATTCGTGTAGTACGTAAAGAAATATGAATGTTTTAGTTGGACCACTTTTTTCGCTTTGTGATAGATGGCGCTGTAATAGTCACAAACGTATAAGTACGTGGTATCACGTAACATTCCGTCAGTGCGGACGGTATTTGCTTCATGATACATTACCCGTGTTAAAATGGACCGTTTACCAATTGCGGAAAAGGTCGATATCGTGTTTATGTACGGCTATTGTGATCAAAATGCCCAACGGGCGTGTGCTATGTATGCTGCTCGGTATCCTGGACGATATCATCCAAGTGTCCCGACCGTTCGCCGGAGAGTTACGTTGTTGAGAATGCTACATCAACATCGATTGCACCCGTACCATATTTCTGTGAACCAGGAATTGCATGGCGACGACCTTGAACGTCGTGTACAGTTCTGACACTGGGCACAAGAGAAATTACGGGACGATGGCAGATTTTTTGCACGTGTTCTACTTAGCGACGAAGCGTCATTCGCCAACAGCGGTAACGTAAATCGGCATAATATGCACTATTGGGCAACGGAAAATCCACGATGGCTGCGACAAGTGGAACATCATCGACCTTGGCGAGCTAATGTATGGTGCGGCATTATGGGAGGAAGGATAATTGGCCCCCATTTTATCGATGGCAATCAAAATGGTGCGATGTGTGCTGATTCCCTACGTAATGGTCTGCCTGTGTCACTACAAGATGTTTCACTGCCTGAGAGAATGGCGAAGTACTTCCAACTTGATGGATGTCCGGCACATAGCTCGCGTGCGGTTGAAGCGGTATTGAATAGCATATTTCATGACAGGTCGATTGGTCGTCGAAGCACCATACCATGACCCGGACATTCACCGCATCTGACGTACCCGGATTTCATTCTGTGGGGAAGTTGAAGGATATTTGCTATCGTGATCCACCAACTATGCCTGACAACATGCGTCACTGCATTGTCAATGCATGTGCGAACATTACGGAAGGCGAACTACTCGCTGTTGACAGAAATGTCGTTACACGTATTGCCAAATACACTGAGGTTGACGGACATCATTTTGAGCATTTATTGCCTTAATATGGTATTTAAAGGCAATCACGCTATAACAGCATGCGTTCTAAGAAATGATAAGTTCATAAGGTACATGTATGACATTGGAACAACCGAAGTAAAATGTTCAAACGTACCTACGTTCTGTATTTTAATTTAAAAAAACCTTCCTGTTACCAACTGTTGGTCTAAAGTTGCGAGCCATATGTTTGTGGCTATTACAGCGCCATCTATCAGAAAGAGAAAAAAGTGGTCAAACTAAAACATTCATATTTCTTTACGTACTACTCGAATATGTAATAAAAATGGGGGTTCCTATTTTAAAAAAACGAAGTTGATATCCGTTTGACCTATGGCAGCGCCATCTAGCGGGCCAACCATAGCGCCATCTGGTTTCCCCCTTCAAGCTAGACAAGTTTCGTTCTTTGTAGGTTTTTCGTTTGACGCTTATTTCGTGAGATATTTGGCCCGGTCACGATCAATGGCCCACCCTGTATGTACACTCCTGGAAATTGAAATAAGAACACCGTGAATTCATTGTCCCAGGAAGGGGAAACTTTATTGACACATTCCTGGGGTCAGATACATCACATGATCACACTGACAGAACCACAGGCGCATAGACACAGGCAACAGAGCATGCACAATGTCGGCACTAGTACAGTGTATATCCACCTTTCGCAGCAATGCAGGCTGCTATTCTCCCATGGAGACGATCGTAGAGATGCTGGATGTAGTCCTGTGGAACGGCTTGCCATGCCATTTCCACCTGGCGCCTCAGTTGGACCAGCGTTCGTGCTGGACGTGCAGACCGCGTGAGACGACGCTTCATCCAGTCCCAAACATGCTCAATGGGGGACAGATCCGTAGATCTTGCTGGCCAGGGTAGTTGACGTACACCTTCTAGAGCACGTTGGGTGGCACGGGATACATGCGGACGTCCATTGTCCTGTTGGAACAGCAAGTTCCCTTGCCGGTCTAGGAATGGTAGAACGATGGGTTCGATGACGGTTTGGATGTACCGTGCACTATTCAGTGTCCCCTCGACGATCACCAGTGGTGTACGGCCAGTGTAGGAGATCGCTCCCCACAAAATGATGCCGGGTGTTGGCCCTGTGTGCCTCGGTCGTATGCAGTCCTGATTGTGGCGCTCACCTGCACGGCGCCAAACACGCATACGACCATCATTGGCACCAAGGCAGAAGCGACTCTCATCGCTGAAGACGACACGTCTCCATTCGTCCCTCCATTCACGCCTGTCGCGACACCACTGGAGGCGGGCTGCACGATGTTGGGGCGTGAGCGGAAGACCGCCTAACGGTGTGCGGGACCGTAGCCCAGCTTCATGGAGACGGTTGCGAATGGTCCTCGCCGATACCCCAGGAGCAACAGTGTCCCTAATTTGCTGGGAAGTGGCGGTGCGGTCCCCTACGGCACTGCGTAGGATCCTACGGTCTTGGCGTGCATCCGTGCGTCGCTGCGGTCCGGTCCCAGGTCGACGGGCACGTGCACCTTCCGCCGACCACTGGCGACAACATCGATGTACTGTGGAGACCTCACGCCCCACGTGTTGAGCAATTCGGCGGTACGTCCACCCGGCCTCCCGCATGCCCACTATACGCCCTCGCTCAAAGTCCGTGAACTGCACATACGGTTCACGTCCACGCTGTCGCGGCATGCTACCAGTGTTAAAGACTGCGATGGAGCTCCGTATGCCACGGCAAACTGGCTGACACAAGGCGGCGGTGCACAAATGCTGCGCAGCCAGCGCCATTCGACGGCCAACACCGCGGTTCCTGGTGTGTCCGCTGTGCCGTGCGTGTGATCATTGCTTGTACAGCCCTCTTGCAGTGTCCGGAGCAAGTATGGTGGGTCTGACACACCGGTGTCAATGTGTTCTTTTTTCCATTTCCAGGAGTGTGTATGTGTGTGAGGGTGTGTATGTGGTTACGTGTGTGTAAAGGACTATGTCCTGACTGAGTGACTGACTCATTATCGCCGAACCAAAACAACTAAGGACACAAACCTGTAATACCGAGAAGGTGTGGATCCTATATTGTAGGCTTCGTTTAAGAAGGGTAAGAAGGGATTTTTCGGAATTCCAGCACTAAAGGGGTAAAATTGGGAATGAATTTTTTTGCATGACGTCGCTATTAAGGCAATATCTGACTTCTTGGTTACAAATAAAAAATAGGTGTTCCAGTGTTTTTGGAAACCGAACCTATTAAGGGGTGAAATAGCTGAAGAGATTTTTTTGAAAATATTTTATTACGAAGGCATTTTTTAAGCTAAATCTGTATAAATTTAAATTTGGCTTCTCAGAAATTAAAAAAAGTTTTCACTATCTTTGGAAATTCAGAGGATGAAAGTTTTTATGGAAATATTTCATTGTGCAAGCATTTTTGAAGTTACATCTATGAAAATTTGTATTTGGCTTTTCTCTTAGATATAAAACATACACGTGTCACTCTTTTGCGAAATTAGACGCCTAAGGGGGTGAAACGTTTGTGAAAATATTTCATTGCGAAAGCATTTTTAAAACTAAGTCTTTGAAAGTTGGTATTTGGCTTCTCAATTAGAAATAAAAAAAAAAAACATACGTATTCCAGTGTTTCGGGAAACTCGTCCCGTAAGGGAGGGCAATATGGGATGAAAATTTTTATGAAAAGATTTCGTTCATTAAAAATTTAAAAAGCTAAATTTATGAAAATTGGTATTTCACTTCTCGGTTAGATATAAAGAAATATTTGCTGGGGGATGAAAGTTGCTGTGGATATATCTCCACAAGAACGTAAAAGGCGTGATTAACAAGAACTTTGGACTCCCGCTACCAGAATCGCTTTTTAGTCAGAAGTACTTTCGGAAAAGACCATGCTTATATGGCCTTAATTAGCATGAAAAGCTTAGACGGTGTTTCAGTTTGTGAACACATAGAAATTCGATTAAATAAAAACAAAAAAATCTCTGCAGGTCATACAGTCTATGCGAGCGAAGCAGGGGGCGTTAAGCGAGTCTTAAAATATGCATATTCATGCATTATCAAGTGACTAAACATGCAGCATTGAAGGAAAAACATGCAATGTCAGAATTCAATCTTTCGTTGTGATGCATTTTATATTAATTTAAAACAGTGCACAACAAGCAATTTTTTCAAATTCTTCACCGACTTCGGGTATCTCTGCGTGTTGGGCCACTGAGCTAGCAGTCCCTGGATTCGGGAAGCGAGATGGTTTGAATCAATCCGCCAGCAACCTTAAAAATGGGTTTGTGTTGTTTCCCGTCTTCAGTTTAGGTAAATGCAGCGGTTGATCCCTTCCTATAAGGAGCAACTAATTCCTTCCGAATACCTTTGTTTCCTGAAATATTCCAATTCCGTTAAAGATGCAGCCTCTATGCTTAAGTGAAAAGAGCTGGATTGAAGGTGAGCCAAGCATCTCTTCGGAGACTGCTGGCACTGAAAGCCATGTGATAAAATAATAATAATCCAAATTCTCCTCATCGATGCTCATGCACTTGTCTGCTGGGACTTCCTTTAATACAGAAAATGATCTTTCATATATTGCAAGTAGTCAGAGATGCGTACTTAAATTAGGAGATGTGGGAAAGCGTAAGACTGAATAATGCCGGATCCTTTGAATTTCGCCACTAAAAAATGCTGTGACAAAGGTCCTGTGTGGCGGTCTGTTCGTATCTATTTGTAGTTTGAGAAATCAAGGTTTCCTATGAAAAGTAATTATTATTATTATTATTTTAGATCTCCTATTTGGCTTGCTTCTTGTGAGACAGTGAAACGTCCCCTTAGAAAAATTATACGTGACTGTGCTTAAACTGACACACAATATTTTTTAGCGCAACGCAATCTGACTTTCAATAATCCCTACAAAAGAATGACCCTGACTAACATTAACCTATATCTTTCACAAATCACTTACCTCACAAAAATCTTCGTTACTCGAACTACTGCAGTACAGCGAGCGCCACTGCTGCCAGCTAAATAAAAGATTCTAACTACTGAAGGCACTAACTACTGATAGGCATAGTTAGTAAATGAAAGATTTTGATAGAGAACAAACACTGTATTTACCTCAATAGTGTTCAAAACTGATAATATATATAGCAGTTCATGACATCCATTCTTACAAATGTACTGTTTCTGATGGACACACGTCCAGATCATCCGCTCTCAAAAATCCGCCATCTCACTTCCCCACATCCACCACTGCTGGCAGCTCACCTCCAACTGCGCAACGCCACGCGCTGTTAACAGCCAACAGCCCAACACTACAATAGCAAACAACAATGCAAACCAGCCACAGACTGCACACAGCACAGCCAGTGATTTTCATACAGAGCGCTACGTGGCGTTACCAATATAAAAAACTAAACAGCCTACTTACAACAGAAACAGACCGTAAAACTATAATAGATTGGTATTCGTTTTGCTGGGAAGATTGTTTGGAATGACTCTTCTCCACACATGATTTTTAAGGTAATTACAGGTAGGACAGCTTGTACGATTCTTCAGTTAGTGAAAAGTTATATAGCTGATGGATCAGTCATAATTTCAGATGGGTAGGCTAATTATAAGGGAATAGACGAAATTGGGTTCTTGCATTTGGCTGTGAATCATTCCGTTGAATTTAGGGATGAAAAAACAGCACCATGAATAAACAGAATTGAAGGGTGTGGGGGACAATAACAAGTATTGTTGGGCGAACGAAAAGGAAAAATTCGCTATTACAGATCGATTGAGGTGAGTATGTCTGGAGGAAGAACGTGCTGCAAAATCAGTGCTTGTCTGAGGTCTTTTTGGAAGGTGTGGGGAGGATCTGTGAGCCAAAGAAAGAGAGATAAGTTTCTGTTTTGTTCTGTTTTCTTTCTTTTAATTTAGTTTTTGCAGTTACTTCTATTTCGTTAATTTTGTTTCATGTTTCGTTTTGAGGTATTAGGATGTTTTTTTAAATAGTTTGTAGATAGCCTTGATTTCTTGAACATAAACCTATTGGAGATACTAATCTGTTATTTATAAGTACTCGTGCGTATACTGTTACCGTAATTTTCATTTCTATGTTAGTTTTGTCTTACAGTGACTTGCTGTATAGTGGTTCTTTCATTGTGTGCTGATGTTGGCCATTGTTTGACGTTGGTGTTAGCGAATTTGTAGATAGCAATTGGCTAAATGACGAGGAGGTGGTGGAGTGAAATGGGAGATTATTTTTTGGAAATTTTGAAGAAGTTCCGAATTTCCGAGACCGTGATTACCTCGCGAGTCAGTAAAACAGCTTAGCGTCACAATAGTGGATTGGTTTAGCTGGAGGTCTAGATTAGGATAGAATGTGAGAGTTTGGATGTGAGTTGGCAAAACGAATCTTACAGTGGAAAAGACGTTTATGTTGTTGTGAATTTTTGAAGCCAATGCGCAAATGATTTCTGTGGTGACACACTGATTTCAAGCGTAGCCCGAAGTCTACGTTAGGTTGGAATGCAAGAGTTTGGTTTTGAGTTTGCGAAGCCAACGAATGTGACAGCGGAAATCCTTTCTGTGGTGTCAAACTTATCTGTAGCTTAGCGCGAAGTCTAGGCTAGGTTGGAATGTAACAATTAGTTCGTGAGTTGGTGGAGCCAACGAATCTGGCAGTGGAGAATGGCAGGGGAGAAGATTTCTGTGGTGACAGACTGGTGTGTAGGGTAACCTGACGTCTAGGTTAGGTTGGAATGCAACAGTTTGGTTGTGAGTTGCCAACGAAGCTGATAGCGGAATAGCGGACTGATCTGTAGCGTAGCCTGAGGTCCAGGTTTGGTTATAATTCAACAAGTTTCTCGTTAAATTCAAGAAAACTACATGTGTTAAGAGACTCACCTGTTGTGTAGCAAGAGATCTGTGTTAGGTGTGATGTGCAAATTTCGTTCATGTGTTGAAGAAAACAAATACCAACACGAATGTATTGTGTCAGGTTGATCTGTATCGTACGATATGTCGCCATATATGGTGCTATTCGTAATATCCTACTTGTATTTACGACTTTGCCGAATATTTGGAGTACATGATTCAGTTACGAGTTATTAGTGAAAACTGCCGCTGATATAATCTAAGAATGAGTGGTGTCATTGACTGACAGCATACTAACGGTTTAACGTTATCAGTTTGTTCGTTGTGATGCTTGTTTGAACTAGTTCCGAATATGTTTCGGTTTACGAGGAATTATTTATTGTAGATATTTCGTTATTTTAGAGTATAATGTGAGTTACGATTATTCGCGAAGCAAATATTATTTCGAAATTGGTGGGAGCCATTATCAGTAGTATCAGACTTCAGAAAAGTAATTGAGCCTGTAAGTGTATTTCTGATTTACTTTTCTGTTTGATAGTTTTGAGTCTTTCCTCTAGTAGCATGTTTTTTCCAGTTACATGGGCTGTATTTTGAGAAAATTAATGTGTATTTCTTACTTTGTTAGTTTCTAGGGTTTTCAACAGATATCGTCAGTTATAGTTCTCGATATGATTCGATTTAATGTTCAACAGTTAATCTACAGTATTTAGGATATATATGTGAAGCATATTTTCGAATAGTTTCCATTTTTACTAGAATCATTTCTTTCCACTTCATATTTTACGTTCTGGCGTCCATTATAGCTGTTGAGTTTGTTTCACGATAAGGCCTACTCGATTACTTTTTCGTTCTATGAACTATTGCTTACATTACAATATTCTTAATCCGAAGTGTTTGTTTTGCAATGTTATTATTATTTTTCTTTACTCATTGTTTCTGTCTCCACATTTATACGATGTCACATTGAGCATAAAATCTACGACGTTTGTCGCATGCTTTTACGTCACCCGCCAAAGCCAACAGCTCGTATCACAGACTCCTATTTATCCATGCTTTTGACAGCTCCGATTGACAGCTAATCCAGCGATGCTGTGCGTTACAATTGGTTTATTCAATTGTCTATGTATCGTAATCATTTGTGGTGTGGTATTATAATCTTGTTACGTTTTTGTATATATATATATATATATATATATATATATATATATATATATATATATATATATATATATATGTGTGTGTGTGTGTGGGTGTGTGTGTGTGTGTTTTTTTATTTAATTCCGACTTACTCGAATCGAACTGTGCTACTTTAATAAAGTTATCTACAAAATTTTTATGCTATAGATGCCTTTGTTCGCTTAATACTTTATAGTGATCTACCCCTGAGTGTATACAAATTTCGATTTCTTCCGGAACTTTCATTTTTAATCCTTTTGGTGTTATATGTAAGATTTTCATTGAGGTTGTTATGTGATCAGCTTCAAGTTTTTCTGTTTTTATGTGTTGAAGAACGTGGATTGGTTTGTGTCGATAATTCTTGTGTGTTTTCTGTACCTAATTTCAATGTTTCTACCTGTCTGTCCTGTACAGAATTGACCACAGTTTTTACAAATTATTTTATATATAGCTGGCTGTGTGTGTAGTTGTGGTTTTGCTTTATCAGAATGGATTAATATTTTGAGGTAGTATCTGGTTCTGTACGCCAATTTAACAGCGGTCTTCTTTAGTAATGTGATTAGTTCGTTAGATATTTGACCTATGTAAGTTTGCAGTATGAATTTGAACTTTTGTTTTGTGGGTATTTCTCTCGTTAATTTTATGTCGCTATGGATCTTAGTAGATTTAGGTTTAAGGCGTTTGTTGTATAGTTTTCTCACTACGCTTGGATTAAAGATATTTTGTTGAACTACGTAAGTAAGGACTGCCAATTCTGTTTGTTAGCCTGTTAATCATTGTGTTAAATTATGCGTATTTGTGTTTTCGGGTAGCAAGAGTTTGAGTTAATAATGTTTTCTGACGTTGTGTGCTCTCGATATCCTTCAAATTTGTGCTCATTGTTAATATTTTAATTATCAGGTCCCAAAAATTATAGTTTTATTGGTTTCAAGTTCCATTCCGAATTTGATTTTTGTGTGTAGTTCATTTAGCGGTTTGTGAAAGTAGTTGTATGTTGGTGTTGGATCTTTTTGTTAGTAGCAGAGTATCATCAACGTACTGGGAACAGTATACTGTTTTCTTTGTTCGTGGATTAGTTGGATTAAAGAATTTTGTCTCTAAAGCGTTTAGCAAGATGTCAGCTATGGCTCCTCTAGTGCTACATCCAATTACAACACCATCTCCCTTTGTGTATATGTCACTGTTAAATTCAAACAAATTTTGTCATGGTACCAATTTTAGTAGGTTCATAATTTCTTGTATTCCTGCCATAGGTAGCTTCCTATATACTGTTAAGTTCTCTTCTATCATTGAAACGTCCCCTTAGAACAATTATACATGACTGTGCTTAAACTGACACACAGTATTTTTAGCGCAACGCAATCTGACTTTCAAAAATCCCTACAAAAGAATGGCCCTGACTAATATTAACCTATACCTTTCACAAATCACTTACCTCACAAAAATCTTCGTTACTCGAACTACTGCAATACAGCGAGCGCCACTATTGCCAGCTAAATAAAAGATTCAAACTACGGAAGCCACTAACTACTGATAGGCATAGTTAGCAAATGAAAGATTTTAATAGAGAACAAACAATGTATTTACCTTAATAGTGTTGAAAAATCATAATATACATAGCAGTTCATGACATCCAGTCTTACAAATTTCAAAACTCCGCCATTTCTCTCCCCACATCCACCACTGCTGGCGGCTCACCTCCAACTGCGCAACGCCGCGCGCTGTTCGCATCCAGCTGCCCAACACTACAATGGCAGACAACAATGCAAACTAGCCACAGACTGCACACAGCACAGCCAGTGATTTTCATACAGAGCGCTACGTAACGTTACCAATAAGAAAACATAAACAGCCTACTTACATAGCCCCCATGCTCCCCACAAAAAATTTTACAAATTGTTTTGGGCAGTGACCAATAATGATTTAATAAAATTTTTCGTAATTACAATAACAAAGATATCAAATGCACACACTTATTGATACAATGTTGGTCAAAAGCTAACATTTTCTCACAGTCCATAAAGACAGTCCTGATCATTCATCACAGTAAAATTGCAGTTTCTCAAAGTCTGAGCAGTAAAAGAAAATGCACATGGAAGTAGTGGATTTCCTTGCAGTCTTGAAGAAGTAGTGTTGTCCTTCCAACGGAAAGACAGTGCTGACTCTCGACATGCAGACAGGTAATGGACCACAACAGAGCAAACCCACAGCAGAGTCAATCGAAGTTGAAGAATATTGGTAGGTAGGTCATCACAGAGTAGACCCACTGTAGTCCTGGTAGAGATTACAGTATTGGTGGGCCATCAGAGGTGCAGACCCACTGCAGTCCTGGTAGAGATTGTGGTATTGGTGGGCCACCAGAGGTGCAGACCCACTACCGTCCTTGTAGAGATGCCAGCAGCCATCTGTTGCGACTGTGCAGGTGCACAATCACCATCGAAGAGTCTTGCGGAGAATATAGCAAGTCCATAACCACCAGTTGTGCACTCACAAAGTTTTTGGAATTGTCCCTAGAACCAGCAATGCTGTTATCCAGTCCCTTGCTGAATTATTAACACACGTGCAAACACTAACAGTCCCTACTTCTCACATATTGTCCATATACTATGACCAACAGAAACGTGTGCAGTGAAATGGAACTTACAAGTTAATAATATGATGAACTGGTGTCAATTACCATTTTATAACATAAGAATACAATTACAAAGGTACAAAATACATCATTAAAGAACATAACAATACAGATAACATTTGTAGTACAGGCATTACAGAAGAATAGAAATAAACATATACATCCATGTTACAGGAATTATGACATAAGTAAATATATAAAATAATGAGAATAGTTTTCGAAACATTAACTTCACACATGAGCATTAAAACAGAACAGAATAAATAATGTCTAAACATCTTTACAAAGTAAATAACATATTATTAGAAAAATTCTACAACATAAATCTTATTAGCTAAACACATAAAGACAGGAAAAACACAAATATACAAGAGTACACAAACACATAGGGGGATAACACAGTGGAAAGGACAGGTTTCGTTTTCAGTGTAACATTTGCTACTGCAGTCCAACCCAAAATTCATTCCATAGATCTTTCGTCTTATTTCAACATTTGTTTCCACCAAAACATCCTATCCAAGCATGCTTTCTGTATTTATATGTTCACATATTTCTTACCTCATTATTTATTTTCCATTATCTTACATCATTTATTTCCAAGAAAATCCTACCTAAACCTGTTGTCCCTAAACCCTACTTTTTGTTCATATCCTCTTTCAAAATTCTTTTTTGGCCAAACCATTTTCTTATAGCTTCCCAATGCATTTCTTCCAATTCATCACAACTCGTTCTCACATATAGCCTACCCCATCTTAAGCGAACTTAAATCTACTGAGCTCAGATGCTAAACTAAGGGACGAGGCAATGCAGCAGCACAAAATAATTAATACAAACAGCAATGAAAAAAATGCAAATTGGCAAAGCTAGCAGCAGTAAATGTAATAACTTATATCTAAACATGACAAACCCACAAGCAGAAAAAATAGTACACTAAAGACAACAAAGCAGATAAGGGAAATGTATCTTCACATCTTAATGTCTATGTAATTAAAGTGGTGCACCACAAAAACTAATTCTACAAAAAATTGCCAAGTACTTGAAAAGAAAATTATATATGCAGTTACTGTTATTAGTCCCTTCTTATTGTTCTTTCCATTCCAAGAGCTCCTTTTTCGAAGAATGTGGATCATAAAACAATTATTTAATACACCTGTTGACAGAAAGTGTTCACATTAGCAAATGCATTTAAGTTTATCTTATAAAACCAATGCTGCAACACAGCTGGAAAACAGATATCAAATGAAATAAGTAATTACGCAAACCAAAGCATAGAAACATCATTCAACAGCTATGTAGCATTTCATAAGTCAGTAGAAATTCTCTCAATTCTCGTAGAAAGACACTTGTCATAATCAGGCGTGTAGATGTACGAAATTTCACATCAATTCATAAGCATTTCAGTAAGTAGCACAAAGTACGAGTAATCATGTTTCCAAGTAATGAGTGTGTCGTATTTGCGATGCTTTCCACAAAGAAATGTCAATAGCGAGGATAATGGCCTCTTTTTTTCTCCACCTCTGCCTCTGAATGGCACACACTAATGGCTTTTTTTCCAGGCAGGTGGTACCGCTGGGCGTCCACGATGCATTACGTGAAGGTCACTTAACTTTCTTACCGAAATATTTACGACAGCAGTGACAGTCTCATATAGAAATTTCACAGGTCGAGAATTTGCGTTAGAAACGTGTAGAAACAAAATCCTGTAAATATAGCAGTGTCCAAAAAATTTTCGCCGGCATTGTGATACATTCACGCATATATACACACATTTCATAACTCTTAAAGTACAATTCTTGGTTTCCAACATCCTTTTTCACAAATCAGCGTCCCTAACCACTACTCATTATTCCTTACCTTACTACACATATACATATTCGTCGACATTCTTCAATATTTCATCATTATAAATATGTAGCATAATCAAATTCCTCATATAGCATCAGCTTATTGATCATAAACATACCTCAGCAGCATAATACACATCGTCGTCTTAATAATTACATCATAACACCTCAGTCAAATCTCAAAAATGTCGTAGCTTTCTGCAATAATTTCAAAACCTAAAAAAAATTCTCTGCTCATGTCAAAAGTGTCATCTACCTCAAACGTACTTTAAAAATCATGATCTCATACCAAATACATCATTCAAAGCCCTCATAGTATCACAATGGTTCTGAAAAAATATGAAGAGTTCACAAAGTACAGACAAAATACAGTTTCATAAGTGTGAAGTTACCCAACTGTGTAATTGCGTAAACATGTGTCACTGATATATAAAAAAGAATGTTTGTTCCTCTGTTAAATAACCAGATAGATGTGTAATTTATGTGTTAGAGAAATATGGTACCGAAGTGTAAACTTGTATAAGCAAATACCATATTAGCTAGGGCTCCTTGTGCTTGCCAAACACATGGTACACAAAGTAAGCGTGTACCCCCATGAGAATTAATGTAATTATACCCTCAGGTGTTACAGATTACAGCAATGGAATGAAATGTATCACGGAAAACTTTGTTTGTAATTCAAAAATCTTTAAAAATAAATGTTTTAAGTACAAATTTGATCACTCAAATACGTGTACTGTAGCGCTGGTAAAAAATGTGCCCATTGTCGTAATTATCGTCGTCCGTAAGCAAAGTTCTGTGGAAGTCAGTGTACTTACCTCGTAATAAACAAAAGCGAAATGCTATGCGTATAGATATCGTAGTTATCACGTACATTACCGTGATCAAGAAAGTACTATACTGTAACGTATTGTTGTGCTACAAAAAAGGCTGTCTCGTAGTAGCTATACCACAAAAGGCACTACTAAAACATGTTTTACTTTCCAGAAGAATTCAGAAAAACTGTGCAGATATAAAACAGATACACCGCAAAAACAACATTGTAAATGGTCACTCATTAGTAGCATCGTGATAAAATCGTGTAGCTGTCACATAAACTAACCACTGTGTTATCTGGTATCTCACAGAAAGTACTTTAAATCCAGAATGTATTTTCAAGTAAACCAAAACGTTGCATTAACATCTCATTAGCAGTACCAGTTTATGTTCTAAGTATGTAAGCCTTATAGTCGTTACATAATCATGCAACTAACAAGCAAGAATGTACACACACAATAACACTGTGACGTCTGTTCACTATAACAATGCATTCGTGATTTCTGTTTAAATCAGTTCTCTTGGTTCTTGATTGGATATTTAACTTCAAACATTGTTGCATGGTAACAGTTTCTAAGTCTGACAATGCATACTAGAAATATGAAGTGAAGAGTTTTATGGCAAAGACAAAGTTAAAAAGTAGATTATCTTTCAATAAACGGTTTTACATGTGAAATGTGGTGCAATCCTTTACTCTTCGTAGTATGCAGTGTTTCAACTTCAGCGCAATTATCATGTGGTACACGTCGGTAAAGAATACTGGAATTTTTCTCAAGGTTAGCTATGTTATTTTTCTCTGAGCCAGCCGGCTGCCTGCAGTGCAAGTCATTGTCTGTCTCTTTGTTGGCGTGCGTCGTTATTGGGATTAGGAGTCCTAACTTCTACAAATTCACCTTGTCGAAAGTGCCCTGCTCTGTTTGAATCCTGCCACTTCTGACGGAATTCAGGTCTGTTGTTTTGTCGGTAGTTCACATAGTTTCTTGTTTGTCGGTCATGTGGTGGAGAATTTCTCCCAGAATCGTAACTGCACGCTGAACTGTTGCGTCTGAAGTTATTCTGTCTCCCTTGATAATAATTGTTTTTGCTCCCATATTGTCTGTTTCTATTATTGTCTCTGTCATATTCATTACTACGGAAATGGGAACTTTCTCTGTAACTATTACTCTGCCAGTGGTTGTCATACGGGTGGTGTCTGTTTTGGTCACGATTTGTGTTGTGAGAATAGCCTCGTCGTGTATTATTTCTGTCATCGCGGAATTGTGACAGATGTGACCTGTAATTGTTGTGCTCCTGTTTTCGCGTTCCGCGATTGTCAATGTCAATTTCCAGTTCTTGTAACAGTCCCTTAAAAGCTTCAATGTCGTCTTTGCAACGTCCTGCTAAAATAATATGTCGTAAATGTTCAGGTAATTTGTTTAAGCAAATGCGGATGAGTTCTGAGGGGCTGTATGGGTTTGACAGGTACTGATTCTTGTGCAACATGTCTTCAAAATATTTCACAAGACTGGAGAATTCAGATTGTTCGAAATGTTTCATCATTATGATGCTATGTTTTACTCGGTCTTGTGTAGCTTGAGACCAATATGCTGCGAGGAAGGCATGGTAAAATTCTCCTTCACTGTGACAATCGTGAATGACCGATCGCATTCTTACAGCTGGTTCATTCTCTAAATAGCCACACATAAATTCTAATATGTGCTCTAATGACCATTTGGGAGGAAAACAATGAGAGAATTGATGGAGCCATGCTTATGGATGAATGTCGTCGTCAGAATTCTTAAATGTTTTGAATTTATGTGTAGTAATGAACAGCTTATAGTCAAAATCATCATGTCGGCGAGTCGCATGTCAGTCATTGTTACGTCGTTTCGGCGGTGCCATTTCAAAATTCGGTGCACCTTGCCAATTTCTTTCATAATTTCCAAAATGCGCTGTGTTATTATTTTGTGGCTGTTCCGTATTTCTATGTCCCTCTTTCCGTATTGGGGCGCGAGTGTCCTCTGAAATACGTAATTCTTGTATTACCTGTGTCAGCTGATCTTGTACTTATCGGATTTCCCTTTGGTGTTGCGTATTAAAAAGTTCAAATGGCTCTGAGCACTATGGGACTTAACATCTATGGTCATCAGTCCCCTAGAACTTAAAACTACTTAAACCTAACTAACCTAAGGACATCACACAACACCCAGTCATCACGAGGCAGAGAAAATCCCTGACCCCGCCGGGAATCGAACCCGGGAACCCGGGCGTGGCAAGCGAGAACGCTACCGCACGACCACGAGCTGCGGACTGTTGCGTATTAATTTCATTCTGATTTTGTTTGAATTTCCGAAATTGTTCGCACTCTTCTGTGTCATTAAAGACTACCGGTTTTGTGTCATTCAGATTATCATCTACCTTCGTAGATAAATTATTTAGCTGATCCAAAAGTTCCACTACTTTATCTGATAATGAACTAATTTCCTCCATGTGTCTTTCTGAACCAATTTTCAGAGTATCTACTGTGTCCTTTAAGTTTTCCTGAGTTTTTGCAAGTTGCGTAACTGAATCGGTAGATGCAACTAAGTCAATTTTAGCTTGCAAGGTCTCATGATTTTCATGAACAATAGTTTGCAGTTCTTTTATGGCTGCTTCGTGGTTCTGTAATGCATTTTCATGACGCAATAAAATAGGTTGGAAATGCTCACAAATTTGTGTTTTTACGTCATTACAGACTTTTTGACATTTCGATTCGATTTTATGTAACTCAGTAGTTAAATCTTCACGTGTTTGTTCAAGCGTAGTGTGAAGATTTTGCTCCATTTCGTCTAACTGTTGCTGTGTTTGTCTCTGGTGTTGTTCCATTGTGTCTAACTTTTGAAGATTTTGTCCCATTTGTTTCTGATTTTGTTCAAGCGTTGTGTCTAACTTTTGTAGCCTTTGTCCCATTTGTTGCATTAACTGTAATAACAATGCACTGGTGTCTGAAACGTGTTCCTCAGTGCTTTTCGGCAGTGAAGTTGCACCGGTAACATTCACATTTTGACAAGCAGAAAATGTGTCTTGACTTATTTGAGAAAATGGTGAGGATCCTAAACCTGAATCTACAGTATTTGCAAGATTGTGTCCTGTCATTTCGGAATCCTGAGGCGAACTGTTGCTGACCGATCGATCGATAATGCTTACCTGTTCACTAATTGTTTCACTGTCTACACCATTATTTGCCGCCCGCTCCATTTCCCTATGCTCAATTACCAAATTACTACTTTGAACATTAGTTAATTCATTACTCGGTGGCGCTAACACACTGCTTTCGTCTTCACTGCCGTTTCTCAGTTAACTTTGGAGCCTAGTATTACGTTTTTCATACGCCATTGTTGTCACAATAACACAGAAAAACACAAATGGAAGAGTAAAATAAGAAAACACATTAACATAGCACTGAAAATAATATCTAGTTAATTGCAAGCGCAGCTGCGAAATACTTGGTGCAAATCTACATGCATGCCACAACAACAACGAAAGACTGCAACTACAAAGGAGATTCTCTCTACAATTACGCGCTAGCAATAAACAATAGCTACACTAATTACACAAACTACAAGAAAAAAAAATCAGAAGATTCCACTGTTAAATTCAAACAAATTTTGTCATGGTACCAATTTTAGTAGGTTCATAATTTCTTGTATTCCTGCCATAGGTAGCTTCCTATATACTGGTAAGTTCTCTTCTATCATTGAAACGTCCCCTTAGAACAATTATACATGACTGTGCTTAAACTGACACACAGTATTTTTAGCGCAACGCAATCTGACTTTCAAAAATCCCTACAAAAGAATGGCCCTGACTAACATTAACCTATACCTTTCACAAATCACTTACCTCACAAAAATCTTCGTTACTCGAACTACTGCAATACAGCGAGCGCCACTACTGCCAGCTAAATAAAAGATTCAAACTACGGAAGCCACTAACTACTGATAGGCATAGTTAGCAAATGAAAGATTTTAATAGAGAACAAACAATGTATTTACCTAAATAGTGTTGAAAAATCATAATATACATAGCAGTTCATGACATCCAGTCTTACAAATTTCAAAACTCCGCAATTTCTCTCCCCACATCCACCACTGCTGGCGGCTTATCTCCAACTGCGCAACGCCACACGCTGTTCACATCCAGCTGCCCAACACTACAATGGCAGACAACAATGCAAACTATCCACAGACTGCACACAGCACAGCCAGTGATTTTCATACAGAGCGCTACGTAACGTTACCAATAAGAAAACATAAACAGCCTACTTACATCATGATTATCGTTTCTTGGACTGAGATCTTTGTATATAAATTAGTAATGTCAAAGGAAACAAATTTACCATTCTGCGGAAATCTTATGTCTTTTATTTTATTTCCAGAGTTCTTGAATTTTTTACTGTGAATTGTTTGTTATAAGTATAGTATTTTTTGAGCCATAAACCAAATTGTTATTATAATGTCACAACCTTTAATAAAGCGTATTTGGTTGCAGATAGCCAGAAGATGCCGATAATACCGAAATAGGCCTATTGCTAATGTAAAACGTCTAGGAATTAACAATTATAGCAGCATTCTTGTACATTGCCGTCCTTTATTTTATTCTGTCATTAGAAGACATTTACCATGCTGCGGGCCCAAGAGAAAATAAACGTTAGTAAAATTTTGTGACGCCAGGCCCATCCTTGAGTCAGCTGAATCGAGTCACTTAGGCAGTCTGATTTACCAAACTTAGTAATATTTGATTTAGTGCTTTCACAAATAACATCATATGTATTATCATAGGACAGTGCCCTGCAACTGGTGCGTACTAAATGTATCTTAGCTCACTCTCAAAATTTGCCATCTTTTGCAAAGTTTCTAATCAAATCTACGTCTGTCTCTTGCCCGTCATTAGACAAACGCAACTTTGCTTTGGAAGGTCGATTCTAGTGTTCCTCTCCCTCAAAAAATCATTCCCTAAAATAAAATATACTTACAGCCTTCTGCAACAAGAAATGAATGTTCAGTCTCATCATTCTCAAAACATAATTGTAAACACTCCTACAACTTAACTGAATTTAACCCTGTTTCCTACAAATAGTACAAATTTCATGCCAAGATAAGATAATTTCATTCCCTCGAGATTCCTCTGAAATCAGTCGAGTGCTATAACATAATTCCTCGCCCGTCTCAATGACAGCTGTTGTTAACACATTTCCTATATGAGAGCCACACCTTGGCTTTCTAAGCGGCGACTCGGGCACTCCAGGAAAAGTAAATAAGTATAGGGCAAATCTTATAAAAATTACTTGATCTCCACAGTCAGATAAAGGCTGTTACATCTGGGAACACAACTTTAAATGGTATTAGCATTTGATAAGAAATAATAATAAATCATTAAATATACCTCCACACCCATTATTTTCCAATAATCTCGCACAATACGACCGAGTATGCCGAGTGTAAAACTTCTCATTATAGTAATTAGAATCGCTTCTGAAATAGATTCTTACAATTGTGTATGCTTTCGTTAATGGCGAATCAGTACACTAGTTACACACTCTACGGACTGTTAATCGAGATGAACAAGGCAAAACTGATGATTCATATTTTTTTCCTCTGTCGAAGGAAGAATACTAGAAGATAGGCAGCAATGTGCACATTATCTTATCTGTGGCTAACATTATCTCACCCCGAAGTTAAATGTTGAGTTACTGCTTAACATTTTAATAAGATACTTTACGACGGTAGTTCTTAGCCATGATGGAAGGCGGTAAGTATATTAGGTGTTACATCTAGTTGCGCTGCTGCAACTGATTACTTAAAATTGTGCACAGTACACTTGCTGCGTCCCTTAGACGGTGCTTTCTCTACCAGCTCAACATTGTCGTAATAATGTACAATAAGTATTAACCATTTTTTGCCCCTTGGTATTCCGCAGGCCAGCTCACCAAAGTCTCAACTAGCTGCTTTCAGTTTTCCGAAACTGTATTCCATTTGTTGATTAAATGACCAACTGCGTCAGGTGTCCTGTCATCTGATGAACTCTTCCCATTGCCTTTGGCTGCGTTTTCTCCTCTGGTTATTAGACTAGATTAAATTAGATTAGATTAATAATTCATTCCATAGACTCATAAAAGAGGGAATCCTCCTGGGTGTGGAACACGTCAGATAAACACATTACAAAAATGTAATTAGAAAAACTAGAGTTTCATTAATTTTAATGATCCTCAGTCAATAAACAGTAAAATTATGTAAATGAATTAAATTTAAACTTCTAATATTTATAGGTTTAATACTTCCATCTGCTTTCATTAAAACCATCATTCAGACATTTGCTAGTTTCTTGGCTATTACAACCAAGTATCGTCAAAAATTAAAGTAAATTATTCATTTCAGTGATCCCCAGTTAAGAACAGTCAGATTATGTACAAGATTTAAAATTGAACTTCCACTATTTACAGAATTAAAGACTTAAATCTGCTTTCCATACATCCATCATTCACACAGTAGGTAGTTACTTGGCTGTTACAACCAAGTATTGTAAAAAATCAAAGTATAATAAATTTTCATTAAAATGGTCTACTGCACTTGAGAAATCATGGATGGAATAGAAGGAGTTGGCCACCAAAAATTCTTTTAAATTATGTTTAAATTGTGCCTTGTCTGAAACTAAACTCTTATCGGTTGCTGGTAACTTATTGAAAATATGCGTCGCTGAATACTGGACTCCTTTCTGAGCAAGAGAAAGTGATTTTAAATTTTCCTGTATATTGTTCTTATTCCGAGTATTGATACTGTGTACTAAGTAGTTAGTTGGAGAAAGAGATTTGTTATTTACAACAAACTTCATTAAGGAATAAATATACTGAGAAGCTGTGGTTAATATGCCCAATTCTTTGAATAAGTTTCGACATGATGTTCTTGGATTTACACAACTCATTACTCTTATTATACGCTTCTGTACTCTAAAAATTTTTCTCTGTTTGTGAAGTTACTCCAAAATATGATACCATATAACATGATGGAGTGAAAATAAGCAAAATATGCCAGTTTTTTTATATTTATATCTCCTATGTCAGACATCATTCGCATTGCAAACACAGACTCGTTTAGGCGCTTTAGCAGTTCGTTAGTAAGTTGCTCCCAACTGAATTTATTATCAGGTTGTAATCCCAAGAATTTTACACTCTCAACTTCTCCTATTTCCATGTCATCATACTTTATACACACACCAGAAGGAAATCTCTTGGAAGTTCTGAACTGCATGTAGTGGGTCTTTTCAAAGTGTAATGACAGTGAATTGGCTACGAACCACTTATTAATGTCAGTAAAAATTTTATTAGCTACCCTTTCTAAATTTATATTTGATTTACTATTTATTGCACTGTTTGTATCATCTGCAAATAAGACAAACTTGGTATCTGGTAATGTAACAGGTGACAGGTCATTAATATATACAAGAAACAGTAGTAGACCTAGTATGGAACTTTGGGGAACACCGCATGTAATTTCTTCCCAGTCAGATGATGTCTGATTGCCTACTGCTGAAGTTGCAATTGTGGTATCCAGATTGGCATCGCGAAATCTCGCAGCAGTTGCCAAACGTCCAACGTCCACGGCGTGAACAGTAAGATCGTGATGGTGCAGGGTAGTGTTCTGTTGTAGCGCGGCCTCACTTAATTGTTTGGTGATGTCTTGCTTGTCTCGCCGTATTGTACCCACCGCTATCGTCATTTCGCAATGTGCGAGAACTTTGAATCACTCTTCGACCATGTTCCATGAGGTTGGGGTTGTCAAGTTCCGGTAAAAATTACTCCATCTTACTGTCTGACACTGTGCTCAATTCCTCTCTAAAAGTTTGGAAAATCTACTTTTAATATTCTTAATACATCTTACGGGGAGAAAAACATGAACTTGCTGCAGTTACTCTATTTTGATGCCCAAATAACAAAACGAATCAACCACTTTTAATGCATCATTTTCTAATCAGATTTTCTTGCCTTCGCCCAAGAATAGAAGCTTTTGAAACGTGGTGCTGCAGAAGAATGCTGAAGATTAAATGGCCTCGGTCGAGTAGATAATGGAGTGCTGAATGTGTCTGGGGAACAAAGAAATTTATATGAAGAATGAAATTACACTGAAATCCAGACCTTTAGCTGCTTACAGGCTCATATGTATAAATATCAACGAGGACAGTTGAAAATGTGTGCCCCGACCGGAACTCGAACCCAGGATCTCCTGCTTTCATGGCAGACGCTCTATCCATCTGAGCCACCGACGACACAGAGGATACTGCGACTGCAGAAACTTATCTCTGGCACGCTCCCCGTGAGACCCACACTCGCCACTTACTGTCCACGCACCACATTTGCAGTGCCCCTGCCAACTGTACTACGTACTCGCGGCAGTCAATCAACCGACTCCCATAAGAGTTCGGGCAATGTGGGTGCATCCGCACTGAAGATCATTGGCTGCTAAGCCTTATCTATACGAAGATAGTATCTGTTCTTTCGGAGATGTCCACCTAGAACACTATTGGCATTAGTACAGCGCAAGTAGTTTTGTATCGGGTTGTGTGGTTTATAATGTAGAAGTTGTGGGTGTGCTCTGGTGGAGGATCGTGGGCTTGGGTGAGTATGATGGTAAAATCCCCCAACAGTTCTTATTAGTAGCCTAAGCCCACATCTATTGGGCGCTGGAAGGTGAGCATTAGCTCATGAAACTCGGCAGCATGATGATACCAGCAACTGTTACACACAGTGCAACCCTGTGTGGCGGTACTTTACGTGGTACAGTGGTAAACATTCCCAGGCAGTGGCTAAGATGCGTCAAGAGCTGATGCAGCAGACTGACACAACCAAGCTGAGTGCAGAACAGGCTGGCATCCTGCCCTTCCATGGTGGTTGATGGGAGCATAGACATCTGGAGAGAAAATGCAGGCCTGGCATCGGGCTGGTGGCGTCTGCTGCTGGAAGACACCCAGTGGTTTGGTAGACCCCACAAGAATTAAAGAATGGACATGCTGCTACATACTCTCCATTGCACTGTCAATGACCTCAGCATTTCCACTGATAGCATTTCTGACGTCACTTATACCGCGTGTGGTTCTGGTCTGGTGAAGCGTAGTAGGTCAGGTTGAGTAGAAACGTTTTACTGCTTTCCAATCGTTCATATTAGTGGCTCAAGCCCACATCTAACGGGCGCCGGATTGTGATCACTGACCCATGGACTTGGTGGTCCAGTGTTGTGAAGATTCCTGCAGCTGCGACACTTAGTGCACATCAGATGCGGCGCGATCTTACGTGGAAAAATTCTGGTCGGAGGCCGAACTGCGTCGGGAGACAACGTGGCAGACTGGTGTCACGAGGCCGAGTGTGGGGTGGCTGGTAGCCTGCCCTGGGCGTGGAGGGTGGTGAGAGCGTAGATGTCTAGCCAAAGAAGTCCTGTCTGACGTCTGGCCGGCGGCTGGTGGATGCCGAGTCTCTGTGACTAGGAGGGCCTCGGATCGATCCTCGACCCATCAGAGTGCCGCTGCTGGATCCTCCCCCGGCTGATGGTCCCATCAGGATGTGGTGGAGCAGTAGCAGCCTCATGGTGAAAGCCTAGGTCGGTTTTAGATGCATCTTGTTACGGGAGAAAATTCATAAGTGTTATATGGAAAACCGCTAGATCGGCAATATGATACTTTACCACAACAGAAAATGTAAATTGTTGGAACAAGAGCAACGATAGGTCTGAGTCGTGTTGGGGCCTTCAAAGGCGTAATGTGTTGCATGAATCTAGAATAGTATCACATTTTTAGCGGAGGCAGTATTCTTGTTAGCATACTGATAGTTTTCGTGGTTCGTACATCACATCTTGAATTACGACATGTTTCTCGTTTGTGAAGTACGCATCTCATTGGGCCACTTCGAACGTCACATTTCGAGTATCTTTGAAGAATGTAACCCTGAAATATGCTTTTATTGTCACTGCTGTAAGTATGAGTGCTATAATTTTAGTTTTTATTATTTTAATTTTATATTGGGTGCTTACCATTATTTTTTAAATAATTATTGTTTCTATACTGTCTGAAAATGGCTTTCTCATCTCGCGGGAAAATTATGGTGGAGATAGTCACATCAGGAAAGCTAGTCAAGTCAAGTAACGTGGGATATACAATATCTGAGGGAACTTGTGAAGCTACAGGAGAACAAGCTGAAGGTAGTAATTAAAAGGCTGTGACTCGAAATTTATCATCCTATTGTAGTGAAATGCACGCTTCGGGTGATACGAGGCTCATTTTGAGAAAGTGTAGCCCACTCATTGCTAATTGTGGGACATCTCCGCAACAAGTCATTCTTCTTTTGTAGAAAGCTGTAATGAAGACAGTGATAGTTTATCACCACCTGTCCATGACTCGAACTGAGATACAGAGTACGAAGTTTCTTCAGAGAGTGAATCATCATATACAGAAGACTTTCTGCCTGAAGCTGAGGATAAAATTGCTTCCCAATTTGACGATAGCCCCTTAACCAGAGTTCATACATTACGAGTATCTGATGCCCATCCCACATCTTCATATATAGTAGGGGCTAGCTTTTCTTCACTATCTCGTCAACAACAACAACAACAATAAAGAAATACATCGGCAAAAAATCGTGTCGTCCTCCAGTGCAGTACCAAGTTCACTGAGAAGAAGCGAAAAGTAATAATTTTAGATACTTACTGCGGGTTAGGTGATTTGGAGAAACAACATTCTTTCACAGCTGGAAACTTTTAGTCAGTGCTTCACAAGTGTAGATACAATAACCCAAACAAATACTGTCAAGTGAAGTATGCGTTTTATCTTTATAATAAAGATTCCAAGTTACGTGTCAGCAAACCGTTTTTTTTTCTTTTTCGAAACACATTGGATACTAGTGACAGACCAATCTGCACTGTTCTCAGCAAAAATGTCAGAAATTTCGCAGGCAGTAAAAGGAGGACAAAACACAGAAGTCGATCCGTTAATTAAAAACTCCGTAAGACAGTACACAGATTCAGTACTGAATGTGGAGAGCCATTATACAGGAGCTACGACCGACAGTGTCTGTATTCTGAGGCATAAAAGTCTGGCAGATCTCCATCTAGACTCCGTAAAACTGCAAGAAAAGAAGGGTCAACTAACTGCCAACTCAATGATGTATCCAAGAAATTTTAATAACAAATATCACATATCATTCTTAGTACCGAAAAAAAGACTTCTGTAATTCGTGTGAAGCGAAGTTCCAGCAACATAAAAGATGATGTCGTGCCTGCCTTTGATCTTCAGGCCGTATAGCCGTGTCCGACCTGTGAAATATCTCTATTTTACTACAAATCAAAGATGAATTGTTATAACGTTGCCATTTTTCAGCTAGGTAGTGATACTGTCGTTGGAGTGAATGTGAGGGGCAGCGTGGTTCAAATGAGATCGGTACTTGCCTGTGGATCTATCTGTAAAAACTTCCTTCACTTCTTGATGATAAAAATTTGCAGTTCGTTTTTTACTGTGATAACTGTGGCAGGGAAACTAAAATAAATACATTATTTCATTATTCGTTCAAGCCAGGAAGACACTAGAAATATACATAATAACTCTAAAATTCTTGATCTGTGGGGATACGCAGAATGACGGACGGCGATAAAAAACAACTGGCCAAATTTACATTTTAACTGCCAACAAAAGTGGTCGTCCTTTTGCGGGGACTATTAGCTCACTCTAATGTTTTAGACCTAAAACGAGTCGATGGGGAAATGGGTTGTGCTAAGATTCTGAAAGGTAATGAAGATAACGCTCTAGAGATTTCCCAGAATCAAAATTTTGTGATTTGATGAATCAAAACCTTTTTCATTTAGCTTCGGATACTTTTATGAACAGTCTAATTTTTCTAATGTTGAAATCATAACTACACGTAACAAAGAGCTTCTCTCTTTATATGAAGTGTGTTCAAGAGCATTTTATTTGAGTGAACGGAAGGAAAAAGATCGTTTGTCCTTAACTGCTTCCAAGCATAGTTCGCAAACTTACACAGATTTTTCTCTAACTTGTAACATTCCCAACATGGAGAGAAGACTATACTGGTGCACCTCTAATATAAAAAGAAATGATAATGTAGTTTATTTTTTGTTGTGCTAAGTAACGTTTTCTTTTTATAACAACGCAACTTACAATGTTTTGTACCAATAGATAGTTATTGTAATGTTGAATTTTAAAAAATAACTTACATAGTCCTACTTCCCATTGCTATGGGCAGTACTGTGATGTACATAAGAGAACGTGATTCATTTGTAGGATAACAGCTTTTGTACATGCATGTGTTGCAACAATATTTTTTGCTGAAATTTAATTGTAAGATTAAAAATTCTTTCTAATGTTATTGAATATACAAAAGAGTTGGAAAATGTTTAGTTTTTCTTGCATTTAAATTCTTAGGAACCCCACTAAGCCCACTTTGAATCTTGGTGCAAGTTATCGTAAAGTTTCAAATATTGTTGTGTGTACTGTTTTGAGAGAGAACTGGAATTAGATAAATTGTGCCACAAGAAGAATTTTATAACTCCAAACGGGGTTACATCTGTGTGGTTGGGGGAGGGGCTTAAATTTTCTCTGTCCTCACTATCTTTTCAACATCTTGATTTTTAAATATTTTACGCCTTCACAGCTACATACAGCAGCTTTACGCTGCAGCTGAAAAAGGTCAGTTTTCTTTTGCTCAGATGTCTTACCTCTCGCCATCCGTTCGCGCCTCTCCCCCCCCCCCCCCCCCCCCGCCCCCGCCCCCACCCTCCATATGGGACGGAAGTTTTGCACTCCATTTGTCTGGATAAGGTGAGGTGTTATCACACGTGGAAGTCTGAGAACGTTTTCGTGGTGGGACATGGGTACCACACTAGTATTCACTAGTCGGATGTGGGAGACCACTGAAAAAAGAAACCATATCATTAATCCACAGGGTGGATTTGACCCGGGGCCTGTGTGCCTCCCAGAATCCCAGAAGCACGTGGTTATCGGGGCGGGTCGCTCTTCACCAGATAAATGTTTTTAATAAGGTTTTTCACGCGGTGAATATGTGTGAATTGCATTTTTGTAGTCTGTGTGTGAAATTATAAAATTACTTACCCGTACTACGAAGGGAACCAAAAACGAGAAGACAAACCTCAGAGTTCACGGTTTTGTCTGTTAAATATATTGTATGAGATCTGATACATACTTACTAGGAGAATATGTCTGCATATCTACAGTTTAAAATGAGTAAATGTCGAAACTAGTCATTTGTGCCAAATAAAGTACTAAGGAAAATGATGCCCTTCTTTGAGATTACGTAACTGTAAGACAGAAATTTATAAGTCAGATTTTAAACTGTCAAGGATTTCCAGTAAAAGATGTGTTCTCTGGCCATAATATATCAGTCGTGAAAAAAAGCTGGAGAAATTAAGGTGGGACCTGGATCCACCGAATTGACACAAGTCAAGGGCTAGCAACAGGTACTAACACTGGCGGCGGTAGTACAGCATGGAAAAGGTACAAAAGGGCAATGCATTGTTGAAGCTGTCATTTGTGTTCAGGTGATTTATGTGAAAAGATTTCAGGCGTGATTATGCCCGCACGATAGGAATTAACAGACTATGAGCGCGGAACGGAAGTTGGAACTAGACGCATGGAACATTCCATTTCGGAAACCGTTAGGGAATTCTATATTCCGAGATCCAAAGTGTCAATTGTCTGCCAAGAGTACCGAATTTGAAGCATTACCTCTCATCACGGAACAACATAGCGGCCGGCTGCCTTCACTTAAAGAACTAGAGCAGTGGCGTTTGCGTAGGGTTTTCAGTGCTAACAAGCAAGCAACACTGCATGAAATAACCGCAGAAATGAACGTACGACGAACGTACCCGTAAGGACAGTACGGCTAAATTTGGCAGTAATGGGCTACGGCAGCAGACGAATGACGGCAGAGCCTCTGCTAACAGCACGATATAGCCTCCAGCGCCTCTCATGATCCCCAGCCGATATCTGTTGGACCCTAGGCGATTGGAAAGCCGTGGCCTGGTCAGATGAGGTACGATTTTTCAGTTGGTAAGTAGTAATTTAGGGTTCGAGTGTGACGTACAGCCCACGAAGCAATGGACCCACGTAGTTAGCAAAGCACTGAGGAAGCTGTTGGTGGGCCCGCAGTGGTGTGCGCTGTGTTTACGTGAAATGAATTGGGTCATTGACTAAAAATGGTCGTGTTCTGCTACTTGGAGAGCATTTGCAACCATTCCTGGTCTTCATGTTTCTGAACAACGATGGAGCTTTTATGGATGACAACGTGCCACGTCGCCGGGCCGCATTTGTTCGCGATTGGT
This sequence comes from Schistocerca americana, assembly GCF_021461395.2. Lineage (NCBI taxonomy): Eukaryota > Metazoa > Arthropoda > Insecta > Orthoptera > Acrididae > Schistocerca > Schistocerca americana. The sequence continues at coordinate 285,868,162 of NC_060124.1, forward strand.
CTGGCGAACATCCTGGACAGTTCGAGTGAATGATTTCGCCACTCAGATCGCCTGAGTGGATTACGGAATTCAATATTTCGAGATCCACAGTGTCAAGAGTGAGCCGAGAGTACAAAATTTACGGCGTTATCTCTCACCACGGACAACGCTGTGGCAACGGCCTTCACTTAACGACCGAGAGTGTTTGCATAGAGTTGTCGGTGTTAACAGACAAGCAATACTGCCTGAAATAGCAGCAGAAATCGATGTGGGACGTACGGCGAGGGTATCCATTAGGACATTGCGGCGAAATTCTGCGTTAATGGGCTATAGCAGCAGACGAAACACGCGACTGCCTTCGCTAAATCGCACGACATCGCCTGCAGCGTCTCCTATGGGCTCGTGACCATATTGGCTGGACCGTAGACTACTGGAAAACGGTGGCGTGGTCAGATGACTCTCGATTTCAGGTGTTAGTAGCTGATGGTAGGGTTCGATTATGGCCCAGACTCCAAAAAGCCATGGGCCAAGGTTGTCAACAACGCAATGTGTTAGCTGGTGGTGGTTCCACAGTGATGTGTGCGGTATTTACATGGAATGGAAAGGATCCTCTGGTCCAACTGAACCGATAATTGACTGGAAATGGTTATGTTAGGGTAGCTGGAGGCCGTTTGCAGCTATTCATGTACTTCACGTTCCAAAAAAACGATGCGCCATGGCACTGGGCCACAGTTGTTCGCAACTGGTTTGAAGAATACTCTGAACAGTTTAAGCAAATGATTTTGCCAGCCAGATCGCCCGACATTAATTCCATCGAACATTTATGGGACATAATCGAGAGGTCAGTTCGTGCACAAAATCCTGCCTTGGCAATGCTTTTGCAATTATCGACAAATATAGAGGAAGCATGGCTCAGTATCCCTCCAAATGACTTCCAGCGACTTGTTGAGTCCTTGCCACGTCGAAGTGCTGCACTACGCAGGCCTAAGGAGGTCCGACACGATATTAGGAGGTACCCCATGACTTTTGTCACCTCAGTGTAAGTTGATAGAACTAGAGGTTTTGTTGCTTCCAGATAGTGTGGTACCTAAAGAGTGACTGAAACAAACAACAGAAATACAACAGAAGAAGAATCGCCACTTTTGAGAGTCGTAATACTAAAGGCAGTAGAGGAACAGCCTGGCAAGAAGCCAATGGCCAGCATAAAGCCTGTCATGAAACACGAGATAGCAAATTTAATTCAGGAAATAAGGTACAATTAGGTTCCTTTCAGAATATGTTGATGCAATAGCTCCACACTTAACAATCATGTGCAGCCGCTCTTTGGACGAAAAGATCCATATCCAAAGACTGCAAAGTTGTACAGCACACCAATATTCAAGAAAGGCAATAGGAGTAACCCACTAAATTATAGGCCCACATCATTAACATCGATATGCATCAGGATTCTGGAGCGTATATTGTGTTCGAACATTATGAATTATCTAGAACACAATAGTCTATCAACACTCAGTCAACACGGATTTAGAAAATATCGTTCTTATGAAGCACAACTAGCTCTTTGCTTACACGACGTGTTGAATACTATGAACAAGGGATTTCAATTTTATTTCATATTTCTAGATTTCCAGAAGGCTTTTGACACTGTACATCATAAGCGGCATGTAGTGAAATTGCGTGCTTATTCAATATTGCCTCAGATATACGATTGGGTTTGTGATTTCCTTTCAGAGAGGTCACAATTCGTAGTAATAGACTGAAAGTCATCGAGTAAAACAGAAGTGATTCCTCACGTTCCTGAAGGTAGTATTATAGGTCCCCTGCTGTTCCTTATCTATTAAACGATTTACGGGACAACCTGAGCAGCCGTATTAGGTTGTTTGCAGTTGATGTTCCCGTTTATCGTCTAGTAAAGCCATCAGAAAATCAAAATATATTTTAAAATTATTTAGAAAAGATATCTGTATGGTGCGAAGATTGGCAGTTGACCCTAAATAATGAGAAGTGTGAGGTCATCCACGTGGGTACTAAAAGGAATCCAATAAACTTCGGTTATACGATAAATCGCTCAAATTTAAAGACCGTAAATTCTGTAAATACCTAGGAATTACAATTACAAACAATTTAAATCGGGAACAACAAACAGAAAATGTTGTGGAGAAAGACAACCAAAGACTGCGTTTCACTGGCACAAGACTTGTAAGATGTAACAGAGCTACTAAAGAGACTGCCTGCACTACGCTTGTCCATCTTCTTCTGGTGTACTGCTGCGCGCTCATGGATCCTTACCAGATTAACGGACTGCATCGAGAAATTTCGAAGAAGAGCAGGGGGAGAGAGTGTCACGGACATGATACAGTATTGGGTATGGTCATCATTAAAACAGAGGCGTTTCTTGTTGCGGAGAGATCATATTACGAAATTTTAATCATTAGTATTCTCCTCCAAATGCGAAAATATTTTGTTGACGCCGACCTACATAGGGAGAAACTATCATCATAGTAAAATAAGGGGAATCACAGCTCGCACGGAGATACATAGATATTCGTTTTTTACGCGAGCTGTTCTAGAGTGCAATAATAGATAATTATTGTGAAGGTGGTTCGAGGAACTCTCTGCCAGGCACTTTAGTGTGATTTGCAGAGTATCCATGACAATTATGTCGCAGCTGGTGAAACTAGTGCCATGTCTGGCTCACGACAAACTCAAAAGGCTCTGTAAACTGAAGCAGAAAATCAGTACTGAGATCTGTTCCTTATCTATTAAACGATTTAGGGGACAATCTGAGCAGCCGTATTAGATTAATTGCAGATGATGCTCCCGTTTATCATCTAGTAAAGCCAAGATGGTCATTACTGACTGAAACCGGTCATCGTCGAAGGACTTTATATCGTGATCGAAGACTGGAACAAAAAAAACGTTTGAAAAAAAAATGGATTGTCAGAATGTGCAGAGGGAAAAGTTGGAATGGCTAGCATAGATATGCAAAACTGCACATGCATGTGCCGCTATGGAAAATGTGGAGCTACTTATAGGAAAATTAAACATGTTTTTGAAGAAAAGAGTTGCCGTATGAACATCAACACGTCAGATGGTAAGTCAGTAGTGAGCAAAGAAGGTACGGCTGAAAGGTGGAAGGAATTTGTGAAAAGGCTATATAAATGAAAAATTTCAAGGAGAGTATTGTGGAAATGGAGAAAGAAAAGGATGGAGATGAAATGGGGACGCAACATTGTGAGAAGAATTTGATGGAATACTGACAAACGTAAGTCGAGGAAACGCACCTGAAGTAGACGACATTGGCTCAGAATTATTGATATCCTTGGGAGATACAGCAAAGGAAAAGCTGTCCTAACTAGTATGTGGAAAATATAAGACAGGCATAAAACCCTCTGTGGAGAAATGGTTCTGAGCACTATGGGACTTAACTTCTGAGGTCGTCAGTCCCCTAGAACTTAGAACTACTTAAAACTAACTAACCTAAGGACATCACACACATCCATGCCCGAGGCAGGATTTTAACCTGCGACCGTAGCGGTCACGCGGTTCCAGACTGTACCGCCTAGAACCGCTCGGCCACCCCGGCCGGCTCTGTGGAGACTATTAGTTATAAAATGTAGCGTTGTATATTTTTTGAGCTAACGATAGGTAGAAAATTCCAGAAGACTGCGATCAGATGATGTTGGAGCCCAAGATGTAGGTCCTGCTCTACAGATCTGTCTCAGACCAAATGGCGTCTTACATCACCATCATGTAGGTACCACTTCCCCAGCCCAAGGCAAGGGAAATATCCTCAAAGGGTCGTGGAAATATCGCAGCAGATGACGAAGTTACAAACGTGCATCGTATTCTTCTGTTCCAGTTATTTCTAAACGGTGAACTAGATGATGTACAGAGTACGAAAAAACGCAAAACTTCTCTAAATATTAGGTAACTTTGGGGGGCTTGTTAAACATGTAGGGTATAGACCAAAAGAGCTTTAAATATAATGTTCCGAACGTAGTTACTTACGTTTTTATCTGACCGAGTATTAAAATGATAATACTGTAATATTGAGTATATTGCAACAATTACTTGTAGTGCTACGTATTTAGTAATTAATAATAATGCAGCAGGTCACTCGATTGTTAAAATCAGTCCTTAATACAGTACTAGCCATTAAAATTGCTACACCAAGAAGAAATGCAGATGATAAACGGGTATTCATTGGACAAATATATTATATTAGAACTGACATGTGATTGCATTTTCACGCAATTTTGGTGCATAGCTCCTGAGAAATCAGTACCCAGAACAACCACTTCTGGCCGGAATAAAGGCCTTGATACGCCTGTACATTGAGTCAAACAGAGCTTGGATGGCATGTACAGGTACAGCTGCCCATGCAGCTTCAACACGATATTACAGTTCATCAAGAGTAGTGACTGGCGTATTGTAACGAGCCAGTTGCTCGGCCACCATTGACCAGACGTTTTCGGTTGGTGAGAGATCTGGAGAGTGTGCTAGCCAGGGCAGCAGTTGAACATTTTCTGTATACAGAAAGGCCCGTACAGGACCTGCAACATGCGGTCGTGCATTATCTTCTGAAATGTAGGGTTTCGCAGGGATCGAATGAAGGGTAGAGCCACGGGTCGTAACATACCTGAAATGTAACGTCCACTGTTCGAAGTGCCGTCAATGCGAACAAGAGGTGACCGAGACATGTAACCATTGGCACCCCATACCATCACGCCGGGTTATACGCCAGTATGGCGGTGACGAATACACGCTTCCAATGTGCGTTCACCGCGATGTCGCCAAACACGGATGCGACCATCATGATGCTGTAAACAGAACCTGGATTCATCCGAAAAAATGACGTTTTGCCATTCGTGCACCCAGGTTCCTCGTTGAGCACACCATCGCAGGCGCTCCTGTCTCTAATGCAGCGTCAAGGGTAACCACAGCCACGGTCTCCGAGCTGATAGTCCATGCTGCTGCAAACGTTGTTGAACTGTTCGTGCAGATGGTTGTTGTCTTGCAGATGTCCCCATCTGTTCACTCAGGGATCGAGTCGTGGCTGCATGATCCGTTACAGCCATGCGGACAAGATGCCTGTCATCTCGACTGCTAGTGATACGAGGCCGTTGGGATCAAGCAGTGCGTTCCGTACTACCCTCCTGAACCCAACGATTCCATATTCTCCTAACAGTCATTAGATATCGACCAACGCGAGCAGCAATGTCGCGATACGATGAACCGCAATCGGGATAGGCTACAATCCGACCTTTATCAAAGTCGGAAACGTGATGATACGCATTTCTCCTCCTTACACGAGGCATCACAACAACGTTTCACTAGGCAACGCCGGTCAACCGCTGTTTGTGTATGAGAAATCGGCTGGAAGCTTTCCTCATGTCAGCACGTTGTAGGTGTCGCCATCGGCGCCAACCTTGTGTGAATGCTCTGGAAAGCTAATCATTTGCATATCACAGCATCTTCTTCCTGTCGGTTAAATTTCGCGTCTGAAAACGTCATCTTCGTGGTGTAGCAATTTTAATGGCCAATAGTGTATCAGCTATAGGTGATAAATACGGTGACTGTCAAGCATTGCTCGTTCAGCGTATCGCGTGATGTGAGATATGTGAGCATGGGGGTAAAGATAATGAATGGCATACAGGCTGACGTTTACGTTGTTTTGAAGCTGGCGCCGCCGTGTCAGACGCCCCAAAACATCAGCTGACTATCGTTACATAGATACTGTAATACGATTGCCTCTTGCTCATCGTATGCACGATACTGTTGTTTTAAATAGTAGATATTACAATGTTTAGTTAAAAACATAGCGTCAGGGAGGCATTTTCAAATGCGTTTTTTGGTCTTAAGTGCATATTTGATCCAGTAATATGACGCATTTGGCCTCGTAAATGTAACTTTCTTTTTGTTTATACATTTCAAATAACCAAAGAGAGACACATATGATGTGAAAAGGGTGCTTTCGTTCTCCTTTTAAATCCTCCTTTACTGTATTTGCTAGAATCCAAAAACATTGCTTGTTTACTAGCTGTTACTGATTCTTACTCGTTACATTTTCGACTTTCAAATCCCATACACAATATGTTTAATTTTAACTTTTGCAAAAAATACTTGTGTTTTCTTTGTTAACCCATAAATGTGCGCAATGAAGAAAGAAGTAAACGAGGCGTTCCATGAGGGCTTCTGGATGCTAACAAAATGAAACACCCTGAATATTCGGAAGGGACAGAGCTGGTGGAGGTATACCTGATGAACTGAGTTCCTGTTTTCATAGACTATCAGTGTGTCAGCGTCATCGTACTTTACACGTCTTCTTACTTTCAAATCTGATCTATAAAGTATCGTTCAGTGTGTGGCCAACAAAAGCAAAAGACGATAAATTCATTTTTGAAAGCATGTTCCTGCATTGTTCACTGCAGCAAATGTCTCCAGTACGCAACTCTGGTGGCATTAATGAGCATTTTAATTTTTTTTTTTTTTTGTCATCATTCTTCTGACTGGTTTGATGCGGCCCGCCACGAATTCCTCTCCTGTGCCAACCTCTCATCCCAGTGTAGCACTTGCAACCTACGTCCTCAGTTATTTGCTGGCCGTATTCCAGTCTCTGTCTTCCTCTACAGTTTTTGCCCTCTACAGTTCCCTCTAGTACCATGGAAGTCATTTTCTCGTGTCTTAACTGATGTCCTATCACCCGGTCCCTTCTCCTTATCAGTGTTTTCCACATGTTCCTTTCCTCTTCGATTCTGTGCAGAACCTCCTCATTCCTTATCTTTAAACTGATACTCTTATATTAGTTACTGCAAAAGACCACACTGTAAATAAAGGAATGATTTCCATAGGTTAGTCCCTGTAAAATGGATATTTTGCTTCAACTAGTATGTACCTCATTATTTTTTTTTCGAAATGACAGCCTAATAGTTGTATGATGAACATTTTTCCTCAACAGTTGGTTGACATATATATTTTAATAATTGATGGTTTTCACACTAAATTACTGTATCTTTTTTAACAGTAGCCTACGTGCTTCGTTTTGCAGAATATTTCTTGCCGGCACCTCTCTGTGTCAGTTTTTCGGGAATAACTTGCTTTATTTTATTTTTGAATTTCATTTTGAGGTTTTGAAAGCATATAAGCTTAAACCAATAATAATACTAGCATGCCTTCCCACTACTTCTTTTACTTATTCATTCGTCCCACATATAGAACGAATTTGGTAGAATGTACTTGTCAGATACAACCATGAACGTAAGTGTGCGTAATGAGAAATGTTCACGCGTATTAGCACTCACTGGAATAACGATTAAGGCCCATCAACATTTAAAACTTAGTTCATGATGCCACCTTATAAAGGAATGGAAATACTATAATGGATTGCTTTTTGTAAAACCGATCAGGGTGCAACAGTACTTTGGGAACAGTGGATTCACCAGCTTGTATCGTTTTATATTTTATGGTTTGAGTTGACAGGGGGCATGTGCAGCTTGTTTTTAAGTTGTGACGAGTTTCAATATAATAAAAAGATTTTGAAGCACTTGAAAATGAGATTATGTTGTCCCAAATCATGTTGTGGCTATAATCACACAATTGACAACTGGACTGAATAGTCTCAATTTTGCTTACCAGTAGAACTTAGTATTCGAAAGTTACGGGTGTTATATCCAGAGAAAAATCCTCCAAATACTGTTTTCATACGAACAATATCGACTAATTTTTGTGACTAACTACAATATAAGTTTTGGTTACCTCAGAGCTGATACATGTTAAGGTGTGAAAAATTCAGAGCCATCCATTCTAAACTTGATTTGCAGATAAACAACGAGACAGATGCAGCTCAGACACAAACTTTGAATATGCAGGAACAACATCTAAGGACTTAAAATGAACTACTTGAAAGTGGACAAGTTTTAGGAGATTAAACGTTCCAAAAATTTGAAGTCAAGAAAGGCTACGGTTAAGAAAACAGTCTTTATGGATTACCAGAAGAATCTTCTACTTCAAAATATTCCAGCCAGTGAAGTATATTGCCGCTATCATTTTATTCATTCAGTACTAATTTGCGTTTTTGTGTGGAAATATGCGTTTTAGAGATACGACGAAACAGCTTTCAAAAAAGGACCTAATGAAGTATGTTCAGTGTTGTGACATTTCTGTTCAGAAATTTTGCCTGGTTTATTGCGTGGAGTTTATTCCGCAATTCCTATTCCAGACAGAATAAAAACACCTGAAGGTAATGTTGTGGGACAAATAAGGTGGCAGACGTCGGCCTCAAGTCACCAGTATGGTGTAATAGTCGCTGTCCCGAAACGGAAGTGGTATAACTCTGCGGTTAACTTATGCTCATGGAAGTAAAAAACGAAGGGGAGTTGTCACTATGTCACAGACTTGTAGCTGAAGTCAGTCATCTTATTTAGCCCAAAACATTAGGTTCACCACATTTATAGTTCCATGTTTCACCACAGTGATCGGGGACTGGGTGTTTGTGTTGTCGTCATTTCATCATCATCATTCGCGACCGTGGCTGGACTGGACTGTGTGAAAATTGAACTGTTTAAAACCGGGGACTTTGTACGGCAGCTGATGACCGCGCATTTCTGCGCCCCACAAACCAAACATCATCACCACAGTGATACTTCCCAGTAATGTCGCAATGACGTGTCCATGACCAGTTTTGACCATTGGGGATATCTATCGGCTTTTGCTATCGTATACTAAATAGTATCCGGTGCTTTTATTGTGTGGATACGTAGCTGTTTCATCAAAAATGCCAGATTGCGTCGTTTACGGGTGTCCTAAACAATCCGATCATAATCACATTTCATTCATAAGTTGAGCTTTTCAAGCAATATTTTCTATTGTATGTATGAATTATGGTTTCAGTGTTTACTTTTACTCTTACCTGTGCTTTTCATTGCCTTCTAAGCCGCAAACGTTCCACCATCTGAGCCACATTGTGCAGTCTGTGCAGAATGCCGTGGCCGGTAGATGTGCAGACGGATTAGATTAGATTTACTTTCATTCCGATTGATCCGTAGTGAGAAGGTCCTCCTGGATGTAGAACATGTGCAGAAAAACCACAATACATGACAAATATTTACAACTAAAACAAATAAGCTAATGTACCATTCCACAGTTCCCAAGTGGAATAATCGTCATTTTACAAATACTAATGCACTGAATTTAAAAAAAAGTTTATTAATTTATTTATAAGGTAATAAATGTGTAATACAACTACTATAATACTTATTTACAAAGAATACATTACTGCACTGAAATGGTGCAGAAGTTAGATTGTACTTACACAGACGCAGACACACACACACACACACACACACACACACACACACGCACATATATATATATATATATATATATATATATATATTAGATTTACTAATATATATACACACAAATCAGTTGGTTTTACTCAGAAATTCATCAGTGGAGTAGAAGGAGTTGGCCACCAATAAATCCTTTAGGCTTCTCTTAAACTGAATTTCATTGGTTGTTAAGCTTTTTATGGCTGCTGGCAAGTTATTGAAAATGTGTGTTCCTGAATAATGCACAACTTTTTGTACAAGACTAAGTGACTTTAAATCTTTGTGAAGATTATTCTTATTTCTAGTATTGATTCCATGAATTGAGCTGTTGGTTTGAAAAAGTGATATATTTTTAATGACAAATTTCATTAAGGAATAAATATATTGGGAAGCAGTAGTTAGTATCCTTAGTTCCCTATACAGGCTTCTGCAGAATGTTCTTGAGTTCAACCACATATAAATCTTACTGCACGTTTTTGTGCCTGGAAAACTTTAGCTTGGCTTGATGAATTAGTCCAAAAATAATCCCATATGACATTATGGAATGAAAGTAAGCATAGTATGCCAGCTTTTTCATTTTTATATCCCCTATGTCTGACACAATTTGCACTGCAAATAGAGATTTATTAAGACGCTTCAGCAGTTCTGTGGTGTGCTCCTCCCAGTTGAATTTATTATAAAGCTATAATCCCAAGAATTTAACACTGACCACTTTTTCTATCTGCTTGTCATTGTATCTTAGGCATATACTCGTGGGACACCCCTTACAAGTTCTGAACTGCATATAGTGGGTTTTTTCAAAGTTTAATGACAAAGAATTGGCTAGGAACCAGTGATTAATGCCCACAAATATTTTATTAACTGATCTTTCTAAGACTACACTTGATTTGCTATTTATTGCAATGTTTGTATCATCAGCAAACAAAACGAACTTGGCATCTGGTAATGTCAATGATGAAAGGTCATTGATATACACAAGAAAAAGAAGAAAAAGTATGGGTCCCAAAATGGTACCTTGTGGGACCCCACATGTAATTAGTTCCCAGTTGGATGATGCCTGATAGATTGATACATGTCTCTTTCCTAATAACATCCTTTGTTTCCTGCCAGAGATACAGGATTTGAACTATTTTGCAGCATGTCCTGTTACACTATAATATTCCAATTTATTTAAAAGGATATTGTGATTTACCCAGTCAAATGCCTTTGACAGATCACAAAATATACCAGTTGCCTGCAATTTTTTGTCTAATGAATTAAGCACATTTTCACTGTAAGTGTAGATAGCCTTCTCAATATCAGAACCCTTTAGAAATCCAAACTGTGACTCTGACAGTATGTTATTAGAGATAAGATGGGTATAAAGCCGCCTGTACATTACTTTTTCTAAAATTTTTGAGAATGTTGGCAACAGTGAAATTGGACGGAAATTTAATGCTCTTTCTTTATCTCCCTTCTTAAACAGTGGCTTAACTTCAGCATATTTCAACCATTCAGGAAATATTCCACTGATAAACGACTGGTTACACAGATAGCTTAATATGTTACTTAGCTCAGAATCACATTCTTTAATTAACTTTGTTGATATTTCGTCATACCCACTAGATGTTTTTGATTTTAAAGATTTTATGATGGAAATTATTTCTGCTGGGGTAGTGAGCGTCAAATTCATATTATGGAAGTTACTTGAAATGTCTGATCTGAGGTATTCCATAGCAGCATCTACCGAACCTGACAACCCCATATTTTCAGTAACAGTTATAAAATGGTTGTTAAAAAGTTCTGCAACACTATACACATCTGTCACCAATGTATCATTTACTCTTAATGCTATTTGTTCCTCTTCATGTCTCGTTCTACTGGTCTCCTCCTTCACTATATCCCATATTGTCTTTATTTTGTTATCTGATATGGCTATCTTTTCCTTGTAATATATTTGCTTTGATGTCTGTATTACAGTCTTTAATGTTTTGCAGTACTTCTTGCAATGTGCTATAGCATCAGTATCGGAACTGTTTCGGATTGACAGATACAGTTTTCTTTTTGTTTTACAAGACACCCCTACTCCTTGAGTAATCCATGGCTTCTTTGTAGACTTTGCTCTAACCTTGGTAAGTTTTGGGGGAAAACAGTGTTTAAATAAGGTAAGCACTTTATTAGCAAAAGTGTTATATTTTTCATTCATGACACGAGCACTGTAAAGATCAGTCTAGTGAATGTCTCTGAGGGGTGTCCTAAAATAATCAATTTTTGGCTTTTTTATTACCCTCTTGAGCTCAGATTTAACAGATTTTATATCCTGTTCAGTATTAACAATTAGCAGAAGGAACTGTATGTCATGATCTGAGAGGCCATTGACTATTGGTTTTGTAATATAATTTTGTTCATTGGACTTTTCTACAAAGATATTATCAATGGCTGTTTGTGAGCAATTGGCTACCCTAGTGGGGAACTTAACAGTGGGAATTAAGTTGAATGATAGTGTTAATAGCTCAAATAAGTTCTTATTGGGAGAGTCTTTAAGAAAATCTACATTGAAATCACCAGCAACCACTATTTCTTTGTTTTTGGTTGTTAAATGGGCCAGCACAGCTTCAAGGTGGTTTACGAACAGATTAAAGTTACCTGCAGGTGCTCGATATACACTTAATACTATGAAGGATTTTTTGTGAAGTTCTACTTCTGTTGCACATGCTTCCATATGCTGATCTAGGCAAAATTTATGAATATCTATGTTCTTAAATTTGTGGGTATAGGGGGAAATTAGATTAGATTAGATTTACTTTCATTCCAATTGATCCGTAGTGAGGAGGTCCTCCAGGATGTGGAACATGTCAGAAAAACAACAATACATGACAAATATTTAAACTAAAACAAATAAGCTAATGTACCATTCCACAGGTCCCAAGTGGAATGATCGTCATTTTTTAATGAACACTAAGAATCATTTTACAAATACTATTGCACTGAATTTAAAATAAAAAAGTTTTATATTTATTTATAAGGTAAGAAATGCAGAGCGCTGGAGGGGAAGTGCCATTCTTATCTGCAGTCTACACTCACATTTTTGTGAATATTAAGTGGGGTCCCTCTATGTCCACACTTGGATGATGACTGTTCATAAAGATCTGCTGTCACTTACGCTTTGGTTAGCATCTAAAAAGAATTGCTCCGAAAATGCAGCGATTTTTTTTTTCGCCTGGCCTGTTAACCATTTGTAATTTCAGAGAAGCGTCCTGAGAGGCGAATTTTGAGTAAAACCTACACATTTCTCTGTGCAGACACAGTTGCGAGACAATTCTGAAACAGTGGTTTATTAATGTTGAGTGGGGAACCGAGGAAAAGTAAGGTCTGTAGCTTACGAAGAAGCACTTCCTTGGTACAAAAAACGTGTAATGCCTCCACTTATGTTGTTCCAAAACCCACAGTATATATCGTTTCACCATCTACCGATGGCCCTTAAAAATTACACTCGTTCATCGACAAAGTCTTCAGTGACTGGAGTAACACAGCCTCTTTGCATGCTACCATTTTCCAAAATCTCATTTCGGTATCTCAAACTCTTTGTGAAATATGAGAAATGTTGTGGACATTTCATTCTGGCTCTATCACTAGTGTGGCGCGCTCGCAAAAACGGGGATTACATCACATCAATTTTCTCTTGACTGGTAACAGATAGATACATCTACCCAAGTCTAAATAAAAATACAATATCTTATCTAAATTTCATACATAATAACATAATATGTAATACGCACAAAACGCAAAATCATAGTCAGATGCCCGCTAAACCCGCTGGGCAGAACAGGTGATTAGGATTGTGGAAAGGGCCAAATAAGGTTGGGGTCAGTTTCGCCTTAAAATTGTAATTTATTGTAATTTAATAACACATTTACAACCAAATCGGCACATAGCCGAACTTTTACAACTACGAGTTTCAAACTCCAAATCTTTCATGGCTGAAGGCCTCCAAACAAGAAATCTTTAAAATCAACAAGGTAAATTTCAAGTGACTGAAAACACGCAGTTACAATTACACATAAGATAATTAAAATATATACCACAGCTAGGGTGGATAGACAAACATAAACAAGTTGTAATAAGAACGGCTGAAGGATAAATTACCATAACCTTTCAAAGGCAGAAGGCCATAATGTTTAAGCTTGAAAGGTAATTTTAAGAATAAGGTTCGATGGCTGAAGGCCGACAATTAACTGTCAAAAATTTTAAAAAATATAACCGTAGCCCTTAAGTTTTAAGTAGCTGAAAGCAGACTAAAGAAATGACAACACAACGGCAATAACCTTTCAGCAAATATCCATTTGCCGGAATTCAAACTTACATAAAACACAGTAAAACCAAGAATTTCTTATCATTGGGTGTGATACATTATGAACAGACAATTAAACACCGGTGAGAAAGACAGTAAAGAAAACAGCACTCAGAAGCCTGCAGGGGGTCGGTCTGCCCTCGTTCACTTAGGTGAGACAGGTGGTGAGCCCAACAACACTTGATCTGTCGAAACCCAACCAAGGGACAGCCATGGACCGACCGACAAACGGCTTGCTTGCCACCAATCGGTACATGAGAATTCAAGCACAAAATGTTATGGGCATGATTATCCACAATCAAATAAATATATGTATGTATTAAGCTGTCAAAACTACACACCGTGTTGGACAGCGACAACAGGTGAGGAAAGGACGCTGCCTGAAATTACGATAGCGGCCAGGGCAGGTAACTGGAATACTAACGTCCACAAGGCAGAAAATTCCGCTGGTGCACTTGAATCGTAGTCAACCAATATAGTTAATTCCACATCATGGCGGCTAAATTTCAGCAATACAAACACTCGGTGTTGCTCACAGGAAAACCTCCCCAACAGCGAACCACCGAAACGAATCACACAACACGAATGGACGTGGCTTGGGTACTTGAAACCACTAGTTAAATTTGACGTCCTGAGTCGGTGAACCACGAAGTTCGTAGTGATCAGAAAGCTCCGACACTGCGCAGGCATCGCTAGCGGACCCAGCCAACTGCACCGCGCGGAGATATCCTCCCTGGTCCGCAGCAACCGACCGACTGCCCGCAGACCCCCTAGCCGGAAACTATATGCACAAAACCAAAGACGGTACATGCTGCAAATATCAATACACATCGCTGCTGCCACACGTAGAAGGAAGAAGAACCACGGCGTAACCGCAACAAGGGTGGAAAACCAAACACAGATAGACAGCCAAGTTCATGAAAACGCATAGTTGGGAGTGAGCACGGCTCACATAGCAACATCTGTTTTTCATTGCAAACTTATCCGAATTTCGCGTAGCGTCTTACTTCCACATAAATATCACAATAACTATGACCATTACCGAAATGATGGCACATCATCGTGGACCTGACATATAAAGCTATAGGTAAACGAAAAATGAATTTTTTTTTACCCGATGGTGCGAATCGATTCTGCCATCGCCGACCACCTGGAAAGCTGGAAAACACTTGTCGGCCTCCCCTTCCAAACAAACAAATGAACTCGCCCAGCGCTTTGTATGAAAACTTGTCACTGCGCATTGGCCAATGTATCCTGTGTGCACTCTTACTGGTATATCAAAAGGCCTGGTAAAGACTTCTATACTCTGAAAACCTCAAAATGAAATTCAAAAGTAAAATCAAGCAAATGACCAAAGTAGACGTACATTTCAACCGTAGCAGGTTCGATTATCCCTGAAAAATTGACAGTTTCTGGCAAGAAATATTCTGAGAAAAGAAGCAAACAGGCTACAGTTGGAAACGTAGCCCTATATGTTACACATGCTAGGCTACCATTACTACAAAACTGACTTACCTACATATTAAAGCAAACTATCCATTTTACGGGGTCTGAGTTTTTGAAACCATTCCATTAATCACATTTATATTACTTCACAACGATGGAAAATGTTTAAAAAAATATTGTTTTTGTACATTGCAAACTGCAGTTATTGGTCACACACTGAAAGACGCATCACAGGTACAATTTCAAAGTGAGAAGATGTGTAAACTGCAGTGAAACTAAAACAATCGCAATCTAATAAAACAAGAACTCTGTTCTGGTTGGAGGCAAACCTCTATGTAGTTCTGTCTCTTCGAAATTTCAATAATCGTTCACTTTGTAGACATGCACAAAACGCGATAGCGTGCCTTGCGTCTTCCCCCGTTACAAATATTTATGGGCTAGCAAAGAATACGCAGGTAAGTTTTTTGGTAACCATTTTTATACACCGGTATCGCACTTTTAGGCACAACAAACTGAGAAGGAAAGGACGTCTCTTGGATAGGTCTATAGCGCGCTGCAGCACTGAAACTGCATATTTACGCAATAAGCAAGTGTAAACACGAAATCCACCAAATACGGCACGATAGGCTCGGAAACTGTGAAATCGAGATTGCGCTGTGAGATGTGCTTTTGTTACACGGTCTGAGTGCAGGACAAGTGACGTCTGCAGCCAATCAGAATACAGAATCGGAGCACAATACACGTTATGTAATCAGCCAATCACAGCATCACATCTTCAAGCCACGAACACACATACGACGACAAAATGTTAAGCATGAAACTTTAATGTAGTAGATATTGCGAAGTAATGTACAAAATATACAGCAACGAGCAAAGCGATGCTGTAACATACCTGTAGTGTTGAGGAAATTGAAAATACCAGTTTCGACCAAAGGCGCGGATTTGTAGTTACTAGTGGTGTTTGCAACATTCTTCAAAAGAATTATTGCATCACAGTTCCGCCAGGCGGATAAAGTTTACCCAGTTCAACAAAAAAGTGGTGTAATATTCCTTTCTGGCGATGTGCTGGACGAAACATGTACTCAGCTAGGTAACCCTCAAAATGTGTGGACTTTCTGTCATATCGCGGCAGAGCACGTCTGACGTCCCACCACATCCTCTCCACGTTCTGTGTGTGAACGGAACGATCTTGCGGATCTACAAAGTTCCGACTATAGTTTACTCTAAGGTGCTAAAAACCTTCTGTACTTAGAGCGTTTATGAACACCGTCCCAGGGAGGATCTTTCCTTTCATTATTCTGAACAACACTACTTCGCTCCGAAATTCAACGAGCTCAAGGAAGCATTTTTTCGACAGTCGCTGCATTCCACCGAACACTCAATTTCCTGCAATTTCACGGCCGTTCTTGTGTTTCCTTTTCCCAAGTCTATTACAATGACGACTCCTGGTCCCCCTAACTCTTGTGAATTGTTTTTCGCCCACTCGATATACACATCACGACAGAAGAAAGCCCAGTCAGTCACCGCACGCGTAGACATACCGAAATTTGTGACAAGTCTCACCATCTTCGGATACCACACGGAGACCCACATTGGCGTAGAAGTCTGAGGTTTTTCGAACCGTCACTATCGACACACCGAACCAAGTACCGTTACAGGCACTGCGCTGGAATGTGCACTGGCCACTGACCATGCGATTACCGTTCTGCATCTTCCGTCGGCGCCAGCAAGGAAAAGAATCCTCGTCCAATAAGAAATTACAAGGAACCTTACATTTCGGGCACTCTAATAAGCGTGGAAGCACATTGTGGGACACTAACTATGACCACAGCACACCTGTACTAATTCTACACAATGCAACCTCGCTGAAAAGGCAGCCTTAAGACGCCATCTTCCGTGAACTACACTAGACAACTGATAGTCGCCTTCGAATGGGACCAAATTTCGTAATACGTCACAGTACTCCATACGGTGTCGACACTGCTCGAACGATAATGCGACATTTCACTGCTCCAGAGCGACTGCTAGAGACGTACTGCGGAATAATCACAACATATCTGGCCAAAAATCGACACTTTCGTGAAACATAAAATTTGTAATTTACGTTATAATGAATAGCTCCTTACATATCGGATGCCAATTATTGAACTACATGAAAAAAACGTAAATTAGCTACAAAGTACGGCGTGCACACACTTTACTCAACATGTAAACGTCACTGCAGACATTCGGATTTAGATTATGACATGTGCGAGACGTCTGCCACCGTTGGCGATGACGTGGCACAGACTAATAGCGAAATTCTGCTTCACCCGCTGAAGTCTCAGAACATCGATGCTATCTATGACCTCCTGAATGAGTGTTTCAGCTCTGCAATGGCTTGGTGTTATTGCTGTACACCTTATTTATAATATACCCCACAAGAAGGAGTCGCAAGTGCACAGATCCGGAGGATATGGCAGCCAATCGAGGCCCATACCAGTGGCTTCTGAGTACCTCAGAGCCAGAATGCGGTCCCCAAAGTGCTCCTCCAGGACGTGAAACACTCTCCTGCTTCGAGGGGGTCTAGTTCCGTCTTCCAAGAGCCACATCGTGTGGAAATTAGGGTCACTTTGGGTAACAGGGATGAAATCATCTTCCAAAACCATCATTCACCGTTTGGTAGTCACAGTACCATCAATTATTATAGCATAGATTATTCCGTGACTGGACACAGCACACCACACAGTCACCCACTGATGTGAAGAGACTTCTCGATAGCGAAATGTGGATTCTCAGTTCATCAGATGCACCAATTTTGCTTATTGAAGAACCCATCCAAATGAAAGTGGGCTTCGTCGCTAAACCAAAACAAATTCATAACAAAGTCCTGTTCGTCAATTCTGTGGACAATAGTGTTGGAGGAACGCAATCGCTGTTCCATGGCTATTGGGCTGAATGGCTGATGGGTCTGAGTTTTGTACGTAGATGCAGGTCTTAAACAACGATTTATCTTCCAGTTGATTCCCACCTGTTGTGCAGCTCGTCTGTTCGATTTCCTGGGCTGGTTGGAGACACAGCGCGTGTTTTCTCGATGTTTTCAGGTGTTTTCACCACTTTTGGACGACCGACATTCAAAAATGGTTCAAATGGCTCTGAGCACTATGGGACTCAACTGCTGTGGTCATAAGTCCCCTAGAACTTAGAACTACTTAAACCTAACTAACCTAAGGACAGCACACAACACCCAGCCATCACGAGGCAGAGAAAATCCCTGACCCCGCCGGGAATCGAACCCGGGAACCCGGGCGTGGGAAGCGAGAACGCTACCGCACGACCACGAGATGCGGGCGACGACCGACATTGCCAACACTGTCATCATGAACACTATCCGTTCTCTCATACTTGCGAATCAAATTTTTGATTGCTAGCGCACTTGGGGCGGTTTCTTCAGCTTGAACGCGGTCGCAAACTTCCTTCGAGCCGCTATACGCTCAGGCACGCTGTACTGTGACATTTTTATGTGCAAATGGCCGACAACAACAAAGCGCTTTCGCGTCCGCATACTAATTCCCATCATGCCCCGTGGCCAACATCGCAGTTTGCACGTCCTAACGCAAACAGTTCAAAATTTATGATTATCTTTCATATAGCTCAATAATTATCACCTTGCAAATTGAAGTTCTGCTCTTACTTTACTGCCTATTCACACTGTCGGAAATCTCACCATATTCGAGAATATAGCCGATTATTCATAACGTAAGTTATACATTTCATTGCTGTGCCACAAGCTAACTATAACTTTGCCACCACAATCGGGTTTTTTAAATTCACATTAAGAGGTTTCGCCCACTAACAAACTAATAGCTAACTTCTAACGTAAGCTAGACCTGTGGCTCAGCTTTAAATCAGTCTCTTACCACAACTAAATTTTCTGCTTTCACGTTCGATGGCTCCGCCAATTCACAACAAAACTGTTGCTTTCCAAATTAATCTAGGCCTCTGGGTATGCTATAGATAAGTCTTTCACCACAACCAGATTTTCTGCTTTCACATTCGTTGGCTTCGCCAACTCACAAACCAAACTGTTACATCCCAACATAACCTAGACCACTGGTTACGACACAGATCAAAATGTCACCAGGACCAGCTTGTAGGCTTTCACATTCGTTGGCTCCGTCAACTCACAACCAAACTGTTGCTTTCCAGCCTAACCTAGGCCCTTGACTACGTTACAGATCAGTCTGTCACCACAACCGGAATTTTTCTGCCAATTCAATCTGTGCTCTTATTTCCCAGCCTAACCACACCATTAAAAGTCGCGAGATATGCGGAAAATGTAGCCGAAAACAGCTTAACCACTCTCATAAAAATCTCGACCTATTCTTAGAAGAACGGCCAAATATTTGTAGCAACGGATAATATAAAATTCTCTGATTCACTTTCAGCAGTTTAATCCTAGATAACTAAACCCTTCAAAAATTGACGATTGCGGTTGGTACCAATTCGTCGTTCCCGTCAATATTTAGAGCAGTACAGTGCTCAGTAGAGAGTGCAAAACAGAGAATTTTATACTTATTTTGTATGTGACGTACCAGTGGAGACCTTATAATTATCTGGTGCATAAATCCGCCGGCCGGAGTGGCCGAGCGGTTCTAGGCGCTACAGTCTGGAATCGTGCGACCGCTACGGTCGCAGGTTCGAATCATGCCTCGGGCATGGATGTGTGTGATGTCCTTAGGTTAGTTAGGCTTAAGTAGTTCTAAGTTCTAGGGGACTGATGACCTCAGAAGTTAAGTCCCATAGTGCTCAGAGCCATTTGAACCATTTTTTGCATAAACCCTAAATTATGCCTTCCGTTAAATAAAATAGGGAGTAGTAAAATTTACGATCGCTTAGTAAACAGTTTCACAGTGGCCTGCCCTTTAATTTTATATTATTATGTTCTGTCGTTACGTCCATGCCGTACCATACCCTCGGAAATCGTGATAAGGAAACCATGACATATTCGGAATAAAAAGTCATATGTTCATGCACATAAAAGTAGCAAAGTCATTGCTTCATTCGTATCTACTTAAGATGTCGTCTTACGTCTCAGCCTAACATCTGCGACAAAAAATAGCTGCCAACATTTCTGAAAACCAGAACTGCTTATGAAGCCGTAGATCTATTTACACTCCTGGAAATTGAAATAAGAACACCGTGAATTCATTGTCCCAGGAAGGGGAAACTTTATTGACACATTCCTGGGGTCAGATACATCACATGATCACACTGACAGGCACATAGACACAAGCAACAGAGCATGCACAATGTCGGCACTAGTACAGTGTATATCCACCTTTCGCAGCAATGCAGGCTGCTATTCTCCCATGGAGACGATCGTAGAGATGCTGGATGTAGTCCTGTGGAACGGTTTGCCATGCCATTTCCACCTGGCGCCTCAGTTGGACCAGCGTTCGTGCTGGACGTGCAGACCGCGTGAGACGACGCTTCATCCAGTCCCAAACATGCTCAATGGGGGACAGATCCGGAGATCTTGCTGGCCAGGGTAGTTGACTTACACCTTCTAGAGCACGTTGGGTGGCACGGGATACATGCGGACGTGCATTGTCCTGTTGGAACAGCAAGTTCCCTTGCCGGTCTAGGAATGGTAGAACGATGGGTTCGATGACGGTTTGGATGTACCGTTCACTATTCAGTGTCCCCTCGACGATCACCAGTGGTGTACGGCCAGTGTAGGAGATCGCTCCCCACACCATGATGCCGGGTGTTGGCCCTGTGTGCCTCGGTCGTATGCAGTCCTGATTGTGGCGCTCACCTGCACGGCGCCAAACACGCATACGACCATCATTGGCACCAAGGCAGAAGCGACTCTCATCGCTGAAGACGACACGTCTCCATTCGTCCCTCCATTCACGCCTGTCGCGACACCACTGGAGGCGGGCTGCACGATGTTGGGGCGTGAGCGGAAGACGGCCTAACGGTGTGCGGGACCGTAGCCCAGCTTCATGGAGACGGTTGCGAGTGGTCCTCGCCGATACCCCAGGAGCAACAGTGTCCCTAATTTGCTGGGAAGTGGCGGTGCGGTCCCCTACGGCACTGCGTAGGATCCTACGGTCTTGGCGTGCATCCGTGCGTCGCTGCGGTCCGGT
Source organism: Schistocerca americana (assembly GCF_021461395.2). Taxonomy (NCBI): domain Eukaryota; kingdom Metazoa; phylum Arthropoda; class Insecta; order Orthoptera; family Acrididae; genus Schistocerca; species Schistocerca americana. Next base: position 285,889,383 of record NC_060124.1, read on the forward strand.
CCCAGGTCGACGGGCACGTGCACCTTCCGCCGACCACTGGCGACAACATCGATGTACTGTGGAGACCTCACGCCCCACGTGTTGAGCAATTCGGCGGTACGTCCACCCGGCCTCCCGCATGCCCACTATACGCCCTCGCTCAAAATCCGTCAACTGCACATACGGTTCACGTCCACGCTGTCGCGGCATGCTACCAGTGTTAACGACTGCGATGGAGCTCCGTATGCCACGGCAAACTGGCTGACACACGGCGGCGGTGCACAAATGCTGCGCAGCTAGCGCCATTCGACGGCCGACACCGCGGTTCCTGATGTGTCCGCTGTGCCGTGCGTGTGATCATTGCTTGTACAGCCCTCTCGCAGTGTCCGGAGCAAGTATGGTGGGTCTGACACACCGGTGCCAATGTGTTCTTTTTTCCATTTCCAGGAGTGTATTTCTGTATTGTATGTATAGTATAATTTTGCGTGCGCGCGACGGAACAGTCATTTTTCCATTGGTTGAACTGCTCGAGTCTGCTATGCTCGCTGTTATTGCCTAACTAGATCACGTGTTCAGCGCTCAGACTGTATAGCAAACGCACTTCACAAGCGCAATCTCGATTTCACAGTTTTCGAAGCTATCGTGTCGTACTTCGTGGATTTCACATTTATACTTGTTTATTGCGCAAATATGTTGTTTCAATGCTGCAGCGTGTTATAGATCTATCCAAGAGACATTCTTTTCTTCTCAATTTCTCGTCCTACAGTGCCTGAAACTGCGATATCGATACATAAAAATTTTACCGTTTCTTTGCAAACGTGAACATTAAAAATGCTGTGCATGCGAGTTAAAAGCTGAATATGTAACAAATGAGAAGCAGCACCAGTAAACAAACAAGAAATGGTTTCGGAGTTTCAGCTTCATTTGCTGTCAATACAAATACAGTAAAAGTGGAACTAAATGGATTACGAAAGCATGCTTTATACATCACTTCCTTCTCTTCATAGTTATTCTAAATATATCATCAAAAAATAAGTTCCATTAACGAGGCCACATGTGTCATATTACTAGAGCCAGTACGCATTTAAGAACAGAAAACATTCGAAATTGCCTTCACGACACTATGTTATTCATATAAGCATTGTAATTATTAGTATTTAAAACAGTTGTTGCGTGCACACGACGAAAATAATGAGTAAGGAGCAAACGTATGCAGTAGTCGTTTAATGTTTTGAGCTATTTAAGATGGCGCCAGGTCACGCCCACTCTGTCTCCAAAACAACGTACGGCGTAAATTTCCCTTCTATTTGCACCGCCATACTTGTATTACGCGATGTTAGCGGCAGAAATATACCAAACTTAAGCGCCACTGGTTGCAACATGTGAAGTATTTGCCCCTTCATCATCTTTTCGTACGCTAGGAAATAAACAGCCAACGATCTACATTCATTACGTATATACCAATTTGTAACAAGCCAGATATGGGCTGTGTGACAAGGAAGAATATGAATGTTATTGCTCCTCGTTTCAGTCGCAGCCATTTAAGCTGCTCTCTTAGGTTCCTGCCTAACCGCACTTTTATACGGAAATAAATAGCCGAATATTTATTTCATCCTCGTTTGCTAATTAGACGGAAATGTAAACAGCACCGAATATTGCAGAACATATTTGTATTCAAAAGAAAATTCCAGAATGTGTTAACAACACTAACATGAAGGTGCAAAAAAGTTGCATCAATTGGAGCGCGAACCTACATCCTTCAGGTCTACAATGCGGGAGATTATCCGTTGAGCGAGGCATCTGTTGCGATTTTTGCCGCTGCTGTTTCGATAGTCGTACTCTCTCTTAATGGCTCATAGTGTTGATGAGTCATTAACTGATACTTTATTGTAAGAATGACGTGTTTGTGATAAATCTTTAATGCACCGTCACCTTGAAACGGCATACTGCAAGTTACAATACAAAACAGCTAAATATGTCAGAGTCAAGGGGTGTCTGCTGCATCGATTCAAAGATAGTACAGCAGTACGGTGTAATACTCTCTGGCCGTAAACAGAAATGGATAATTCTGCCGTTAACGTACACTCAGTCTATATGTATTTACATTCTAACCGAGTATATCGTAGAAATTCAGCATCTCTGCAAATAAAACAAAAGAACTAAGAATGTAATGTAAATATTTTTGTGGCTCGTCCACGCGGGATAAGTCGGTAAAAGCTTGTTTCGCCAGTGAATAATCGTACAGATTTTGAAAAATTAAATACACAATAGTGGCGTTGTAATATGAAGCAAAATGACTGTCCATTGTGAAAACTCATCATGACTCATAACGGCAATGGTATTTATTGGTTATTTACTCTTGTCCTGTATCATGTAGCATCACCCGACAGGACACTGTCATCAAAAATAGTGACAAGCGTACAAGCAGCTGGGAAAGCGGCACAGAAACCGAAGGCAGCACGCGCTCTCTGCTTCCAGCACTGGAGCGTCGGTGGCGCACCAATTAGAGGACCGTTCGCCACCAAACCGAATGCCTTCAAGTACACCGCCATTATACAGACTGGAGCAGTTCGGTGCTCAGGGGTGGTCATCGCTTCGAAGTGGGTGCTCTCTTCCACCCAATGTTTTGTCGAAGAGGACGGTAAGTCCTAATGAGTTTACATTTTTGCTATTATTTAGTTCAAGTGGAAAGTTTGTCGGTCTGCTACCTTAAGCGAAAATTGCACTGTCTCTCCGACGTCGTACTTCACATTTGTTAGTTTCACGAACTCACAACCTTCCTGTCACATTTCAACTTAACCACAACCCCGTAAGTCGTGACACAATCCGAAAAAACAATAAAATACTTGTGACGACAACGAAGCAGAAAATGGTTTCTAATTTCTATTTCAGTGTTGGAAATTCATTGTCTCTTTTCTCGCCCGTCGTTGGTTACGTTAAGGATCATCATATGTTGTCTAACTCTTTAAGCGATAATAACCACTCTAGTCCGTGTAAGTTTTTATTTGCTCACCTCATTTTAGCCATAATGAATCTGACAACGTTTCTCGGTGCGTCCTGTAGTGTTGTTGATACGGGATGAGCGAGCATAGCGTTCTTCTGACCACAGATATCTGAACCCGGGGAACGTTCAGCTGAATTCTCACACACTTCCGCACCAGCCTCCGTTCTTTGTAGCCGGATTGTTTGTGACCGCCTGGCTTTTATCGCACATACAGTCATTTTACTTAAGTCCCTTTCACGCAGAATTTCCAACCAAGAGAGAAGAACAAACACCCTGCAGCTGACCATCGTTACTTTCTTGTCTCTCAGCATTTTACGTAAAGTCCCACGGGAACGAAGGACTGACGACCAACCTAGACGTTTAGTCCCTTTAAGCCCGTCATCGTCTTCACCACCTTTTGTATCATGACTGGAACGAGCGCTCCGAAATATTTTGCATAAGACTTTTATCCATTGTGGATGTGGAACACTGCGACTGTGGTGTGAAAAGGTTTTCAGAAATTACTGCAACCAGTCGCTAGGCAGCTCGAAACCGGTCATGGTTAAATAAAATACATCTACATAAAAGGCGACTGGTTGCAGTAATTTCTGAAAACCTTATATTTTGCATAGTTTCAGTATTTCCGAATGCTTCTCAGATTAATAGTTTTCCTTTTAGTGCATGATTCAGGTTTTACGTTTACTTCAGTTATAGTAGTCTATGTTTATCTGACACTACAATAGCGAAGCCATAATCACAGTATATAAAATTTCTTTTTTTTTTAAATGGGGTTACATTAGCGGTTTCAACGAACTACGTCGTCATTTTCAAATATAAAACATCAGTTGGACAGTGTACAATGGGAATTACGACCACATATCTTTAAAAAAATTACGAGAAATAATGAGACCAGGCAAACGAGGCAATGGTGGCACAACCAAGTCACTACAAGTTATGACCATGTTTGCCCAAATGTTCATTCCATGTCCAAACGTAGAATAGATAAAAACTACACTAGGATAAAAACTGCCAAGAACTTTTGCTATGTGTCCTACTGTAACACAGCGATAGTATGGCTCATATAAATTCACAAGTCTGAAAATTAATTTTTTTTTCTTGATTGTAATTTCATTCCCCTGCCCCATATGGGCAGGGGAGGGCTGGTAGCGGCACAGTCCACCACTCTGCAGCCAATTGGCTTTACAAAAATACAGAAGGGTGACTACATAAAAAGGGGGGATACAAGGGGGGACATAAAAAACACAGTAAATGGAGATGATGGGAGTTAAAATATACACTAAGATGAGGACATGCACTGTGAGACAGTTAAAAAGTTGACAAAGTTAAGAGAGGGAGGTGGTGCAGAAGGGGGAAAGCTGCTCAGGGGAAGGGAGGGGAATGGGAGGGGAGGGACCCTGAGGAGGAGGCAGGAGGAAGGCGGGGTTAGAGTTGGTTGGAGGGGTAGACGTCAGGGCAAAGCTCATCGTCCAGGAGGAGTATGTGCCGGAAGTTGCGTTGGGGAAGGAGGCAGAGAGCATGGTAATGGGGAGAGGGCGGGATACAAAGGTAAAGGCGCGGAAATTGGGTAGGGGTGGAGGGAAAGGGGGTGAAAATTAAATTTTCTTTTTTTTTTCATTGCTGTGATTTCATTCCCCTGCCCCATATTGGCAGGGGAGGTCTGTCAGTGGGACAATCTGCCACTCTTCAGCCAAGTGACATGACAGCTAATAAAGAAGATAATTATACCGATAAAGGCTATAAAAAGGGGGAGATAAAAACAGAGTAAGGAGAGATAGTGGAGATAAAAATACGCTGACATGGAGACATTCATGGGGGAACAATTAAAAAAGTCGACACAAAGTTAAAAAAAAACGTTGGCGATTTATAGAGCACAAAAGGGCACTGAAGTCACAGGCACAGGTTAAAATTTGGCTACAGTATTAAAAACACTCCAGAACAAGACACTTTAAAACCACTTGAAGAGAGGAAGCACACACGACGAAGAATAAAACTGCCAGGAGGGACCTGCCGAGGGAGAGGTCTGAGAGGATGGAAGAGGAGGGGAGAGCAAGGTGCAACAGGGGAGGGGGCGGGGTGAAAAGAATAGGGGCGTCAGGGGGTGCACCAAGAGGCAGGAGACAGGTGGGGGAGGGGATGAAGAGGGAAGACAAGGCAGGAGGCAGAATAACCTCATAGTAAGTGTATCAAGCACAGCGAGTTTCCATATGGAATGCAGCACATAATTTTACTAAGTTCCGAGAAAATAATGTCAAAACACACTGTACTTCCATGTAGGACTGACAAACTACTAACTTGCAAAATAATATTGCTCCATTTGCCTGGTAACCCATTCTGTCACTAGAGGCCATGAACGTAGTATATGAACATACTATTTCTATACTACTTTCATGGCATCTAGTGAGAGAGACCATGAATATAGTATATGAACATACTATTTCTATACTACTTTCATGGCCTCTAGTGACAGAAGGGGTTACCAGGCAAATGGAGCAATGTTATATTAGCAAGTTGGTAGCGTGTCAGTCCTACATGAAAGTACAGTGTGTTTCTTCGAGATTCTTTTTTCGAAACATTGTAAAATTATGTGCTGCTTTCCATATGGAAGCTTGCTGTGCTTGATAGACTTTCGATGAGGTTATTATATGTGTTTTTCTCATGGGAGCTTGCGCCATGACAATGATTAAATACACACACTGTATATGTGTTTAATTTTCAGATTTGTGAATTTATATCAGCCATATGCTCGTTGTATCACAGAAGGACACATAGCAAGAATTCTTAGCATATTTTACTCTGGTATAGTTTTTATCTATTTTACATTAGAACATGGAATGAACGTCTGAGCAAGCATGGGCATAACTTGTAGTGACTTGGTTGTGCCACCATTGCCTCAGTTGCTTGGTCTCATTATTTCTCGTATTTTTTGTAAGATGTATGGTCATAATTCCTATTGTATATTCTCCAAGTGATGTTTTAGACTTGGAAATGACGCATTAGTTCGTTGAAACCGGTAATGCAACCCTTTTTTTTAAAAAAAAAAAAAAAAAAAAAAAATTACTGTGACTATGACTTCACTATTTTAGTGCGAAACAAACATTTAAGTTATATTTTGGTCACACTCCTTACCACAATTATGTGGGAATATAGAACAACAGTATATATTATTTGAATTTCCTCTCGTACAAGACTAGTCCCATCATCTACAGTGGCGCACAGGGCGAAGGGAGTGGCAATTTCGATGTCCCTGCCGGTCAACATCAATAAAAACCGGCTGTACAGCTGCTACATAAAGATACAGTTTCCTCTCAAACATCTCCAGGATCTTTGGCGGTCGTTAGAGCTGTATCTGGAATACACGTGAAGATGAGAAAAATGGAGATGTCTCGGCCTTTCCCAGCACAGAAAATAGGAATAAATGGTAAAGCGAGGTTAGTCTGGAATTAAGAAGCCCAAAAACTCCATTTCATTAGTTTACCAAAGATCACCTGTTATTAACGTTTCAAATGTACCTGGTCCTCAAGTAACGCAGCTGCTGCTTCTGGTGCTCGTCAACAAAATGTTCGAAAAATTGTTTCTTTAGAGTGTGTAACGACTCAGAGGACTCATAACGTCTACGGACTTACAGATAGCGGTCCGCAAATAGTTTATATGGAAAGTTTGGATAGAACCCTGTATCCTACGGTTCTAGGAAAATTTTTCCATATTTCCTTACCTGAACTGAAGAATGCTATAATTAATACATCTTCTGTCGGACAATCTAAGCGAAGGTTGAATTAAAAACTCCAGAAAAATCCAGTTTCGTGGTAAAAAGCGAAGTAGTAAAGCCAAAGGATATAGGCACTAACAGTCCTTTTTTGTTATTCACAAACAGGGAGTAATAAGAAAAGTTGATACAAATATTGAAGAAGCAGAGATTTTGGAAGTCGTGCAGTATAAAATTCTCGTTATTGGCCGTAGCAGGGTTACTAAGCAATACGTTATGGATGGTAAAGAAGCAACTGTCAAACTGCAAATCTGCTGGTTGACTTTCGACTCTCAAACTTCACCAGACACTGCGTCTAGTCATGGAACTAGAGGTCCTTCAGATTCTTGTGCGCCATCTGTCAGCCAGTGCTTTAAATGCCTCCCTTAATGACTCATCAGCAGTGTCAGTATCAGATGAGATGCGCAAATGTAGCGGGACTCAGTCTGCAGAATCCTGTGCCTCGGCTATTGCTATTTGTGCTTATTGTGGTGGTCAACCCCCTTCCACGGATCGGTCGTGTCCTCAATATCGTTGACGGCGAAAGTCAGGAACTAGCTACGTTGAATATCATAGACTTCAGGGACGCGCTGAACATGACTCGTATGCCAACCTTCGCTTCCGTCACATGGAGACAGCAACATTTCTACCCTGGGCCGATCGTATCTGCTCAGACAAACCGCAACGCGCCAGATTACCAAAGCAAAGAACTTTTCCCGCGGCTGCCCGATATAGTATATTGAAGTAAACAAATCCCCTTAAATAATTTGTGACTAGACTTTTACTGTCTGCAAGTACTATGTTTATCTGTTTACCTACAACAGAAGTAACAGTGACATCATTTACATATACTTGAAATATCAGCTTTTTGTAGTACTCATAAGCAATGTATATTTGTTCACCATTCAGATTAAAAATATAATACCTGCGCTCATCGGTCATTATATATATTAATGCAGGTACATCATCATCAGAGTGGCTGAAGGATAAGAGGAGTAACAGAACAACTTTTTTTAAGAAGCTTTCCGTTTACATACTGTAAAGGATGGACAGTAATAAAACCGACAAACTGCAGGTACGGATTTCTGACTGGAAATGCAGGAAAAAACAATCCTATGAACATGTGCGCGGAAGTGCATCGTTGCCACGGTAGATGGCGCTGACGAATGACACTTCCTCTGACCACGTGCTGTGTGTTCCTTGTGTTTGCTGACTGTGTGATTGACGCAGCGTACTGTAAGAGCAGAACAGTCCGGTGTTCATGTCGGGGACAGGCCGAGGTGGTGTTCGTGTGCGGCCAAGCAGATGGAAACGGTCCAAAGACAGCTCGGCTGCACCAAAACGAGTTCTCTCACAGACATCGACCACGCCACACAATATTTCAAGCCCTTTTAGGCCGTTTGTGTGATAGTGGGTCCTTTCAGACAGGCGAACGTGCGGGGAGACGGTGGACTGTGAGTACACCAGATTTGGAGGACCTGGTTCTACAGGATGTTGAAACGAACCCCAGTACAAGCTCCAGCCAAGTGGCCCGCCAACATGGTGTAAATCGAGGTACGATTATGTGTATCCTGCATGTCCCATTCCTCTCAATCCCACGGAGGCACTTTGAACATTTCTTGTAACGCTCACTGTGTTCCGAGACGATTCGTTGTCGTTGTACGTAGAGCGTGCCTTACCGAACCTTCTTTCCTGCACTTCCAGTCAGGAATCCAGCCCTGCAGTTTGTCGGTTTTATACTGACGGGAAAAAATCCGCAACAGCAAGTAGTCATGCGACATACACGAAAGTTATATGTGATCGGAGGCTTTCTCGGCGTATGTGTTGTTTCCAGGGCTCTCGGGTGTCCAGCCGGATGCGATCGTTGGAGTCCCACGATATTTCGGCGACTAACCTTTCCGCCATCATCAGGTGGTTCTGATGGAATGATCATCAGAACCACCTGATGATGGCGGAAAGGTTATTCACCGAAATATCGTGGGACTCCAACGATTGCATCTGGCTGGACACCCGAGAGCCCTGGAAACTACACGGAAGTTGCTAGGCGTGTTTCTACATCTAAAAGAAGATGTCTATTCAAACTTCGAGCAAGCCACGTAAGAGCGGCTCTAGGGTGTTTGCTTTAAATACACGCTGTAACGCACGTGAGCGTTAGTCACGTTAGATAGCAGGCGGCGTGTTGATGTTAGTCGACAATGCCTTTAAGGCGACATAGACGCCATTGTCAACACTTCACTGAGTTTGAACGACGCCGTGTGTTAGGCCTACGAGAAGGTGGATTTCCTTGTGCGATAGTGCAGGAAGACTTGGCAGGAATGTCGCCACTCTGCACGGTTGCCGGCAGCTGTGTCACGAGAACGTACGGTCGCAGGGAGACCGGGCTTAGGACGGCCACGTGGTGCTGCCGAGAGGGACGCACAGTGCGTTCGGCGTATGGCTCTGGCGCGTCGTACTGCACCGGTCACAGATCGGTTACTTCAAGGACGGCTCCGACCCAAGTGCCTGTAGCCTGCATTCGACTGACCCCAAACCACGGCCATTTGCAACTTCATTAGCGTCCAGGGAGAGCTCATTAGAGAACAGGGTCGAGGTCTGTCTCGTGAAAGCTGGTTCTGCCTCGGTTCCGATGATGCCCGTCTGTTGGTTAGGAGGCCGGTTCAGGACCTACAGTCAGCCTATCTGCACGCTAGACACACTGGACCTACACCTGGAGTTGTGGTGTGAGGTGCGATTTCGTATGACAGTGGCAACAATCCCACGCAATCTCACTGCAAATTTGTACGTCAATCTGCTGATTCGACCTGTTGTGCTGCCATTCAAGAACAGCATTCCAGTGGGTGTTTTCCAACAGGATAAAGCTCGCCCACATGCCGCTGTTGTAATCAGACATACTCCACAGAGTGTCAACATATCGTCTTGGCCTGCTCCATCATCAGATCTGTCTCCATTAGAGCACATACGGGACGTACCCGGACGACAACTCCAGCGTCATCCAGAGCCAGCGTTGACCGTCCGTGTACTGACCGACCAGCTGAAAGAGGCATGGATCTCCATCCCATAAACTGACATCTGGCACCTGTCCAACGCAACTCATCCACTTTAAGGATTCGAATCAGCTTACGCTCGAGTCGAGTGCCTCCACACACGCGTGCGTAAGCCACCTTGGTCATGGAGATGGGTGCTCAGTGTGTGTCATGTCTCAGTAGATAGTTTTCTTCTAGATAACTGGTTGAACATGGTACACCTTTCAAAATTCTACAGAAAATTGACATCAGTAATGTGGGCCTGTAATTCAGTGGGTCATTCATATTTCCTTTCTTGCTACTGGTGTAACCTGTGTAACTCTCCACTCTGGTAGCAATCTTTCATCGAGCAAGCAGAAAGGAAAGTACTTTGTGTACAGGTGTACAGTCTAGATTGGAGGCCTTGCCCTTATTAAGTGATTTGCATTGCTTTGCTACTCCGAGGATATCTGCTTCTCATTTACTCACGTTGGCAGCAGTTCTTGATTCGAAATCTGGAATATTTACGTCATCTTCTATGGTGACGGAATTATATATATATATATATATATATATATGGTGGTTCATCTGAAGTTTAGGATGAGATTATCTGGAAAACTATACATCGGGTAAAAATAGTGGGTAAGACAAGTTCGTAAGCTCAAAGGGAGACATCAAATGATACTACACATGACCCCTAGCCCCCGCCCCCTTGGGTGAGGCGGGGGGCAAATTTTAAATCTTAAATGGAAACTCCAATTTTTTTATTGCAGTTTCGGATTCCCCATAAAACAGTAATCAAGTTTTGTCTGAAACATTTTTTAAACCATTGACAGATGGCGCTGAAATCGAGAAAAATTAAAATTGGGGAAGAAATCCGATTTATTTAGAATGATCCGATAAGGACGCGTCGAATCGATACAAAATGTTCACCAATTCTTTCGTTACGCCAAATTAAACTATTTCTGTACCCCCCCCCCCCCACACACACACACATTTTTTGATTGAGGGAGGCGAAATGGTATTAAAATCTCGTTGTGGAACTCTTCATAATTGCATTACTCACCCGCCTGTGGCGCTACCATAGCCCAGTATAAAGGTCGGTGCAATGTGATCAGACGTCATTTCACTTTCAGATTGTGAACCGTAAACATCAACTGACGAAAGTAATTTATTCTTTAGCGGAACATGGCTCACTATCCTCCTACAGAGATTGTTGATGTGATGTTAATTTTAGGTGAATGCCATAACAATTACGCTGCAGCTGCGCAATTGTATGCGGATCGTTTCCAAAACGGACGACATCCAAGCAAAAACATTATTGGAAATTTCACTCAACGAGCTCAAAATGGTTACATGCACCATCCACCTCGTAATCGCGAATACATTGAAAATAACGCTCGTACCCTTACCGTTCTCGCCTGTGTTCAACTGGATCCCGAAATTAGTAGTCTTGCGATTCAGAGACAAACAGGAATACCGAACTGACACAGGTTTTAATGCAAAAAGATATGCAAATACGTGTGCAATTGTGCCAATGGGCCTTGGAAATGATAAGAGGTGTCAATGATTTTTTTAGATACGTTATGTTCACCGATGAAGCCACATTCAAAAACAATGGCGAATTAAATAAATGGTTCAAATAGCTCTGAGCACTACAGGACTTAACTTCTGAGGACATCAGTCCCCTAGAACTTAGAACTACTGAAACCTAACTAACCTACGGACATCACACACATCCACGCCCGAGGCAGGATTCGAACCTGCGATGTAGCGGTCGCGCGGTTCCAGGCTCAAGCGTTTAGAACCGCTCGGCCACTCCGGCCGGCAATGGCGAATTAAATCGTCATGATTTTCATTATTGGTCCCCTGTCAATCCACACTGGCAGAGACCCCTTGACAATCAACACAAATGATCGTTAATGATCTGGTGTGGAATGTTAAACGGTTACTTGATAGGAGCGTATTTGTTTGACCGAAATGTTAATGGGGAATCTTATTTACAACTTCTCCGCGATGATTTGTTGGAGCTAATGGAAGATGTTGATTTAGAAGCTAGGCAACGAATGTGGTTCCAACAGGACGGAGCAGCTCCCCATTATGTTAAAAATGTGCGGGCCGTTTTAAATTTACGGTACCCTGGTCGGTGGGTAGGACGCGGCGGACCAATTCAGTGGCCTCCACGATCACCAGACCTAACATCTCCTGATTTTTACTTGTGGGGTTATTTAAAAAATATTGTTTATGAAAGACAGCCCACAACCCGAAACAAGATGGAGCAACGCATTCGAAGAGCGTGTGCAGCCATACCATGGGATGTGCTGCTCAAAACTGTGGGCAACTTTCGCAGACGATTCACTTTATGCATTGAAGCAAATGGAGATAATTTTGAACAATTTCTTCGTGGCTAATGTCATTAATTAAGCACCCAAAATTGTGAAAGGCAAGGGGACTGACACTAATGAAGCACCCCAACAAGTGAGAGGTAAGGGGACTCACGCTAATGAAGCACCCCATGGGAACATCATTCTACTACGTCCATGTCGTTGTTCATTGGTAACGCTAAAATTGGATACAGTAAATTTTGTACAAAAATAGCTTAATTTGGCGTAACGGAAAAATTGGTGCACATATTTTATCGATTTGATGCGTCTTTCTCGGATAATTCGAAATAAATCAGAGTTCTTCCCCAATTTTACGTTTTTCTCGATTTCAGCACCATCTGTCAATGGTTTAAAAAAATGTTTGAGACAAAACTTGATTTTTTTTATCCAGAATGCGAATCTGCAATACAAAATGGGTGTTTCCATTTAAGATTTAAAAGTTGCACCCTGCCCCACTTGTCTTACCCACTATTTTTGCCCGATGTATAGTTTTTGAGATAATCTCATCCGAAACTTCAGATGGACCACCCTGTATATATATTCCAACTTTTTATGTAGGCCCATATTTTATAGGTGTAACTGTGTTGGATTTTCCAAAATTCTGTCACCAAAGAAAGTATATATACATGGTGAGTAGCCACTTTCCTTACAGTCATTCATAGAAATCATTAACAACAACTTTTCATACAACTGTAAGCAACTTACCTGCCGAAAAGAGTAATTCATGAGTTAACACTATGAGGACTGCATGCAGGCTGCCTACAAGGATTTCCAAGGCCAAAACGGCCCCATGGTTGTTTATTTACATGTCTTTGCGTTGAATATGGATGACACTGACTTAAATTACTTGCCTTTGACCTAATTTTTGACTAATATTTATCTTTTCCCCTCATGAACCATGGACCTTGCCGTTGGTGGGGAGGCTTGCGTGCCTCAGCGATACAGATGGCCGTACCGTAGGTGCAACCACAACGGAGGGGTATCTGTTGAGACGCCAGACAAACATGTGGTTCCTGAAGAGGGGCAGCAGCTTTTTCAGTAGTTGCAGGGGCAACAGTCTGGATGCTTGACTGATCTGGCCATGTAACATTAACCAAAACGGCCTTGCTGTGCTGGTACTGCGAACGGCTGAAAGCCAGGGGAAACTACAGCCGTAATTTTTCCCGAGGACATGCAGCTTTAGTGTATGATTAAATGATGATGGCGTCCTCTTGGGTAAAATATTCCGGAGGTAAAATAGTCCCCCATTCGGATCTCCGGGACTACTCAGGAGGACGTCGTTATCAGGAGAAAGAAAACTGGTGTTCTACGGATCGGAGCGTGGAATGTCAGATCCCTTAATCGGGCAGGTATGTTAGAAAATTTAAAAAGGGAAATGGATAGGTTAAAGTTAGATATGGTGGGAACTAGAGAAGTTCGGTGGCAGGAGGAACAAGACTTTTGGTCAGGTGATTACAGGGTCATAAATACAAAATCAAATACGAGTAATGCAGGAGTAGGTTTAATAATGAATAAAAAAATAGGAGTGCGGGTTAGCTACTACAAACAGCATAGTGACCGCATTATTGTGGCCAAGATAGACACAAAGCCCATGCCTACTACAGTAGTACAAGTATATATGCCAACTAGATCTGCAGATGATGAAGAAATAGATGAAATGTATGACGAGATAAAAGAAATTATTCAGGTAGTGAAGAGAGACGAAAATTTAATAGTCATGGGTGGCTGGAATTCGTCAGTAGGAAAAGGGAGAGAAGGAAACATAGTAGGTGAATATGGATTGGGGGGAAGGAATGAAAGAGGAAGTCGCCTTGTAGAATTTTGCACAGAGCATAACTTAATCATAAAAGGAGGCTGTATACCTGGAAGAATCCTGGAGATACTAAAAGGTATCAGATAGATTGTATAATGGTAAGACAGAGATTTAGGAACCAGGTTTTAAATTGTAAGACATTTCCTGGGGCAGATGTGGATTCTGACCACAATCTATTGGTTATGAACTGCAGATTCAAACTGAAGAAACTGCAAAAAGGTGGGAATTTAAGGAGATGGGACCTGAATAAACTGAAAGAACCAGAGGTTGTAGAGAGTTTCAGGGAGAGCATAAGGGAACAATTGACAGGAATGGGGGAAAGAAATACAGTAGAAGAAGAATGGGTAGCTCTGAGGGATGAAGTAGTGAAGGCAGCAGACGATCAAGTAGGTAAAAAGACGAGGGCTAATAGAAATCCTTGGGTAACAGAAGAAATATTGAATTTAATTGATGAAAGGAGAAAATATAAAAATGCAATAAATGAAGTAGCCAAAAAGGAATACAAACGTCTCAAAAATGATATCGACAGGAAGTGCAAAATGGCTAAGCAGGGATGGCTAGAGGACAAATGTAAGGATGTAGAGGCTTGTCTCACAAGGGGTAAGATAGATACTGCCTACAGGAAAATTAAAGAGACCTTTGGAGAGAAGAGAACCACTTTTATGAATATCAAGAGCTCAGATGGCAACCCAGTTCTAAGCAAAGAAAGGAAGGCAGAAAGGTGGAAGGAGTATATAGAGGGTTTATACAAGGGCGATGTACTTGAGGACAATATTATGGAAATGGAAGAGGATGTAGATGAAGACGAAATGGGAGATAAGATACTGCGTGAAGAGATTGACAGAGCACTGAAAGACCTGAGTCGAAACAGGGCCCCGGGAGTAGACAACATTCCATTAGAACTACTGATGGCCTCAGAAGAGCCAGTCATGACAAAACTCTACCATCTGGTGAGCACGATGTATGAGACAGGCGAAATATCCTCAGACTTCAAGAAGAATATAATAATTCCAATCCCAAAGAAAGCAGGTGTTGACAGATGTGAAAATTGCCGAACTATCAGTTTAATAAGTCACAGCTGCAAAATACTAACGCGAATTCTTTACAGACGAATGGAAAAACTGGTAGAAGCGGATCTCGGGGAAGATCAGTTTGGATTCCGTAGAAATGTTGGAACACGTGAGGCAATACTAACCTTACGACTTATCTTAGAAGAAAGATTAAGAAAAGGCAAACCTACGTTTCTAGCATTTGTAGACTTACAGAAAGCTTTTGACAATGTTAACTGGAATACTCTCTTTCAAATTCTGAAGGTGGCAAGGGTAAAATACAGGGAGCGAAAGGCTATTTACAATTTTTACAGAAACCAGGTGGCAGTTATAAGAGTCGAGGGGCATGAAAGGGAAGCAGTGGTTGGGAAAGGAGTGAGACAGGGTTGTAGTCTCTCCCTGATGTTATTCAATCTGTACATTGAGCAAGCAGTAAAGGAAACAAAAGAAAAATTCGGAGTAGGTATTAAAATTCATGGAGAAGAAGTAAAAACTTTGAGGTTCGCCGATGACATTGTAATTCTGTCAGAGACAGCAAAGGACTTGGAAGAGCAGTTGAACGGAATGGACAGTGTCTTGAAAGGAGGATATAAGATGAACATCAACAAAAGCAAAACGAGGATAATGGAATGTAGCCAAATTAAGTCGGGTGATGCTGAGGGAATTAGATTAGGAAATGAGACACTGAAAGTAGTAAAGGAGTTTTGCTATTTAGGGAGTAAAATAACTGATGGTGGTCGAAGTAGAGAGGATATAAAATGTAGACTGGCAATGGCAAGGAAAGCGTTTCTCAAGAAGAGAAATTTGTTAACATCGGGTATAGATTTAAGTGTCAGGAAGTCGTTTCTGAAAGTATTTGTATGGAGTGTAGCCATGTATGGAAGTGAAACATGGACGATAACTAGTTTGGACAAGAAGAGAATAGAAGCTTTCGAAATGTGGTGCTACAGAAGAATGCTGAAGATAAGGTGGGTAGATCACGTAACTAATGAGGAGGTATTGAGTAGGGTTGGGGAGAAGAGAAGTTTGTGGCACAACTTGACTAGAAGAAGGGATCGGTTGGTAGGACATGTTTTGAGGCATCAAGCGATCACAAATTTAGCATTGGAGGGCAGCGTGGTGGGTAAAAATCGTAGAGGGAGACCAAGAGATGAATACACTAAGCAGATTCAGAAGGATGTAGGTTGCAGTAGGTACTGGGAGATGAAGAAGCTTGCACAGGATAGAGTAGCATGGAGAGCTGCATCAAACCAGTCTCAGGACTGAAGACCACAACAACAACAACAACATTTATCTTTTGAAAAGTTTTTATTTAATTAAGCGTCATAAATGTTAGTCTGAATGCCGAAATAGTGAATAGGGTCTTACATACATCCAGTATTAATAAAATAAATACTTGATATACGTGTTTCACACACAATTATTACACACACACACACACACACACACACACACACACACACACTCCACCAGACTTCACTGCTGTTTGTTGCTGCCTTTATCACACTATACTCATCTTCGCTTCTCACATTTCCCACACACTGCTTTCTCACGACTTGAACAAACAGTAGCAATATGATTTCCTTCGCATGAGATACGTATTTTACACTTCTCTCTCTCTATGTCTCCTTGTTGCCCTCTGTCATTCATCTTTAGAGTCTGCTTGATCTTGGTCCGGCTCTTTATTTCTTGCTGCTACATACTACTCTTGCACAAATCAAA
Organism: Schistocerca americana; assembly: GCF_021461395.2. Taxonomy (NCBI): domain Eukaryota; kingdom Metazoa; phylum Arthropoda; class Insecta; order Orthoptera; family Acrididae; genus Schistocerca; species Schistocerca americana. The sequence goes on from NC_060124.1 coordinate 285,906,078, forward strand.
CATATACTTCCGCCTACTAATTCGCTTACGAGTCACTTCCTTATACAACATCCAGTAAACTATGGTAGCCAAACCAATAATACTGTGGAATACAAGCATTGGCCAAAGTCCTGCGCCGACTTTCGAGGAACACATTCTTGCCATTTTATGCACAACGTCGATCCCGAGTGAATTGCTACCAGTTATGACATTCACACTCTTACCAATGTGTGGTTCCATAAGCTGGAGAATAATTTGACCCACGTCTTGGTCAGCTTGCCGAAGGGGGTCAGCAACAGTGTATGGGAATCCACTAAGAATGCTAGAAGCACATACAAGTAACCAGAATTCATACCAAACTTGTCTGACTTGCTTGCAAACTATTGTGTGGATGGGCATCTTGTTTTACGCGGCAAAAGTTGTTCATCAGTGGTAATATAAGGTTTTACTTTATAATATGACGCACTGGTTTTATTAAAGTAATCTAAATTCTCTGAACAAAAATAAATTTGTCAGTTTTGAAGCGTTCAGTTCTAGTGAACTTGATGACAGACCTAACATACTACATAATTTCCATAATTCTGTTTCTCCCCATAGATGGTCTGAGAAATGGACAACGCTATACTGTTACCATAAGCTTTTCGGAGGCAAATTCTTTCTCCCATACACTCGTCTTGTATATGTCACGATGACAAAAGCATCGAATGATTCAAAGTTTTCTGTCCAGGAAGCGTCTTAAGTTCGGTGACGAGACTCCGTTTTATGATGTGGCGCATCATGGAAGCACTGAAAACTAGTCGCCAAGCGCTAAGATGTTTCCCATTCTGAATTTTCCTTTTAGCCTATGATGTTGATCCTGGGCTCTAGCAAAATGTTATGGCAGCCTGAAAACATATGAAAGAATTACTATATTTTTGTATAACGTATAATGTACTACGTAGTATTATATGAGTGTATTTGTTGTTGTTCTTCTTGTTGTTGTTGTCTTCAGTCCTGAGACTGGTTTGATGCAGCTCTCCATGCTACTCTATCCTTTGCAAGCTTCTTCATCTCCCAGTACCTACTGCAACCTACATCCTTCTGAATCTGCTTAGCGTATTCATCTCTTGGTCTCCCTCTACGATTTTTACCCTCCACTAAGCCCTCCAACGCTAAATTTGTGATCCCTTGATGCCTCAGAACATGTCCTACCAACCGGTGCCTTCTTCTTGTCAAGTTGTGCCACGAACTCCTCTTCTCCCCAATTCTATTCAATACCTCCTCATTAGTTACGTGATCTACCCACCTAATCTTCAGCATTCTTCTGTAAAGCTGCATGCCCTCGGGAAAAATTACGGCTGTAGTTTCCCCTTGCTTTCAGCAGTTCGCAGTACCAGCACAGCAAGGCCGTTTTGGTTAGTGTTGCAAGGCCAGATCAGTCAATCATCCAGACTGTTGCCCCTGCAACTACTGAAAAGGCTGCTGCCCCTCTTCAGGAACCACGCGTTTGTCTGGCCTCTCAACAGATATCCCTCCGTTGTGGTTGCACCTACGGTACGGCCATCTGTATCGCTGAGGCACGCAAGCCTCCCCACTAACGGCAAGGTCCATGGTTCATGGGGGTAGGCCTGTCATGTTATGAAGTTATATACTGAGTTGTTACTACCATTATTTATTATTTATTGTACAACTTGTATATTGTAGTGGAGTTATAATTTTACAAATTGTAACTCTACATAGAGAACAGCCATGTTACTGACCTGCATTACAATCCACGGGTAAAATTTTCCACACAGCCCCCATATTTTGCTATTTTTTTTCTCCTCAGTACCTTTTTGTTGCCCAGTACCGATTTTTGATGACGTCCAGGCGAAGCGCCTCTTGTCCAGGTAGTTGACCTTATAGAGTTAGAATTTGGGACATCAGAAAGGAGGCTGGGTCTAGAAGCTTCATTTTCCACTAAATCTGGCGCAAAACTATCCCGGACCGGGTTTATATTATCACTTTCATTGAATGAATCTCTTCATCTGCACCCAGTGGAACTACTACCCTTTCTTCATAATCCTGGTCGCTCTCATCAAACTCAAATTCCTCACCCGAGCTTTCGTCTTGTATTTTTCTGAATTCTTCTACTGTTTCTTCATCCCTAAAACGCGTCTTGTATTTATTGCTCATGGTTTCGGGGACGACTGTCAGGTACTATCATAACAGACAATAACTGAAATCGTTAATTCAACCACTCTTCAGCATGTTTTGGTTTTGCTGTCGCATATTTGAACAACAAAGAGGCCACACTGTACTGCCAAGAAGTTGCCTTAAAATACATATAAATGTTATGAGGGGCCAAATTGGTCCTACGATCCTTCTAGGTAGTAACCTCCATGTTTCACAAACTAATAAAAACAGAACGCTCCAAAAAATGCTTGTTAATGTTCCATATAACTGACGGGAAGATACAAAATATCAAGCCAGTCCAGTCCACGGCTTGTTCAGAACACAAGGTATAATTTCGTAAATGGGCCAAGAACCTTCCACCGGAAGCCCATCGGCATTTATCCAACGTCTTCAACGAGATTCTCCGTTCGAGCGGCTACCACCTTTCAACATGGAAACACGCAGAGTTTGTGGCCATCCCGAAGACTGGCAAAGATCCACGCCCTTATTCCGTGTTTCGAGCATTTGATCACCAGTGCGATTTTGGAGTGCCTGATTGTGGAGCTCCCCTTGTGCTGGCACGGTTCTCAAGTGCGACATTCAGTTCTGCAGCGACATTTGCAGTACTCTTATATATGGTGCCTCTGGAAGCTTCATACACTTCAGTTACCTTGGTTATGAAAGCACCAACTAAACGAGCACCAACAATTTGGTCACATTAGAATCGACTTAACTCCCACATAATGCACTCACATCTACACAGGACACTGTGCTCAGTACGAGTGAGTCTTGCGAGGTACTGACAGCATTGCACAGGTGCCGTTTGAGGTCAGATACAAAAGCACAACCTGGGGGCCTGGTTAGCATCTGTATTGGTGCTGAAGCATCCATTTATCGCGGAGCTTTCATATTTTTGCCCAACCCTTGTAAAACCAAGAGTTAGATAGTCTTCTCTGAAACTATTTAGCTGGAATGTGAATGGAAGATGACCCATGAACAGTTCAGACAAGAAGGGAATACAAGTTTTCGAAATGCAGTGCTGCAGAGGAATGTTGAAGATTATGTTAGTAGATTACTGTGAGAAGGTACTGAATTGACTTGTGGCACAATCTGACTCAAATAAGGGACAGTTGATAGAACACATATTGAGGCATCAAGGGTTCGCCAACATGACAATGTTAAGAGACATACAGGGTGTTACAAAAAGGTACGGCCAAACTTTCAGGAAACATTCCTCACACGCAAAGAAAGAAAATATGTTATGGGGACATGTGTCCGGAAACGCTTACTTTCCATGTTAGAGCTCATTTTATTACTTCTCTTCAAATCACATTAATTATGGAATGGAAACACACAGCAACAGAACGTACCAGCGTGACTTCAAACACTTTGTTACTGGAAATGTTCAAAATGTCCTCTGGTAACGAGGATACATGCATCCACACTCCGTCGCATGGAATCCCTGATGCGCTGATGCAGCCCTGGAGAATGGCGTATTGTATCACAGCCGTCCACTATACGAGCATGAAGAGTCTCTACATTTGGTACCGGGGTTACATAGACAAGAGCTTTCAAATGCCCCCATAAATGAAAGTCAAGAGGGTTGAGGTCAGGAGAGCGTGGAGGCCATGGAATTGGTCCGCCTCTATAATTCCATCAGTCACCGAATCTGTTGTTGAGAAGCGTACGAACACTTCGACTGAAATGTGCAGGAGCTCCATCGCGCATGAACCACATGTTGTGTCGTACTTGTAAAGGCACATGTTTTAGCAGCACAGGTAGAGTATCCCGTATGAAATCATGATAACGTGCTCCATTGAGCGTAGGTGGACGAAACTAAAATGAGCTCTAACATGGAAATTAAGCGTTTCCGGACACATGTCCACGTAACATCATTTCTTTATTTGTGTGTGAGGAATGTTTCCTGAAAGTTTGGCCATACCTTTTTGTAACACCCTATATAGATATAAATTAGATTATGGAAGGAAGTGTGGGGAATAATAACTGTCGAGGCAGATTCAGGCTCGAATACAGCAAGCAGGTTCCAGTGGCTGCAGGTTTCAGTAGTTGTGCAAAGATTTAGTGGTTTGCGCCATATAGTGTACCGTGGAGTGTTGTATGAAACCAGTCTTCTCACTGAAGGCTACAATAGCAATATTGTTGTAAATCATTTCTTTTACATGCTGCCGGCTGCGGTGGTCTAGCGGTTCTAGGCGCGCAGTCCGGAACCGCGCAACTGCTATGGTCGCAGGTTCGAATCCTGCCTCGGGCATGGATGTGTGTGATGTCCTTAGGTTAGTTAGGTTTAAGTAGTTCTAAGTTCTAGGGGACTGATGACCACAGTAGTTAAGACCCATAGTGCTCAGAGCCATTTGAACCATTTTTTACATGCTTGCTGATGTCTGTACTCATAAGACAGTACTCGATTACTTCAGTTTCAGGCATACAGATTTCCCCAAAGAAGCGTGCCTCCAAGTGGCCTGACCTCAACATGTCTGCCTCTGACACCCAAGAAGGAGACTCCAGTCGCAGGGGCCTGGTTCAACTACCTGTCGTAGCCAACACGAACAGTAAGTAACAAAGCATTGGTACAACTACCACTGGCTGATGTGGAACAGGAGAGAGACATACAGGGTGCCACTACTGCTTGTAGCCAATAATTTGCTGACATCAGAAACAACGCATTCTCATCAGCGGTGTCGTATTACAGCTGAGGCAGCTGAGCACTGAAAGCCGCATCAGCACATCTTTGTCTCCAAGGTCGTGCTGTGAACCACATGTGACAAGGTCAAGGAGGGGAGGCAAGAGGGGGGCGAGGAGGGGAGGGGAAGGTCCCCGTGCACGTCTGCAGGCACCCCCCCCACCCCACCCCACCCCCCCAAAGTGCCCCCAACCGCACTAAACAGCCAAATACTACAAAATATCTGAATTCCCGAAAAATTCGCCAGTTCTGTTTGTATTACTGACTTCCAAGAATTCGTTTAAGGACTGGCTCACCAGTCACGTGGGTAATTTGCTTTTCCTTATTGTTATTTCCTTTCCCTCGCTCCATAAGGGAATGGGTGCGCTATCAGATGATACAATTTGCTGCTCTTCAGCCACATCAGACTAACATTTTAAAAACATAAGGTAGTATAGATATGTAGTTGACAGAAATAAACTTCTCGTACAATAGAAGGACATATCATATTGCATAATTTATAATATAAAAGGTTGATTTCGTGGTGAATGGAAAATTAGTGTGACAGACTTATATATAAAAACAGATAGACAGTTACATTAATAGTGAAATAGTCGTTCTCGTTGCCCTCTAACATGATGTGTGAGCACTTCGGACGGCCAAATCAGTTGCACACCTGCGTGGCGTGGGCAGTATGAGGTCATCAAACAGCTCTTGAAGGATATTTGGCCACTCTTCCATGAGTGCAATATCCAGCTCTGCAACCGTTGTGGGAGGTGTGGTCTGGCTGCAATGCGTCTGCCAAGTGCATCCCAGACATGCTCAGTCGGGTTTAAGTCTGATGAACAAGCTGGCCACTCAGCTTCAGACACGTTGTCCACCAGTGCAGCTCTGTGGGGCGAGCGTTATCGTCCGCCAGAAGGAACCCGTCTCGTATGACGCCAGCGTAGGGCACAACAAAAGGTCGAAGGATCTCGTCTCTATACCTCTGAGCAGTCAAAGCGCCATTCTGAACGGCACAGAGGTCCGTATGTCTGCCAATACTGACTCCTGCCCACGCCATTCGTCCACCACCACGGTATGGTGATGTTTCCCGCACATAAGCAGGATTGTTCCGAGTTCCACGTTCTCTCCATATGAGGGAACGACGATTGTTCGGCTGAACACAAAATCTTAACTCATCTGCGAACAGCAGCCGGCGCCATTCCTTGCGACTCCAATCCTGACGTTCCTCCGCCCAGTTTCTGCGGGCTAAACGGTGTCGTGGTTTTAATGTGACACACACCATAGGCCTCCGTGCGTAGAGACCACATTCCCGAAGGCAATTTCGGACTGTTTGTGTTGATATTTCGCTTCCTGTTGCTATATGGAGGGTGCGTTGCAGCTGAGTTGCAATCAGCCTCATGTCTCGACGGGCTGTTAACCGGAGATAACGGTCATCTCTTGCTGATGTTACCCGTGGACGATCGCGGCCTTACCTTCCTTTAACGGTTCCTCTTGCCTGAAATCACATCCAGGTCCTAGAAATTACACTTCGGGACACTCCAATAGCTGCAGCCACCTCCCTCTGTGTCTGTCCCGATTCAACCGTCCTATGACTGCCCATGCCATAGCTTTGGGTAAGTCACGCTGTCGTTGCATTACACTATCTGCTCACTACACTATCTGCTCACTTCACTATCTGCCCACTACACTATCTGAACCCAACTGCTTGTGTAATTCGTAAACACAAGTCAACACCAACCTCTCTGCAGCAACTTTCCATTATTACCACTATCTCGGTGATTGTAATGTTGTTGTCTACACTCCGTAGATACGACAGAAAGACGTGGAACCATTTTAGTTCACTCTGCCGGTGACAATACTTCAGGATCTAGACATCTCAACTGAATCCCTAATTATTAGCCGAGTGGTCTAAGTCGCTGCAGTCATGGACTGTGCGCCTGATCCCGGCGGAGGTTCGAGTCCTCCCTCGGCCATGGGTGTGTGTGTTTGTCCTTAGGATAATTTAGGTTAAGTAGTGCGTAAGCTTAGGGACTGATGACCTTAACAGTTAAGTCCCATAAGATTTCATACACATCTGAACATTTTGCATCCCTAATTGTTTTTACCAGTGTAGATGAGAGTCACATCTGTAAATTTCATTAGAAGCTGTACTTCATTGGTAATGGAATATTGGAATGAGTCGATAGCATATTTCTCAACAAACAATTAAAAACCTAGATTTGCTTGTAAAATACAAATAACGAATTATAAATTCGTATTTGTTGAAAATGAGTTCTATCTTAAATACTATATCAAAAACCCTGAAAAAACCAAATAAAAACGAGTCCATTTCCTCATTCCACTTGCTCCTGTCACCATCAGATGTCTGAAATGTAGACAACGAGTGTTTAGCGCCACCAGCAGTTAGCTGACCGTAAAATCAATGAAGCTCGATCTATGTACAACAATTTCGTACTGCAACCAACAGATTGGCGCACAGTTAAAAAACGCAACAGAGTCATAAAATAAATACTTTCCATATATAAGATGCTTAAATAATTCTAAAATATCTCCGAAAACGTCAGCAGCGCGTCAAATACGATGTTTATATAGCTAGCTGAGGGGAAATTCAGTCTTTAAACCACGATTTCGTACAGCCACCAATAGGTTGCTTCGTCGTTCAAAACCGCAAATGAGTCGTAAATTAATATTTTCCACTTTAAAGATGTTGAAGAAATTCTGAAATCAATGCAAAACACGTCAGCAGCGCGAAACTTGCGATGTTTACATGTGAATCCTACTAGCGCTGTGTATAAATTAATGGCGTCGAAAATATTCCACGAGAAAAATGGTTGCGAATAAAAATGTAACGGGACAGTTTATAGGTAAATTCCGCGATCTGTGTGGCAGAATATCAAATCGCGACAGACAGACGGTTCCACTGACGGTATTGCGGAGAGAAACGCTTCCCCTGTTTTAATACAGCACTTCTCTGGGAGTCAGAGTAGCTTATTATAGCCATATGCAGATGATATATAGTTAATGGCCTGCCTGCACACCAGTAGACAAACAGCGGAAAGACTGTTTAACTCCTCACATCAAATATTCTGTAAGTTATGCGTCAATTGACACCACATGCAAGCAACTGGCACAGAGCAGTGGTTCCCCTGCTCAGCACTCGCTGCTATCAACTCGCAACACATTGCCTGAATCATCGCAGCCTAAGTGTCTTCCGACCCAGTTCTAGCAGAACTGATAGTCACAGCATACAAATGCAGGAGATACATCACCAGAATGAGTGCTCGAATACAACTAGTGGAACCTACTATAGCTGAGTGATAATAAATAATCATATGTCGTGCAGTTCTCATGTACTGTAAACAATTTCAGTATATGAGGCAGGTGGAACTGCAGCGGTGTTAGAGATTAACAGGCTGATGCTTCTGACAAAGTGCTCTCAGACCATGTCATTTTAAGTACAATACATCATAAAATACATGGCAATGGCTATATACATACACAGTAGTAGCATATACCAGTGGCCATGTAAATACTGTTTGCTAATTAAAATTTCCAAATAACGTCTGTACCTCATAGTCTCATGGTCGCTGTCTATGATTCAGACACACACCAACAGGACTTTACAACAGGTATACATCTAACACATCGTAAAGTTTTTGGGTAGGATTACGAATGTCATGCAGCTACATATCTGAACTTGCTTACAAAAAAGACATTTATTGTGCTTTACAGCAGATCATATTAATTTGTGAACTGTGGAGTTTAAAAAGTTGCAGAGGCCAAATGATGCATTGTTTGCAGATACAGTCTTAATTACATTGACCGAGTACTCTAACTGCAGATGCTATAGTCTCCAAACATGTAAAACATGGGGAACTAGGGAGTGCACATTTAACATAGACAGAAATGTGTCCACGTGGATGGAACGTTGCACCCACCTCGTCCTGGAAGCAAATTTTACACAGACGAGTACCCTCAACCACATGCCCGTCAGATGACCCTGCTTTATTCAGAATATCTGCCTCAAGTTTAATATTTAACACATCGTTTGCTATAATTATGCTTTTTTTGTATGACAGATTGTATTCAGAAAGTCAGTGCCCTTTACACGAATCAGAAAGGTAGATTTGGAGAACCACAGAGCATGTACTGTCCATGGATCATCCTGTAAAGGGCAACGCTTCAAACCACCACCATGATGAAAACATACTGTTGCATCACCATTACCTGTTGCTCTTCTCACCACTGCTTAGTAATAAGAGGCTACCCACTGAATGATGCTAATCTAGCTTCCTGTGTGCTGCATTTAGGCCACACACATCCCAGCACGATTTCAGGTGAACTGTATCGAGGCGATGGTTATGGAAAGGAATTTGGACGTATTTGCTTCCTGCGCAGGTCTTCCTCATACACTTATATGGCCATTATCGACCTGCAACTGGCGTGAACTGGAATTACAGCTCACACTGACGATTCAGCACTACAATACAATGTCTGGCGTGACCTGCTGGTGCACCCTGAGAGACAGGCCAGGTCTGCAGGACTCTCCCTGGTATCAGCCAAGGTTGAGATCCTGAGAACTGACGACTTGGCGCTACGCCTGTTGGGAGCTGCTGGTCCAACTGGAGAGCAGGCGGGTCTCGCACTCAGCAGCAACAGGTGTGCCACGTCTGCTAGAGGCATGAACACCAGGAAGCAAGTTAATTTTTGGACTTTGTGTGAACATCAGTTTACACGTTGCACAACTGGGATTTTACCACAGATAGACAGCCTCGTAAGGGACCCTGGATGCAAGTAGCAGTCAACAGCTGGCACTTTGACTGTCGTACTGATGTTGTCCCCAAAATTATTAGTCCTCCTCCCTGAGTGGAGCACAGGCGCCATATCTTAAATATTTACTTGAAGCTCGTAAATGAGGAGGTGGAAATAGTAAGTGAATAAATAAACCTCAGTGAATTATGATGGTATCTTGAGGAGACAACGAGTATAGTGCATGCACCCACCACAGCTGATCATGTTAGTTTTCGTGCAGTAGTGGCACTAGACTGCCTCAGTGCTTGCACTAAGCACACTACATGGAACACCTAATGCCCCACGCTTGACCCGACATCTGATTCCTGACACCTGACACTTGATGCCGGTCGCCTAATATCTGCTGTCTTTTGCAGCAGTTAAACATCGGAATCATAAAAAGCAGACAGAAGCTAGCTGGCATATGTAAAATTTGTGTGTGTGTGTGTGTGTGTGTGTGTGTGTGTGTGTGTGTGTGTGTGTGTGTGTGTGTAATAAAACACTTATGTCGAATACATACCTCATCTAAGGAGTAGTTGTCTACTCAAAGCTGCTATAGTAATTAGATTCTTCAAGGAAAAGTATTTAGTTGACATTATTGAAGATCATCATGCATTGGTGGTTTACACTTCGGATTATCTCCTTGTTCACAATAGCATTCTGAAGCTAGATGGCTGGAAGTGGGACAAAGGCATTTTGCTAATGGTAGGTAATAAGGCAATATGCTGTGAACAATGGGGCAGCAATATACACGTAAAACATGCAGAGAAGCAATCCATTTGATGTCACTCCAGGGTGGCAGAACCACCTAGGGAATTTAGATATAATGATCACTTCATCTGCAGTTTGTAAGGTTTGAGATGTAGATGCAGGCATCCATCTGTGGCATATTTTTATAGCACAATACCCATGCATTCTGTGGTTTTCTAGATGAAAGTGGAGGTGGGGCTGCTTTATGTAAGGCCTTTATTCTATACAAGTGTCGTATTATTATTATATATATTATCTAGCAGCTAGCAAGCAACTATCTATTTCTTACACTTTTAATGTTTTATGAAATTATCATGCTGTGCTACTTGCTTTTGTGTGAATCAGTGGCATTTCCCACATAGTTCAGTATATATACATTTTTCCATATTACATACATAAATGTTCAAGTATAAATATGCTGTTGTAGTTTACATAATCAGGTGTGGTTTGCTATTTCTTTCTATACCATCCAACTTTGATACAGAGTCCCAATCCAGCCAGGGTACCTACTTATTCACCCAAATGGCAACACTAAATGTCAAAAGCAATGCTAAAACACATAAACCCATGTCAACGGATTGTGTTGTTGGAGGTAGTGTGTTGACATCGTGCTACAGTAAACACACATAGCACAGTTATACTATTTCACATATCATCTTCCACCAGGGCCCCACTCCCTCCACCCACCAACGCTGGAGGCGTCAAGGCGTCACTAGGTGCGGCATGGCCCTGGGATCGGTTAAGAACTGCATATTGCTAACGGTGGATCCAGTAGGTGGTACATCACGAAATACTGTTTGGGCTGGATCCAGCATTTGGTACATCTGGGAACAATGTTCGGAGCAGTTCTACCATGGTAAAGTCTGGAGTAAAGCTGACAGAGGATCTATATGCGCAGTAATTCCTGGATAATGTTTGGTATGGATTCAGCAATGTGTGATTTCGGGTAGTGTCTGACAGGTGAATCTCCCTAAGTTAGGTTCAATGCTATAACTGCCTCCAACGACTCCTCTAGCGTTTTTGGATGGAGAGAATGGGGACTCCTGTTGGAAGCCAATGCATGGAATAGAGTAACTGTGCTATGTGTGTTTACTGCTACAGAATGTCAGCATACTACCTCCAACAGTAATCCAAGTACCTTTATGTGTGTGTGCGTGTGTGTGTGTGTGTGTGTGTGTGTGTGTGTGTGTGTGTGTGTGTGTGTGTGTGTTTTAGCATTGGTTTTGGCACTTAGTGTTGCCATTTGGATGAATAAGTAGATATCCTACCTGAGTTGGGGCTATGTATCAAAACAGGATGGTATAATGAAACGGCAAACTAGAACTAGTTATGTAAGCAATAACAGTGTATTTGTACTTGTACATTTACATATTGAACTTGGAAAGAGATGGATAAATACTGCAAAAATGTGGGAAATGATTCCGATAACACAGTAACTATGAGACTCAGCTATTTTTTAGAAAGAGTAAACCGCCATTTGACTGTTTATTACTATATTTATCTTTTGTGCTACCTAGATTTCGGCTTTCATGCCAGTATCAAGTACAATGCTGTACGTTGTTAGAACATTATTATGTCATATCTGTTGAGGCATTCCAAAGTAGGTGAACAAGCCTAACACATGTCGTTAAGAAGTATAAAGATTAGTATAGTAATGCACAGTAAAATGGCGGTTAACTCTTTTAAAAATATTACATGACTTTGGCTCAACACCATCAAAAACTTGCTGGCTGCTAGATGACGTACATAAGGGTCGTGTTATTATATATAATATATGCCTTATCTAAAGCAGCGCAACCTTCATACCAATCAAGAAAACAGCAGACTGCACGAGTATCGTGGCATAAAAATACGTTACAGATAGGTGCCTGCATCTATGTTTGGAGCCTTTCAAACTATAGATCACGTGATCAATAACTCGAAATTTCCTAGGTGGATCGACCTCCCTAGGGTAAAATCAGATTCCTTGCTTCTCTGCCTGCCTTTCACCTACGTTGTTGTACCATTGGTTCCAACGTGTTGTACATGCAAGCCAGGATGAGATGCTACTAACGATGTGATGATCAATTCTAATGTCAGCATCTTTTCCGCTAAGGATTTAACTAGAGTTGCAGCTTGTGTAGGGGACTATCACCTTAGACGAGGTATGTATTCTACATAAGTGTAAAATCAACTGGAGACCAGTAAGCGCCTATCTACATCTTATGGATTTAATATTTAACTATTGTGTTAGGCAGCAGGTGTAATGCGACAGGCATTTGGTGTCAGGCATTTGTGTTTTGTGCTTAGTTTAACTACTAAGGGCCCGCTGAGACAGCTATTGCACAAAAATGCAAGTGGTGGGCTGTGGTGTGAGCGTATCTACTAGACTGGTAGCTTCTGCAAAATACCATCACATAGTCCAACGAACGTCCTGTTTATTGATTCAGTTCCTATTTTGCACCCTCTCAATTACAGGCTTCAGATAAGTATTCGATATATGCCACCCCACATGAAGAATAGAAGTAACTAGTTTGGAGACATTGTCAATACAATGGCCAAAGAACCAGCTGCCGATTCTTACTTGCATCCAGGGTCCCTTGTGAGCTTCTCCGTATATGCTAAAATCCCCATCGTCCAGTACATATACTGACGTGCACATAAAGTCCAGAAAATGAACTTGTTGTCTGGTGATCATGCTTCCACCAGACACAGCACAGCTGTTGGAGCTAAGCAGGATATGCTCCTCCTCTCTGGTTGCAACAACAGATCCCATCAGGCATGATACCAAATTCTTGGTTCCCAAGGTCTCGATCTTAGCTGATACAAGGAAGGACCTTATGGACCCAGCCTGTCTCTCAGGTTGGATCAGCAGGTCACAGCATCCATGATTTCGCTCTGCTGCGATATATATATATATATATACACTCCTGGAAATTGAAATAAGAACACCGTGAATTCATTGTCCCAGGAAGGGGAAACTTTATTGACACATTCCTGGGGTCAGATACATCACATGATCACACTGACAGAACCACAGGCACATAGACACAGGCAACAGAGAATGCACAATGTCGGCACTAGTACAGTGTATATCCACCTTTCGCAGCAATGCAGGCTGCTATTCTCCCATGGAGACGATCGTAGAGATGCTGGATGTAGTCCTGTGGAACGGCTTGCCATGCCATTTCCACCTGGCGCCTCAGTTGGACTAGCGTTCGTGCTGGACGTGCAGACCGCGTGAGACGACGCTTCATCCAGTCCCAAACATGCTCAATGGGGGACAGATCCGGAGATCTTGCTGGCCAGGGTAGTTGACTTACACCTTCTAGAGCACGTTGGGTGGCACGGGATACATGCGGACGTGCATTGTCGTGTTGGAACAGCAAGTTCCCTTGCCGGTCTAGGAATGGTAGAACGATGGGTTCGATGATGGTTTGGATGTACCGTGCATTATTCAGTGTCCCCTCGACGATCACCAGTGGTGTACGGCCAGTGTAGGAGATCGCTCCCCACACCATGATGCCGGGTGTTGGCCCTGTGTGCCTCGGTCGTATGCAGTCCTGATTGTGGCGCTCACCTGCACGGCGCCAAACACGCATACGACCATCATTGGCACCAAGGCAGAAGCGACTCTCATCGCTGAAGACGACACGTCTCCATTCGTCCCTCCATTCACGCCTGTCGCGACACCGCTGGAGGCGGGCTGCACGATGTTGGGGCGTGAGCGGAAGACGGCCTAACGGTGTGCGGGACCGTAGCCCAGCTTCATGGAGACGGTTGCGAATGGTCGTCGCCGATATCCCAGGAGCAACAGTGTCCCTAATTTGCTGGGAAGTGGCGGTGTGGTCCCCTACGGCACTGCGTAGGATCCTACGGTCTTGGCGTGCATCCGTGCGTCGCTGCGGTCCGGTCACAGGTCGACGGGCACGTGCACCTTCCGCCGACCACTGGCGACAACATCGATGTACTGTGGAGACCTCACGCCCCACATGTTGAGCAATTCGGCGGTACGTCCACCCGGCCTCCCGCATGCCCACTATACGCCCTCGCTCAAAGTCCGTCAACTGCACATACGGTTCACGTCCACGCTGTCGCGGTATGCTACCAGTGTTAAAGACTGCGATGGAGCTCCGTATGCCACGGCAAACTGGCTGACACTGACGGCGGCGGTGCACAAATGCTGCGCAGCTAGCGCCATTCGACGGCCAACACCGCGGTTCCTGGTGTGTCCGCTGTGCCGTGCGTGTGATCATTGCTTGTACAGCCCTCTCGCAGTGTCTGGAGCAAGTATGGTGGGTCTGACACACCGGTGTCAATGTGTTCTTTTTTCCATTTCCAGGAGTGTATATATATATATATATATATATATATATATATATATATATATATATATATATATATAGAGTGGTCCATTGATCGTGACGGGGCCAAATATCTCACGAAATAAGCGTCAAACGAAAAAACTACAAAGTACGAAACTTGTCTAACTTGAAGGGGGAAACCAGATGGCGCTATGATGACGCTGTCATAGGTCAAACGGATATCAACTGAGTTTTTTAAATAGAAACCCCCATTTTTATTAGATATTCGTGTAGTACGTAAATAAATATGAATGTTTTAGTTGGACCACTTTTTTCGCTTTGTGATAGATGGCGCTATAATAGTCACAAACATATGGCTCACAATTTTAGACGAACAGTTGGTAACAGGTAGGTTTTTTAAATTAAAATACAGAACGTAGTTACGTTTGAACATTTTATTTCGGTTGTTCCCAAGTGATACATTAGCTTTGTGAACTTATCATTTCTGAGAAAGCATGCTGTTACAGCGTGATTACCTGTAAATACCACATTAATGCAATAAATGGTCAAAATGATGTCTGTCAACCGCAATGCATTTGGCAATACGTGTAACGACATTCCTCTCAACAGCGAGTAGTTCGCCTTCCGTAATGTTCGCACATGCATTGACAATGCGCTGACGCATGTCAGGCGTTGTCGGTGGATCACGATAGCAAATATCCTTCAATTTTCCTCACAGAAAGAAATCCGGGGACGTCAGATACGGCGAACGTGCGGGCCATGGTATGGTGCTTCGACGACCAATCCACCTCTCATGAAGTATGCTATTCAGTACAGCTTCAAGCGTACGCGAGTTATGTGCCGAACATCCATCATGTTGGAAGTACATGCAGCGAAACATTTTGTAGTAATATGGGTAGAACATTACCTTGGAAATCAGCATACGTTGCACCATTTAGATTGCCATTGTCAACACCGACGTTTTTGAGATTCCCGATTTTCGCGCAGTCTGTCTGCTACCGATGTGGGGATTAGCCGCGACAGCAGCTAAAACACCTACTTGGGCATCATCATTTGTTGCAGGTCGTGGTTGACGTTTCACATGTGGCTGAAAACTTCCTGTTTCCTTAAATAACGTAACCCTCCGGTGAACGGTCCGGACACTTGAATGATGTCGTCCAGGATACCGAGCAGCATACATAGCACACTCCCGTTGGGCATTTTGATCACAATAGCCATAGATCAACACGATATCGACCTTTTCCGCAATTGGTATACAGTCCATTTTAACACCGGTAATGTACCACGAAGCAAATACCGTCCTCACTGGCGGGATGTTACGTGATACCACGTACTTATACGTTTGTGACTATTACAGCGCCATCTAACACAAAGCGAAAAACGTGTTCCAACTAAAACGTTCATATTTCTTTACGTACTACACGAATACGTAATAAAAAATGGGGGTTCCTATTTTTAAAAAAGCAGTTGATATCCGTTTGGCCTATGACAGCGCCACCTAGCGGACCAACCATAGCGCCATCTGGTTCATCTACATCTACATCTACATGACTACTCTGCAATTCACATTTAAGTGCTTGGCAGAGTGTTCATCGAACAACAATCATACTATCTCTCTACCATTCCACTCCCGAACAGCGCGCGGGAAAAACGAACACCTAAACCTTTGTGTTAGAGCTCTGATTTCTCTTATTTTATTTTGATGATCATTCCTACCTATGTAGGTTGGGCTCAACAAAATATTATCGCATTCGGAAGAGAAAGTTGGTGACCGAAATTTCGTAAATAGATCTCGCCGCGAAGAAAAACGTCTTTGCTTTAATGACTTCCATCCTAACTCGCGTCTCATATCTGCCACACTCTCTCCCCTATTACGGGATAATACAAAACGAGCTGCCCTTTTTTGCTCCCTTTCGATGTCCTCCGTCAATCCCACCTGGTAAGGATCCCACACCGCGCAGCAATATTCTAATAGAGGACGAACGAGTGTAGTGTAAGCTGTCTCTTCAAGCTAGACGAGTATCGTTCTTTGTAGTTTTTTCGTTTGATGCTTATTTCGTGAGATATTTGGCCCGGTCACTATCAATGGACCACCATGTATATATATTCTAATAACAGGTTGGTTTTATTCACGATTCCAATACAACACATTATTCCCCCCACTCTTTTGGCTACAAAACCCTAATTTTCAATGTAATCTCCATTCAATGCGACGACATCACGCCACCTTACTGGGAGGGCCCGTACGGTGCCACTCTGCTTGTCGACGTAGGAGCCAACGTTTCGGTGCATCAGTCAGTTCCGCACCTCCTCGTTGCCCATGTACTGCTTCCCGCGAAATGCTTCCTTCATTGAGCTAAACAGATGGAGGTTGGAAGGTGTGAGATGCTGATTGTAGATCGGATGAGGAGCAAGCTCCTCTCAGGTACATGTGGGACACCTTGCGTTGTCATGGAGAAGGAGAATTTCGTTTGCAGTTTTGTGGCTACGAACACTCTGAAGTCATTTCTTCAATTTTCTGAGAGTAATTAGTTAGTTAGTTAGTTACATGTTCCATAGATCATTTGAGCGATTCTTTTATTGAAATAATGCGGAACGAGTCAGTTTACACGATAGGTAATCATGACTAGTAGCACAAAACACCTCAGTGTTGATGGTTGCAACATGACGGATGACATCACACAGCATTCCCCTGTAGAATGCCAGAAGACCGCCAACATGATCACACCGGACGAGGATGCGACTTTGAACTTTTTCTTCGGAAAAGAACTCACGTGCCACCACTTAATGGATTGCCATTTTATTTCCGGTACGAAATGATGAATTCATGTTTCGTCCCCTACGATGAAGTTCGACAAAAAATTGTCACAATCAGCCTCGTAACGAGTAAACGAGTCCTCAGTGACGATTCTTGGTTGCTCTTTATGTCCTTCTGCTAGCTGGCGAGGAACCCAGCGCGCTCACACCTTTGAGTACCCCAACTGGTGGACAAGTGTGTAAGCACTACCAACAAGGATGTCCAGTTGTGCAGCGAGACGTTTGTTTGTGATCGTTCGATCATCTTGTGCCGATGACGACAGACGCCCCGCCGAACGACTCACCGTGCTTTTGTTCACTGCAAGGACTCCATACCCATTCTGCAAGCGCCTATGGATATATACGATGCTCTGGTCTTCCGCCGAAAGAAACTCAATGACGGCTCTCTGCTTGGAACGCACCCCCGTTAAAGAGGCCATTTTCAAGGCTAGGTGTAACGCCCCCACCTATCAGAACTTCATGAAACCATAAGGTCTGAAGTGTGAATACTGCTGGGTGTTCCACAACAAGTTCCGCACTTTTTCAACTGAAATTGGCCGAGAAAAAAATGTATTGAATTACTTATTGATCGCCCTTCATACATGTTGTTATACGATTACACAATGAAAAACAAACTTTTGCTTATGAAAATAGTTAATATCGTTGTGGGAAGAAAGAGCACTTGAAATCGCAATGTTACAGATGTGCTCCTTTTGGCCACAAGGCAAACGAGGGTGGAAACAGAAAGCATGGTAACGGAAATAAGCAATGGAAAATGTTAAACTTAAATGGGGCTGTTTCTTCCGTTGGAAAACATTCCCAGTGAGTCAGGGTACTGCAGACACTAACAAAGAGACTGACTGCTGTTTGCTGGGCTTCGTAAACGGTGAAGAATGTAAATTTTTAATCGATACCATACACATGAAATCTGTAATTAGTCTAGATTTCGTGGGTCGAAGAAGACTAGGGACTCCAAAGCATAATTTACGCGAAGGAAAATAATGATTTGGTATCACTGGAGGCAACACACCTGGTTTGCAGCGCTTAAACTATGGAGTTCCGTGAGCATGTGGAAGCGTCGCAAACTGTGAGCAAGGGTATTCCGCGATTTTCGGACTTGAATTCCTGGAAAGACTTCATGCAAAAATTAATCTTGAACAGCGTACGGTTTGACTTGGTGGGACCTTGTTTCTGATGAGTACAACAGTAGTAAATGTTTAAGTTTCACATGGTACTCCGATTACCAAGGTGTCACTAAATGAACTGTGCACATGTACATTAAAGATAATTGTGCGTGACAAAGTACCTGCTGATCCAGGGAAGTTGGTTTGGATATCTCTAGATGCCGCGCGCCACAGCAGAGATTGTGTAGGTCTGAACCACAGAAGAACAATGAATCATTAGATGAAATGAACTGTTTTATATGAAGAAGCGTTGCACGAGTAATCAACGTTAACGAGGAACTAATGATTCCGGTAAGCTTTGATAACTTTGAAAAATGAAATGAATCTCCCAAAAGGATTAATTACAGCGAATATAAAGATACTCGGGGATCATCATATCGATGAATCACAAGATGATCGAAGCATCAAACAAACTGTCAACGCGTGTGTACTGCGTATCATGATTCGTCACTTGTGGGCGTTATAAATAATATAAATAATAATATTAATAATATGTTTCTGCGTGTGAGGATCAGAATACACATCATACAATTAATAATATTTCAAAGTATTAAGATTAAACAATATTATTTCCTCACACATCGTCTGGGGTGCGAACATTGGTGGCTTAAGTCGTCCGTTTGCTAAGTATTTTTGCATTACCGTGTGAAATACCGGACTTCCTGCAGTAAAATTGTCGTGAAGATTGACTTGTGGTTCTTTTATGTTAGGACTTTATAATTTTGCATTCAATTGCACACAAACCTCTGCCATGTGGCAGCCGCTTACATCATTGTTAAAACTACTAAAATGAATAAAGACATAGAGATTAATGAAATATACAGAGGGGTCCAAAAAAATGTATCCACTGCTTAAAAGTCCATAACTGGCAAACTAATTGACACAGTTGTCTCATCTTTGGTAGTGTAATAGTTTGTGGTTCCACCAATCGCCACACAAGCGTTGTATTGCGTTGTTTTGTTTTGTCAGATGACAGTCGCCAGATAGTCAGTGTTTTGTTCTTAGATGCACCTAGTTACTCGAGTAAACATGGCTGGCGCAAGGCTTACATTCGATAAAAGGAAGTCAGTTTTGAAGTGGTATTTTAGATACGAAAACATTAATGAGATTCAACGACAATGGTGAAATGAGTGTCAAACAGAGCACCGACACATTTAACGATTCGTCGCATTCGAGAGAAATTTGAATCCGAAGGCTGTGTTAAAGATGGACATAAACAACGATCTGGGCGACCTGTAACAGTAACAAGTCCAGCTAACTCCAGTCGTCTGTTACAACAATTCACTCGCTCACCACACAAGTCTGTGAGACAGTGTTGGCCTGAAACTGGAGTGAGTCGTTCAAGTATTAGGCGAATTTTGAAAACAGCAAAGTGTAAGTGCTACATCCCACGATTGCTACGCGCAATGAACGAGGACGACCCAGATCGTAGAATGGAGTACTGCGAGTGGTTTACTAACATGGTGCGCAACGCTGAAGAGTTTGCAGAGGTGATTGTGTGGTCTGATGAGGCACAGTTCAAACTCAGTGGTACAGTAAATCGCCACAATTACATCTACTTACTGGGCCGCCGAAAATCCGAACGTCCATGTAGACAAAGCTGTGAATTTGCCAGCAGTAAATGTGTGGTGTGGGTTGTCTTACCGGAGCTTGATTGGACCATTCTTCTTTGACGGCACAGTTACCAGTGAGATGTACCTTCAGAAGCTTCAGACATCCATTTTACCTGCCATCCGAGATTCTTATGGAGACGGAAGAGTTTACTTTCAACAAGATGGTGCCCCAGTCCACTACCAAAATCGTGTTAGGGAGTATCTGGACGAAAATCTACCCGGAAGATGAATAAGCCGTAGAGGTGCTGTGGAGTATCCACCACGTTCCCCAGACCTAACTCCTCTGGACTTTTACCAGTGGGGAACACTAAATGACGTCGTTTATCGACAAAAGCCACGCACATTGGATGAACTTCGAGAATCCATCGCACATTCATGTGCAAATATCCAACTGGAGACGCTGCAGTCAGTAGTTCGTGCTGCAGTTCGGCGGCATCGTTTGTGTGTGGATGTTAATGGTCACCATTTCGAACACCTACAGTGGTATCTTCAAGCTGGACTTTAAGCTACACTTTCACCAAAAATGAGACAACTCCGTCAATTAGTTTGAAAGTTATGGACTTTTAAACAGTGGATACATTTTTTTGGACCCCTCTGTACATTCAAGAAATCACATAAATTATGAATAGACACTTACATATAAATAATAATTGTTGCTTGGCAGCATATTAATATAAATGAGTAGGTCGATGTGCCTCTTTAAATCTGCCTATGTTCAGTATGTAACAAAATGTCTGGAGTGACGGAGCAATGACAAAATGCGTCCTACAGAAACAAATTATCTCACCACTCTCAACATCGCGAGGAGAGAAAAAGCTGAAGTACAATACTAAAACATTTGCTGATTTTTCGCCGCAACTACGTATTATTGTTTATCGATAGCGCTTCATATCATGTCTTTAACAACGCGAAAAATTATATTATCGCTTTCGCGTGCAGATGAGCCCTTAAACAGTGAACGGGAAGCCTTGGAAGCTTTGTTGTTAGGATATTCAGATTTATTCAGTATGGATGGTCCACTACCAGCAACTCGTATCATGCAGCAACTCACACCAACAGGCAATAGCCCTCCAGTCCATAGGAAACCATGCAGAATAGCGTAATACCTGCAGACACTAGCAGAAGAATTTATAGATCAACAATTACGTGAGGGTATTATCGAGCATAGCTATGACACTTGGTCAGGAGATATTGTTCTCGTGTCCAAAAGGTCAGTTGATGGTAATCTAAAGTACCGTGTTTATTGTTATTAACGTTATTTGAATGCACGAGCCCCAACGGATACATGTCTGATCCCAGACATCATGGATACATTAGACAACCTAGGACGATGTACGTATTTTTCATTGATTGTTCTAAGAGATGGTTGTCACCGGATGGAAGTGTTTCTTGAAGACAGACTCAGAACAGCTTTCACAATATCTACAGGTCAGGACTGAAAAATGCTCCATCTTCATTTCAACATCAATTAGAGGGGGACTTAATGGGTTAAATCCAAGAATCTGTATGATAGATATTGATGGTATAATCGTGTATTCGAGAACTGTAGAAGAAAATGTTAAACGTCGGGATGAAGTATTTAGCAGACTGAGGGCAGTACACTTTACGCTTGCTGTGGAGAAATACCATTTTGCTCAGACATAATTAAGTGATTGTGGGCGTACTATTAGTCAACGTAGAGTGAGGACTAACCCTCGACTTACTTCTGCCACATGTGATTTTCCAACACCATAAATTACCAAGCAAGTACAGTAGTTTATTGAATTACGCAAGTACAGTAGTTTATTGAATTACGCAATTATTAACGTAACTAAGTTAAGAGATTCCCAGAAACTTCTCAGACATCAACCAAGCAGTTACGAAAATGTGTTAGTTTTCAGTGGATAATACAATGTCAAGCAGAATTTGAGAAACTCAAGGAGATATTAATATCAGATCCTGCTTTAATATTCCCTGAATCAGAATAGGAATTCATACTTCCATGTGATGTTTCAAATAATGCTTTGGGTTGTATTTTAAGTCAGAATGTTGATGGGAAAGAACATCCAGTGGCATATGCCTCCAAACAACCGAATAAGGCTGAAATGGCCACTGGTCACTGGCTTTAAGGTGTTGGGCAAAGGCAGAGCTCTGTTTTACCTGTCCCCATGTATTAAGGAGATGTTCGTGAAATCTAATTTTGAAGGTTCTGCCTGTTGGTCCAACATATCATATATTACAATCTCGCTAATAGAGAACTTGACAATCTAAAGTATATCGCCCGTAATAATGTCTACAGTGTTGCACTCGTTGATAAGATATACGAAGACAAAACGATGCCCCTTCGGAGTTCACGCAATGCACCTTCTGCCGCGGAGCACAATTACATTTCTTTGCCATTTATGGGCAATTTTAGTTATGAACTGGCAAAACTTTTCCGGGGAGTGGGCTCTCGTATAGTATTTTCCGCGGGTACCAATCTCCAGTTTATGTACATAGATAATGAATCACCTAAAAAGAGCAACCTTTTGGCATCGGGGGTATATCTGCTGGAGTGTCGCGATTGCAATGTAGGATATGTTGGACCAACAGGCAGAACCTTCAAAATTAGATTTCAAGAACATCTTCTTAATACATGAGGAAGAGTAAAACAAAGCTCTACCTTTGCCCAACACCTTAAAGCCAGTGGCCATAGTCCTCCGCAAGTACAAAATCTTAAGATTTTGCATTTTGCGCAAAAGGGTAAGAAGTTACAAATTTTGGAAGAAATTGAAATATTTAGGTATATGGAAGACAAAGATTTGTCTCTCCTTAGCGGCCAAATATTTGGCACCAATCAGGCCTTTTTAGAAGTTATGAAGTCAGTGTTATTTATGTAATCCTGGAGCTCTCGTAATTCTGCCTAAATATGAGCAGTATTGAGTGTTATATGGGTGGCCTCTATATCTGAAATTACGGTCCTGTGTTTTTAATGTTTTCGTTCTAGTGGTATGTGATACGTAAAATCTGTTTATGTACTGCATCAGTGTGTTGTATTGTACACCTTGTTCTCTTATTTTAAATTTACGTCCTTCATTTATATTTTATTTCATCAAAATTTTAGGACAAGTTTTTGCACAGGTGTTGCCCCTACTAATTTCATCTTATGAACATTTTATTTGCATTACATTTATAAAGTTTTAGTGGGTATGTATATCCAGTTTACGATCTCTCATTCTTATCACTGCTGCGTGGCAGCGCCACCTATTGAGGTGATATTGTATTAGGCTTCAGTACTAACTAGCACACGACGCTGTGGTGCATTATGCTTACTACCTGAGTCCCCATCTCATTCTGTTACTCGCTCCTGTGAACGGGAACGCGTTATGCAAATCTTGGAGTCACTCGTGTCCATCTAGAAAAGGTAAGGCCTTATCATAAGGCTTCGGCAATATGATTGCATTTCTGAGAGTCCGATCACTGGTTAATTTTTATCTGATTTTACTATTTTATATTTCTAGTTTTTACTGAGTTTAACGAAGGCGATGTTGGCCTGATATATTTGACGATGCCCTTTGGCTAAACTGACTAAAGGATTCTTCTAAGAAATACCAAATTAAGGTATTTGCTCTTTCAGTATTTGATCTGTTTATATATGCTTTTAGGTTATCCAAGTGTGCACAATGCGATAACGATTCTTAAATAGAAGTATTTGTTCTCTGTTTTCTATGTAGATAACCTGAAGATGCCTAAATAAGGCGAAACGCGTTGTTGAAAAATAAAAAGCTAAAATTGCAACCAAGACTGTTTTTTACCAATTCTAAAACAGTATGTGTCTGTATCAGGCTTACCACGTAACAATAGTCATTCAAAATATGAAACCATCAGACAAGGGGTGCCCCAGGGCTCTATTTTATGTCCCTTGTTGTTCCTATTATATATTAATGACCTTCCATAGGCAGTGTCACAAAATTCAAATTTTATCTTATTTGTAGATGATGCAAGTATTGGTATAAAAAACAGTACTTGTGATCTCACTGAGCAATCAGCTAATGAAATATTTGTAAGCATCAATGGGTGGTTCACAGCAAATGGATTGTCGCTGAATTTTGACAAGACCAAGTACATACAGTTTAGTACCTCACATAGAATACCTGACCCTATAAGTATAATGTATTCAAACAATGAAATTAAAGCTGTGGACAGAGTCAAATTTTTAGGGCTACAAATTGACCACAACCTAAATAGGAAAACTCACACTCCAGACCTAATGAAACGCCTTAGTTCAGCTACATTTGCAGTACACATGATAGCAGAAATAGGTGATTTAAAAATGAAGAAGTTAGTTAGTTTATTTGGCCTACTTCCATTCACTAATGAGTTATGGAATCATCTTTTGGGGAAAGAAAGAAAACATTTTAAAAATTCGGAAATGAGTCATTAGAATTATCTCTGGTGTCAGTCCTAGATCATCTTGCAGAGACATCTTTAAGAAACTTGGTATTCTGCTACTTCTCAGTAGATATACTCATTGATGCCATTTGTCGTTTCCAACATGTCTCTTACACAAAATAGTGCTAAACATAATTATAATACCAGATCAAAAACAATCTGTATAAGGACTATAAAAGTACAAAAAGGAGTCAGATACATGGGTACTCATGTATTCGGCCTACTTCCATTCACTAATGAGTTATGGAATCATCTTTTGGGGAAACAAAGAAAACATTTTAAAAATTCGGAAATGAGTCATTAGAATTATATCTGGTGCCAGTCCTAGATCATCATGCAGAGACCTCTTTAAGAAATTTGGTATTCTGTACTACTTCTCAGTAGATATACTCATTGACGTCCTTTGTCATTTTCAACATGTCTCTTTTTACAAAAAATAGTGCTAAACATAATTATAATACCAGAACCAAAAACAATCTGTATAAGGACTATAAAAGTACAAAAAGAAGTCCAATACATGGGTACTCATATATTCAATAACTTACCAAAGCATATCAAAGGTCTTGTAAGTGATAAAGATCGGTTTCAGAGTGAATTAAATAACTTCCTGTTGGCCAACTCCTTCTAGTCCATCGACGAATATCTTCATAAGGATTATAGCTCATAACTCCATCTGCATTATAATTGTATAATATCCATGTATCTGAGTAAAAAAAAGTACCTTTGACTCTTTCGACATCTCAGAGACTCCTCTGCAAGGGATCTATGTAAAACAATAAATGTAATGTAATGTAACACAACTGATCTGTTTTCCACATCCTGAGATGCTTATTACTATGCTCTGATTGGACAGAGATAAGGAGGAGGGGGACGAAGGGGAGGAACTTTTAAGTTTTCCACAAACACAATAGGGCTATTTCCACCGTCTTCAGTTTTTAAACACTATGACTAGCTGGAGTTAGGGAGTACAGCACTGAGTGATTGTTTTAATATAGGGAGGAGGGGTTTTTAAATTTTATGCTGACACAATCAGATTACTTCCGTCATCTTGGATTTACAATTCTGCCCTAAGATTGGCTGGAGATAAGAAGGGTGTGCTGTCCCCAGAGAAGATATTGACAAAAAACTTACGCAAATATTAAAAAGATTTGATATGGACGAGAGCTTCTATCTCGATGCGAAATATTATGTTGAGTGCGATACTGGCTGCACAGACGGCATAATTTTTCTCGTTTGTATTATTATTATTATACAAAATGTTAATTTCAATATTTGAGTGCGAAGATTACTAATTATGTACAATATAATCTATGTAAGTTTAATGTGAAGAAGAACAGCGGTCAGTTGTTCTTCTATTTTTTTATTCCCTCTTGTTTGATGTGGTAGAGATCGGACATGTTTGTTAATTGCTGACGAATGTTAGCTCATTTGTGATATTAATTCAATAATATAATAGTTTAAAGTTATTGTTTACCTTTATTTGTAGAAGGTGAGCCCTGTGTCACGTCCATTTCCCTTTAAAATCAGTATTCTGAGTAATTTTCAGCTCAACAGTTGCAGCCGCCGCCGTATTCACGCATTTAGCGGAAGCAAAGAGATCGCCAGCTTAAAACATAATAAGTATTTTTTCCACAGCCGCCTGACGCAGCGGAAGAAAACATAGTTTTTAAGATTTTTGTTTTCAGTTATTCGCCGAGACCCAGAGCCACGGCACGGACTTCAATTATTTGTTAACGGCGGTAACAACAATTCTCTCGCGTGTGTGGGCAGTTGCAAATTATAATAAAGAACTCATGCTTGTTAAAAATACAAAAATATTATTTCAGTTTTCAATTTAAATGCAATGTGTTTGTAGACTGGCTCATAATAAAGTAACTTTAATGTAAACAAAAAATTTGCTCATCTTAATCTTTATTAACCAGACAATTATTAAAAGCATAAACTCAAAAGTATAAATAAAATCTCAAAAATAATTTCAATTCAATTCAAAATAAAATCCAAATCACATTTTATTTTACCATGAGAAGGGGTGTGGCCTCACACGGGTAAGGATGACGTCATCACTGATAAGAACGATGATGTCCCGCTCTACCCCTGCATGTAGACAACGCCAATGCAAAGGGCAAAGTGGATCAAAGTCGCCATAGACAGACTACTGTAGTAAATGACATTGTCTGATACACTACATATTTCTACAACTTTTTTTTTTATTTTATGAGTTGTCATATTAGCAGCGCATGTTCGGATTTGATTTTCTTTGATTGGTTCTTCATTTACCCATTATTTCTCTTTCGCTACTCTAGAGAGAAAATATTGTCGAATTATTGATCGTTTTGACAAAACCTTTTAATAAGACTGAAGACCCATTAGCTGCAACCTACATGTTGTCGAAGATATGCATGTGTGCGCAGGCTTCAGCTGTCGACCTGTATCTCGCCAACTGTGTGGTGCCAATTCACAATGGAGTCCCCACTACTGCCTTCGTCCCTCCCTCTAACGCCCCATCTGGAACGGTGCAGGTCAAGTTATTTTATTTGCTCTCCAGACCTTGGGCTTACAGCCCAATTGGCTGTAATGAAGTATTGCATCGATACTGTTACTCTATCCCATATCACAGTGTAAAAATTGTAGTGTCGACTTCACCGTTATGGCTTCTTGGTGGTGAAGGAAGCAGTGGAAATTCGTTCAGCGAAAGATTTATTTAAAAGAGAGAGCAGTCTCAGGCTGGACAAAACACGGAATTCGGCGCTTTATTTGATCAGCTCTCAAATATGTCTGTTGTACTATTGCATCGATATACTATAGATGATTCGGGGTAAGCTGTTGGCTAACAATTGCAGTGGACCTGTCGCAACAGCTTCGCGGGCCTAAAGTAACGTAACGCGATTTTGTAACCGTTTCTATGGCGACACCTCATTATTGTCATGTAGATGAGTACTATTTTTGCCTACAGGCATTAGCACTTCGCAGTTGAAAGCTTGCAACAACACTGCAAGCTATTTGTGACCTTCTAATGGCGTGTTGACTACAGTATGCATCGAGAGTCTAGTCACAGTTGTATATAAACCAACGGAACGTCATCTCTGGTCCTTGTGTGTTATGAGGTGAACTGAAGAATGGGATACAACTCGTTGGCTTTGACCAATGACGTCATATTTTAGTCATAGATACTAATTTATTTCTTTTCGAGCCATAGATAATAAGTCGGTTACCTTCTGTGGCGCAGCATAATAATCGTAAACAGTAATAAATGAATTGGTTACTAAGAGATAGGTATTGTGTACTCTTTCTTGCCGTTGGTGGTAATTTCAAATCATTTGTGTAGATCTTTTGAGTTATACTGTTGTCTGATAGTGAGTCATTTCTATCGCTGATTCCTCTGCTATCGACCTGTATCTTGAATTACGTAGGTCAACTGACGAATAGGATACTGCTACTAATGAACGAAAAAAAAGCGGCGTACGTAACACTGACATCCTGTGCCTCTGTTGAAATACGAAGGTTCTGCCCTGTTCTTCAGTTGACCAGTATAGGACAACTGAAGTGCAGGATACAGATTTTACGATTGTCGCTTTTTTCGCCTTCGCTAGTGTACTCGTATGCTATTCTTCATTTGAGCTATATAGGCCAACTGCAGTACGGGACACAAATTTTACGTTTGTCCCTTATTTCGCCTTCGCTAGTACTAGTATCCTATTCCTCAGCTGACCTATACAGCTCAACTTAGGTACTCCATGCCAATATAATGTATATCGCTTTATGCTACGGTTTTTTTACTGTGGAAAAAGCGATATATGTCACATTACGTTCGAAATGTGATTGTATGCGATACATGTCCACGGTCTGTTTCTCTCTACAATAATCGCTTGTTTCTCAACATTAGTCTATGGTTTTAAATCTTCGTGATGGATCAACTGTGGTAACTTGTGACGTCACTGCCCAAAGCCGGCGGGTTGTATCCCATTCTTCAGTATTCCCGTACTATGTGGTCCTTCGTACAGTGATGCTGCCCTCATAGGCAAAATAACATACGAAAGTGCTATAGATGCACTCTGAGTGCTCACTCGGAAGATGGGCGAAAGGTATACGGCCGAAATATCAGTTCAATAAACGTAATCCCAACAGCTACACATCCTTGGTGCGCCGCATCACTTGTGGATGTGATTCTTTTGTAGTTTTAGGGTTGGCGTTTGCTGGTGGGATTAATTACAACGACGAGGCCGATTTGGAGGCAGAAGGCGTCCAGCAGCGACGTCTGGAGAGGCTGCTGGTGTACACGGAGACCCACACGGACCAGGACCTGCGCAAACACGACATCATGCTGGCGAAAGTCGGCCCCACCGGCTTCCAGTTCGACGACTACGTGGAGCCCATCCACTTCACCGACCAGCGGCGGTAAGGCACGCCTAGCAGTAGTAGTAATATGAGCAGTTTTATTCATCCCTGAATGAGAAAGTTATTGGATGGGTTATTTAGTCTTTCGTCAAACCACGAACGACTGTGTGCAGCTCTGCGAACTCGACTTCCTTCATGTTAGATTTAGCAAGTGTCCACAGCATACTCTTCATGAAGATGCAGAAGAAAGAGCGACACTTGGCCACCGAAATGTTGAAACAAACATCCTGGTTCCTGGTCACGGTAACCGGAATGAGTTGGTCCAAGCCGCATAACGCAAAACACTGCTAAAACACCATACATCAACATCTGTCCTGAAATATTACCCCCCCCCCCTTTCCACAAGCTGAGGTGTATAGGCTTCATTGCGGCAATACGTCTTCCATCATTTGAAAAGAAGCAAAACCACTGTTCACCGGACCACCACCAGACTACACGCCTCCAACCAGCTACCGGACAGTTTCAGTTTTGTTTTTCACATTAAAGATGTGCAGCTTTGTACGGAGCTGTGTGTAATGACCTTTTGTGTGGTAACCGATTCAAAATGTTCATTTCATGCAGGGCACATCGCAGTATTCGTTGGGAACTGGTCGAAATGGAGCTGCGTTCACTGACAGTAGCAACGCTTGTCAGCTGTGAAACCATTTGTCACTGACAAATCACGACCCTCGTCTCTGGTGCCCGTCAGTGAGGTGTGCTTTTACGACCACTGTTCTTAGCCAGTGTTACTTGACTACGGGTGGTGCGCCAACATATCGGGTAGCTTCATTCACGGTATGGCCGCGGGCACGTCCAAACACAACAGGTCCTTTGTGCCTTTCTGTCACGTATCAACGTCGGCTCATATAACTGCCCTGCTTCCACACAGCCAAAATCCACATATACGTGTACACCATTTCGGTAACGTGGCCAGAATGTGTCAGTCAACTGTTGTATTGATAAGTCCCTTATATCATTGCTATTACACCCGTTTAACAGAATCCATATTCATTATTCATTCTTTCGGACGGATCCCAAATCTTAAATATTTTTTTGCAGTTGATGTAGAAATGGCCTATCAAACAACGGAGGGGGTACGTATTAGGCACTGTATGCTTTTTCAGTTTCACGAGGGTAGTCACACAATACTTGCTACCAAAAACATTTGCTATGTTTAGCCAAGGTCGTTAGAAGTCCGCAAATGCCAAAAGTGGCTTTCTAAATTCACGGTAACTTTGATATTCCCGTCTCATACCGATCAGGACTACCAACGATGATAGACTATGACATGTTAGTGGAAGCTAATCCGTATCAGACAATAGAGGAACTGTGAAACACTCTTAAGCAAACTTGGTCGACCATCCGATAACATTTGAAGCAGATTGGTAAAGACAAACAAAGCTAAGCGATCCGATCCGATGCTTCAGCGGCGCAATACAGAAGCGTTTCTTGATTGCTTGTTCAGGAGATGAAAAATAGGTCTTCTATTATAATCCAAAACGCAAAAGGCAGTGGTTTCCTCCGAATGAATTGCCACGAAGTACGGCAGCCAGATTTACACCAGAAAAAGGCACTTTTGTTTGTCTTGTGGAGTATTCGCGAGGGCTTTCATTCTGAGGTGCTGAAAGCTAGACAAACTGTGAACATAGATCTATACTGTGAACCACTGGCTCAAGTAAATCAATCTTTGATTGAAAAGTGTCTAGCGGTTGTCAACAGAAAAGGCGTTATTCTGCAACACGATGATGCAAGAATGTACTGCGCAAGGTGAACCCTGGGAAAAGAATAATGAATTTGGGTGGGAGGTATTGCCGCACCCACCACAATCACCCGATGTTGCGCCATTGTATTTTCATTTATTCCGATCACTACAACATTTTCCAAGTAGCAAAAAATTTGAAGGTTTGTATGATGTCCAAAATGCAATTCCAGATATTTTCCTCAACAACAAGTTGATTTTTATCGATGCGGCACTGAAAATATTCACACAAGACAGCAAACGGCTGCTAATAGCGAGGTTGATGATGTAATTGATGAAAAGTAAAAACTTGTTAACATTGCATCTGTTTGAATTACGTTACCTTCCGGTCCCCTTAATGTAACATAGGAAAAAATCTGAGCATGCAGCGTATTCACTGTCGGAGTTCAGTCTAACTGGGATTACGTCAGGGCTTGGGACAATGTTCGTTATAAGTGTCTTGATTCTCAGTACCGGTGGTGCTTAAATGGGTACCCCTCTTTTATGAGGGCGAGCGGCGGTCAAGCATTGCCGCGACTATACTCTCATGCGTAAAAACTTTTTAAAATGCGAAAATTAATATTTCGGCTTTCTGTCTGCAGCTTTCAATTTGAATACCATACGGATCCACGCGATGTTCAATGGAAGGTTTAGACCTGTCATTGACTTTATGTACTACCTGAGCTTCCTAGGTTTGTCTGCCAGTTTTTTCCCCAGGATTTGACTAATCTTGTATCGAAAGTGTAGTAGTCTGTTAGCGGCACATTTTCCGAATAACCCAAGGAGGTCTTTGTGTCATTCATTAGAGTACTCGATACATATTAGTAGTAGCATTGCAGGATTTGTAGGACACTTTTGATATCAAATATACATACAAATTAATTAAATTATCAATTAATCAGCCCCAACCCGCCACCAGAGCCCACTCCCGACCACACCGCTGCCCGCACCCCTGCCCACCCTTGCCCACCCCCACCCCCACCCACCCAATCCCCAAAATGACGTCACATGTTTTCTCAGCTGCACATGTGCCCAAACCATCTCCTCCCCCTCCCACTCCCTTCCCCCACCCCCCTCTCACAACCTACCCTATTGACGGGAATTTCGAAATTTGGCGGGAATCTACTTGTCCCAGGGCTGTGCTGGCATCCCAATCCACCCCCACCCAGATATTGGCGGGAATTTAAACAGGCGGTAATCTTTCCAGGACTTGAACCCTGGTCCTCCTCGGCGGAAAGCCCCCCCACGCACTAGCACAATTAAACAATAAGGCGCATTTGTGGAATTGACGGGAAATTAAAAATGGCGATGCTATTCTGGGACTCGAACCCTGATTCTAACGGATGGAAAGCCTAAGTGCACCCCCTAACACAACGAAACTGTCCAGATGCAGGAAAGGAAGGTTAGGTAAGTGTACTTTATTAATTTCGGTAGAGAAGCTGATGCAAAGATCGATCCTAGTTACACAATTAATCACAAAGATCAGGCCTAATTACACAACTATATGCATGCCGCTACACAAGGACGACATAAAATCGTAATACAATCCAACAACTGACGATACCATAAAACTGGTGTTACCCTGCTGGGAAAGAATTTCGCAATACCACTCGAAACTAGCGACAGACACACTCAAAATTTGCCCTACACCTACAGGCTGGTGGGAAAAAGGCTGAGGTGTAAGGTACAATCTTTATTGTTTTTGATGGGAAATACGTTCAACTGACGAGATGCTAGTGTTGGACAGAGAGGAGTTTAAGAAGTGTACTGCCTGTAAGGGTACAGTATCTATCTACATTATTCCGTGGGTTATTAAGTTTTCAAATTTATACTGGCTTTCTGATCATGCGAGAATGCCATGCGACTCCCATCTACATAAAGATCATAAGTTATGCACTATGATCGAAGTGAAAGATTGTCTGAAATGTTTGTAATACACACATGCATGACAGTTTATTTACAGACACTGAACGCGAGAGATGCTCTCTGGTCTTATAATCTGTTCAACAAGCTGAAATAAATTGCTAAATACAGATTTTTTCTGCTGTCGAACGTAAAGCCTATACAGAGTGTGCTCATAAAACTAAAATAAAATGGACTTTGTCAATTTTGGTGGAGAGAGGACATTTCTTATGGTCGCAAATGTGTTTTCCTTTCTTTAATGCATGCTTGATTATAGATGCGTTGATATCAGATGGAAGTGTCTTCCATCGCAGAACGAGAGCCCTATTGGAGGCGTTAGGCGCCTGCCTAGTCTGTGTGAGGTCGCCATCGCATGCGGCTGTGTCACTACACTGTAGACGAACAAGTTGCACTGGAGGCGGCCATCCTTTTTACCTCCCACTGTTTAGCTGACTATACAGGCTACTGTGGTGGCATAGGACCGTCACCTTAAGCTGGCGGATAGCTGGTGGAAAGCCGAGTTTTGCAGGCCATGTGGACCGTTCTGTTGTCTAGGACCGCCGCCTCAAAGGCGTTCCGCGTATCACGAGTGGCGCAAACGGAGCAGCAGCAGGGGCGCATCTGCAGTGAGCGATCGCCGCACAGAGCCGCTCTCTGCCTAAGGGGGCGGGGGGGGGGGGGGGGCATTGTTTGGGTGTTCTGTCGCTATATTGAAGACGAACAAGTTGCACTTTATTGTCTTGGCGCAGGAGCTTCGCACCAAGGTGGCGGCCAGATGGTGGAAATCCGAGTGCTGCCAGCGACCACAGAGGGTGGCAGCAAAGGGCGGGCTGCGATGGCACAGAGAAGCTATGAGAAGCTCTGCGGAGCAGCTGGCCGTTTCAACAAGCCTGTGTTGTCCCTGTAGGTGGATGGACGGGAATGAGGGGTGGAGAGAGGGAGGAAGGGGACCTCGATTTTCGGCAGTTTGTGGACACCTGTCGAAGAGAATTCACACTCAACTACTGCCCCCTTTGCAGTCTTTTAGGACGAGGATTTTCCCCGACACATATGCTGCATTATGACCTGTTAAATATGAGTGCTGGGATTTTATAAAAATTTCAAAGTGTAATTAAATCTGTGATGCATTTTTTCCATCAATTGTGGTATCATGTATTGGCTTCGATTACCTGGGCTGTAGGATGGTTTTTGAGCAGGTATCTGTAGCAAACTTTGACATCAAAC
Source organism: Schistocerca americana (assembly GCF_021461395.2). Classification (NCBI taxonomy): domain Eukaryota; kingdom Metazoa; phylum Arthropoda; class Insecta; order Orthoptera; family Acrididae; genus Schistocerca; species Schistocerca americana. The sequence continues at coordinate 285,939,962 of NC_060124.1, forward strand.
AGCGATAGATACTGTACCCTTACAGGTAGTACACTTTTTAAACTCCTCTCTGTCGAACACCAGCATCTTGTCAGTTGAACTTCATCACCAGTTTTCTACTGTATTAGCAGGTCCTTTGCCTCTCCATGTTCCCTGATCCATTTCTTCCTTCTCAAGGCTGCTGTATGTTTTACCGTCCAGCATGTCACCCAGTGTCTGAAAACTCTTCCTTGCTCGCTTCCTTTTCCGCTCTACATAACCTTCTAAAACTGTTTTTTTTTTTTTCAGTCTGCCATTCTTTCTTAATATATGTTCAATCTAGTTTCTTTTTCCTGTTTCTATTACTTCTAGTAACTGTCTCTTCTCTCCCACTCTTCTCAGTGCCTCTTCATTCTTTACTCTGTCCATCCAACTTATTCTTTCCATCCTTTGCCATGTCCACATCTCAAAAGCCTCCAGCCTTTCTCTGTCTTTCTTCCTCAAAGTCCATGTTTCACCCCCGTATAGAAGAATACTCCATACAAGACATTTTATGAGCCTCTTCCTGAGTTCTCTGTCCAGACTGCTGCAGATAATTCTCCTTTTCTTATAAAATGCCTCTTTTGCCATTGCTGTCCTCGTTTTAATTTCTGTGGTGCACTTCCAGTCGGTATCTATCGTGCTTCCAAGATACTTAAAATTTTGCACCTTTTCTAGTATTTCTCCATTCAGCATAATTTTTATTTCTTTATTTCCTCCTAGTGCCAATATTTATGTTTTCTTTGTGTTACTTTTCATTCCATAATTTTTTCCGTTAGCTTCAATGGTGTCCACCAACACCTGTCATTCTATTTCGCCTGTGGCTAGAAGGACCATGTCATCACCAAACCAGAAACGTCCTACTCTTCTTCCTCCAATTTCTATTCCTTTGTCATCTAATGAGCATTGGTCAATAATATTTTCCAAGTACAGTTTGAAAGGAGTAGGTGATAGACAGCATCCTTGTCTTACTGCTTTCCAGTTTGTACTTTCTCCTCTCACTGTAACTGAGGCTTTTTGATTAAGATACAATGAATTTACAAGTCTTCTGGTTTTCCAGTCCACTCTCTTTTCCCTCATTATAGTCCCAGCTTGTGCCAAACCACGTTGTCAAATTACTTTTCTAGATCGATGAAGCGCATGTATAGGTCTCTTCCTTTTTCAATAAACCTTTCTCCCAAGATTCGTAGGAGCCCTATAGCGTCTCTGGTGCCCGTATTCCGTCTAAAGCCAAACTGCTCCTCGCCAAGATTCTCCTCCATTACTTTTTCAAGTCTTTTATTAATTATTATTAAGATCACTTTGGCTGCATGTGAAATGAGGCTGATTGTCCTGTGCTCACTGCATTTCTTGGTTCCTTGGTTTTTCAGTAATAGAATCATTATTGTTGTCAGAAAGTCCTCAGGCCACTCACCACTGTCATATATTTTATTACATAACTTCAATATTTCTCTTATTCCACCTTGGTTCAAGCATTTTAACATTTCTCCCGGTATCGTATCTGTACCTACCGCTTTGCCAGTTTTCATTGCAGCTATGGCAGATTTTACTTCTTCCGTTATGATGGTTTTTCCTTTTTCGTCATCATCTACACTGTTGTGTGAGTCAAGTTCCAGAGTTTCTGGTTTGCGATTTGTCTCATATAGCTCTTTTAGTTATTCTTCCCCGTCTCTGGAGGACATCGTCACGATCTTTGTACACTACCTCTCCGTCTTCACTCAAAATTTCCATAGTAGCACATCCTGTTCTGTTTTGTTCCCATGTCATAGTCTTTACTCTGTTGTATAGTAAGTCGTATCTTCTACATCTACATCTACATTTATACTCCGCAAGCCACCCAACGGTGTGTGGCGGAGGGCAATTTACGTGCCACGGTCATTACCTCCCTTTTCTGTTCCAGTCGCGTATGGTTCACGGAAAGAACAACTGTTTGAAAGCCTCCGTACGCGCTCGAATCTCTCTAATTTTACATTCGTGATCTCCTCGGGAGGTATAGGTAGGGGGAAGCAATATATTCGATACCTCATCCAGAAACGCACCCTCTCGAAACCTGGCGAGCAAGCTACACCGCGATGCAGAGCGCCTCTCTTGCAGAGTCTGCCACTTGAGTTTGCTAAACATCTCCGTAACGCTATCATGCTTACCAAATAACCCTGTGACGAAACGCACCGCTCTTCTTTGGATCTTCTCTATCTCCTCCGTCAACCCGATCTGGTACGGATTCCACACTGATGAGCAATACTCAAGTATAGGTCGAACGAGTGTTTTGTAAGCCACCCCCTTTGTTGATGGACTACATTTTCTAAGGACTCTCCCAATGAATCTCAACCTGGCACCCGCCTTACCAACAATTAATTTTATATGATCATTCCACTTCAAATCGTTCCGCACGCATACTCCCAGATATTTTACAGAAGTAGCTGCTACCAGTGTTTGTTCCGCTATCATATAATCATACAATAAAGGATCCTTCTTTCTATGTATTCGCAATACATTACATTTGTCTATGTTAAGGGTCAGATGCCACTCCCTGCACCAAGTGCCTATCCGCTGCAGATCTTCCTGCATTTCGCTACAATTTTCTAATGCTGCAACTTCTCTGTACACTACAGCATCATCCGCGAAAAGCCGCATGGAACTTCCGACACTATCTACTTGGTCATTTATATATATTGTGAAAAGCAATGGTCCCATAACACTCCCCTGTGGCACGCCAGAGGTTACTTTAACGTCTGTAGACGTCTCCCCATTGATAACAACATGCTGTGTTCTGTTTGCTAAAAACTCTTCAATCCAGCCACACAGCTGGTCTGATATTCCGTAGGCCCTTCACTTTGTTTATCAGGCGACAGTGCGGAACTATATCGAACGCCTTCCGGAAATCAAGGAAAATAGCATCTACCTGCGAGCCTGTATCTAATATTTTCTGGGTCTCATGAACAAATAAAGCGAGTTGGGTCTCACACGATCGCTGTTTCCGGAATCCATGTTGATTCCTACAGAGTAGATTCTGGGTTTCCAAAAACGACATGATACGCGAGCAAAAAACATGTTCTAAAATTCTACAACAGATCGACGTCAGAGATATAGGTCTATAGTTTTGCGCACCTGTCGACGACCCTTCTTGAAGACTGGGACTACCTGTGCTCTTTTCCAATCATTTGGAACCTTCCGTTCCTCTAGAGACTTGCGGTACACGGCTGTTAGAAGGGGGGCAAGTTCTTTCGCGTACTCTGTGTAGAATCGAATTGGTATCCCGTCAGGTCCAGTGGACTTTCCTCTGTTGAGTGATTCCGGTTGCTTTTCTATTCCTTGGACACTTATTTCGATGTCAGCCATTTTTTCCTTTGTGCAAGGATTTAGAGAAGGAACTGCAGTTCGGACTTCCCCTGTGAAACAGCTTTGGAAAAAGGTGTTTAGTATTTCAGCTTTACGCCTGTCATCCTCTGTTTCAATGCCATCATCATCCCGGAGTGTCTGGATATGCTGTTTCGAGCCACTTACTGATTTAACGTAAGACCAGAACTTCCTAGGATTTTCTGTCAAGTCGGTACATAGAATTTTACTTTCGAATTCACTGAACGCTTCACGAATAGCCCTCCTTACGCTAACTTTAACATCGTTCAAAATGGTTCAAATGGCTCTGAGCACTATGGGACTTAGCTTCTTTGGTCATCAGTCCCCTAGAACTTAGAACTACTTAAACCTAACTAACCTAAGGACATCACACACATCCATGCCCGATGCAGGATTCGAACCTACGACCGTAGCGGTCACGCGGTTCCAAACTGAAGCGCTTAGAACCGCACGGCCACACCGGCCGGCTTTGACATCGTGTAGCTTCTGTTTGTCTGAGAGGTTTTGGCTGCGTTTACACTTGGAGTGAAGCTCTCTTTGCTTTCGCAGTAGTTTCCTAACTTTGTTGTTGAACCACGGTGGGTTTTTCCCGTCCCTCACTGTTTTACTCGCCACGCACCTGTCTAAAACGCATTTTACGATTGCCTTGAACTTTTTCCATGAACACTCAACACTGTCAGTGTCGGAACAGAAATTTTCGTTTTGATCTGTTAGGTAGTCTGAAATCTGCCTTCTATTATTCTTGCTAAACAGATAAACCTTCCTCCCTTTTTTTATATTCCTATTAACTTCCATATTCAGGGATGCTGCAACGGCCTTGTGATCACTGATTCCCTGTTCTGCACTTACAGAGTCGAAAAGTTCGGGTCTGTTTGTTATCAGTAGGTCCAAGATGTTATCTCCACGAGTCGGTTCTCTGTTTAATTGCTCGAGGTAATTTTCGGATAGTGCACTCAGTATAATGTCACTCGATGCTCTGTCCCTACCACCCGTCCTAAACATTTGAGTGTCCCAGTCTATATCTGGTAAATTGAAATCTCCACCTAAGACTATAACATGCTGAGAAAATTTATGTGAAATGTATTCCAAATTTTCTCTCAGTTGTTCTGCCACTAATGCTGCTGAGTCGGGAGGTCGGTAAAAGGAGCCAACTATTAACCTAGCTCGGTTGTTGAGTGTAACCTCCACCCATAATATTTCACAGGAACTATCCACTTCGCTTCCTGTCCCGTTCGTCAATTGCATCACATTCCTCTTTTAGCCATTTTTTCCTAGCCTGCTCTGTTTCTCTTCGCAGTTCATTATTTAACCTTCGGTATATCTTTCTTGCATCTTCAGTGTTCTCGTTTCTAAATTTTCTTCTCTCCTCCATCTTGGAAATCACTTCTTGTGTGATCTATGGTTTTTTTGACCTTTTCCCTTTTATATATCCTTTATTTTGCTTTCCTGCTTTAATGATTCCTTCTTTCAGCATATTCCAGTACTCGTTGACATTATCAGGTGGTTCTTTGTCTCGTAATGTGTTTAGAAACTCACATGACGGCATTTCGGTAATTTGTTCTTTGTTGGATCTTATCTTCTCTAGATCCGACTTCTTCACGATGGTCGCCTTCTCCAGTTTTTCATTCTTATTTCTATTTCTGCCATAAGTCAGTTGTGGTCGCTATTAATATCTGCACCTGGTAATGTGTGCACCTTCTTGATTCCATTTCTGTATCTTTCTTCTACCAGTAGAAAATCGATTTGGTGTCTGTATTTATCCCCTGGTGATTTCCAAGTTTAGAGCCTCCTCTTGTGGTTCTTGAACCATGTGTTTGCCGCTATCAGCTGCCTTTCCCTGTAGAAGTCAATTAGCCATTCACCTCAGCTGAACGTATTTCCCATCAAAAAGAATAAATTTAGTACCTTACACCCCAGCCTTTTTCCCGCCAGCTTGTAGGTGTAGAGTGAAGTTTGACTGTGTCTGTCGCTAGTTTCGAGTGCTATTGCGATTTTTTTTTCCCAGCAGGATAACACCAGTTTTATGGTATCGTCAGTTGTTGAGTTCTTTACGATTTTATGTCGTCCTTGTGTAGCGCCATGCATATAGTTGTGTAATTAGCCCTGATATTTGTGATTAATTATGTAATTAGGATCGATCTTTGTGTCAATTTTCCGACCAAAATAAATAAAGTACACTAACATAAGCTTCGTCTCCGTCATCTGGACAGTCTCCATGTGTTAGGGAGTGCACTTGGGCTTTCCATCTAGTAGAATCAAGGTTCGAGTCCCAGAAAGGGCACCGCCATTTTTAATTCCCCGTCAATTCAAAGGGCCTCTGGTGGTTTAATTGTGTTGGGGGGAGGGCGCAATTGGGTTTTCCACCGAAGTGGACTAGGGTTCGAATCCCGGAAAGGATACCGTCAATTTTAATATCCCGCCAATACCCAGGTGAGTGTAGGGTGGGATGCCAGCACAGCACTGGGACAAATAAATTCCCGCCAAAATTGGAAATTCCCATCAATAGGATAGGTTATGGGAGGGGGAGGGGTGAGGGGGAATAGGGGGAGGAGCAGGAGGGGGCTGGGGCACACGTGGAGCTCAGGAAACCTGTGACGTCATCTGGGGGCGGGAGTGGGGTGTGGGAGTATTTGGTGGTGGGGGTTAGCGGGGGTGGGTGGGGGCGGAATGACCAATTTATCAATTTAATTAATTGGCATATGAGTTTGATATCAAAAGCACCCAACTATACTACTAATCATACTTATTTAAATCGCATTTTATAGCTCACTTCAACTTTCACCACTGTTCTTATGAATTTGCCAGATTCGAACTAAATGTTGTCATATAAACTTTCAGGTAACTTGATACTGAACACTATCAGATTGACTAAAGACAAAGATTCTGCTAAATTTATTAAGTTTTATTCATTTCTGATATAATCACATTTCTTATGAGACAGTCGTAACCGGTTTAGGCCCACTTTGGCCATCTTCAGATGATAAAACAGAAAATATGAAAAGCTTATATTAAAACCTAAAACAAAAATATTTTAAATACCTCTGCATGTGAGCTAAGTATTAGAATACTAGCGGATCATACCTAAGGGTGGCAGTTGATGAACAAATGTTCGCGCATTGTTTATTACGAAACTGAAAGAACCGAGGATACTCTTCGATGAACATAAACTGTTTGCATCATAGGCATATTTCAATATTTACAACTATTTACTCAGAATATCCGCCGCTCGTGGTCTCGCGGTAGCGCTCTTGCTTCCCGAGCACGGGGTCCCGGGTTCGATTCCCGGCGGGGTCAGGGATTTTCACCTGTCTCGAGATGACTGGGTGTTGTTGTGTCGTCTTCATCATCATCATTCATCCCCATAACGGTCGGGGGAAGGCAGCGGCAAACCACCTCCATTAGGACCTTGCCTCGTATAGTGGTGCGGGTCTCCCGCATCGTTCCCCTAAGCTCTGTCAAGCAGCATGGGACTTCATTTCGATTTATTCAGCTCAGGTAGTCGCTGCGACCTACATCCGCTGTGTTTCACAATGTTTTGATGATTTCAGATTTGAATAACTCACAGTTTAATCGCGAATCAAGGATGAACATTTTACACAAGGTACAAGATGTATATGAGTTTACTTATAAAATACTACATTGGACTGATGACAACCATTCATGGCTACACAATACTGGAGGCGTTTCACCCAGTTTTTGACGTATCTTTCGTAACTCCTGGAGGAATTCTGGAATGCAAGCTTCTCGGCCGGGCTGAGTACACTGTCAAATGGTTCAGATGGCTCTAAGCAATATGGGACTTAACATCCGAGGTCATCAGTCACCTAGACTTAGAACTACTTATACCTAACTAACCCAAGGACATCACACACTACCGAGCGAGGTAGCGCAGTGGTTAGCACACTGGACTCGCATTCGGGAGGACGACGGTTCAATCCCGTCTCCGGCAATCCTGATTTGGGTTTTCCGTGATTTCCCTAAATCGCTTCAGGCAGATGCCGGGATGGTTCCCTTGAAAGGGCACGGCCAATTTCCTTCCCCATCCTTCCCTCACCCGAGCTTGCGCTCCGTCTCTAATGACCTCGATGTCGACGGGACGTTAAACACTAATCTCCTCCTCCACATCACACACATCCATGCCCGAGGCAGGATTCGAACTTGCGACCGTAGCAGCAGCGCGGTTCCGGACTGAAGCACCTAGAACCGCTCGGCCACAGCGGCCGGCAGTGCTTCCAACAGCACCATAGGTGAGCCTGCCGGTGTGGCCGAACGGTTCTAGGCGCTTCAGTCTGGAACCGCGCGACCGCAGGAGAGCAAGGCTACCATTCCCTTGCCGCAGTGGTAACACAGGTTTCCGTCAGATCACCGAAGTTAGGCGCTGTCGCACTTGGCAAGCAGCTGGACGGGTCACCATCTGAGTTTTCCGACTGCTGTTTGCACGCGAGATGCACTCAGCCCTTGTGATGTCAACTGAGGAGCTACTTGTTTGAGAAGTAGCGGCACCGGTCTCGAAAACTAACAACGGTGAGGAGAGCGGTGTGCTGACCAACTGCCCCTCCGTATCCGCATCCCGTCATCCCTACAGCCTGAGGATGATACGGCGGCCGGTCGGAACCGTAGGGCCTCGAAGGCCTTTTCGGGCGGTGTTTTTTTTGAGGCGGCCATTCAACAAAGGCGCGTTTGGAAATTATGGTTACCAAACGCTTCAAGGAAAACGTGCAAGCTCTTGTTGGACGTATGGCTTGTCATGCCGCCTTGTCGGTCCAAGTTTCGATAATGAACGACGAGGGCTTGGCTAAAAACAACTACGCACACGTTCGGTGTCCCAGGAGTTCGGACGGTTTTAGAGCGGCTGTTGACTTTGGAGGAGATGCACTCTTGCAGTCAAACTAAAGTGTCTTACCCAGGTGACCATTGTTCGACGTGCGGGAATCGGATATCGCCTCTTAATTCTGATATGCTTACGAAAGGCACGTTAAGCGCTCACGACAGATTCGCCGTAGCGAAAACAGCACTCCACCGCGAACTCATCGTGTTGCTTCGATCAGCACGACGCGATTACTGACCTGTATATGGGACGAAACTCGATACTCCGCACTACTAATAGACATCAAAGCATTGTGATTTTCCCATGCGTGCTCCAGCTGACTATTACGGGGCCTCCCTGCGACCGACCCCCGCACCTCCTGGGATCTGCCTGTCAAATGAAGACAGGAAGGAGAGTGTCACCAGCGGGCTGCAGCTCTTCTGGACAGTGGCGTAAACACCTAGCAGCCAAGAGCTGCCGAAAATGTGTACCATATGGATAGCTCCTTTGGCTCTTTTACTCTGTTTTAAATACGGTTTCAGAGGTTCCCGATCCGTATTTTATTTTATATTTTAAGAATAACTTATTCAGATATTATTGTAATATTTCTTATATTTTGTGCTTTTCACAAGCAAAGATTGTCTTGTAGAGGATGGGCGAATCTACAGCAAAGTGTAGGTACACTTAGTTGTCACTACATAACACCCAGATTATAAAAAAATGGTTCAAATGGCTCTGAGCACTATGGGACTCAACTGCTGAGGTCATTAGTCCCCTAGAACTTAGAGCTAGTTAAACCTAACCAACCAAAGGACATCACAAACATCCATGCCCGAGGCAGGATTCGAACCTGCGACCGGAGCGGTGTTGCGGTTCCAGGCTGCAGCGCCATTAACCGCACGGCCACTTCGGCCGGCACCCAGATTATAGGCATTATATTTAGCGTGACAGCGCATGAAGATTTGTTCACCAAATGCCACCAATAGATATGTTCCACATATATTTTAATATTACCTTACTTAGCTCACAAGTAGATCTAGTGAAAATTTTTCACTTTCTTTTGTACTTCAAATAAGCTTTCCATTTTTTTATAAAGTGGCATTTCTAGATGGTCATTCTTTGCCGAAACCGGCGGTGATTGTGTCATAGAAAAGAGAGTATGTCAAAGGTAAACAAAACTTTATAACAAGTCAACATAGTCTCTTTAAATGGAATATCGTTTTTTTCCAGTCTCCTGACTTTCTTCAAGACATTTTTGCTTTTCCTGATCGTATTTAATTTTCTAATATGGCTCAGATTTTCAGTATATTTATTCACTTTAACCAACTCGATGTCGTACGCTCACATAATTACGTCATCATCGTATCATCACGACCATCTACAGCGTAGCGTGCTTTAGTAAAACGCAATGATATTTTTCTCTTCGAGCCATGTTTTATGATTTTGCTATGAAGTTGTCTATAGATGAACGGCAGTCTCATATTTTCTGCTAGATCAAACACTACTGGTCTGTCGCTTCCATTTGGATATGAGAGATGAGGTGTAACTGTGGACAGGTTGTGCAGTATGTGGATAGGGTGGTTCTTTTCAAAGCCGAAATGGCAGTCCCTCTCCCACTTTTGAGATCTTAGGCCGTACATTCGAGACTTTTATTGATTTTCAATTTCTTGGTTTCGTTTGAAAATGTCGCTTAACGAAAAAGTGCCAGAATTTGTTGAAAACTACGTCTTTACCCGCTGCCTCGACCGCATGCACGTATCTCCACATCCTCCCCCCCCCCCCTCCCTCTCTCTGTCCGTCTTCTACTTCTCCTCCCTCTGTCCACCTGTGTCAGTCCACCAATGTCACCCCGTTTTCACCCCCATCCCAGTGGAAGGTGGTTCTCACCCCCAAAGTACTTCTTTTTAGTCAGTATGTAGGATGGGTGGAATTCTAGTGAAATCTATCCTGTGGTTTAGGAGGAAATTTCGAAAATGAACACGTTTGTGCCTTTTTATAATATACGGGCTGACAAACCCGGCATTGCACGGGTATTCATTTTGCCAATTTTCTGTTATAGATAAACAAATAATGTTCTTCTGTTTATTGTAGTGTAAGAGCGAAAAAAATTCACTCCCATATATTCATCGAAACAATTTCGAAATTTTGGAGTAGTCGTACAAAGAAATAGGCTATATAAAATGCATAAACGGATAAGTTCAGTATCCCGGGCAGTTTCTGTACATTGGGTGCAGCCACTCTGCGTGTCTGCAACGCTGTAATGTAAACGTTTCTATAGCAACACCTCTTCATAGGCATTGCACGGGTATTCATTTTGCCAATTTTCTGTTATAGATAAACAAATAATGTTCTTCTGTTTATTGTAGTGTAAGAGCGAAAAAATTCACTCCCATATATTCATCGAAACAATTTCGAAATTTTGGAGTAGTCGTACTAAGAAATAGGCTATATAAAATGCATAAACGGATAAGTTCAGTATCCCGGGCAGTTTCTGTACATTGGGTGCAGCCACTCTGCGTGTCTGCAACGCTGTAATGTAAACGTTTCTATAGCAACACCTCTTCATAGCTCGGTAGACGACTACTGTTTGCGCCTGCAGTCATCTGGGCTTCACAGTTTAAAGCTGTCAAAGTACTACCAGGTGTCAGGAATTTCTTTAAATTGACTCGGCTCTAGGAGTGGCATAGCAGTAAAGAATAAATATATTTATTTATTTAATCGTATGGTGATTTCATACAATATACAGTTGATATAAGGCAAATGATTTTATACAATATACATATGATATGAGACAAGATTAAACCTTAAAGTCCGTGTTTTTCAACCAGTTAATTAAGTTGGGTGTGAGAGTGAACAGGTCAGCGGGAATTCCAGGGTATGAATGAAGTGGACAGCGTTGGACTAAGTGTTCAATTGTCTGCTCTTCTTGATTACATTCACACATTGGTGAACTGATCCAGCCCCATTTGTACCTGAAGTAGCTACAACAACCATGTCCAGTCCTTGACCTGTTCAGGCGGCATCAAAGTTTCCTCGGTAGGTCAAAACCTTTTCGCTTCTTTATGGGATCAAGGTGATGGGCCCTTTTTCCCATTGTTTTTGTTGATCATTCATACTTCCAGCTTTCATTTAGATCAAAACCATCAGCATTGAGTTGTCCTGCAGTAACACTTGCTAGTCTTCTTGATCGCAATCGTTGCTGTAGCGGATGACAGAATTCCTGGTGCAGTGGTAGAGAAGGTGATGCAGAGATTTTCTTGGCCTCCCTCAGTAGAGCTTGTTTCCGCCTTAAGTGAGTAGAGGGATGTGACTTAGTACGGGTAACCAGTGGCGTGGGGTTGATTTGATGAAACCAGTAATGCAGCGCATTGTGTCGTTAAGTTTTCTGTCTACCTTCTTCACATGTACACTTTCCAACCAGACAGGTGCACAGTACTCGGATGCAGAGTACACAAGGCTGATGCCAGTTAAACGCAGACAGTCAGCAGAGGTTTCTCAGGTGGTACCATTGAGCTTATGTAGTATGTTGTTCCTTGCAGCAACTTTATGAGAAAGCTTGGCGATGTGTTCTTTGTAACTCAGGGTTCTATCTAGAGTAATTCCGAGATATTTTGGGAAAGGATTGTACCTCAACGTTTGTCCATTGAGCAGAACTCTTGGTTTGCAGTTCGCAGCGCGATTCGCTAGATGGAAACAAGAGACTTCAGTTTTTGACGTGTTTGGGATCAATCTCCAGGTCTTAAAGAAAGTTGACATCTTCTCCAGATCCTCCGTAAGAATTCGTTCACCATCTTCGAAATTACTGCTCTGTGCTACCAATGTGATGTTATCAGCATAGATGAATTTAGTTTATATTGTGGTTGGTAAATCATTAATGTATAAATTGAATAGTGATGGCGCTAAAACAGATCCCTATGGTAGTCCATTATTTAGTCTCCGTTTGTGGCTTTTAAAGCTGCCTAGAAACACCTCAGATTGCCTTTCACTAAGCATGCTGGATATTAGATCCACAATTTCTCGACTTGGTACAACTTGCAGTAGCTTGTAGATCAGTCCCTATCGCCAAACAGTGTCATACGCGGCTGTCAGGTCGATGAAGACAGCTGTTGATTTCAGATGGTCTTGAAAACCTGCTTCAATACTGGTAGTTAGGGCAAGAACTTGATCGGTGCAGCTGTGTCCTTGTCTGAAGCCAGCTTGTTCAGGAGGGGTAGCAGCCTTGATGTACAATATGCCCGGAAACATAACTAATAACCGTCCTTTTCAGGATACATGTATTAAAACTACGTCTTAGCTCCTGAATTATGTGTTGTACAACGACAATTTTGTAGGTACATTCAGTTGCATCTGTGAGTACTGTCTGCGAAATGTATTGCCCATACAGTTAGAAGTAAAGAAGTAAAAAATCTAGACATTATGCATGAAGTGGCAATTTGTCACGCATCTCATTCTTTATGGTGTCATATCTCCTGAATTATGTGTCATACAGTGATATAAATTGCCAGTTGCATTTGCTGATGTATGAGCATACTGTCTGCTAAATGTGTCCCAAGTACAGAAAATAGTAAGGACGTAATAAATTAGAACATCATGCTTCATGCAGTACTTTTTCTGCAAGAACAGCGGAAAAGTTCGTTGCAAGTCGCTAAGTACTCTCATTCTCAATTACTGGATGACTAAACTATGGAAATTCACGCGTCTAGGACTACGCATCTTTTCCACCCTATAATGTGTACCAAGTTTGGCTGAAATCGGTGCTGTGGTTTAGGAGGAGATGAGGAGCGCTTACAAACACACACACACACATACGCGCGCTCGCAGACGCACGCGCTCACATATATCCATTTTTATGACATGTACTGATTTAGAGTGTGAAACTAGGATTGTTTCCCTCAGTCTCGTATCTTGCTGTAGAATCAGTCCTACCAACACCAGCAGCGCGAGGTGGCGCGGTGGTGGTTTAAATCCCTGTGTGCCATTCCCGATGTAGGTGCCCTGTGTTCTTCTTAAATTGCTTAAGCCAAACGCTTGGACGGAACCGTGCAAAGGCCACGGCCAACTTCCTTCCCCGTCTTTCTCTAACGTGAGGTTGTGTTATACCTCCAGTGAGCTCGACGTAGACGCGACATAAATCCACAATCTTCCCTCTCTCCTTTCCCCTTCATCTGAAGCAAAGCTTCAATATCGTCAGACGTCAATGGGGCGAAAATCCGGAAACCCAACTGCCACTTTCAATCTTGTTTCCATGTTACAACTCATTTTCTCCAACTCATGAATGATGAGAAACACGCATGAACAGACGCACCAGCACGCCACATGTAACCCTTTCTCATAGGATATGTTCAATGTGCCCTCCGTGGGCATTGATACATGCATCTACCGAACGTCGTAATGAGTACCGGACGCGCTGATGTATCCCTGTAGTATTACATATAGTTTCCCAGCCTTCCATAATACAGGCACAAAGCCTCTGAAAATCTTGTAAAGGGGTTCCGTACACGACAGCTTTCAAGTGCCCCCACAAATAAAATTAAAGTGTGATTAGTTCCGAAGAGTGTGGAGACCAGGCAATTGGTCGATCTCCACCTATCCATCTTGAAAGGTTCCCTCTACTATTTCAGTTTAACACTACACGCAACGGATTTATTTGCGGGACCTTTTCATATTGCAGAAAATTCTCTGGACAAAGAAATTATTAGACCAAAGAAATTCACTTCTTTTAACAAATCATAACGCATCTGATCTTTACACAGCATAAAATTTGCAGCAGATTCCACGACGTAAATTAAACGCATCTGACTTCCTTATTAACAATGTAAAATCTAAGGCATCTGACTTTATTTTTAAATTTATCGTTAACGCATCTGACTTTTTTATTAAAACTCTGGCCTCCTACAGAATGGTATCTCTTATTCCCAGAAATGCCCACTTTTGGATCGGAAGAAAAGGATATTCCACAACTGTATCCGTTAATCAACATGCACACACAATTACTACACCAACATACGCACAGGAGAAACGTAAGAATCGAGCCGTTAGCAGTTCCGATATTCACCATTCAGTAATTATTTCTATTCTAAATTATCCCACAGAAAATCAAAATTATCACATATAAATTCCGCACCTACTTGATCATTCACTTTAATAGCCACTATTGTACTGCTGCCTACTCCCGACACAACTTCACCCACTGAAATATGAAAACCGTTCTAAAATTACACACACAAAATACACACATTCAAGATGAACAACTTACTTTGTTGCAGCCAAAATTCATGGCTACGTTATCAGTTTAATAATCTCTGTCCCCGCTTTGCAATTTTAATTATTCAGTAAATCTCCCCACGTGATTCTACATTCCAATAAACATGAATAAGCAAGCGTTATCTTCACTTGGTTTGCTTAAATTCGACACACGCTTTCACACGAGATACCACGTGTCCTTAACAAAGGATCTACGTTACTAATTCTTTCAAGATTGCAGATATGTAAGAAAATTGAAACATTATATCTGTACTTAATTCCACACTCATATTTCATGTAATAGCACACTTCCTACTTACACGCAGTAGGTCCCTAGCACTCGTGCCTCCACTAGTTATAAGATTCTTGATCAGTCCCACGCGGTGAGTGCCAGGTGTAAAACTAAGTAAATTGCCACACTCACTCAAATATTTCATTTTTCCTAATGAACTTGCTTGCTCAACAAATTAAGATTAAATTATTCATCGCGAAATTGTTATATAACTCAAAAATGCGAATTACTACGACAAAGCAAAGCAACATTTGTACATCACCTATTATTATTGCATATTACCCACCTAAATATATTTCGTTCTCCCAAAATATTAATATTACTTTACGTCTAGCTGCAAAAATAGGTTGTACACCTAATGTGAAACCACTAATCATAAATATAGCACATTTCCCACACTCAAATCGAGCATCGCTCGACCCATCTCAGAAAAGCGTCCTCTCTCGTACAAGTCTTCAGCAGCAGTCCCCGACTCGGACCCACGCTACCGTTCTGCTCGCCTGACCGCTCATGGTGGGGGCGGCTCCCAACCAATCATCAGCTCAGAATTTCCCCGGTTTAAAGTAGCCGGTCGAACCTCCCTTCTACACAATGGGAAAGATCCCGCGCTTTGCTTCCCAAAGACTGAAACGTAAGTTTTGCAAACTATCCAACCTTCCTATACCTCGCTACAGCCAAAGGCTGAAGTTTCACAGCTTCCATAATCGCTGCCTATCGACTATTTGTTCCCTACCGTACACCCACAATCGCTAAATGTCGTTCGAGCCTTATTCTCTCCCCAACATTCTTCCTGCAATTATTTTCATACATTCATTTCTTTCTCCGTGCTGCTGTTAACTGAATAGGATAAGGAAACATAAGAAACAGTGGACATTCTTAACTTATTCAATCAATAAAAACAGTTCAATTCCTGTGGTCATTCTTTTACAACTTGGTGTTGGTTTGCAGACACCGACAGTAAGTCTTTGCTAGCTAAGTAAATTAAATGATATTATTACGATCAAACTTGTGTTCTCAGAAGAACACGACGATCAGTTGCATTAAATATTGTTACATTATTAGAAATACACTCCTGGAAATTGAAATAAGAACACCGTGAATTCATTGTCCCAGGAAGGGGAAACTTTATTGACACATTCCTGGGGTCAGATACATCACATGATCACACTGACAGAACCACAGGCACATAGACACAGGCAACAGAGCATGCACAATGTCGGCACTAGTACAGTGTATATCCACCTTTCGCAGCAATGCAGGCTGCTATTCTCCCATGGAGACGATCGTAGAGATGCTGGATGTAGTCCTGTGGAACGGCTTGCCATGCCATTTCCACCTGGCGCCTCAGTTGGACCAGCGTTCGTGCTGGACGTGCAGACCGCGTGAGACGACGCTTCATCCAGTCCCAAACATGCTCAATGGGGGACAGATCCGGAGATCTTGCTGGCCAGGGTAGTTGACTTACACCTTCTAGAGCACGTTGGGTGGCACGGGATACATGCGGACGTGTATTGTCCTGTTGGAACAGCAAGTTCCCTTGCCGGTCTAGGAATGGTAGAACGATGGGTTCGATGACGGTTTGGATGTACCGTGCACTATTCAGTGTCCCCTCGACGATCACCAGTGGTGTACGGCCAGTGTAGGAGATCGCTCCCCACACCATGATGCCGGGTGTTGGCCCTGTGTGCCTCGGTCGTATGCAGTTCTGATTGTGGCGCTCACCTGCACGGCGCCAAACACGCATACGACCATCATTGGCACCAAGGCAGAAGCGACTCTCATCGCTGAAGACGACACGTCTCCATTCGTCCCTCCATTCACGCCTGTCGCGACACCACTGGAGGCGGGCTGCACGATGTTGGGGCGTGAGCGGAAGACGGCCTAACGGTGTGCGGGACCGTAGCCCAGCTTCATGGAGACGGTTGTGAATGGTCCTCGCCGATACCCCAGGAGCAACAGTGTCCCTAATTTGCTGGGAAGTGGCGGTGCGGTCCCCTACGGCACTGTGTAGGATCCTACGGTCTTGGCGTGCATCCGTGCGTCGCTGCGGTCCGGTCCCAGGTCGACGGGCACGTGCACCTTCCGACGACCACTGGCGACAACATCGATGTACTGTGGAGACCTCACGCCCCACGTGTTGAGTAATTCGGCGGTACGTCCACCCGGCCTCCCGCATGCCCACTATACGCCCTCGCTCAAAGTCCGTCAACTGCACATACGGTTCACGTCCACGCTGTCGCGGCATGCTACCAGTGTTAAAGACTGCGATGGAGCTCCGTATGCCACGGCAAACTGGCTGACACTGACGGCGGCGGTGCACAAATGCTGCGCAGCTAGCGCCATTCGACGGCCAACACCGCGGTTCCTGGTGTGTCCGCTGTGCCGTGCGTGTGATCATTGCTTGTACAGCCCTCTCGCAGTGTCCGGAGCAAGTATGGTGGGTCTGACACACCGGTGTCAATGTGTTCTTTTTTCCATTTCCAGGAGTGTATAAGTGAGAGTTGCCATTGGCGAAGACAATGGCCACCTCTCAGTCTGTCACTGAATCTGTTATTTAGGAACCGACGGACATTGACACTAAAATAAGGAGGTGGTCGCCATAATGCGTCAAATACATGTTTTGTCGCGCGGGCGAAGGCACATCTGCTAACAGATCAGGTAGAACATTCTCTACGAAATTATGATAACTTTGTCGCTGAGCCTGGATGGAAGAATGTGAGGCGCTATCAAACAGTCACCAACAATGTCGACCCGAACACTGACAGAAAATCTTTGTTGATGACTTGCTTTAACACATGCATCAAGACTGGCCTCTGCCCATACGTGCCGATTGTGAAAATTTACAATTTCCCATGATTAATGAGTTGTAGAAAATAAGTTGTGATATGGAAACAGAGGGTTTCCAAACCCCTGTTCGTATGACATACTTTCTTCGTCTATGTGTCAGGAATGTGTCCTGCAATTTGTGCCACAAATTTTTTGTTATATGTAAAGCCTTTTAGCGTTAGCTATTTAGAGGGGAGAAGTGAGTATTTCCAAATTACTGTTCTATAAAAAATAATGAAAACAGCCATTTACAGTCTTCTTAATTTTTGTATAAATAGACTTAAGTTTGCTGTAGTTACCGAAAAACTTTTAGCAGACTGCATTGAAACTAGAATGGAACCGGCAGTAGAACATGACCTCTGAACTGCCTCTTTAAGATGTTTGGTGACCATTGTTATTTCCAATATAGTCTTAATAGTGTAACTAATATCCCTATCAGATACTTCGTACAGCTGTATTATTTCACGAATGTAATCAAGTGCTGTAATTAGAACTTTCTATTACAAATGCAAATTACACCTAATTTACCGTGAATAAGGACATTTTCATTACAGATTTGGTTTTTAGTAAATAACTTGAAAACTAACATAGGTAGCTTATTGGTTTAACGTATTTATCGTTTTAGCGAGAAACTGAAGCTACATACAAATTTTCAGCTATCTTGTAAAAACGCCGATTTAAACTTAAATATTCCTCTGCTCAAGTTGAGACTTGTAACTTTTAACTGTTACATACATTTGTATATTCTGACCAATTTTTAGCTCTCTAGTTTTATTATTCAGAGCCACTTATTTTCTCCATTAAATCGTTTATTTTGCCTGACATATTCATTCGATCATTCTGGCATTTTACAATGTTAACATTAATACACTTAAGCACGCACTGACGAAGTTTGGAAAAGTTAGTTTAATTTTTATTTCACTCTTAAATTATGGTGAAATCCTTTTACATGTTAAGCACAGGCGCATTATGATGACGTTACAGTAGCGAACTAGTGAATTGGGTGGGTGAGCCCCGGCACGCTCGCTCGCCTCTGTACCTCGTACAGTGACGCACCACTTGTTTGGCCTCGTGTTATGTGAAGGCCGTCATTTCCTGTTATATCAGTCCATGTGCCTTCTAGCATCCTTTTGTAACAGTAACACCGTAGTTCAAACGCTGCGGTTCGCATCATGATTTCCTTCACATAGTGCTGTCTCCAGACGTACTATCTCTGAATTTCTTCATGAAATGGAGGCATATACTTGGTTTACTAGACTGGCATTAGTGAGGAACACTCTTTTTCGATCTTTATTTCTGTTCCAGGATTTAGTATATGATCTCCAATTTTAAAACAAAGTTTAATCTTAATTACTTGTCTGCTGGTCTTTAGTAATTTTATCTTTCTTTTTTTACTCTTGCTCCATATTCTGTACCCAGTACAACTTATTTCTTTTATGTTCATCCCATTCAACAGATGCTATAATTCTTCTTCACTTTCATTGATAACGTCAGTGTCATCAGTGAATCTTGTGATTGTTATCGCTTCGCGATAAACTTTAATTCCATTTCCGAAACTTTCCTGTATTTAGGTCATTTGTTCTTCGATATTTATGTTCAACTGCAGAGCGGAAAGACTGCATCCCTGCCTCTCACTGTATTTAATCCTAGCATTTTTCTAATGTCCTTCCGTTGTAAAATAACATTTTCTGAATTCTTCTGGCTTACCTTGCTCGGTGCTGTACCAGGTAATGGATTTAACATTACTCCTCCAAAACATTTAGAATTAATAACTGACAAGTAAAAGTAGTGTAGAAATAGAGCTAAAAAATTTCTGTCTGATAATCCAGAACCCGACGCAATTTGATAATAACTCTAAACGCCACAGTCTGCGGAACAATAGATTCTTATAATACATCCTTCGAAGTTCAATTATTTTGAATCTAGTACAGTCACGACTGGCATTTTCCTCTGTTACTGTAATTAAAATTTTTGTCTAACATTAGTATTATTTTCGTTATTAACAAGATTTTTCTCATTCTATTTGTAGCATTAGTAAAGGAGATCATTAACTCTTACAATACAAAGGGGCGGGTGGAAGGAGATACTTTATGCCCACATTTCGAAAATACTGTAATTTAATCCATAATTTTAAAATTTTGAAAAAATTATTTATTGATCTTAATGAATTCTTCTATCAGCTGCTATAAATGATAAATTTTGCAGTTAGACATTCACTTTCCAAACTGAATGTCATATTTTATATTTTAGGTTCAGGATCTTACTTACACATCGATGTCCCCGAAACAACTAACGATGTTTGCACTTTTAGATTTGTTTTGTGGTGGTCATTAGGGACGCCTAGCTTGGTCGCACATGTTACCTACATATTGATAAGTGTTCTAAAAGCTATTTTCAGGTTTTGGACCCTAGTTTCACATAATTACCTTTTTAAAGTGTATATCGTTGATGTAAGTCGACGACAGTTAACGAATTTTGGATCCTTTTGTAAACTTTTTTTAGGTTGGGCATAAAGTATATGTCTCTCCTAGGGAAAGTGTCTCCGTATTGCTAGGGTTAAAAGAAATAACAATTATTTATGACTGTTCCAACTAGATAGTGTTGAGATTTGAAAGTACTGGCCTGCCGGAAATTAAGGAATTCACTTTATGTGTGGTACCCACTGTTGCAGTTTCACCATGGCGTATCCAACAACGTGCATCGTTATCGGCTTCGGTGGGGACAATACCGAGGCAATATCAACGGTCAGCCTGTCGGAGAAGTGCATCGATAAGACAGGAGCTGACAACATCATCTGCGTCGATGAGTACGGGTATGTCTCCACGAGTGTTGTGATGCTGCTGGGTCGCCTACCACTGTTCACAGATCGGTACTGCTTCGAGACCTCCGTTCACCAGACAAAACATTAGTCACCTCCTTAAAAGGATAGGCTGGCCGCTTTGGAGTGCTAACGGCAGGCGACGACGTGAACCTCTACAGCTGACAAAAGTCGTGGCGGTGAGGTGGTGTTTGTGAGGAACCACCAGCTGTAAGACGGGTCGACGTGGAGATGTGACACAATGCCAGAAAGGAGGTGTCTTGCTTGGACGAACCCAAGATCACACCTCGATTGAAGTTGCGTGCCTTGTAACACGGCCTAGGAACGGCGGTCGTAGAAAAGACGTGGCCGGCAAGGACCAGGCAGGACTGTCAGGCCACAGAAGTGGCCGTCGCTCTCAAATGCAACAGGAACTGCCGATGACTGTGACTGTAGGTCTATGTCAGCTAGTTTCTGGGCGAACATTGCGAAAGGATTTGCACGGAATTGACATTTTGTGTCGGTTACCTGGCAAAAGGCTTTTCCTCAGAGCAGCACGTGTTCGGTGGGACAGACAACACTGAAAGTGGCCAATATCTGCATCTGAAAACAGAATATGCTGTGGACAGCCCCGTCTCCCAAACTAACAACAGGCTTCTGACAGGGCTCCTTGTTTGCCGAACAGTCCTGCACCCTATCAGACTTCGAGTCGGGTGCTAAATCGTTTGGAACAGTGGTTCCAACATAGTATTCAGCATACCCGCAATTTGGTAGCTCGCGGGATACAATTATCAATGATTAGTTCCAGCTGGATATGGCATATCTAAAAAAACTTGTGGACTCTCTAGCTTCTCGAGAGTGTTGTTTTTCTGCTCAGTAACAAAATACTTACAGAAAATGTAATATATTAAGATGTGCTTAATTTTAGTCGACGGTGGCGAGTCCGGCCATGAGATAAGTAAAGCTGGCAGCTTGCAACTGGGTCAGAAGGATGTGTAGGACACTCATGTGGGGTTACAGGATGTGACATTGCTTGTCTTCCAGTACTGACAACACTCTGGCGAGCATTCTTCGTATTGAACAACTGCTGTGGTATAATTTCCAGACTTAAATAACTTGGATTCGTGAATGCGCATTGTAGGCTCTGAGCACTATGCTGAGGTCATCAGTCCCCTAGAACTTGGAACTGCTTAAACCTAACTAACCTAAGGACATCACACACATCCATGCCCGAGGCAGGATTCGAACCTGCGACCTCAGCAGTCGCGCGGTTGCAGACTGTAGCGCCTAGAACCGCTCGGCCACTCCGGCCGGCGCGCATTATAGGGACAGACATCATCGTGTGCATATATGCATCGAGAATATGAAATTAAATTAAGGCCATTGTAATACAATGCAATGAGCAAAAGAAAAACAAAATTCTAAACATTCAGTAAATATTTGTGATCGTGTCTTATATTGCATAATGCATTTAAATACAAGTACAGTTACTGTTATTAATCGATTAGCCACCCACTCACGCAGACAACAAAACAACAGTTCCTCAGGCAATTACATTGTCTCAACTTTGGTGTGGCTGAGGTTGGCAGCAATCCGATACAGAACACTCGACACGGAGAGTCCCGTATGATACCGACTTTTAACCCTCAGTATTTTGGGGTCGGTGGTCAACTTACCACAATCTTACTATATCTCACCTGTTGGGGGACTCATAATGTACTAACTTATGTAGGGTACCAATTAATAGTAAGACCAGATGATATGTGGCCAAAGGTGCCACCCCACAATGTCAGATTTTGACGGCCACTGCACCTAGCTTGACGAGCTGAGATGATTACCAAGGCTACAGATAGCACTAATAGGTTGTCAGTGAAACTTCAAGCACAGATAACGATCTTATCTGATGGTCCCTAATAAGGATTTCCAGTCCCAGCTTACATACTCAGGTAATTTATAACCAAGGTCACTCCCGTCCCCGCATGGATGTGGTCTCTGGTGGTGCCCCAAATGACGAAAATCACATACTTTTAATTTTTTATTAACAAATAGACCTCACATGAAGTGACATAAAGTAATTTAAATGATTTGCACTAACAATTAGAAACATGCTTATCCTCTCGCTATGCTATGTAACACCAGACTGAAGCCACCCTCTCAAGCTCCCCAGTCATAAAAGATGAAGATGGGGAAGGTTACCGGAATCTCACTAGACCATGGGGGAGAAGAGGAAAAAAAGGGGAAGGGTGTAGGTTCCCCTGGATGATCTTGATCAACTCCAATTGGTTCCCCGTAGGGAGGGTGAGGGGATGGATGGTGTGACGTTGATAATAAGTCGCCCAAGTGTGTAACCTGACACCAGAATTCCTTATTAGTGAAAATGAGATCGTTATACACTTTTGAACTCTCGCTGATAACGTACTAGCGCTACACGTAATTGGTCTGTTATATCTTTGAGGGTGACTAATTTTTTGTCTGGTGTGCTTATTTAACCGTTTAAGCACGAGATTTGACAGACTTCTTAGAATGTGCTCTCACACCGAGTCCCTTCATATGTCGGACGAATGAAAGTGTACCCATGTTACAAGACGGAACAAAAATGTTGAGCTATTCAGTTTTAACAAAGTAGAATCATGAAGTACACTGAAGAGCCAAAGAAACTGGTCTAGGGCCCCTGTGACCACGCAGAACTGCCACAACCCGACGTGGCATGGACTCGACTGATGTCTGCAGTAGTGCTGGAGGGAATTAACACTATGAAGCCTGCAGAGCTCTCCATAATGCTGTAAGAGTATGAGAGGGTGGAAATCTCTTCTGAACAGCACGTTGCAAGGCATTCCAGAAATGCCGAATAATGCTCATGTCAAGGGAGTTTGGTAGTTAGCGGAAGTGTTTAAACTCAGAAGAGTGTTTGTGGAGCCACTTTGTAGCAATTCTGGACGTGTGGGGTGTCGCATTGTTCTACTGGAATTGCCCAAGTCCGTCGGAAGGCACAATGGACATGAATCGATGCACGTGATGAGACATCATGCTTACGTACGTGTCACCTGTCAGAGTGGTATCTGCACCTATCAGGGGTCCCATATCACTCGAACTACACACGCCCAACACCATTACAGAGCCTCCACCAGCTTGAGCAGTGCCATGCTAATATGCAGGGTCCATGGATTCACGGGAATGTCTCCCTACCCGTACACGTCCATCCGGTCGATAGAATTTGAAACGAGACTGATCCGACTAGGCAACATGTTTCCAGTGGATACCAACGCACAGTGCTCTGTTTATATGGCGGTTGTTTTGCATAACTACTTTTGAATGCACGCTGTAGTGTTATAACTCATAAATATCTCGCATATTCCAACATAGTAAAAGCTCTTTTCTTGCTTTGTCGGCATTTCGTCAAGGCACGTAAACTGGTGGGTACTATGAAGACTCGGTGACACAATTCTGATAAAAATAGGGGCAAGCTGTAGGGAAGGATGGGTAATGTGCAATATACACAAAAAGCAAGAGGTAACAATAAGGCTGGAAGAGCAAGGACGAAGTGCTCGGTTTAAACAGAGACTAAGGCAAGGGGGTCGATCATGCAATGAAGGAAATAAAAGAAAGTTTCAAGAGTGGGATTAAAATTCCGGGTGACAGGATATCAGTGACAAGATTTGGTAATGATATTGCTATCCTACGTGAAAGTGAAGAAGAATAACAAGATGGGTTGATTGGAATAAACAGTCTAATGAGTACAGAAGATGGACTGAGAGTAGATCGAAGACAGACGAAAGAAATGAGAACTAGCAGAAACGACAACAGCGAGAAACGTAACATCAGAATTGGGGGCCAGAAAGTAGACGAAGTTAAGGAATTGTGCTATCTAGGCAGCAAAAAGCCCTTGAAGGACAGAGCAAGAAGAACATGAAAAGCAGACTACCAGTGGCAAAAAGGGCATTCCTAGCCAAAAGCAGTCTACTAGTATCAAACATAGATATTAATTTGAGGAAGAAACTTCAGAAAATGTAAGTATGGAGCAGAGCACTGTACGGTAGTGAAACATGGACAGTGGGAAAATCGGAACAGAAGAGATCTAAGAATTTGAGATGTGGCGCTACAGAAGAATGTTGAAAAATAAGTGGACTGATAAGGTAAGGAATGAGGAGGTTCTCCGCAGAATCGGCGAGGAAAGCAGTATATGGATAACACTATCAAGAACCTCTGCCTAGACATCAGGGAATAACTTTCATACCAGCTGTACAGGGAGAAAACTATAGAGGAAGACAGAATAGGATGAACAAATTACAAAGGATGTAGGCTGTAATAGCATCTCTGAAATGAAAAGGTTGGCACAGAAGAGGACGTCAAACTAGTCAGAAGAATGTTTACTCAAGAAAGAAAGAAATGTCACCAATTTTTTGCGGATTCTTCCCTTGGGGAACTAATAAGGAGTGTACTGAGTTTTATGATGCCAATTGAGGAGCTACGTCAACGAGTAGTAGTAGTACCCCGGCCTGGAAAGTCCTTACAAAGAACGGGAGAGGGTGAGTTGACCGAATGCCCCGACACACCGCATCCGCACGAATCGCCGCACGGCAGAGGACGACACGGTGGCCGGTAGACATCCTTGGGCCATCACAGCATCGAGGACTAGCTTGTATTTTTTTTTATTAATTAAAATCTTCATGTACTTGCTGGTCAAGCTGCAAACGCTGGGTATTAAACGCGATCCGCGTCGATTGTAGCTGGTCTGTTGACACTGGTGGAAGGCGTGCTCCTGTCCTTATGTTATCAGGTGGCCGTGCATGGGCGACGCCGGAGCGCCGCTGGTATGCCGGAACCTGCTGATCGGCACCCTTCGGAAGGAGGGCCTGCTGCCCAACGATAGGTGCGAGGCGGACACCGTGCACACCGTGAACAACTTCACCTTCGTCGGCTACTACCGCGACTGGATCGTCGAGCACGTCCCCGTCAGATTCGGCGTGTGGCGCAGCCGCTCCAGGCATTCCAACGCCTCGACCACGTCTGGAAACCGCGGAGCCTCCTACGCGATGGCGCTATTACTAGACATCTGGATGTACGTGCACTCCAAATAAATCCACGTAACCGTTTATGGGGCGGCACCTGTTACGTGTAGTTTGTAACCTACGAAAGCACTCAGTTATAAAACTTTGGGCTCAGGTTGATATTCCTGTATACAAAGTGTTACAAAAAGGTACGGCCAAACTTTCAGGAAACATTCCTCACACACAAATAAAGATAAGATGTTATGTGGATATGTGTCCGGAAACGCTTAATTTCCATGTTAGAGCTCATTTTAGTTTCGCCAGTCTGTACTGTACTTCCTCGATTCATCGCCAGTTGGCCCAATTGAAGGAAGGTAATGTTGACTTGGGTGCCTGTGTTGACATGCGACTCATTGCTCTACAGTACTAGCATCAAGCACATCAGTACGTAGCAACAACAGGTTAGTGTTCATCACGAACGTGGTTTTGCAGTCAGTGCAATGTTTACAAATGCGAAATTGCCAGATGCCCATTTGATGTACGTATGGATTAGTACGGGGCAATAGCCGTGCCGCAGTACGATTGTATCGAGACAGATTTCCAGAACGGAGGTGTCCCGACAGGAAGACGTTCGAAGCAACTGATCGGCGTCTTAGGGAGCATGGAACATTCCAGCCTAAGACTCGCGACTGGGGAAGACCTAGAACGACGAGGACAGCTGCAATGGACGAGGCAATTCTTCGTGCAGTTGACGATAACCCTAACGTCAGCGTCAGAGAAGTTGCTGCTGTAAAAGGTAGGGTTGACCACGTCACTGTATGGAGAGTGCTACGGGACAACCAGTTGTTTCCGTACCATGTACAGCGTGTGCAGGCACTATCAGCAGCTGATTGGCCCCCACGGATACACTTCTGCGAATGGGTCATCCAACAACGTGTCAATCCTCATTTCAGTGCAAATGTTCTCTTTACGGATGAGGCTCCATTCCAACGTGATCAATTGTAAATTTTCACAATCAAGATGTGTGCGCTGACGAGA
Source organism: Schistocerca americana (assembly GCF_021461395.2). NCBI lineage: Eukaryota > Metazoa > Arthropoda > Insecta > Orthoptera > Acrididae > Schistocerca > Schistocerca americana. The sequence goes on from NC_060124.1 coordinate 285,966,307, forward strand.
ATCCGCACGCAATTGTTCAATCACGTCATCGACACAGAATTTCTGTGAACGTTTGGGCAGGCATTGTTGGTGATGTCTTGATTTTCCCCATGTTCTTCCACCTACGCTCAATGGAGCACGTTATCATGAATTCATACGGGATACTCTACATGTGCTGCTAGAACATGTGCCTTTACAAGTACGACACAACATGTGGTTCATGCACGATGGAACTCCTGCACATTTCAGTCGAAGTGTTCGTACGCTTCTCAACAACAGATTCGGTGACCGATGGATTGGTAGAGGCGGACCAATTCCATGGCCTCCGCGCTCTCCTGACTTCAACCCTCTTGACTTTCATTTATGGGGGCATTTGAAAGTTCTTGTCTATGCAACTCCGGTACCAAATGTAGAGACTCTTCGTGCTCGTATTGTGGACGGCTGTGATACAATACGCCATTCTCCAGGGCTGCATCAGCGCATCAGGAATTCCATGCGACAGAGGCTGGATGCATGTATTCTCGCTAACGGGGGACATTTTGAACATTTCCTGTAACAAAGTGTTTAAGTCACGCTGGTACGTTGTGTTGCTGTGTGTTTCCATTCCATGATTAATGTGATTTGAAGAGAAGTAATAAAATGAGCTCTAACATGGAAAGTAAGCGTTTCCGGACACATGTCCACATAACATATTTTCTTTCTTTGCGTGTGAGGAATGTTTCCTGAAAGTTTGGCCGTACCTTTTTGTAACACCCTGTATAGGGGGCGGTGAGGTGAAGACGAGACAGATGGTGAAGAACGTAGGTAAACTGTTTATTAATTCAAAGTAATCGCCACAACTCCTGATACATTTATCCCACTCTGAGACAAGATGGTCAATGCCTCCATAGAAAAACGTCCGCGGTTGCCTCGTCCGCAGCAAAGCGACAGCCACAAATTTCTTGCTTCGAGGCTCCAAAACTATAGAAATCGACAGGAGAGAGATCGAGACTGAATGGAAGATGTGTCAGGACCTGCCCACATGTTTCATGTAGACAGGGCTTCACAGCAAAACTTCTGTAGTGTCTCTGAAACAGTCTTGCCAACACATCCCCCTTGCACCGCCAACCTCTCCCCACGCGATTCCCATGTTTTTAGAGCCTTGAATAGACATTCGTGGTCGTTAATTTGTATCGAAAGAAGAAGTGAATGCTCGAGCACAATCATGGTTCCATAGACAACTGCAAAAGTCTTTACATCAATGCAGTGACCATCTTCTGTCACTTCGGGATAAATGTATCAAAAGCTGTGGCGATTACTTTTGAAATAATAAAGTGTTTACTTATGCCTTTACGTTACCTCGTTTTCTTTTGGCTACCCCTTATAAATGAGGTCCAAATGCATACTAAAATGTTCCTGATCGTATGTTTTCACCTAATAAATTAATAGCAGTCGGCCATGTGCTGACGTAACTGTATTGATTAGAATTTGACAATCAGAATATTTAGTTTCTCCTAGAGCAAATGCTTTCCACAACAGCTCCTCCTTTTTTTAGAGAGTAGTCAGTCACAGCTATAGAACTCGTTAGTTGGGTAGCAGCAGCATTCGTATCGTCAGGAGGACATCACAGCCAACCGTTTCGTTTGAGAGTAGTAACAAGTTTCTACTAAGTAGAAGCGATTTATATAATTATTTACTGTGTGCATTTTAGTCTAAAGTCTTTAATTTGTATATCTAGTAGACACAGCTGTGCATTTTAATTACTGTCTATTCTATAGTTCCGCCGTTTTTAATGTGGATAGGCACTGTGGATGCTACGTTCAGATGCAAATTACGTCGGTGACCATTCACTCACAGCTCCACGTGGTGCTGGCTTCACTGATGCGGCTTGACCCTGCTGTGGGGGGCCACGCCTCGTGTCCCCTGATCGCTCCACTACTGTGACTAGTATACGGGCACGTAGAGCACACTAGAGCATAAAATGTGCATGCACAGAAAGCGAATGGATACATATTGCAAAACATATTTACTGTTCGTGATGATACAGTGTTTTTATATTGCAATGATGAAAATGAATATACGAAGATTGAATTTTATTCCAATTACTATCCATATAGAAACATATCATAACTGTCTAGCACAGTTCTTTTATCGTACTGAAATGAGAATTCTTTCTTAACTTGTTTGTATATTAAATATTTAGCATTAACATCTCTTGTTACTTGATTGTACTCTAATTGTATCTTTTCTTCCACATCACTTACTGTTATTCTTGTCATTGATTCATCATTCAACTTTTCAAGGTTTTTATACTTTAAAGTAAACCCCTTTATCTTGTTACAGTGCTCTTATCATTTTTCTCAAAATAGTAACTCTTAGTAGCTGTTGAAGCCAAATCTATAATCAAATTGTTTCCTAACTCATTGGTCTGTTCCCCTAACATGTAACCTGTTCCTACTGCATATGTTCCATTATAAATGTATACCATAGAATCAGTATCAAAATTAACAATATCTTTTCCTATCTTATCCAACATTCCATATAATCTAAGCCTTCCATCTGATGTAGTGTATGCTGCTATGAAGACGCTTGTAGTTATTTTTGACACAATAATCGTTGATATTATACTTTATCTGTACCATTTTCTCATGAATAGAGTTTGTATCTGCATTATCTAACTGGTCATCCAAAAGCATCCCATAGTACTTTTGTAAATCTGTAATATACTCAGTTTTACTAATATTGTGTCTTTGTCCAAATTTTCACCATAAGGGATTCCAACAAACTTAATAGTTGCCCACTTTCATGGGTTTTCTTCTGTCTTACCAGGTGCTAATACAATATCCAATTCATCTTCAATTGGTTTTGTATATAACTTTTTAGTTTCAAGTTCCAATTTTATTTTCATGAAATATTTTATGTTATTTTTGAATAAAATGTCACTTTTATTTTTAAAATTCAATACTCATAGGCCCATAAAGTGCTATATCCCATTCTCTCAATTTATTTGCCTCATCAGTGGGCAAAGTTCAAACACAACTTCTTTCTTTATCATTGTGATTACATTTATTTATTTTTTCCTCTGCACATTTTTCACATAAAGGAAACAACAGCTTTTCATTTTTTCTCTCAATATTTATCCATACAAGTAGCACAGGTTCATACAATTCTCTAAGTGCTAACATTTTAGGTTTTATTATTCCATACCATTCTCTATTGTAATATTTTGGTTTACATATTTTTGTTGGATGCCCTGCAGTATAATAATCATAATATTGTACAGTTGTGTAAAGACTGCACACATCAATGTATATTATTTTAGCATTAATACAATCTGCTTTAGTTCTTACTTTTATTGTATTTATACAACCACCACAGGAAGAATCTCCAGGAGTCACTGGCTCAATAACGTCAGGTAACACTTTCAGTTTCAAGCTTCTTATGATCTGCTGACTTAATCTAATCATATTCTTACATCTCTACTAAATTATATCCTAAATTTCATATAATTCTATGTCTCATTATCTTCTTTTTTCACGAATCATCCACTGACTCTTGATTTTTTTGTTCTTAAACGTTTCCTTCTTAAAACATTTTTACAGCCTTGCTGAAAACATCCATAGCTCCAGCTATATTTAGTTCACATCATTAACAGCATGTTGCATACCATCCATAGCTCCAGCAATATTTAGTTCACACCATTAACAGCATGTTGCATATTATTGTTGCTTAAACTATTTACCCAAGCTATACACTCCTTACTGTAATTCACTTCTTCTTCTTTGTCCAATATAGCAGTCTGTATATAAATATACAAACTCCAGCAATTGTCAGATAATGGAATGGAATTATGTTATCTATTTCTAGAAACTGTTTCCTTAATCATAAGCAACCTCTTCTCAATATACCTACATCAGAGTTACAGTAGTCATTAATTTCTTTCTTTACATTGAGCAGATAATTTTCTTTGACTTTTTCAGTATCCCATCTGAGAAATACTTCTCTATCTTTTGGTTTCATAGATTCAACACAATAGACATTGTTATCAGGAATAGGTCCTATTTAATTTTCATCTTCATATATTAAAAATGTGGCAAATAACCTTTCTTTAACTCTTTCAAATCGAATGTTTTTTGAGACTTTACTAGGTTGATGTTATACAATATTGCACCTACCTATAATTTTTAAACCTACCTATGTAGATAGTATATAGTTACCTTGTGTTTTCAACACAGCAATTCAGAACAAATTGTGGATCATATCCTTTAGTATAACGAGCTATAAAAATATAATCCATGTGTTTATTAGGTAGCACACACTCACAGATACCATCATGTATCTAAAATTTATAAATCATGTCACCCTTCAGATTATGAGCTATTACTATATTTGGAATGTGTATTCCTGTTTCTTACTAAGCCTCATAGCCAAAACACACGTATTTCTTAGTGTAGATGAAGATATTTTCATTGGAGTTACCTTCAGATTGCTTACCTTTAGCTATATTCTTGCATTTAAACATACAAATACACAATAATTTTTGTATTGACCATTAACAGTACATGTATTCTTACTACAATTTTGACATCTTTAGCATATAATTTTCCTACCTTCGTCATCATACGTAATTTGGATCACACTGACCTCCTATCTGTGTTTTCCTTTACAAATAACATAAGTGAATTTTAATTTCTACCTCAGGGTGACAGTTTTTACATCTTTCAAATCCATGTTTATGTGCTTCAGGTCAACCAAATTTCGTTGCGTTCTTCGCATTTATATACTGTATCACAAACAGCTTGGTTACTACTTAACCATTCTTCATTGTAAGAGTATTTACTAGAGTTTTCACAATATATCTTATTTTCCACTGTATCATGTTTTTCGTTGTTGCATAATATACAAAGTTTCTTTGTACTCTGCATTTATATTTATCCTTTTTGTTATATGCTCTGTTACATATACCACAGTAATATGATGAGCCTAAAAAGCTGACAAGCTGTGAATTATATCGAAGTAGTTTTGATCTTATACTTATCGCGTTATCAGTGCCATGATAGATAATTGAACTAAAATATTCAGCACATTCGATATTTATTTGGCTATCTAACAATTCTTCAACATGTTTAATGTCTTCTACAGTAACCCTTCTTCGTTATATTAAAGCAGTTGCTGACAGGTGTGAATAATACTGAACAATCAGTTTAATAAGTCATGGCTGCAAAATACTATCACAAATTGTTTACAGAAGGATGGAAAAGTGGTAAAAGCTGACCTCAGGGAAGATCAGTTTAGATTCTGGAGAAATGGAGGAACATGCGATGCAATAGTGACCTAAGGCCTATCTTAGAAGATAAGTTAAGAAAAAGCAAATTTTCATTTACAGCATATATAGACTTGTAGAAAACTTTTTACGTTGTTGACTGTCATATTCTCTATGAAATTCTGAAGGTAGAAGGAGTAAAATACAGGGAGTGAAAGGCTGTTTACAACTGCACAGGAACTAAAGAGCAATTTTAAGAGTCAAGGGTCATGAAAAGGATGCACTGGTTGAGAAATGAGTGAGACGAGGAACCAGCATTGAAGCCTATCCCCAATGTTATTCAATCTGTACACTGAACAAGTACCAATGTAAATCAAAGAAAAATTTGGAGAAGGAATTAAAATTCAGGAAGAAATAAAAACTTTGAGTTTACATAAATCACTAATTGCGCGGTGTCCGAAATATCTGTGGACCCATCAAGTGCGATGGAAAATGCAATAAACTCCTGCACTGCACAACTTAATTGACAGTAAACGTCACCTGCCATGGCACTTATATGACGACTTACAGTCCACCAAGAATGAGTGATAGCTCGAAACTGATTTGCATTCAGTGGGCAAAGTAAATCAGCAGCATCATTGATGCACTCCTTTATAAACTCACCTTCAGCAAATGTTTTTCCAGCCCTCGCTATATTAAGCGCAATCTTATAGCTTGCACGTCCCACTGGGCTATCATTATTTCGTCTTGAAAGACTGAAAACAGCGCTCCATAAAATGTTAAATCAGTTAGATGAGACACATGACGAAAGAAAGTCGCAGATCTCTTGTGACAACAGCTGCTGAAACGTTTGAGTTCAGCTACTGATGCTATTAGGGTCATTGCAAATTTTGGAGATATACATCTCAGTAAATTGGCTTACCACGCCTATTTTCATTCTGTGCTTTTGTATGGCACCATATTCTGGGGTAACTCATCATTGAGTAAAAGAGTGTTCATTGCATAAAAGCGTGTAATCAGAATAATTGCTGGAGCACATCCAACCTCATCCTGCAGACACTTATTTAAAGAGCCAGAGATCTTCACTGTAGCCTCACAATATATACATTCACTTATTAAATTTTGTATTAACAATCGGAACGAATTCAAAAGTAATAGCAGTGTACATGCCTAAAACACGAGGAGAAAGGATGATCTTAACTACTCAAGGTTAAATCTAACTTTGGCTCAGAAGGGGGTAAATTATGCTGTCACAAAAGTCTTTGGTCACTTACCCAATGGCATCAAAAGTCTGACAGATAGCCACATAGCATTTAAAAGGAAATTAAAAGAATTTCTACTCATTAGATGAATTTTTGGGTATAGGAAGTGGGTAATTTCCCCAACCTCCACAAAAAAATTAAGTGTCATGTAATATTTTGTGTAATGTAATATCTTGTATAGACACCTTTTATTAACCTGACACATTCCACATCATTACAAAGTGTCATATTCATGATCTATGGAACAAGTACTAATCTAATCTAATCTAAACAGCAACTTACATCAGATTCATTTAGTACTGTCAGATCGCTCTCCTTTAGTTCAGTCAGTTTCCCCAACCGCTCAGAATCCGACAATAAATTATACTCATTCTCATGAAATTTATTATAATGGCGTTTAATATTAAACTTCCGCTAACCAGCTAACAGCCACATATTAAACATTTCGAATTTTCAAGTTTATACACAAAGTAAAAATGATTCTCCCATTCCTTTTTAAAAGATAGCAAATCTCCACTTCTCCATTTCCTTGATTCACTCTGCATTTTCCGGTTCTTGAAATACAACAGTCACTATGTAGTGGTCGCTTCGCATCACCATCCACAGCTTAGCCTGGTACTACACTCATGCAGTCTGCCAGCTGTCGCCAATGCCCCAGTCAACTATTGCATACAAGCAGCAAACGTGCAGCGCTGTGCGCTCATGAGCCACGTGCATCATTTGCCCGCCCCTGAGTTACATGATCCACCTGTCTAATCTTCAGAATTCTTCTGTAGCGCCATATTTCGATAACTTCTATTCTCCTCTTCTCTAAACTATTTATCGTCCACGTTTCCGTACATTAATACACTCCATACAAATACTTTCAGAAAAGACTTCCTGACACGTAAATCTATACACAATGTTAACAAATTTCTCTTCTTCAGAAACGCTTTCCTTGCCATAGCCAGTCTACATTTTATATCTTCTCTACTCCTACCATCATCAGTCATTTTGTCCCCCAAATAGCAAAACTATTCAACTACTTTAAATGTCTCATTTCCTAATCTAATTCCCTCAGCATCATCTGATTTAATTCGACTACTTTCCATTATCTTAGTTTTGTTTTCTTGATGTTCATCTTATATCCTCCTTTCAAGACACTGTTCATTCCATTCAACTGCTCTTCCAGGTCCTTGTCTGTGTCTGACAGAAGTACAATGTCATGGCCAAACTTCAGAGTTTTTATTTCTTCTCCATGGATTCAAATTGCTGCTCCAAATTTTTCTTTTGTTTCCTTTACTGCTTGCTCAATATAAAGATTGAACAACATTGGGGATAGGCTACAATCCACTCCCTTCTCAATCACTGCTTCCCTTTCATGTCCCTCGATTCTTATAATTGCCATCAGGTTTCTGTACAAATTGTAAATAGCCTTATGTATTTTAACCCTGCCACCCTCAGAATTTTAAAGAAAGTATTCCAGTCAACATTGTCAAAATCTTTCTCTAAGTCTACAAATGCTAGAAACGCAGGTTTGCCTTTCCTTAATCTATCTTCTAAGATAAGTCGTAGGATCACTATTGCCTCAAGTGTACCAGCATTTCTATCATGGTTCGTATCCTGTAGAAATTGAGTAAAGCATTTCTGGATTCATGGCTGTTATATACAACTTATCTCCATTTCTTAACTACTTCTGCTATAGAGTTAGGTGATTTTTTTGTATAATCTGATTTCCATTAACAGTGTCGAGTTTACTAAGATGATCACCATTAAGGACAACCTTGCAGTCAATAGACAATGCATTAAGTTTCTCATAAATCCCAATCTTATTTCTTTAACTTCCAATATCTCTTGTTTCGAAAATTTATCCTCTTCTACTTGCTCAAATAGTTTTCTACTGGCTGGAAATACCTGATAAAGGCTTATTATTTTCTCTTTTCTCTACGGTCCTGGGTTTTCAAACATATTGTCATCATCAAATCTATAGAAATAAGTTACATTAGGTACTCGTTTTGGTCTTGATAATGGAACTCCTATAACGTAAATGAACTAATTAATTCTGATTTCTTTAATTTGTTGTAGACTACTGGGATTCAGTGTATTTGAAATATGTGTAGATTCACTTTGTCTAGCTTGTGTAATTGTGTTACTTTTTCAATAAAATGTATATGTTGATTTTTATGCAGTCTGGAAGAATCTCGAAGTATAAAGCTCTTAGCTAGAGCTCTAAACTCAATGACATTCATTGAAGTTAGTTCCACTTACTGAGATCAAAAATTTAAGAATTTTTGGTGGCCATGAGATTTTTATAAATTAATGATTTCAATTTTTTTGAGTTCATTAGTGGCTACACTTTTACCACATTCACGAATAAGTTTTTCAAAATGTATGTCCTTCTTAACATGATAGTATCTATTAGTACAAGAAAATGCACATTCCTTATATATTTTACAAGTCCATTTATTTCATATAAATAAAATTCTAATTTCGTATATCTGTCTTCATTATCAAAATATAAATCTACTAAATGCTATCCAGTACCACATCTATATTCCTAATCATCACACCCAATAGCTTTCTCAAATAGAGAAAAAATATCTTTACCATATTCTTCAATATTCCTAACACAACATGTGATGAATAACTTTATCATGTATCTGCCATAAAATATATCTGCTTTTTCATTTAAGCTGTATCCATTGTGTCCAGTCCACTAGTTAACTTCATTTCTTGTAGTTAAATTCTAACACACACACACACCTTTATGTCTGACTTATATGTCATGCCTTTATACACATTATTCCAACGATCACAGTTCTGCCATCATCCATCACTTTTGTATATCTATCTGGTAATAAAATTTTAAAATTACTTACTTCAATATTACAGAATTTCTTCAATGGTATATCTTTATTGGCACTATTAAGCTTAGTTGCTAGCTGCCTTTAGACAGCAGTAAAATAATCAGCTTTTGTACTGTATTCTTTAGTACACATATTACCTCTGGAGTTAACGAAGATGATTTAATGCAGTCTATTGCAAATAGTGATAAATCTGGTGTACACAATAATTAAAACATATTTGTTGTTAGTACAAAACTATCACAAAAATATTATTTTTATAAAGTTAGTAGCGCAATGAAAAATAAAATTAAATCTAGATTAGTTACATTTAATACTGATGAACACCCTAATAACAAATTTGAATATTATTACACAAGAGATTGTGTTAATTACTGTATTATTGGAAAACTGCTCATATCTGCTTTTAAATTACACAGAGGAGAAGATTCTAACCACTTTACGTATAATTTATCACCTTTCTTTCTTAACACTTTCTCAGTAATTTACACATTTGGATACTTTCTCTAGCTCACACTCATAAAAATTTTGTTTGATATCCTTCAATTTGTGTGTAACTGGAACTGTATGTATAAGATCTTCAGTTTCAATTAATTCCATTGACCAATTAGCAGTGTATCCTTTTCCAAAGAAATCCTTTGAGTTTGCTTATTCCCACATTCTCATCAATAGTGTACTTTCTTTCAACCGGATATACAGCTATTGCATCAGGTTTCTAATTTTGCTCATCTATTGGTTTCATTTTTGTTGTACTATGCTTTGAGTTATTCTACTTACGCACTAGCTTTGGTAATATATCAACACATCTACATTTGACTTGAATACTTTACATTTTCCACATGTTCCCTTTCTATGTTCTATTGAATCTTTCCACAACAGATGCTCTGATCTGAGTAAATATGGAATAATGATTAATATTATATATTTCCATTACATGACAAATTCTTTATTATAAAATTCTCTTCCATTACCTGAATATTATCTGGTTGTCACTCTTTTAAAATAATCATAATCACATTTACTACATTGTCACTTGATTTATCTTTTACTGGTAGTGCCCATGCATATTTGAAGAGATGAGTTTCAGAACCTGCCACATGACATTTTTGGTCAAATTGAGTTATGCCTGTCATCTGATTGTCTATATTGAATTCTACCACATGGTGAAAAGTAATCTTCCAAAAGTCAACCATGTGCTGTATATAAGGCTCTGAATTTTGGGGTGAGTTTAAAATCCTGCAACGTGAACAGAAGTATTTTGTTTGTTCTCTTCCAAAATCTGTGACATGTGCCAGGTCATGTCACTACCTCACTGTCGCTGCCTCACTGCTAGGATGTTACAGCAAGAATCAATCAGTCCTTTAGTAGGGTGACCAGATGTCCAGATTAATATGGACATGTCCTCCTTTTTAGCTCTTTGTCTGGGGTCCAGGCGGATTTTTACAGTGTCCAGCTTTTTCACAAAGTTGAGCATTCATTTTAGTTACAGGTCAATGGATTGCACGCCAAAACTAAATGAACCAATTTATTTTGACTTGGATGTTGCTAAAAAAAAATTTCTCAGCTAGAACAAAAAGTCAAAGTATTGTAAATAACATGATTGCTCCACATACCTTGGCTGTAACAATGGAAGATTTGAGAGGCATATCTTGTTTTGGTGTCTCTACTGATGGAAGTAACCATGGCAATATAAAAATGTTTCTGATTGTTATACAATATTTCGACTACAAACAGGGTGGTTTAAAAACAAAAGTAATCGAGCTAAACTCCACTCCAAATGAAACATCTGAGACAGCTGCAGAATACATTACAGAAACTTTACAGCATTTGCGTATTGTTAATAAGTTTGTGTCATTTACTGGTGATAATGCAAACACAAACTTTGGTGGTGTTCATTGCAAGGATGGCAATAATATACACAACAGGTTAAAGACATCTCTGAAAAACGAGCATTTAATTGGAGTGGGATGTCCAATTCACATTTTACATAATACAATTCAGCATGGAGCTGATTGTCTTTCTATTGATTTAGAGTGTATTATTGTAAAAATACATAATTATTTTTCTATTTACACAGTTAGAACAGAACAGTTGCGAACTTTCTGTGAATTTGTTGCAGTTAATTACAAACAAGTCCTGTCTCATGTAAAGACTAGGTGGCTGTCTCTTTTTCCAGCCATTGAAAGAGGACTGGAAATGTATGCTGCTCTTAAAGCTTACTTTCTCTCTGAAAGCAAACCACCAAAGGTTTTGTTTCAATTTTTTGAGAACAGGTTAAGTGAAGCTTACTTATGGCATTTGCATTCAATGATGTCTTTGTTCAGTACAAGTATTCTGGAATTAGAAAAGGAGGACAACTCTGTGGTTGATGTCATTGAAATTTTAGAGTCAGTATGTAAGGTACTTGAAGGCCGATTAAGTGAAAAATTCATTTGCCTTAAGGTCAAGCAGATCCTGAAAATTGTAACAGAGGAAGGCTTCGAGAAAGAATTCAAACTATTTATGGAGGAAGCTATTTTACATTATCAATCATGCCATGAATATTTGAAATGGTGGTTCTTTATGTTTAAGGACTTCTCATGTTTTTGATGGATGTCACTTAAAAACGATTTTTGCCACACTGATGTTGAGAAAAGTCTTGTGTATTTGCAGGAGAAACATAAAGCCTTTGAAACTGAAGATGCAAAATGTTTTGATCCGTTCTGCAATTTCAGGCAATTCCTAAAAAAGAATAATGATGATCCAGAACTTAGGACCTTATCTTGTAGTAAAAAATGGACAAAGGTTTCTTTGTGACAGTAAGTCAGTTGAATGTCCGGCAAAGTTGCTGAAACTTGCTGAATACTTTTTCAGTATTTCAGAGCATAATGCTAATGCCGAAAGAATATTTTCTCTAATTACAGCAAAGTGGACTGATGAGAAGAATAGATTAAACCTTGAATCAGTGAAAGGTCTGTTGATGGTCCAATATAATTTAAAAGAAATTTCATGTGTGTTATTTTACAATTATCTGTTAAGTAAGCCTAAACTTCTGCAAAAAATTGGTTCCTCCGAGATGTATCAATAATTGTTATGGAATGTATGTGTGTTATGTCTATAAATAATAAACTCATTTATTAAAATTGAACGTATGTTTGATGGAGAATACTGCAGATGAGGATACCACCCATCAACTTTGGACGAGTTACATGAAAGTAGCTGATCAGGAGTGACGTTTAGGCAGCCGTCTTTGTTAAATCTTAAAACTATGCATAAATATAAAAACAATTGATGACACACAGTCACCATAATCAATATTTTTAATTTAAATTAAAAAAATATTGCTCTGGGAATCACCACCTGGCCACCAGCAACAATTAACTACTAGTTTTACCGCTAATTCCTGGCTGTCACGTGACTTGTCCAAAGCTGATGGGTGGTATCCTCATCAGCAGTTGACCCATTTGATGTGTCCTCTTTTTTATTCCTTTGTCCTCCTTTTGAAGCTGTTTGTCCTTCTTTTTAAACAATCAAATCTGGTCACCCTATCCTTTAGAAGCTGCAGTTTAGGTTACTGATTGTGTTGGCAACCAAGATGGAGCGCACAGGAACTACTACACGATAAAACCCAGGTAATGTGAGGAAAAACCTAGACAATCACATTACTGGAGATGAGCAATTCAAAAAAATAGCTAGTACAGTTGACAAATACATTAATCAACTTTTTCTGGTTCTAGAAGGTAATTGGAATACATTAGTTTGTTTTCAGGTATGGCCACAAACCAACTGAAATGGAAAAATGTAATCATAAGTCTAAACCAAAAGCTTTCAAGTGCAAAGGCCTGATGAAAGCTGATGCTCATCGGTCTATAAAACCTTATATGAACCCACAACCAACGAGACACAAGATGCTTTTATCATAAAATATTCAAGTGTCAACATGTGGACGAGGCACTGTCCAGATGAAAGAACTAAAACTGTGCACCAAAAAACAGGAATGAAACACTACTTCATATACAAAGAAGATAAAACTATTGTGTCCAACTGTGCCAAGGCACATTTCTCAGTGCCTTGTAAGAATGGAAGAAAGTCTGAGGAAGTTTCATGAAACAGACTTGGTGATAATCATCTCCAATATAAATTAATGAAATTATTGATTTATTCAGGTACCATTATATCTCATTATAAAAGTTACTTGACTTCTGTTAATACATAAGAGGGAAGAGGAAACTACACCATGTTGTTTCTATCTGTTTCTAGCTTCATTTTGAAAGGAGAGGAGGAGATCAGAGACCATCTAAATAGGGACTATAAAGAAGACCATTACTGACTTCATCATACGCTTGTCTGTTACACAGTCACATTACTGGTACACTAAAAACAAACATCAGCATCTGCCATCGCATCTTAATGTCAGGAAATAGCAGCAAATGTACCAGCATAACGCATCTTCTATTACTAAGGCGAAGGAAAAATCTTTTGAGGATACCTTCAACAGAAATTTCAACATAGGATCTGGTAAATCAGGTACAGATGCCTACTTAACGTGTCTCAGCTTCAAAAATGAAATGAAGTCTAGCAATGACACACCTGTGAGATAAGTAAGAAAACAGAACAAATGTTCAACAAACCTGCACAAGCGCTTACCAAGAAAAAATTAAATTTCTTAAAAGTGGATCAGGTACATTCATTATTGATTGCAAGAGAAAGCTTGTCTTGCCTAAGGCTCTCATCAGGCAGCCTACTGTAGTAAGATGTTCTATTTCTGCGTCTTCCTTACGTGAATTCCATTCTGCAATGGAAGTTAGGTCCAGAAAACATTTTTTGCTAAACTTGAACCAAAGATCAGAGCAGAGAAGGATCCAGCCAACTAGTTTCAGCTGTCAATCACTGTCTGCAAAGGATGGTTCATTTTAGCAGTTTGATGAATATTCACTTGTCTTCCAATGACTGCAATGGATAGAATCGAAATCATCAGTGTTAAAAAAGACACTGAAATGGTTTCAACGAGGTACATGTGATATTCAAGGTGTTGAAATGGTATTCCCAATACCTAGGCTCTCTTACAATTCACCAGTGTTTTAGAGGGTGAAATCAAACACCATGAAGAAGTCATAGGACCAGAAAAATATCTCCAACTCATGAAAAAGTTCAGTGAAGTTGTTCGATTGGGACAGAATTGGAAATGTTTTGACTGGAAGACAGAAGTTGAGAAGCACGAGCATTGTGCCACAGCTTAATAGCATGCAAATACATAATTTTCTAAACAGGTACAAAGGACAGAATTGTGGTCAGAGGTGAGGACCTGTACAACGACAACACGAGTATGGAGTAAAGCATCCCAAAGAAAGGCAACACATAGGCTTCTATGCAACCAAACCCATTGTCATATGGCATGCCTGTTGGAGAGGTAACGATGGTTGATGTCAAGAAACTGTTGGAGAAGAATTTTGGTGCACATTGGGCAATTTAGACTCATCTGCAGTATATGAACATGTGATTAAAAACAGCAAAGTAATTCAAAACATGAGTACAGGTGTGGATGATGAAGTGTGTGGATGATGAAGTGTGTGAACAAAGATGTGCAGAAGAAAGCCGTAGCATTGATTATGTGTCAAAAAAGGATCTCTGCATTTATAGCTAAACTTATATAAACACTACATTTTCACATTGTTAATGCAGAGGTCTGAATAAAGTGTTATGTTGTTCATTATGAAAATTGTAGTCGTTCTAAAAGTGTCAGAACACATATTTTAATTGTTCCCTTAAATGTGAGTTTCAAAACTGACAATGTGCAAACAAAATACACAAAATTCTTGGCAACAGATCTTCGTTTGTCCTGGATACTTATACATATCATGAATGGTAATTAATTCACCCAGTTTGAACTTTCTAAGTATAAAGGGATAGGCATTACATATTTTTCTCATCGATGTTAAAATGATGAAAAGTCATATTGCAGGTATTGCATCTCAACCCCTCATTGTAATTGTAACTTTTATTAATTTTTGAAATTTCTCTTTATTCACCTGAATCTATTTGAACTAAATTTGCTTACCATAAATCATTAATCCCAAATATTACAACTTTTGTTCTGTTGTAGTTCATTCCTTCATTGACTCTAAACCGATCATCAGGTGGTGTAATTCTTTCACCAAATATAATTGAATTTACATCAGCTGGTATGATTGTAACTGTATCTTTTAATTAAACAGCTATAAAATTGAATTATGTATTATTAATTGAATATTATGAATTATTTCAAATTGTTTATCAATTACATTTAGTGTAATGTTAAAATCAGGAAATGTTAATCAGCAAAACCAATAACAGTATTTGTTTTAAGCCAACAAATTCAGAATGATGCATTTTTGTACATTTGCAGTCGTAAATGATAATCCAATTACTTGCTTATCCTACACATTATTTTCTGTCCTATCACACCTGTATTAATGTTATTTACCTTTTCATTAAAAACTGTACTTTCGTTGTTAAATTTTTGCATAGTAATGTAGTTATTAAACTGCGTTATAATACTTGTTTATATAGCTTTTGTAACAAGATTTCATTAGTTGGATCATTTACATCTACTAATTTTCTAGCATTAAAATCGATACAACTTTTAGTTAACTTCAGAATGTTACTTGATTCATTTTAGAATTATCTACTTACATTTTTTATTTCTTAATCTAATTGTTTTTTTATTTATGATTCTAATTCTTTTTCATTTTTTATTCCAATGTTGGTTATATTTTTTCTAAATCGTTAGATGTGCATGAATCCCTTTTTTACTGTTCCTAGTGTCTTATGAAGTATATCCATTTATTACGTTCAAAATATCTTTGAATTTATCATTATCTGACAATGGCTTTAGCACAAATATACACAAATGACTACATGTTACTGCACCATAGTATTGTGTTCTGTCTACATTGTAGTATAGTTCCTTTTGACCAAAGTAGTCACCTAGTTGTCATGGTACAGCACCAACATATGAGTCAAATGTTATTTTGTACTATTTGTTTTATAGTAAACAGTTCCATATTATTTGCTCTAGGATGAATAGATAGTTCATCAAGCATATACACACCACAAATGTGTTTCATTTTTGTTTTGTTAGCAAGCTTTTCTATATTAAAATTCCTTAATGTATTAGGGTACATATCGATTATTTTTTGCAAGATTTTTTATAATCCTGTGCTCTTTGCTCTGCTAGTTCTGCACCTTCTTTTTGTTTCTTATGAAGTGCAGTTGTACAAGTAATTACAGCAGCTCCACCAACTTATGAACCCAGTGTACCTCATGCAGTAATGTGCAATGATGAAAATGCACCTTCACATTGTACACTCCTGGAAATGGAAAAAAGAACACATTGACACCAGTGTGTCAGACCCACCATACTTGCTCCGGACACTGCGCAAAGGCTGTACAAGCAATGATCACACGCACGGCACAGCGGACACACCAGGAACCGCGGTGTTGGCCGTCGAATGGCGCTAGCTGCGCAGCATTTGTGCTTCGCCGCCATCAGTGTCAGCCAGTTTGCCGTGGCATACGGAGCTCCATCGCAGTCTTTAACACTGGTAGCATGCCGCGACAGCGTGGACGTGAACCGTATGTGCAGTTGACGGACTTTGAGCGAGGGCGTATAGTGGGCATGCGGGAGGCCGGGTGGACGTACCGCCGAATTGCTCAACACGTGGGGCGTGAGGTCTCCACAGTACATCGATGTTGTCGCCAGTGGTCGGCGGAAGGTGCACGTGCCCGTCGACCTGGGACCGGACCGCAGCGACGCACGGATGCACGCCAAGACCGTAGGATCCTACGCAGTGCCGTAGGGGACCGCACCGCCACTTCCCAGCAAATTAGGGACACTGTTGCTCCTGGGGTATCGGCGAGGACCATTCGCAACCGTCTCCATGAAGCTGGGCTACGGTCCCGCACACCGTTAGGCCGTCTTCCGCTCACGCCCCAACATCGTGCAGCCCGCCTCCAGTGGTGTCGCAACAGGCGTGAATGGAGGGACGAATGGAGACGTGTCGTCTTCAGCGATGAGAGTCGCTTCTGCCTTGGTGCCAATGATGGTCGTATGCGTGTTTGGCGCCGTGCAGGTGAGCGCCACAATCAGGACTGCATACGACCGAGGCACACAGGGCCAACACCCGGCATCATCGTGTGGGGAGCGATCTCCTACACTGGCCGTACACCACTGGTGATCGTCGAGGGGACACTGAATAGTGCACGGAACATCCAAACCGTCATCGAACCCATCGTTCTACCATTCCTAGACCGGCAAGGGAACTTGCTGTTCCAACAGGACAATGCACGTCCGCATGTATCCCGTGCCACCCAACGTGCTCTAGAAGGTGTAAGTCAACTACCCTGGCCAGCAAGATCTCCGGATCTGTCCCCCATTGAGCATGTTTGGGACTGGATGAAGCGTCGTCTCACGCGGTCTGCACGTCCAGCACGAACGCTGGTCCAACTGAGGCGCCAGGTGGAAATGGCATGGCAAGCCGTTCCACAGGACTACATCCAGCATCTCTACGATCGTCTCCATGGGAGAATAGCAGCCTGCATTGCTGCGAAAGGTGGATATACACTGTACTAGTGCCGACATTGTGCATGCTCTGTTGCCTGTGTCTATGTGCCTGTGGTTCTGTCAGTGTGATCATGTGATGTATCTGACCCCAGGAATGTGTCAATAAAGTTTCCCCTTCCTGGGACAATGAATTCACAGTGTTCTTATTTCAATTTCCAGGAGTGTATTAGTGCTTTACCTTCTTTCTTTCTCATTAGATATTGAATAACTATTTTCACAACAGGTATGCCTAATGGTATCAGTAAATTTCAACTATTCTTTTTATCTCTCTTTCTCTTCCTGGTACCAGTTAAATAATCATCAATGCTATGTAACTGAGTTTAAGTTTAATTGTACTTGGTACTCCACTGCAATCAGTGTTGATGTGATTCAGTTATATACAATAGAAATACAAAAGTCCTGAAACATTATCATCAAGTTCAGAACCCATACCTAATTTCCTTTTTCTATACATTATTCCTCTAACACCATTTGCTGCAACTTTTTCTCCAGGTGAAGCACCAGAACTGTGCATCCTCCATTTTGCAATTTTGTGAAACTCTTTATCTGCTGCATGTCTATACTCTAAATCTTTATGACCTCTTTATGCAATATCATACACTTTACATGTTTCATCTAATGGGTTGATTCCTTTATCTCCTCTTACTAATCTTTCATCTAACTTGGTAAATGTTCCACAATAAATTTATACAGCTCTGGAAAGGGTAAACTATTTAGAGCCCAATACTCTAGTCCTTTGCCATAATTTTCACTCTTCCGAAATGTATGTGGGATTGAACCGTCGTCCTCCCGATTGCGAGTCCAGTGTCTAACCACTGCGCCACCTTGCTCGGTCCCCGCTGAAGTGTTAGGACATAGATGCTGTCGATAACCGATTTAATGGCTTTTTTTCAGCTCAGTAATGGATTTGGGGTTATTGCTGTACACCTTGTGTTTAATACAGCCACACAAAAAGGACTCGCATGTGTTCATATCCGGAGAATGTGGTGGCCAATCGAGGCCCATGCCAGTGACCACTCGGTACCCCAAAGCTAGAATGCGGTTCCCAAAGTGCTCCTCGAAGACAACAAACATTCTCCTGCTTCGATGGGGTCAAGCTTCATCTCGCATCAACCACATCTCGTCGAAATCAGGATCACTTTGGAAAACGGGGACGAAACCATCTTGCAAAACCTTCACGTACCATTCGGTAGTCACCGTGCCATCAAAGACTATCACACCAACTATTCCCTGACTGGACACTGCACGCCACAAAGTCATACGTTGAGGATAAAGAAACTTGTTGAGCGAGAAATACGGATTCTCAGTAGCCCAAATGCGCCATTTTTACTTATTGACGAATCCATCCAAATGAAAGTGGGCTTCGTCGCCAAATGCGTATACTAATTCCCATTATGCATCGCGGCCAACCTAGTAGTTTGAACGTTCTAAAGCAAATCGTTCACATGTTATGACAATTTTATTTCATATAGTTCAATAATTATCACCCTGTATTAGTACAGTGAACGTGTGTGTCCATAATTTGCACATAAAAAAACAATTTTCAGTATTGTAAAGGGTTTATTGCACTTTTCGCACCCGATAAATGAGTTGGTTTGTTTTGAGAACGACTGCGCGAGTTCGTTGGCGGACCACGTGACTTACATGGTATTCCGCCTTTAGTGACAAATACTTCACTATCTGCACCATTACTGTCTCCTGTTTTGCCACCCAACCCTTCTTGTGCGGTGTCGGAATCATTTTTACGTTCTGGGGCCTAGATTTTTTCAAAACAGAATTTTCCATTTTCAGAAAATCACCTTCACTTTCAGCTATGACTTCTTCGATCAGCTGCCTTATTGTCTCCTCCCTCTTAAGAATATTCTATGATGCAGATACGATACTCACAAGATACTAAAGTAAGGTACCAAGCAAGAAAACGTCTGTTCTAGCGTTAAACAAAACCAGTATTGCATACATACATGCATGGAAAGGATCTAAGTTGAGCCAACAATACACTGACAGCAGTGCATGCAGCTGGTAAGTGATACCATAGAACTGTTGGCTTGTTAAAATAGCAGGTACACTGTAACGAGAGACTCATACTATGGTCACTTAAAGGTACTGAGAAGATAGCTTCTTGGAAGGAACTGTCAGACATGGTAGTAATATGAAAATATTTTCTATGAAGTCACAGACCACCTGCATGTATTTACAGGTTAAATGATAAGTAAAATTTTGAGCTACATCTTGTGAATTACTATAACTCAGTGGAGTTTGATACGCCTTATTATACATTTCTAGCATTTCAAACCAATCATAAGAGTAACTAGTTGATTTATTTATCATTTAATGATCATCTTGCATACATATATTATATGTGAAGAGTGGATGAATGTGCTCTTTTCAAAAGAGATGTGGAACTTCAAGCCACCAGATTATTAGATCAAAGCTTATGATGCATTTTTTGAACGACTTACACAACTCGAAGGAGATGCTGGTATAAGCTCATATAACTTCACGGAAAACTATGCTATCTATGTGATTAACATGACACATGGAAAAAATATAGTTGCCACACAAAAAACGTCAACGAAACGTTATATTGCTTTCAAATCCAACGTACCAGATGATACTAGCCTACATATTTATGTATGGAAAGAAAAGTCTCATGTATGATGCTGAGCATAGAATGCACAGTGAGAATTTTTGACTCTATATAAATAATGAAAGATAAAATAGGAAAACTGATTGACGCAGTTACTGTTTGGTTTGACATATTTAGAAGATAACATCCAGAGTACCTAGTGTAACATGTTAGTGGTACTACAGAAGCTCTAAGTTGAGCGCCCTTCTATTCACCCAACTTGTTTAGTTTTTTAATTATTTCGAAAGGATTCATTCCTAAAAACTGTTGCGATAAATTAGTATGCAATTTGTGTCATGTGCTTTTATTTAGTGGTAAATATTCAACATTTCAGCTGCCTTTGCACTAAAATACTTGCATGGTTCAGCTTTACATTTGTAACGTTTGTCAAATACGTTAAACAGCTCTTCAGTATGTTCCATTTCATCAGGCTTAAACATATACATATGAATTCCTTCACTAATTTTTTGTGGAAATTCATGAAATGGTTATGAAAATATTTAGATCTATAGGAATCGTTGTTATTTGGACTTGGCTTACTAGGAAAGCAGTGGTAACACCGATTGCCGTCAATACATGACTGTGCATGATTCTGACAAACCTTAGGCTCATTATGTTCTGGTAGATCTGGCAGATCACCTAAAATCGCTTTTCAAAACTGCATCATTTAATACATAACATTTTATACAACCCCCATGAACCGTGGACCCTGCCATTGGTGGGGAGGCTTGGCGCGCCTCAGCGATACAGATAGCAACCACAACGGAGGGGTATCTAATGAGAGGCCAGACAAACGTGTGGTTCCTGAAGAGGGGCAGCAGCCTTTTCAGTAGTTGCAGGAGCAACAGTCTGGATGATTGACTGATCTGGCCTTGTAACACTAACCAAAACGGCCTTGCTGTGCTGGTACTGCAAAAGGCTGAAAGCAAGGGGAAACTATAGCCGTAATTTTTCCCGAGGGCATTCAGCTTTACTGTATGATTAAATGATGATGGCGTCCTCTTGGGTAAAATATTCCGGAGGTAAAATAGTCCCCCATTCGGATCTCCAGGTGGGGACTACTCAAGAGAACGTCGTTATCAAGAGAAAGAAAACTGGCGTTCTACAGATCAGAGCGTGGAATGTCACATCCCTTAATCGGGCAGCTAGGTTAGAAAATTTAAAAAGGGAAATGGATAGGTTAAAGTTAGATATAGTGGGAATTAGTGACGTTCTGTGGCAGGAGGAACAAGACTTTTGGTCAGGTGAATACAGGGTAATAAATACAAAATCAAATAGGGGTAATGAAGGATTAGATTTAATACTGAATAAAAAAATTGGAGTGCAGGTAAGCTACTACAAACAGTATAGTGAACGCATTATTGTGGGCAAGATAGACATGAAGCCCATACCTACTACAGTAGTACAAGTTTGTATGCCAACTAGCTCTGCAGATGATGAAGAACTTGATGAAATGTATGATGAGATAAAAGAAATTATTCAGGTAGTGAAGGGAGACGAAAATTTAATAGTCATGGGCGACTGGAATTAGAGAGTAGGATCAGGGAGAGAAGGAAAAATAGTAGGTGAATATGGATTGGGGGTAAGAAATGAAAGAGGAAGCCGTCTGGTAGAATTTTGCGCAGAGCGTAACTTAATCATAGTTAACACTTGGTTCAAGAATCGTAAAAGAAGGTTGTATACATGGAAGAATCCTGGAGATACTAAAAGGTATCAGATAGATTACATAATGGTAAGACAGAGATTTAGGAACCGGGTTTTAAATTGTAAGACATTTCCAGGGGCAGATGTGGAATCTGACCACAATCTATTGGTTATGAACTGTACATTAAAACTGAAGAAACTGCAAAAAGGTGGGAATTTAAGGAGATGGGACCTGGATAAACTGACTAAATCAGAGGTTGTACAGAGCTTTAGGGAGAGCATAAGGGAACAATTGACAGGAATAGGGGAAACAAATAAGTAGAAGAAGTGTGGGTAGCTCTGAGCGATAAAGTAGTGAAGGCACCAGAGGATCAAGTAGCTAAAAAGACGAGGGCTAGTAGAACAAATTTGGGTAACAGAAGAAATATTGAATTTAATTGATGAAAGGAGAAAATATAAAAATGCAGTAAATGAAGCAGGCAAAAAGGAATACAAACGTCTCAAAAATGAGATCGACAGGAAGTGCAAAAAGGCTAAGCAGGGATGGTTAGAGGACAAATGTAAGGATGTAGAGGCTTATCCCACGGGGGGTAAAATAGATACTGCCCATGGGAAAATTAAAGATACCTTTGGAGAAAAGAGAACCACTTGTATGAATATCAGGAGCTCAGATGGAAGCCCAGTTCTAAGCTAAGAAGGGAAAGCAGAAAGGTGGAAGGAGTATGTAGAGTGTCTATACAAGGGCGATGTACTTGAGGACAATATTATGGAAATGGAAGCGGATGTAGATGAAGATGAATTGGGAGATACGATACTGCGTGAAGAATTTGACAGAGCACTGAAAGACCTAAGTCGAAACAAGGCCCCGGGAGTAGATAACATTCCACTAGAACTACTGACGGCCTTGGGTGAGCCAGTTACGACAAAACTCTACCATCTGGTGAGCAAGATGTATGAAACAGGCGAAATACCCTCAGACTTCAAGAAGAATATAATAATTCCAATCCCAAAGAAAGCAGGTGTTGACAGATGTGAAAATTACCGAACTATCAGTTTAATAAGTCACAGTTGCGAAATAATAACGCGAATTCTTTACAGACAAATGGAAAAACTAGTAGAAGCCGACCTTGGGGAAGATGAGTTTGGATTCCATAGAAATGTTGGAACACGTGAGACAATACTGACCCTACGACTTATCACAGAAGCTAGATTAAGGAAGGGCAGACCTACGTTTCTTGCATTTTTAGACTTAGAGAAAGCTTTTGACAATCTTGATTGGAATACTCTCTTTCAAATTCTGAAGGTGGCAGGGGTAAAATACAGGGAGTGAAAGGCTATTTACAATTTGTACAGAAACCAGATGGCAGTTATAAGAGTCGAGGGGCATGAAGGGGAAGCAGTGGTTGGGAAGGGAGTGAGACAAGGTTGTAGCCTCTCCCCAATGTTATTCAATCTGTATATTGAACAAGTAGTAAAGGAAACAAAAGAAAAATTTGGAGTAGGAATTGAAATCCATAGAGAAGAAATAAAAACTTTGAGGTTCGCCGATGACATTGTAATTTTGTCAGAGACATCAAAGGACTTGGAAGAGCAGTTGAACGGAATGGACAGTGTCTTGAAAGGAGGATATAAGATGAACATCAACAAAAGCAAAACAAGGATAATGGAACGTAGTCGAATTAAGTCGGGTGATGCTGAGGGAATTAGATTAGGAAATGAGACACTTAAAGTAGTAAAGGAGTTTTGCTATTTGGGGAGCAAAATAACTGATGATGGTCGAAGTAGAGAGGATATAAAATGTAGACTGGCAATGGCAAGGAAACCGTTTCTGAAGAAGAGAAATTTGTTAACATCGAGTATTGATTTAAGTGTTAGGAAGTCGTTTCTTAAAGTATTTGTATGGAGTGTAGCCATGTATGGAAGTGAAACATGGACGATAAATAGTTTAGACAAGAAGAGAATAGAAGCTTTCGAAATGTGGTGCTACAGAAGAATGCTAAAGATTAGATTGGTAGATCACATAACTAATGAGGAGGTATTGAATAGAATTGGGGAGAAGAGGAGTTTGTGGCACAACTTGACCAGAAGAAGGGACCGGTTGGTAGGACATGTTCTGAGGCATCAAGGGACCTTCAATTTAGTATTGGAGGGCAGCGTGGAGGGTAAAAATCATAGAGGGAGACAAAGAGATGAATATACTAAGCAGATTCAGAAGGATGTCGGTTGCAGTAAGTACTGGGAGATGAAGAAGCTTGCACAGGATAGAGTAGCATGGAGAGCTGCATCAAACCAGTCTCAGGACTGAAGACCACAACAACAACAACGTCGCTCTAATGTGGCACACAGCAGCATAATTCTTCCTTTGGTAAGAGCTCACAGGTGACTGGAACTGCGCAGAGCGGCCGCCGCACAGTGGGAAAAGAGAGTGAGTTAAGCCAGCTGCCGCTGAGGTCGCTAGTGACGTGTGCGTATGTGGCGCTGGCTAACGGGCACTCAGTGGTACGGAGCCACCGTGTAGAAGGGCAATGAAACACTGAACTGACTTTGCCTGCCTTGAGACATGTAATGAAGCTGTGAACTGAATCTGCCATCTGCGACACACTAAATGTACTAAGCCTATGCCTAGTTACGAAATGCGAATTTACAATTAAATAAAAGTGAGGAGCGTTTAGTATTACCTTTCGAGTAACTGAAAAATTGTTGTAGTTTTACCCTTTGATGATTTAAGCCTTGAAGTCAGATATTTCATCTAGATATATATGGCATTCACAAACTAAGATTTCGTTTAGGTAGTTTACTTGCACCCTATGAACAGTTACTTCTGCTCCCGTTGGTTCTCAGCACCGGGACCTGGGTCGGCTCCCCACTGCAGCTGATGCTCACCGATCCATCATGTCACAGCTGTCGCAGCGCTGCCTCCTCAATTAAATAAAACGGGCAACAGAGGCACTGGATCACCACAACAACATGGCGGTGGAGGCGGGGTCACGAGCCGGAGTCGAAAAACGTTTCCTACCGCTTACTGTTTATTGAATTCCTCATCTTCTGCCAAGATGTTAGGTACATCCGATTTATATGACCTGATTCAGTTTTTGTAATTTTCATTTTTTAATTACATTTCTTGGGATATATGTTCACTTGCTTTCGTACATGCACATCTTATGCTCTAGTGCACTACTCTCGCAGATTACTGCCCGCACTGAGGATGACCTCTCACCCACGGTTCAGCGGGAGGTTCTTTCGAGGCGTGGCGGGGAGCGAAAAACTTTTCCGGGGGGCTGTATGGAATGCACTGGACGGTTTTTTAGGTTACGGCGTCTCGTCTCGGGAAAGGGCAGAAAGGGCTTCAGTCTCAAATGATACAGGACAAACACCGGAAGAGGGTGGACACAGAAACAATCGCTATTGTAGTTGTCAGTCGTCGTGGCTGCGTTTGGATAGAGCCAGAGCTCAAGCGCTAACAGACAGCACTAAAGCTCAAATTTTTATAGGCACCGAAACCGGCTAAAGCCGAAGATAAGTTCAGCCGAAATTTTTGCAAAGAACCAAACAGTGTTCAGAAAGTATAGATTAAATACAGTTGGTGGTGGCATGTTTGTTGCTGATAGAAGTAGTTTATCTCGAAGCGGAATTAAAGCACGGCAGGTAGTTTCTGTGACTTAGTATAGGTAGAGTTTATACTTGACAACTTGTCGACCTTCCGACTCAGATGCTGAACAGTTCCAAGAAAACTTGAGTGTCATCTCAAATAGGTACCTAACTCATACAATTACAGTCGGTGCTGACTTCAATCTACTCTAGATATGTTGGCGAAAATACACGTTCAAAGCCGGTAGCAAATATAAAAAGTCATCAGAAATTGTACTAAGTGCTGTCCCCGAAATCTGTTTTCAGCAGTTAGTCCAGGAGCCCACTCGAAGTGTAAATTGTTACGTAAACATGCTTAACATACTTAACTGTAGCAACAAACAATCCTGAGAAATCAGAGAGCGTCATGACGTTTACAGGGATCAGTGACCAAAAGGTCGTTGTAACGAGACTGACCACTGCAACGTCCAAATCCACCAAAAGTAAACGCAACATATATGGAGCGTTCAACAAGTAATCCAACACATTTTTTTCTGAAAGGAGTTTGGTTTTGTTCAGGACTCTCAATACCACATCATTCCCCACTTCCTGTCTATCTTATTTTTAGACCTCTTTATTGTCTTTCACTTGCTTCAGTTGCTGCATTTTTATATTTTCTCCTTTCATCAATCAAATTCAATACTTTCTTTGTCACCTAAGGATTACTACCAGGCCTAATTGATCCTCTGCTGCCTTCAGTAATTCATCACCCAAAAATACCGTTTCTTCTATTGTATTCCTTTCCAATGTTCTAGTCAATCGTAACCTAATGCTCCCTCCGAAACTCTCAACAACCTCTGGTTCTTTCATCTTATCCAGGTCCCATCTCCTTAATTTCCTACCTTTTTGCAATTTCTTCAGTTTTAATCTACGGTTCATAACCAATAAATTGTGGTCAGAGTCCACATCTGCCCCTGGAAGTCTCTTACAATTTAAAATCTGGTTCTCAAATCCTTGTCTTACCATTATGTATCCAATCTGGAACCGTCCGGTGTCATCAGGTCTCTTACACGTAACCAACCTTATTCCATGATTCTTAAACCAAGTATTAGCGATGTTTAGATTATGCTGGGTGCAAAACCTAACAGGCCGCTTCCTCTTTCACCCTTATCTCCCAGTCCATATTCACCTACTATTTCCTCTACTCTTCCCTTTCCTAATATCGAATTCCCGTACCCTATCACAATTAAATTTTCGACTGTCTTAACCGTCTAAATAATTTATTTTATCTGATCGTGCATGTGTTCAGTCTCGCCATAATCTGTGGAGATAATTCCCAAGGTAACAGAAGTCTTGAGACAGCTCCTGATATCGTTTTTCACTTCCTTTCTCCTGGCTTAATGCAGCCACTCGACGTGGCTTGGACTCAACATGTCAGTGGAAGTCCTCTGTAGAAATATTGAAACATGATGCCTCTGTAAAGGCTGAGCCAGACAGTAGGGGATTTTACTTTATTATATCAGCTTTCAGACAGTAACTTCATTTTTCTTGTTACAGTCAAGCCTCGGCCGGCAGCATCGGCTGCCTGTAAATTCTTTCGTCCCACAGTCTAGCAACAGGAAGTCAGCACCGAGGAAAGGCACCTTCACCACGCGCCTCTCTTTTGTGCTGACGAGGGTACGCTATGTGGTCTGAAAACTTCCATGACGCCCGCACGCTTTTCTCGGTTCCGACCAATCAGGTCGGAGTACGCCGCAAGGTGCGTCGAATATACCCGGCCACCCGTCGCCGGGCCCGCTCTCTTGTCTTCTCGCTCTCTTGGACGCGCGCCCTGTTGCAGTGAACATCTTCCGCTTCTCCCGGTGCTGCGGAGCTGGCGACTCAGTTTTCGCAGCCGGCATGCCGCTCGGACTGGCCCGATTGGCAGACGCCAACTTTCGCTAGCTTTGCGAACTACGTTTTGCCAAACTCTATGCTCTGGCTCACCCTCGCCTCCCTAGGCCTGGCTATGTGACCCCTTTTTAACACGCTTTTGTCAATAAATGGCCTTTGTCTAAACATTATCCTGTTCATTCCGTAAAGCCCACTGCCTTCCCATACGCACATCCTACACACCTCTATAGCCGTTCATAACTACGAAAGAGTTGTCGGTGCTGGATTTTGTGGTCGAACTGATCTTTCGATTACGTCCAATAAATGGTGAGTGGGATTCATTTTGGGCAATTTGGATGGCCAATTCATTGTCTAGAATTGTTCAGAATGTTCATCAAACCAATTACGAACAACTGTGGTCAAGTGACATGGCCCATTGTCATCCATAAAAATTCCATCGTTATTTGGTAACAAAAAGTGCATGAATGGCAGCAAATCGTCTCCATCCAGCTGAAAGTAACAATTTCCAGTCAATGACCGGTTCAGTTGTACCAGAGGACCCAGTCCATTACACGTAATCCCAGCTCACACTATTATGGAGCCACCATCAGCTTGCACAGTGCCTTGTTGACAACTTGAGTCAACGGGTTCGTAGGATCTAAACATACTCGAACCCTACCATCAGCTCTTACCAACTGAAATTGGGACTCATCTGACCAGGCAACGGTTTTTCAGTCGCATAGTGTCCAATCGATGTGTTCACAGTCCCAGAACTGGAGCTCCAGGTGATATCATGCTGGTGGCAAAGGCATCATCTCGTTCTTCTGCTGCTGTAGTCCATTAACGCCAAATTTGGCAGCACCGTCCTAACGGATACCTTCGTTGTACGTCCCACATTGATTATTTCACGCAATGTTGCTTGTCTGCTAGCACTGACAACTCTACGCAAACTTTACTGCTCTCGGTCGTTAACTGAAGGCCGTCGGCCCTTGCGTTGTCCTAGGTGAGAGGTAACGCCTGAAATCTGGTATTATCGGCACACTCTGGACACTGTGGATCTCAGGATGTTGAATTCGCTAACGATTTCTGAAATGGAATGTCCTATGCATGTAGCTCCAAGTGGCATTCCGCTCTCAGAGTCTGTTATTCCCATCGTGCGGCCATAATCCATTTCACATGAATCACCTGAGTACAAATGACACCTCCGCTAATTCACTGCCCTTTTATACTACGTGTATGCCATGCTACCGGCATCTGTATATATGCGTATCGCTATCCCATGACTTTTTGGCATCTCAGTGTAAACTTGTACTACCGTCTTTTGTGTTGGCGTTGTGTCTGTATTGGCTATGATAATGCGCTCCCTGTGTTGTTCACGGTAGCCTACCTGTATTCCTATTTTCTTATTCATTATTAAACCAATTTCTGCATTACCCCTATGTGATTCTGTATTTATAAAACCTGTATTCATCTCATCACAAGTTCTTTTCCTCCTGCCACCGAACTTACCTAATTCCCACTGTACGTAACTTTAACCTATCCATTTAACTTCTTAAATTTTCTAAGATATCTGCTCGATTAAAGCATCCAACATTTCTCGTGCCGACCCGTAGAAAGCCAGTTTCGTTTCTGCTGATGGCGACATCCTCCTGAGTAATCCCCGCCCTGAGATCCGAAGGGGGAACTAACTATTTTACCCCCGAAATATTTTACCCAAGAAGAGCCACCATTATTTAACCATATAGTAGATCTGCATACCTTGAGGAAATATTACGGCAGTAGTTTTCCCTTGGTTTCAGCCGTTCACAATAGCACAACAGCAGGGCCGTTTTGGTTGATGTTGCGAGGCTAGCTCAGTCAATCTTCCAGACTGTTGCCCGTGCAACTACTGGAAAGGCTGTTGCCCCTCTTCAGGAACCAGACGTTTGTGTGGTCTCTCAACAGACACCCCTCCGTTGTGGCTACACCTACAGTACAGCTACCTGTACTGCTCAAGCACCAAGCCACCCCACCAATGGCCAGGTCCGTGGTTCATAGAGGGAATACATAAATACGTCGAGAAGATGTTCTTCCCCGAAAATCACCTCCTCGCCATTCTGGAAATTCCTGCAAACCAATTGTTATTTGAAGTGAGGAAAGAGAAAAAACTTACTACAGTTCCTTTTTGCCAGTTACGCTCGACGCTTCATCTTGATAGCTTGCAATATCATCCTCGTTTGGCCGTTTCGGTAGTTTGCTTCCGTGACGGTTTGGCCCTTAAAAGCATAAAAGTGTTAGCACCATACCATTGCAAGGCATTTCCAGCATGCCCTTATTAACACAAGTTGAGACATACACTCCTGGAAATGGAAAAAAGAACACATTGACACCGGTGTGTCAGACCCACCATACTTACTCCGGACACTGCGAGAGGGCTGTACAAGCAATGATCACACGCACGGCACAGCGGACACACCAGGAACCGCGGTGTTGGCCGTCGAATGGCGCTAGCTGCGCAGCATTTGTGCACCGCCGCCGTCAGTGTCAGCCAGTTTGCCGTGGCATACGGAGCTCCATCGTAGTCTTTAACACTGGTAGCATGCCGCGACAGCGTGGACGTGAACCGTATGTGCAGTTGACGGACTTTCAGCGAGGGCGTATAGTGGACATGTGGGAGGCCGGGTGGACGTACCGCCGAATTGCTCAACACGTGGTGCGTGAGGTCTACACAGTACATCGATGTTGTCGCCAGTGGTCGGCGGAAGGTGCACGTGCCCGTCGACCTGGGACCGGACCGCAGCGACGCACGGATGCACGCCAAGACCGTAGGATCCTACGCAGTGCCGTAGGGGACCGCACCGCCACTTCCCAGGAAATTAGGGACACTGTTGCTCCTGGGGTATCGGCGAGGACCATTCGCAACCGTCTCCATGAAGCTGGGCTACGGTCCCGCACACCGTTAGGCCGTCTTCCGCTCACGCCCCAACATCGTGCAGCCCGCCTCCAGTGGTGTCACGACAGGCGTGAATGGAGGGACGAATGGAGACGTGTCGTCTTCAGCGATGAGAGTCGCTTCTGCCTTGGTGCCAATGATGGTCGTATGCGTGTTTGGCGCCGTGCAGGTGAGCGCCACAATCAGGACTGCATACGACCGAGGCACACAGGGCCAACACCCGGCATCATCGTGTGGGGAGCGATCTCCTACACTGGCCGTACACCACTGGTGATCGTCGAGGGGACACTGAATAGTGCACGGTACATCCAAACCGTCATCAAACCCATCGTTCTACCATTCCTAGACCGGCAAGGGAACTTGCTGTTCCAACAGGACAATGCACGTCCGCATGTATCCCGTGCCACCCAACGTGCTCTAGAAGGTGTAAGTCAACTACCCTGGCCAGCAAGATCTCCGGATCTGTCCCCCATTGAGCATGTTTAGGACTGGATGAAGCGTCGTCTCACGCGGTCTGCACGTCCAGCACGAACGCTGGTCCAACTGAGGCACCAGGTGGAAATGGCATGGCAAGCCGTTCCACAGGACTACATCCAGCATCTCTACGATCGTCTCCATGGGAGAATAGCAGCCTGCATTTCTGCGAAAGGTGGATATACACTGTACTAGTGCCGACATTGTGCATGCTCTGTTGCCTGTGTCTATGTGCCTGTGGTTCTGTCAGTGTGATCATGTGATGTATCTGACCCCAGGAATGTGTCAATAAAGTTTCCCCTTCCTGGGACAATGAATTCACGGTGTTCTTATTTCAATTTCCAGGAGTGTAGTCGCGAATAGAACAGTGGTCCAGACAGTGTAGAATAAATTTGTTTTCAGCTATGATCACAAAATTGTTTGGTCCTTAGACAACCGTTTTCGGTCAGTGATGAACATTTTCAGATCTGTTTTCAAACAGCTCTGAAGGTAGTCTAAGGACTAAACAATTTTGCGATCATAGACGGAAATAAAAGAAATTTATTCTACTTATCACCATCCTGCCCAGTGACTCATTGGTCTTCGCCTTCTCGACGGTGATGAATCCATATGTTATCAGTTTGTTCTCTACGTATGACAGACTTTTTGAATGGCTGTGAACACTCACGGAACTCAGAGGGCGGCAATCTTTATCGTGTTAAAATGTTGTGCAAGATGTTGAAGAACTGCCGCACGACGTATTTCCCCTTTTCCACATTCATCTTGTTTGGTCAAACTCGAAGCGTATGTTGATATTTATCACCTTGAATCAGTCTAATTCAAACTAAGTAAAACAAATTTTTCATGATGTACGCGTTCCACCTATATTATTTTGGAGGTATCTTCAGTGACCTTAAAGTACACATATTTGTGTATATACTGTTTTATTTTACATATTTGGCGTCGTAAATTATGAGTTCTGCCACTTTCTCATTTTTAATTATACAGCAATAGTTTGACTTTTTACTAACAAATTTTGCAGATGCTGCTCTGTTTGTCTTCTGTTCCATGTTTTAGAGCTATTCTTCTGCTTACTGTCGATCGAAATTTCATTTGTACAGCAGTCGGAATCATTTAATCATTTAATTCACTTCATGTTTTGGATATTGGTGCCAACTGTTGTATGTTGTAGACAACACGCACGCGCGCGTGTGTTTGTGTTTGTGTGTGTGTGTGTGTGTGTGTGTGTGTGTGTGTGTGTGTGTGTGTGTGAGTGAGAGAGAGAGAGAGAGAGAGAGAGAGAGAGAGAGAGAGAGTTGGTATTTTGTTTTACGAGTAGTGTGATCAGGTATGTATGCACACCATTTTATAATATTGTTTTAACTACGTTTGTTTGTCGTTATTTTATATCTGGACGTTGTAGATTTCTTGAAGTGGTGATCGGAATTGGCTGCGGCTATACCGCCTGACGAATTTCATCTGTCGTTCTAAGTCGGTGCGGTTACAACAGTGTCATATCATGGTGCATTCTCAAACGCTTCTACTAACTCATATGGCTTACTGCAACATTGTTTCGCTTCAAACGCAGAAGACGAATTATCGCACAATGCTCCACTACATCAACAGAAGGGGCGTTGTTATTTTGGGTCCTCAAGCGGCGTGCTACATAACTATAGTGCGGGTACCACGACAGCAGATAGATACCCAGAAACAAACAAGAAGTTCACTATAGCCAACGTATTCGTCGCGAGGGAATTCGGCAGCTGTGTTGATGTTTATAAATTACATATCCTTTACTTGTGTCACTCAACCCTTTCTTTTTTCAAATATGAGTAGTTTCGATCACACTCACTCATCTCCAGACGTATGTAAGTGTGTGAGCAGTGGCGTATTTAAGGCGGCACTTCCAGGCTTAAGCTCCCCCCGCCCCCTCCTGCCCCCCACCGAAATATGAAATTATAGACATGTTTTTCTTATACAAATGCACACAATATGGTAAAACTATGGGTAGAAAACAAGGATTAACAACATCTTTGCTTCAGTGTGTGAAGAAGCGGGTTGTATGTTGCTACAATATGCCATCGATACACTGTTTCCAAACAAATCTCCGCACAGAAGAGAATCGCCGGTAACTGTCGTGGTGTGGTTAACGGTAAATAGAGTTTTTAAAGCGTTAAACCTTATTTATTTAAACAAAATACTCCATTACCGTCTTCCTAGTAACACATATAAATTTAACATCAATGGTGAATTAAACACAAAGTTTACGAGCTCAGTCTCACCGTATTACATTTCCCGTAAATGAACGTCCATTATAGAGTATGTAGAATAAATGAATGTGCATTATAGACGTGGTGGACACATTGTCGGAGCATGTGCTTATCAGGAAATGTTCTAGTTTGTTTCGCACATGATTCTCTGTGTTACCAGTTGTTAAACTGTTGGTGCGATAGAGTTGCGAAAACGAGGGACATTGAAGCCAGTATAATCAAATTTTTATTTTGAGAGCTAAGATTATGTATCGCAAAACAAAGAGTGGAACCATTTTGAACTACCTCTCCAAAACACCATGATATAGTGTCTTCTGAAACTCGGTTCTCTCGGGGCGGCAAAATGGATGAGTCGCTACTGTTGCCACCGCTGCTGTTTTCAGACAATAGAAGCATTATTGCTAATTCAGAATCACCATCGTCGGGCTGAAGCAAACCCAATGTCTTTCATTGACATATCAAGCTCTGACAATCCACCTCGAGGCTGTAAGTATGACGCAAGTGATTGTTTGCTACCTAATAATGACAAAGATTCTAACCACATGAAGCTACAAGATTGCAGAAACTCTTTTGTGCCCGATGCAACTCACAAATTTCTCTTCACTTTGCAAAGTTGCCAACACTGATAGTTCAACCTAAATTGGATGGTGAAACATTTTGGTTGGTATACTCTCCCAAAGAGGATAATGCCTTCTATAAGTACTGTGCGTTTTTCGCTAAGACAAGTACGGGTAAAGGTAGTCATCAAAACGTTGGAGCCATGGTAATCTACAAGTTTTCTAAATGGAAGAATGTTCTCGAATATTTCAATATTCATGTGACCAACGCTTACCATAAGGTTGCTGTAAGGATTATGAACAAGACAAGTACATCAGTGCCCCAATCCAAAGTCATGTTATCACATGCATCAGTAATCAATTCCTGGGAAGGATTGTTCAGCACATTAACAATGCTAAAGGTTTCACGGTTCTCGCGGATGAAACTTTTGACTTTGCTGGTATGGTGCAGCTCTCTCATTGTGCCCGTTATATTTCACCGGATCTCAAGATTCAGGAACATTTCCTGCAAATTTATTTCCGTGTTTGCTGCTGCTTGCAGAGGATCTGTTATTGAAAACCTGGTAAAATTTAGTCTTACGCTGACCGGTCAAAGCCGGTGCTCCATCCATGCCGGGAAAAACCCTTGAGGCGCATTCAACATGGCTGTCCTTCAGTTGTAAATTCTCACTGTGCAGCTCATAATTCCAGTGTGATAGTTACAGACACATGGAACATTCCACTTCTTAGGAACACTGGAAATGGTACGTAATTTCTTTGGGCCACCGAAGAGTAGACAAACATTAAATGATGTCCTCGAATCATTAACGAATGATTGGAGTCAGGAATTTGAAACGTACCATATCCACTAGATGGATAAAGTGTCTTCGCAGTAGCAAGACTTCAAGGGAATGTATGGTTGGGTTGTTTCTGGTCTGGGGAGGATTCAGGAATTCGACAAGATCGCATCCCATGGTGCCAGGAAGATTTTGTCGTCTGCTCGGTTATATTTTGTGGAGTGTTCACTCTGGGTGAGTCCATTCGTCGTCAAATTCGGCGCCAAAATATAGATTTCGCAAAGTTAATTAATCATTGCCAAGGATCTCAAAACGGAACTGCTCGCAATGAGAGAAAATTTTGATAACACTTTCAGCCAGCTTTTTCTAGAAGCCGAGGAGTTATTTTCGGTCAGTGGGACTGAAAACAAGAACCAAGCATTTCTACCAAACAAGGGTACCGGTGATGATGTCGACTATCACTTCAAACTGCCTGTTTTCGTATACTTTCTAGATGCCTTCATTAGTTCACTGCGGGATCGTTTCTTGACACATTGTGGACGTTTTAACAGCTTCAATTATCTTTTACCACGAAAACTTAAAGACCTAGGTATCATTGATGGCATTATGAAACTCCATTCATTCTATGCTTCAGATCAATTAGCCGTGTATTTAACAACGACAGTGGCTGAGTTGCAACTCTTTCATCAACGTCTGTGGCGACTGGACCAGTTGCCTCAAAAGGCAATGGAAGCTTCGTCTGTCTGCGATCGTCGGATCTGTCCTAATGTGTTTCGGTTTCCGTAGCTCTTCGTATCTACACCAGTGGCAACGGACAGGAATGAGCGCAGTTTCTTCGTCCTTAAGAGAATCGAAACATACCTAAGGAATATGATCACGTATGAATGGGCTCGCGATGATGACAGTCCGTCGAGAAGAAACGATTGATGTTCACACTGTGATAGGTAATATTGTAAAACAAAGACACCGCCGTCTTCCTTCTGTACTTCAAATCTCTAGTAAATGGTTTAATCGTTTGTTTTGTTTCTCTTTGTAAGATAAAAGCAGATTTTATACACTTCAAAGTACATTAACACTGGACTACACCACAAAAATAGCCAGTTTAGAGAATGGATGTAGAACATTGTCGTAAGAACTGCATTATGTTTTCTTAAAATTATTCAGACTTCACAGCCTTATAAAACTGATTTTATTATGTAATTCATAACTTCAATATGTTTTGACAATGTTGACTGGAATACTCTCTTTCAAATTCTGAAGGTGGCAGGGGTAAAACACAGCGAGCGAACGGCTATTTACAATTTGTACAGAAGTCAGATGGCAGTTTCAAGAGTCGAGGGACATGAAAGGGACGCAGTGGTTGGGAAGGGAGTGAGACAGGGTTGTAGTCTCTCCCCGATGCTATTCAATCTGTATATTGAGCAAGTAGTAAAGGAAACAAAAGAAAAGTTCGGAGTAGGTATTAAAATCCATGGAGAAGAAATAAAAACTTTGAGGTACGCCGATGACATTGTAATTCTGTCAGAGACAGCAAAGGACATGGAAGAGCAGTGTCTTTAAAGGAGAATATAAGATGAACATCAACAAAAGCAAAACGAGGTTAATGGAATGTAGTCGAATTAACTCGGGTGATGCTGAGGGAATTAGATTAAGAAATGAGACACTTAAAGTAGTAAAGGAGTTTTGCTATTTGGGGAGCAAAATAACTGATGATGGTCGAAGCAGAGAGGACATAAAATGTAGACTGGCAATGGCAAGGAAAGCGTTTCTGAAGATGAGTAATTTGTTAACATCGAGTATTGATTTAAGTGTCAGGAGGTCGTTCCTGCAAGTATTTGTATGGAGTGTAGCCATGTATGGAAGTGAAACATGGACGATAAATAGTTTGGACAAGAAGAGAATAGAAGCCTTCGAAATGTGGTGCTACAGAAGACTGCTGAAGATTAGATGAGTAGATCACACAACTAATGAGGAGGTATTGAATAGGATCGGAGAGAAGAGGAGTTTGTGGCACAACTTGACTAGAAGAAGGGATCGGTTGGTAGGACATGTTCTGAGGCATCAAGGGATCACCAATTTAGTATTGGAGGGCAGCGTGGAGGGTAAAAATCGTAGAGGGAGACCAAGAGATGAATACACTAAGCAGATTCAGAAGGATGTAGGCTGCAGTAAGTACTGGGAGATGAAGAAGCTTGCACAGGATAGAATAGCATAGAGAGCTGCATCAAACCAGTCTCAGGACTGAAGGCTACAACAACAACAACAACTTCCATAACTTGTTTTCGCAATTTCTTTTGTTTGCTAATGAAATGTATGTAGATCTAGGACTATACCTACATCTACATCTACACGGATACTCCACATATCACATTGGTTCGTAGAATCACCTTCACAATAATTTTCTGTTATTCGAATCTCTAACAGCGCGCGGAAAAGACAAACACCTGTATCTTTCCGTGTGAACTCTGATTTTCCTTATTTTTTGTGATTATACTCGTAGCCCCTCCATGTATAGGTCGGCGTCAACAAAATATATTCTCATTCTGAGGAGAAAGTTGGTGATTGAAATTTCGTGAGAAGATTTCGCCGCAATGACAAACGCCTTTGTTTTAGTGAAGACCACGACAAATCCCGTCCCGTGTCAGTGACACTATCTCCCCTGTTTCTCGATAATACAAAACGTGCTGCTCTTCTTTGAACTTTCTCGATGTACTCCGTTAATACCATATAGTAATGTTTCCAAACCACGCAGCAGTATTCTAAAAGAGGACAGACGACTGTACTGTAGGCAATCTCTTTAGTAAACCAAAGACACACTTTATTTTCATAGTTTTGGACGTTAAATTACTGTCAATAAATTTAATATTCAATTTGAACTATTGTAGAATGAAAGGCAAAGCCCCCCCCCCCCCCCCCCTGTCACACACACACACACACACACACACACACACACACACAAAACGTAAACAGGCCATTGTGCTTGAGGAACCCATTGTTTCCCGTGAGAAACTAAGCACGAGTTCCTGAGTAGACATTAACGGATTGCTTAACACATACATATAAAGATGATGGAGTGCGGTCGTATTTTATCATATTGTAAAAAAATAAAATAATAAAAGTAAAATAAAAAAGTGCTACCAGAATGGGGAAATAACCGATTTATACATTTCTAAACAAGAAATTAATTGCACAACTTTTTTTTCGAAGTGATATTGAAGCTGTGCGACTAGCCCACGTATTCCACTGAACATCGTCGCGACATTGTGTTTTGGACGAGAGTTGTTCTCTCGTGCAAGCGGAACTCGCCTCAGCACTCCTTAACCGCCGGTATGTAAGACAATAGAGGGCGCACGCTGTGGACGCGTGTGCATGCTGGTGCGCCCGGTCCTTTAACGCTACAGTCCGGGGCACAATTTCCTAGTGGCGGGCCAAGAGCCGGCCGGAGATTACGGCGCGCGCCTTCCAGAAGGGCAGCCGCCTAGTGCCTCCAGCCTCCAGCCGCCGGCGTCCGGACTCAGACCTCCAGCCCCACAGCCTGGAGGCGTTGCCGGAGTACCGCGTTGCGCCGGAAATCGGACGCGCTTCCTGTCGCGGAGGCGGCCCCGTAATTGGATATCGATTCTCGCCGCCTTAACACGGCCGGCGGGCTGCCTACACGGCGGGGGCAGCAGCTCTCGCTGCTCCGCTCTGCTGGAACAATGAGCGCCCCCGGCGTGTCAGCTGCACTTACGCCCTGCCGTCGCGCACTCGCTCCACACGCCCACTACGCGTGTTCGCGGAAACAGCTCTCCGTACCGTGATACGAGGTTACAAACTCTGACGTTGTGCACTGCTAGCCGACAACACCTGCTACTGTGTCCGTCAATACACAATCGTTCCTTTTAAAAGGACACTGTAGTCTTGTCAACAACGTTAAGCACTTCACACGTAATTATGTCAATGTCATACTTGGAGGACGCTCAGCGGTAATTATGTGCGGAGATCACACGAATTCGACAACAAGTAGTACATGAAACGTTACGTCCAGCTGTACACGAGGGAGAGTGATGTACCTGAAGTATAACGTACACAGGAACACGCGTAGAAAGACTCGTACCCAAAGACTTGAATGTTGCACAAATCACGCCGATACCCGAGAAACGAAATACGATAAATCCGCTGAATTACAGACGCATATGGCAAACGTCGATTTGCAGTAGCATTTTGGAACATATACTGTGCTCGAAAATTATGAACACCTAAAACAAAACGATTTACTGATAAGTAACCGACACGAATTCAGAAAATATAGTACTTGCAAAACACAACTAGCTTCTTATTATCACGAAGTAATTAGTGGTAGCCACAGGCGACGTCAAATAGATTCCATATCTTCAGATTTCCAGAAGGTTTTTGACACCGTTCCTCGCAAGCGACTGCTAATTTGATTGCGTGCCTATGGATTATCGCCTCAGTCTGCTGACTGGACTCGTGATTTCCTGTAAGAAAGGTTTCAATTCCTAACGGCTGAGAGAAGGTCATACAATAATACAGAAGTAACATTTGCCGTTCTCCAAGGAAGTGCTATAGGCCCTCTGTTGCTCCTGATTTGCAGTAAACGATTTATGAGACAATCTCAACAGCTCCCTTAGATTGTTTGCAGATAATGCTGTGATTTACTGTCAAGTACAGTTATCAAATTATTGAAACGAATTGCAAAATGATTTAGACAAGATATCTGTGTGGTGCAAAAAGTGGCGATTAACTCTAAATCATCAAATGTGTGAAGTCATCCACGTGAGCACTAAAAAGTATCCGCTAAATTTCAGTTACACGATAAATCTCACAAATGTAACGGCTGTAAACTCAACTAAATACTTAGAGGAGGAGGAGGAGATTAGCGTTTAACGTCGCGTCGACAACGAGGTCATTAGAGACGGAGCGCAAGCTCGGATTAGGGAAGGATGGGGAAGGAAGTCAGCCGTGCCCTTTCAAAGGAATCATCCCGGCATTTGCCTGAAGCGATTTAGGGAAATCACGGAAAACCTAAATCAGGATGGCCGGAGACGGGATTGAACCGTCGTCCTCCCGAATGCGAGTTAAATACTTAGAGATTTCACTTTTGAGTACCTTAAAATTAAAACGATCACATAGATAATGTTGTGGGAGAGATTCCGTCTTGTCCAGTTATGTCTCGGCTAACAGCAAAATTAAACGAAAAAAGGATACTCTCCTTAGTATTACTTTGAGCAAGTTTTGGAACTGCACCGCCTTAGTATTACGCGGCCTTCAAGACATAGACAACGATGTTATCATTGACTGTGTTAAGATAAATAACTCACAATTACATTCTCACCACTTCTTGATACGCAATACCTTCAACAGATAAATAAATTAATATATTATTTACTTGCTATAAGAATTTGGCATATTCTTATCCAAATCAAATATTATTTTCCAGTCTGTATTGATCGTGTGTAAAGTTCCATTGTGGGGAACAACGCCTTGTAGAAGCACTGACCATACTGGCAGAGAGGCTTCCATTTTTGCAAGAAGATCAGGGCTGTACCGGCGATAGCATAGCTACAGGCAGTGTCTCGCATGCGGGACAGGCCTCAGCGGATGAACCAGACGAAGAGTGCCCACAGCCCTTCCCGAATTCCTCAGATACCCAACAAGGGTGTGATGCGATCCTTGGCAAAGGGTGTGTGGCACACGGGGATGTGTCATTAACGGAAGCTCAGGGATACCGGGCAGTCTCCCTCAATAATTAGGCTTGTACAGGGAGGATTTCGTGATGTCGACCGAATAGACCCCCAATGCTCGTTGGACCAAAATGGAGGAAACCGGAAATAAAACAAAAACTGAGGGATCTGATGAGACTCAAGCCCCTTCTACCCCTAAGACAAGGAACAAGGGAAGAGTATAACATTCCACTTTTCAGTATAAACGAGTTCCGAAAAAGCTAAGGCAGGAAATAGGAAAACGGTTCTATAGCACCGCAGATTCGGCTTTCAGGATGACGGTTATCCAACTGTATCTACATAAAGGAGGCATTTTGGGCCTCGGAGGAACTGAATTTAAGTTTATTAATACTATAAATCTAAAGAACCCCAGTATATGTATTTATGTCAAGAATGTAATTTCATTTAGCTGATGGCTGACCTCTCTTCCAGGGACTTGAGCATTAGGATGAAATAACGCGAAGAAGGGAGCACGAGCACGAGCTTACCTTTGTCACGGCGGCAATACTCCTCCTTACCAGGAAGTGAAGAGGGCAGCAGATATCTGCTCACAGGGGATGAACAACTGCTGATTGGTTGTGATGCCAGTGCCTGGTAGTAATAGTAGCAGTAGTAGTAGCAGTAGTAGCTTTATTCATCCGTAGATCTCTTTTTACAACCTAGTGTGGCGAAGCAGCGACACCAACAGTAGGGGCGAGCACCTACTCAAATTTCTACTAGAAAATAATATTCGACTCTTGAATAGTGGTAGGGAAGTTACCTTTGGGAACAGAAGAAGGCAAAAAGCAATTGACATAACTTTTGTGTCAATTCTAATGGATAACTATGACAAACAATGGCATGTGGCGATGGAGCTATCCTTATCTGACCAAATGTATACTAAGTTTGAAACTGAAATGAGTGTTTAACAGACCATGGCCTAAGGGTATCCTAGAAAAACAGACTGGGACTCACATAGAAAAGGTCTAACCTCACGCTTAACTTAATTCAGAACTCTGATAAGGAACTCAGGACAGTTAGAGGAAATGGCAGATGCAGTGACGTCTGTCACTGCTACCTCATATTTAAAAAACTTACTCACCAAGAAGTGCATAAATAGAAATGTCCCTGGATGGAACAACAGTCTGGATGTGCAAAGTAGCCGGCCGGTGTGGCCAAGCGGTTAAAGGCGCTTCAGTCTGGAACCGCGCGACCGCTACGGTTGCAGGTTCGAATCCTGCCTCGGGCATGGATGTGTGTCATGTCCTTAGGTTAGTTAGGTTTAAGTAGTTCTAAGTTCTGCGGGACTGATGACCTCAGATGTTAAGTCCCATAGTGCTCAGAGCCATTTGAACCATTTGTGCAAAGGAAGCAGGCAAAAAGGCTGTTTAGCCTTGGAAGGAAGAAAGGACAATGAGCAAAACACCGGGGGGGGGCGGGGGGGGGGGGGGGGCTTGTAAAATACAACCTTGCGATCAAGCAAACGGAGTTATATTTCTGGAAGGTGTTCTGTGAGTAAGTGGTAGGTACAATTACTTATGCTAGACTTCATAAAGACCTCAGTAGAATGCCAACTAACCCAGGAAGCACTCTAAGCAAGAAGGATGGTGAGTATAAGAGGTCAGGTCAGTGAGTGAGGCGCTGAATGTGCTCCTCAAGACTCAACTCCCTCAGTGTACTGTGGCAGATAACACAGACCAGGAATCAGTCTCCAAGAGGCACTGGTTTAAAAGTAATCAAAAAGAAAGCTGGGAATCTTCCAGAGAACGTGCTAATTACAAAAAAATCCATTGTGTGCTGGGAACGTTTCAACTACCGTTCAAGTACCCATGTCCAGATCGTATCTTTTCATCTCTATTGCAACAAGCAGGAAAGGATTTAATTAGATTCCTATGTAGACTATTAGGCTTAGCCTAGCAGCAGAAATCATCCCTATTACTTGGAGGACAGTGAAGGTTGATTGCATTCCGATGCCGAGGAAAAGTAGTCATACCAAGGCCAAGGATACGAGACGAACCAGTCTGTCCTCCTTTCTCCTAAAGATATTAGAAAAACTGGTTAATGTGCATGTCAGGGAGAAGAGGTTATCTGAGGTTCCTTTAAATGTAAACCAACACAAGCATCAACTGAGTAAATAATGTGAAACAGCACTTCACTGACTTGTTGGGAAGGTGGAAAACGTTCTACATTTTTAGGAAATAGCTAACTGCATCTTCTTGTATATCGAGTAGACTTTTAGCACTACGACCTTCGAATCCGTGCAGAAGAACGTGACACTGAGACCACCACATGCAAGTGGCTTAAGAGCATGTTAAATAGAAGAAAGGTAGAACCCATCATGACGAATGAAAAAATAGAGATCAACACCACCAGAGGGTGTTAACAATGGGGAGGGTGTATCTCGTCCCACTACTGTGGTATATAGTGGTGAATGAACGCATTGAAGAGTCAACCATCTATTGCATGGCGTTGCCGTTTCGCAAAAAACCCTAAATTTACGTGTATGTTAAGGAAACCACTGGTATATGCATGATGCCGCCGTCTGGCAACACACGCAGTCGGGATGCACCATTCTAGACTTGTTTAGCGTCATTATGTTGCCAGAAACAGTTCAAAGTCGATAATCTTTGCCGAAGGTCGAATATGTGTAAACACACGTGGAAGGAGCTGAAAGACTATCATTCCTGCCACTTAGAGCACATATAGTTGGATTTTTAAGGTATGTAAAATATTGCTTAATGACACCACGGATTATGCTTCAGTGCATGTGTAAATGAATAATTAATAATGAATCAATATTTCAGGTTTTTTGCTATATGGCAGCAAACCTGAAATATGGAATAAATCAGAATTTGTATGCTCAACCTATTACATAATATTTTGTGTATCGGACACTATCCCCAGATACCTTTTTCGCTGAAATTGTTTACTTAAAGTAGGTCATGTAGCAGAGGGTTAAATATTAGAGGCTACTTTTGA
The DNA here is from genome assembly GCF_021461395.2 of Schistocerca americana. NCBI lineage: Eukaryota > Metazoa > Arthropoda > Insecta > Orthoptera > Acrididae > Schistocerca > Schistocerca americana. Next base: position 286,009,592 of record NC_060124.1, read on the forward strand.
GCAGCATGTGCAGTCGTTTTAGCCATAGTAATAATTGGCAACTTTGCTGCTACTGTTAGATCAGTGACACAATGTCCACTATACATTGTGGAAATCTGGTGCAGAAAACTGTACTGTTTACGAGTAATTAAATTCAGCACACTTGCTGGAGTGTCAAGCTCCTCGCTGAAATTCTTCAATAGAGGCTGTAGTGAGGTATTTAAAGATAACTCTGGATGTGAAACTTTCATGGTCTTCTCATATAAAGAAGGCAAGGAATAAAGTATTCTTATGAGCACTAGAAGGGCCTGCGATAAAAACTGGTGTCTAAACCGCAGGATTACATATTGGATATACACCAGTGTAATAAGGCCTGTGATAATTCATGGGGCTACAGTATGGTGGAACAAAGCAGAACAGAAGGTGGCTGCTGAGGATCTTGGCTGTGTGCAGAGACTGGCCTGCTTAACCACAACAGGCGAAATAAGCGGCACAGCTATTGCTGGTATGGAGACCATGCTGGACATGTCTCCTTGCACCAGTGATGGCAGCGGCAGTGGCATACAGGTTAAAAACCCGAAATAACTGGGTTCCTTTAGGATGTCAAGAATCTCACCCCACTATAGTGAACGTGGTAAACACAAGAACGGTCGGGGAAATGCCGGGGACCATACAGTAACTTCCAGCTGATTCAACAATTAGTTGATTGTAACAATTGAAAGAAGGAAGTAGTGGAAGAATGAACCGCGACGCCATTGTGGAGACATAGTCTGGTTTACTGACACGTCGAATACAGACGAAGGCTCTGGGGCCAGAGTACACGGGGTACAGCCTACACCAGAGAGAGAACAGCCTCTCTAGGGAAGCTGGCCACGGTATTCCAGGCTGAAATGTGTACTATCAGAGTGTGCGCAGAATTTTCATAGGCGCTATAAGGATCATAGCATCCACATTTGTTCAGTCAAGCAGATCTGTAATCTTTATAGGCCCCCGCAAAGAACTCAAGGATCGTTGCCGAAGGCCATGAGGCCCTTGGAAGACTAGGGCAAAGCAACAGGGTAAATCTGCTGTGGATCCCTAATTACTCAGGAATTAATGGTAGTGAACAAGTTGAAAGACTGGCCAGGACAGGCACGACGACTCCTTTCATTGGACCACAATCTCTCTTAACGATCACTGAGGCGATGGTAAAATCAAAACTACATTGTTCGATCAAGAGGCAGCACGAAGAATATTGGACTACAATCCAAAAACGAAATCGTGGGAAGCTAATGCTGCCATAGCCATGTTTCAAGAGAAGTTCTGTAATCGTGAACTTGAACAGGAAACAGATTAAACTCACGGAAGGACTCATGACTGGCTATGGGAACTTTAAGAAACACCTACACACGATGGGTGTAGAGGATGAAATCCATAAGATACTGTATGCTGAGGGGTATGAAACCACGACACGTCTAATCTTCTAGTGAGAAGCCCTGGAGAGCAAAAGACACCGAATATTCAGGTTGGGGGAGACTGAAGAAATCGTGTCTGATAAGGAAAAGTGTCTCCTACTAGCTATAAAGGGTACTGGTTGGCTTTACTAGAATGACAGGGAGCAAAACCGCTCAATAAACTTTTATCTAAATTTTCTGCTTTGCTCCCGAAACATTCGAGTGACTCGTGTTTATATTTGCCGTGATTGATTACCAAGTATCTGCAGAGTAGGGATGGTTGCAAAGAATTATTCGACGGAGTTTGGTTACAAATAATGCAAGGGGGTGGGGGGTGGGGGCGTGGGATGACGTGATCGTATATACTTGATATGAATCCATATTTAATCTAAAATTCACTGAAAAATTCGTATTTCACACTTCTTGAGTTTTTTGACTTGCTCGTCGATTGTTCAACTTCAACACTAATTTCATTTTCACAGATGTTCTGTGGTGGAACACGCGTTGTTGTTGGCGCCGCTATCATTTGTTTCATTGATATTACGTTTCCCCTAATAAAGAATTTATCCATCTCATAACAAAAGTTAAAATATGTATCTACTTCTACATCTATTGGATACTCTGCAAATCACACTTCAGTGCCTGGCAGAGGGTTCATCGAACCACCTACACAACAGCTCACTATTATTCCACTCTCGAACAGCTCGAGGAAAAAACGAGCACCTGTATCCTTCCGTGGGAGCTCTGATATCCCTTATTTTATTGTGTTGATCATTTCTCCCTATGTAGGTCGGCGTCAACAAAATATTTTAGCATTCAGAGGAGAAGGCTGGTGATTGAAATTTCGTGAGAAGCTCCCCCCGCAACAAGAAACGCCTTTATTTTAATGACGTCCACCCCAAATCCTGTACCGTGTCCGTGACGCTCTCTCCTCTATTTCTCCCCCCTACTTGTTGTCTTTGAGTAAACAACTGTCAGACTTCAATCTCTACAACTGTCAGATAAAAAAGGTGTATTATAATACACGTGCAACAGAAAATTATCGAACAACTTTAATACCTCGCTGAAAAAAAATACGTCGGACATCTACAAACAGCAATAATGGACATATATCCATCTACAACATCAGGACACGTAGTGATGAAGGAATAAAGCCGAAATAAGTTTATATACTAAAGTAAACTATCAAGCAGCATACTGTCTTCCAGTTCTCTGCGTAACTGGTTTTTGATAGCACTTCCACCTAATTTGATTTCTCTTATAGATTATTGGTGTGTAGTAGAGTAATCATGTAGTAAATAGACTATTAAATATAGTACTGACAGAATTTTCTCGACTGCAACTCTTTTAAATTACGGTCGAATATGTTCCTGGTTACATGACCATACTGTACAATGGAATATTCCTTACACTTAGAAAAATTTTATTTTCTGGCATATGTTTTAGTAATTTCAGAAGGAGACCGCAGCACGTAAAAACAGCATGCCATTGTCAAAAACTGAAAAAGACAAGATGTTGAGCTTCTGTTACAGAGCTGAATAGAGACGGAAGTCTGAAAAGTGTCCCATGGAACGATAGCGTCCCATGCACATTGAAGTATTTTTTAACATAGAATTTTGAACGAAATTTACGATTATAAAAATATGTCGTTACTCTAGAAATATTTGAAAACAATGATCTATCTGAATAAGGATATCACAATCGATGGATTTGAAATATCTTATTTATCAGATTTTTTTACCTTTGCTCCTCAAATTCTTAAAACCACCAACTTGCGTCCATTATACTGTTTACAAGTGATGTGTGTAATTATAAAAGAAATATACCCCTTAAGTACATGCGATGAGAGAAATACAGCCATTTGGGAACAGAGGATACTAACAATAATTCAACAATATTTGCTCTGATGACACAGAAGTGTTATTATTACAATATCAGTGACATAATGTAGTGATGTCACACTGCTTGACAACTGCTAAGAAACAGAGACATTAATGGACGGAGATAATCACAGGAAATGATGAAATCTAACACAGCTCATATGTAAAAGAGGTGGGTTGATACATTTACGGGGAAAAACGTACAGATCTCACCATATGGGAAAGCAGGATGACAGACACAATGACGTTCACGGATGGAACAGGTCAGATTCCCGATATAAAGGTCGATATTGGACCCTCAGTAATGAATATGCCCACCTTGGGCACTAATGCACGTTTTGCTCCTTTTATTCATGGTAGCTACCTAACTGTTAAGGAGTCCTTCGGGTTGGAGGGGGGGGGGGGGGGCGGATATTGTCTCACTGCTTTCGCAAGGTGGTTTCCAGTTTTTGGACGGATCAGGGAGGAGATGTTCGTTGAGAAGCACATGTCCTATATGGTTTAGGTCTGGAGAGTACGTATGCCATTCCATACGCTTTGTATATTCACTTTCCAGTGTGTCTAACACCTCATAGATACGGTGTGGGCAGATATTGTCATCCATAAAAAGAAACCCGGCACTTACCGCACACTAAATAGACAGATGTGATCCAGAATAATCTCCCTGCAGTACCATCGTTCCGTAACAGTATCTCACCCAAAGATATGCAGCGCTATTCGGCCATGGTGCATAATGCCTGCCCACACCATAACGCCCAGGACATACCGATGACGTTCATGAATTTTCTGTGCTGTGCAACGTGTTCCCCTTCTCTCCACAGTAACTGGTGGCCAGAATCAGTTGCCACAGTGAAGCGGTATTCGCCTGGGAACACCACTCTGGAGCACTGTTTCTCACTCCAACCAATGTGCTCGCTGCACCAGTGAAGTCCTTCTCGACGATGGCGTGCTTGAATTGGGATGCACTGAACAGGCGTCCGAGCAGACACACCAGCTTCCTTTAATCGCCGCGAAATGGTTCTGGCAGAAATACGTGTACCGGTAGCGACTGAAAGGTCTGCATCGTTATGCCTGTGAGTGACACGCGTCTTCCTTTTCGCTATTAGGGTTATGTATCGATCCTCTTCCGGTGTGGTGGGCCGTCTGTGACCACCGGTGTACGTCCGCAGCTCGTGGTCGTGCGGTAGCGTTCTCGCTTCCCACGCCCGGGTTCCCGGGTTCGATTCCCGGCGTGGTCAGGGATTTTCTCTGCCTCGTGATGATTGGGTGTTGTGTGATGTCCTTAGGTTAGTTAGGTTTAAGTAGTTCTAAGTTCTAGGGGACTGATGACCATAGATGTTAAGTCCCATAGTGCTCTGAGCCATTTGAACCACCGGTGTGCTTCCCCATAGCATTTCCGCCTTCAGTAGCTTCTTTTAATTGCGAGCTGACACTTTTGGACACACTCATTACTGTGGCCACATTAGCGATATTTTGACCGGCTTCGAGCGGTCCAACTGTTCGTACACGAACATAAGTACTGAGATGATATTGTGAGAAGCTGGGACGCGTGTGTCTAGAAGAATGGTGAAACTGTACCCAGTGCTGGCTGGGGCCTGTCACACACCAGGTTCCCTAAGAGGTATCTCGTGGAGGGGCGAAGTAAATTTTGCTAATCGCTGCCACTCCAGGACTGGTGAAACAAGGCGTCCCCACGAATCTGAAGATTACTGTGCGATTGCACACCGTCTACGCGTTGGCTAACAGCCGTATTTCATCATTGTGGCCATAACACATCACCTTGTGGCTGATACAACTCGTTACTAATATTTGCGAGGATGAAACTTCTAGTTTTTTAAATGTTATCGGTTGATCTGGTAAAAAATAATTTATTCACACTAATCCAAATAACCACTAAAAACACAATCGACACTGAACTGCTTATGAACCTGTATAACGAATAAACAAAAGGATAAAAAAGAATACAATCTAGGTCGCCACCAGTGAGATATCACTGGAATATTCCGTCATTTCACTGAAGGCGATTGACGTTTACATAAAATTCCACTCGAATTTACAAAAATGGGCAGTCAGGATTGTATAAAATGAAATTAAAAACAGCGTAAAAACGAGAAAGTGAGAAAATCAGAGACAAACCAAAATGAGTTAGATTCGACAGAACAGTTGCTACGAAACGTGATTACAAGATCGCGAGTTGCATTTAGATTACTTGACAACGTGTATGATCACCTGAATAACTACACAAAAGAATGTGGGAGGTAGTGTCAGTCATCCCCATGCCTCTCGCACATCTCGTATGATCCGAACTACCAGGAAGTTCCCCGGTGTTGCTACCACCGCGCTGCAGCCTCACTGAACACTCGCGTCAGCGTGTGACAGCTCTATGGCGGCGCCACTCGTCAGCAACATTCCGCCAAATCGCAGACCTCGGAACCTGGCGTGGGTGGAGCGCCGCCTCCTGACCAGCGTAGAACAACATTGCATCAACTTGCACGGACACTGAACCGAGGGTGTCTTCTCGAGTTTACCTCGGCTCTCCTCCTAAACTTTGTTGAGGCGCTCTCTCCCTGCTGCTATGGCCAATCGCAGGGTATGGTCCCGACACACTCCGTGACAAAACTATAATAGTAAATTTGGCTCCTATCAAGTTGGTAAAATCTGGGCCGGTCCATCCATAGGCTAGAGCAAGTGGGAACTGCCCTGCAACTTTGTTCTCACGAATGTCCCGAGCGCGCCAGAACTGGTGAGTAAGAAGTAAAAGGAAAGTCTGGGCTATGGCTCCCAAAAATGTGTTGAAAGATGTTATAGGATCCTCCAGCAACGCACTTCTCAGGTCTGCAGAAACAGTTCCAGCGTAACGGAATGTCCAGCCGTACAAGTGGGTTACTGACAGGCAGTACCGCACCCTGCTGGATTTCGAGCCAGCTGACCGCTGTAAAGAGGATCGGCGTTGGCCACCACCTAGCGTAGCTTCCTTCCTCGCACAGATGAAGGGGAAGTAATATGAAGGTAATGACGTAGTAAGTTTGATCGTATAACGAGAAAGAGTCTGCACCCACGGTTCAGGTGTAGCGTCTTTAATCAGTAATAAAAACGTCATCGGTACCGGCTTCGAAACCCCGCCATCGCTTAAATTTCTAATAAAAATAATCAGCAGTAGCGGCAGAAGATTTCCACTATAAAAAGCCACCCTCATTCTGCTAACGGCCTTGTCACAGTGGGCGGAGTACTGACAGCAGTTCAGGGCACTCTCGCCATTGGTGTGGGAAACTGCCCCTAAAGCCTAAAGAATTAGCAATGACCAACGGCATGAGAATCCAGAAGACAATTGAAAAAAAACTGCATTAAAGGCACGTAATGTGTATCCACAGCGCATGTGAGCTGTAATAGAAAGAATATCATGACGACCTTTCCATTGGCATAAGATTCCGGAATAGTTCCCCATTCGGATCTCCGGTATGGGACTGCCAAAGTGGATGTGACCATGAGGAAAACATTGAATAACCAACAAAAAGATAACATTCTACGATTCGAGGTGTGGAATGTCGGAAGTTTGAATGTGTAAGGGGAGCTAGAAAATCTGAAAAGGGAAATGCAAAGCTCAGTCTAGATATAGCTGGCGTCATTGAAGTGAAAGAAGACAAGGATTTCTTGTCAAATGAGTGTAGGGTAATATCAATAGCAGCAGAAAATGGTGTAACGAAAGTAGGGTTCGCTATGAACAGGAAGGTAGGATAGAGAGTGAGTTATTGTGAACAGTTCAGATCAGAGTCGACAGCAAACCACTACCAACAACGGTACTTCAGGTATACATGTCGGACGTCGCAAGCTGAAGACGAAGAGACAGAGAAAGTATGAGGATATGGAACCGGTAATTCAGTACGTAAAGGGAGATGAAAATTTAACAGTCGTTGGGGCTGGAATCAGTTGTAGGGGAAGGAACAGAAGAAAGTGTTAGGAAGAATATGGTCTTGGTACTAGGAATGAGGGAGGAAAAAGACTAATTGAGTTGTCCAATAAATTTCAGCTAGTAATAGCAAATGCTCTGTTCAAGAATAATGAGAAGAGGGGGTACACTTGGAAAAGGGCCTGAGGTACGGGAAGATTTCATCATGGTCATCCAGAGACTCCGAAATCAGGTACTGGATTGTAAGGCGCAACCAGGAGCAGATATAGACTCAGATCACAATTTGGTAGTGATGAAGAGCAACCTGAAGATTAACACGCTAGTCAGGAAGAATCAGTATGCAAAGAAATGGGATACAGATGCACTAAGGAAGGAAGATATACGCTCGAACTACTGTGAGGCTATAGATACTGCAATAAAGAAGAGCTCAGTAGGAAGCTCCTTTGAAGAGAAATGGATATCTCTAAAAAGAGCATTCACAGAAGTTGGGAAGAAAAGCGTAGGTACAAAGAGGGTAACTGCGAAGAAACGACGGGCAACAGAAGAAATACTTCAGCTGATCCATGAAAGAAGGAAGTACAAAAATGTTCAGGGAAATTATGCAATACAGAAATACAAGTCGCTAAGGAATTAAATAAATAGGAAATGCAAGGAAGCAAAGACGAAATGTCTGCATGAGATATATGAAGAAATTGAAAAAGAAATGATTTTAGGAAGAACTGACTTGGTATATCTAAAAGTCAAAACAACCTTCGGTGAAATTAAAAGCAAGGGTGGAAGCATTAAGAGTGCAATGGGAATTCCACTGTCAAATGCAGGGAGAGATCGGATAGATATAAAGAGCACATTGAAGACCTCTATGGGGGGAACATTTGTCTAATGTGATAGAAGAAGGAACAGGAGTTGATATAGAAGAGATAGGGGAACCTGTATTGGAATCAGGTTTTCAGAGAGCTTAAGGAGACTTAACTTCAAATAAGTCAGATGGGATAGATGACATTCCACCAGAATTTCTAAAATAACTAGGGGAAGTGGCAACAAAACGACTATTCAGGTTCGTGAGTAGAATGTCTGAGTCTCGCGATATACCATCTGACTTCCGGAAAAATGTCATCCACACAATTCTGAACACTGCATGAGCTGAGAAGTGCGAGAATTATCGCACGATCGGCTTAACAGCTCATGCATCGAATTTGCTCACAAGAATAACATACAGGAGAATGGAAAAGAATATTGAGAATGTATTAGATGACAATGAGTTTGGCTTTAGGAAGAGTAAAGGCGCAAGAGAGGCAATTCTGAGGTTGCGGTAGATAAAGGAAGGAAGCCTAAAGAAAGATCAAGACGCGTTCATAGGATTTGTCGACGTAGGAAAAAAAGGCTTCGACAATGTAAAATCGTGCAAGATGTTCGAAAATCTGGGAAAACTAGGGTTCAGCTATAGGGAGAGACGGGTAATATACAATATGTACAAGAGCCAAGAGGGAGTAATAAAAGTGGATGAGAAAGAACGAAGTGCTCAGATTAAAAAAGGTATAAGACAGGGATGTAGTCTTTCGTCCTTGCTGTTCAATCTGTACATCGAAAAGCGATGATGGAAATAAAAGAAAGGTTCAGGAGTGGAATTAAAATTCAAGGTGAAAGGATATCAACGATACAATTCGCTGATGACACTGCTATCCTGTGTGAAAGCGAAGAAGAATTACATGTTCTGCTGACTGGAATGAACAATCTAATGAGTACAGAATATGGATTCAGAGTAAATCAAAGAAATACGAAAGCAGTGAGAAGTAGCAGAAATGATAGCAGTGAGAAACTTAACATCACGATTAATGGTCACAAAGTAGATGTATTTAAGGAATTCAGCCACCTAGGCAGTGAAATAACCAATGACGGACGGAGCAAGGACATCAAAAGCACACTAGCAATGGTAAGAAGGGTATTCCCGGCCAAGAGAAGTCTACTAGTATCGAAATATAGGCCTTAATGTGAGGAAGAAACTTCCGACACGTACGTTTGGAGCGCAGCGTTGTATAGTAGCGAAACATGGATTGCGGGAAAACCAGAACAGAAGAGAATCGAAGCATTTGAGATATGGTGCTACAGAGAAATGTTGAAAATAAAACGGACTGATAAGGTAAAGAATGAGGAGGTTGTGTGCAGGATCGGAGAGCAAAGAAATATGTGGAAAACACTGATAAGGAGAAGGGACAGGATGATAGGACGTGTTGAGACATGAGGAAATGACTTCCACGATGCTAGAGGCAGCTGTTGAGGGTAAAAACTGTAGAGGAAGACAGAGACTGGAATACATCTAGCAAATAATTGTGGACGTAGGTTGTAGTTGCTACTACATCTACATCTACATTTATACTCCGCAAGCCCCCCAACGGTGTGTGGCGGAGGGCACTTTACGTGCCACTGTCATTACCTCCCTTTTCTGTTCCAGTTGCGTATGGTTCGCGGGAAGAACGACTGCAGGAAAGCCTCCGTGCGCGCTCGAATCTCTCTAATTTTACATTCGTGATCTCCTCGGGAGGTATAAGTAGGGGGAAGCAACATATTCGATACCTCATCCAGAAACGCACCCTCTCGAAACCTGGCGAGCAAGCTACACCGCGATGCAGAGCGCCTCTCTTGCAGAGTCTGCCACTTGAGTTTGCTAAACATCTCCGTAACGCTATCACGGTTACCAAATAAGCGTGTGACGAAACGCACCGCTCTTCTTTGGATCTTCTCTATCTCCTCCGTCAACCCGATCTGGTACGGATCCCACACTGATAAGCAACACTAAAGTATAGGTCGAACGAGTGTTTTGTAAGCCACCTCCTTTGTTGATGGACTACATTTTCTAAGGACTCTTCCAATGAATCTCAACCTGGTACCCGCCTTACCAACAATTAATTTTATATGGTCATTCCACTTCAAATCATTCCGCACGCATACTCCCAGGTATTTTACAAAAGTAACTGCTACTAGTGTTTGTTCCTCTATCATATAATCATACAATAAATGATGTACATGTAGATGTACTCTGAGATGAAGAGGAACTCGTGGCGGGCCCCATCAACGCGGTCAGAGGACTGATGACTCAAAAGAAAAAGGAAAAAAAAAAATTAAAAGTAAGGAGTAGGTAACCTAAGTGCCCAGTATGTTCATGTTGATGTACGGAATGAAGTAGAAAACAAAACGAAAATTTAACAGCGCGACAATCTTGTGATTATGGCTACGCGTCGGGAATTAACAGACGCGGAATAGTAGCTGTAGCTAGACGCAGAGGTGGCTGGCGAGAATGGCCTGCCACATCTCAATGTCCTGCAGACGTGTAACCGTTTTGCACGGAATGTCGCACTAACCGGTTCCACAATAATTTCCATTAAACACTGTACTGCACGAGCTGTCGAATGCATACTGAGCGTTTGTTCAAAGACTACCCTGCAGTCGACACATCCCGCCCTCTTCATTTCCTTTTACTATTGTCGGTCTAGTGTTCTGTAGCAACTGTCGGTTGTTCCGTAGCGATCGGCAGATTGTTCCTTAGCAGTTGTCAATAGAGATGGGCAAACTCGTTCATTCATAGGAAGTAGTTCACTGCTGATCGTTCTTTTTTGGGAACCGTTCATTTTTACTCGTTCACCGTTCATTTGTGCTTAGTATATGGTTCTTATGAAAATCTGAAAACTAGTAGTGTAGGTGACTGAAGGATGGAGGGCACCAAGAGGGGGCACTTGCCTCCCCCCTGGAGTATAGAGTTTTTATTGATTACAGAATTCTTAACACATTTAGAAGTAATTTCTGTGATTCTGCAGAACCTGTCGTTTAGCCAACCGTAGCCTTGTGTGGCTGATCGCAGGGAAATAATATAGGGTGGCGCACGGAAAACCGGCCCCGAGTACAGACTGCTCGCCAATTACGGACGATGTGTTGCCCGTTACGAGCAGATACAACAAACAGACAAACACGTAATAATTAGGCAGTGAAGAAATAACAAGCTAATGCAAGCAACAATTGGGAAACAATCGATGACAATGTGTAGAGAGCTGGAGAAGAGAACATGAAAATCTCATGCGACGCGCATGGGCTATAGCACATGTAGTCTTGTAAACCTGTTGTTGGCTGTTTCCCAGCTTAATAGACCACAATTGTCTTGTATAAAATTCCTCATTTCGACTTCCACTACATAGCTATGCTACGTTGTAAACAATAATCATTTACACCCTATATATACTTCACGTTGTCTCTGACTTCGTAGGCGAAGTAGAGACTTTAATGGAAGCATAAAATAAAATGTGGTTTTCTCATATTTGCGTCACTTAGCAAAAATTAGGTTTTTATGTTGCATTATTAACGTTAATGCAACAATAATAATTATTATTATTAAGTTCGCAGTAATAAAGTTTTTGGTTTGAAAGCTCCTTCTGAACAAATGTTTTTGAGATAATAAGTAAATATTATTTTATGGCAATCTATGGCTTTTCAAATGGAGAGTCACCGCTTTTCCTACTGAGCCAAAATGACCCACATCCCACTTTTTCTTTTTTGTTCAAAGTAACCAAACTAGCAGGTAATGCAAATTGGAAACAACCAAACTTAAAAATAGTTAGAGCCTTCCTAAATGTAATGATTTGTATATGAAAGATACACGAAAATCGTTTTCTATGAATTTTTTTACACTAAAAATTAAGCAAATTATTGAAAGTTAGCTGCTAAATCAAGTCGATGAAACCAAAAAACACATGAATAACAAAATAACTTGCCTTGATATAAGTATGTCTTCTGCTATTCACCGATATGCCCTTTTGTTACCTAAAAAGACGTACCTATTACATACAACGTAATTTTTATCTAATTTACGTAACTACAAAATACGTTTTGATTACCAGTCGTGGACGCTGAATAGCCAGAACCAAGAGCAAGAACAGTTTGGAACACATGTAAAATAGGCGAGCGCAGTGAACGAAACGAACAACTGGATACTGAACTAACTAGGAGCAGTCGGCAGTGGAACTGAGACAGGTGGTCATGCGAAGAACGACGAGTGCGGCCGAGGGAGACCGAGACTGAGACGAGCACGCGACCGAGGCTGGAACGAGAACTGCCGAAGTGACCGCCGCGACCGAAGTGAACTATGAACCGATCGTTCCTTGGAATTCGTTCCTCGGTCCTTTCGTTCATCTTCGTGAACCGTTCCTTTGCACCCGTTCGTTCGCGAACTACCCATCTCTAGTTGTCAAGCGGTGCACGACAGTGAGAGTGGAGAGTGGTGTGACCCCGGAAGGCGCGGCCGCCTCCTCGGGCCCGCCCAAGCGGGGTGCGTGACGCAGCGCCCCCGCGCGCCGGTCGGCGGCCAATCAGGGTTGAGAGGAGGCGCTCATCGGGTCGGCGGTCACGTAGCGGCCAGAGATAGCGCGCCGCGCACCGCCCGGACCCGGGCCGCGCTTTATCGCCGGCCGGCGCGTATTTTGCCTGCCGCGCGGGCGCCGGCTTTACGGGCGCCGTATTTTCTGGCGAGGCCACGAAAAAGGCGCACCGCGGTTCCGCCTCCACTCCAGGAACGCCGATCTCTCATGCCGTCGGGGGAACAGTTTCGTCTCCGACAGAAGATAAGCTGCAACACAAAATAGCAGCGACTGCCAAATATAGTAAGACACCCTGATTCGACAGTTCCCAGTACAGTGAGGTGAAAAAAATTCGTGGAATAGCGATATGCAGGTATACAGATGGTGCTATAGTTCAATTCTTTTATCTTGGCGGTTCGCCCATGCCCGCCCAGACGCGGGAGATTGCTGCGTTGCCAGTTGCACGCGCCAAGAGAAGCAGCGCGATAGTATAGTGTAGTTCGCAAACTTACGTTTAGGGGGGAGCGCGCAGTTTATGAAGTAAAGCCACCACGGGCGCATTAACCCTTTCGCTGCTACAGTGACGTGCTTCCCGCATTGCGTGCTGTGCGCGACTTTGTCATCACTGCACTGCTCGCCTGTGCAGACACATGGCGTTTCGACTGCTTTGACACACTTTATCATTCGATTTCACAAATACTATTTGGCCCAATAATTTGATTTTTACACATCTTCTTTACTGATACCTTCCCCCCATAAATGATAGATGTAGTAAACCATTGCACGAAATTTTGAAGAGTTTGCAGAGGTAAAAGTCCATAGCGTAAACTTTCTGTATGGTCGATTTTAGTTGCCACTAGAAATTTCAAAAAATTACATTCAAACGAATAAAATTCATGAAGTAAGACACTTCGATATTGTTTTTAACTAAAGAAAATATTAAGCACTGAACAAGGTTTGAACTCAGAACCCGCCAAACACTATAACCATTACGCTAACGCAGCTCCTCATTCAATAGACCTTCCGAAGGACTTTAACATAGCATGCAAAATACCAACAAACACTGTTGGTATGACTATGAATTAGTCATGTTTCGTCAAAGTACAATAGGAAAAAAACAATTACCGCTGTTCTTTATTGCGAAAAAGCGGTTAGTGAGAATGATACAAACACCTTTCCTTGCTATCGTCTGAATTAGGAGGCTTATTGCTTGTTTGGTTCAATTAATTAATAGAATATGAAGCAATTGGTGTAAAGAATGCTTTTTCCAAACTCTCTATAAAAGAAAGTCTGCTATCAAGACATTGCATTTGTTCAATTGTTCATTTGTTCAATTACTTTATTTATGACTGAACGTTTCTAAAACTGAAGACACTCCTCCGTACTCTGCACTGCAGTTGAGCTCTGGCAACGTCGTTCTCTGTTCATTGGCTGACTGTGTTTTGTGACGTCAGATGCGCAGAACGAACCTAAACTCGGCCGCCGTCGTAAATGACGCGCACTTTAGTATCGCGTACACAAGGTATAAAAGGGCAATGCATTGGCGGAGCTGTCATTTGCACTCAGGTGATTCGTGTGAAAAGGTTTCCGACGTGATTATGGCCACACGTCGCGAATTAACAGACGCGGAATGGTAGCTGTAGCTAGACGCAGGGGACATTCCATTTCCGAAATTATTAGGAATTCAATATTCCGCGATCCAAAGTGTCAAAGGTGTCGAGAATACCAAATTATTGTCATTCATCTTACCACGGACAGCGAAGTGACGAAGGGCCTTTGTTAAACAACCGTGGGCAATGGCGTTTGCGTAGAGTTGTCAGTCCTAACAGACAAGCAACACTGCACAAAATAGCCGCAGAAACCAAAGTGGAACGTACGAAGAGCCGGCCGGTGTAGCCGAGCGGTTCTAGGCGCTTGAGTCTGGAACCGCGGGACCGCTACGGTCGCAGGTTCGAATCCTGCCTCTGGCATGGATATGTGTGATGTCCTTAGGTTTAAGTAGTTCTAATTTCTAGGGGACTGATGACCTCTCATGTTGAGTCCCATAGCGCTCAGAGCCACTAGAACCATTTTTGAACGTACGACGAAAGTATCCATTAGGACAATGCACCGAAATCTGATGTTAATAGGCTGTGGCAGCAGACGACGTTCGCGTCTCTATTTGCTAACAGCACGATATCGCCTGCAGTGCCTCTCCTGGGCGCGTGGCAGTATCGGCTGGACCCTTGACGACTGTAAAGCCGTGTCCTCGACGGAAGAGTGCCGATGTCAGCTGGTGAGAGCTGACGGTACGATTGGAGTGTGCTACAGACCTAAGATGTCAACGAGGCACTGTGCAAGCTGCTGGTGGCTCCATAGTCGTATGATGTAGTGCCAACCGGTTGTTGGCTGGAAATGTCAGTGTTCCGCTACTTCGAGATCATATGCATCCATTCGTGGACTTCATGTTCCTAAATAAAGATGGAATTTTTGTGGATGAGAGCGTGCCACAGTTGTTCACGATTGGTTTGAAGAACATTCTGGACAATTTGAGCGAATTATTTAGCCTCTCAGATTTCTCGACATGAATCCCTTCCAAAATTTTTGGCACATAATCGAGAGGTCAGTTCGTGCACAAAATCCGGGCCGGTAACACTTTGGCAATTACGGACGCCTATAGATGCAACGTGGTGCAGTACTTCTGCAGAGGACTTTTAACGACTTGTTGAATCCACACCACGACGAGCTGCTGCACTACGCTGGGTAGAAGCACGTCCGACACGGTACTACGAGGTATCCCACGGCTCTCATCACCTCAAACTGTGTACTTAGCTACGCTCACGTTGTATTTCTTGTTACACAGAACCGCAGCGGCCGTTGAGTGTGACAAGATACAAATGCTGAGTATCTGAGTAGTCAACAACAAATATTCAATGCTAAGAACAAACATGTAGAGTACAAATGGAAAATATTCGAGCATCTTTCAATACGCGTCGAACGAGTATATTTCGAGCAAGGTCTTAAGGTATGGTAAAGACCCAACGTGGTTTAACAGCCGCCTTAGGAAACTGCTGCTTCATCTCAGATTCAAGAGAAGCCAAAACCTAGGTAAGAAAACAAAAGCTGAAGAAAGCGAAAGTGAGCGTAAGGAGAGCAATGACAGAAGTGTTCAGTGCCTCTGAAAGCAAAATATTGTCATCCGATCCGAGTAAACACCCTAAGAGGTTTTGGTCTTATGTAAAATCAGTAAGCGGTTCGAAAGCGTCCATTGATTCACTCAGAGAGCATACAGACACCGAATCGAAAAATAATAGACGGTCGGAATACTGAATTCAGTTTTGCGCAATTGTTTCACCATGGAAGATCCTAGAACAGTCCCTCATTTGAATCATTATATGAACGTCCAAGTGGTAGATATTGAGGTAACCGATCGTGGAATAGAAAAGCAACTGCAGTGGTGGAAAGGCGCCGTAGACAACGGTCCTCAGGTTGATGCCGTGTTTCTTGACTTCAGGGTGGCATTTGACACAGTCCCATACTGCCGCTTAGTGAAAAAAATACCAGAGTTTCAAGTACCTGACTATATTTGAGACTAGATACAACATTTCCTTAGAGATAGAACTCAAACGTCGCTTTTAACGCAACAAAATCGACGGATGTAAAGGTTTTAGACATCTTTTCAAGTCTCAGACTTGTATGATGTATACATACAGACCGAAGCGACGCATGAAAATTTGTATCAAAGCTGGGATTCGATCCAGAGTCTCCTGCTGATTGGACAGATGTGCTAACCTCTACGCCACCCTCGCATAGTAGACTTGCCCAACTCCACGGGCTACCCTAGCATGCACAACAGCTCAATCCAAATCTCCATTCACACCTCAGGCCACTTGGTATCCCCTTAAACTGGAAATTTTTTGTTCGTTAGTTCAGCAAAGGACTTGGAAGAACAGCTGAACGGAATGGACAGTGTCTTCAAAGAAGGGTATAAGATGAACATCAACAAAAGCAAAACGAGGATAATGGAATATAGTCGAATTAAGTCAGGTGATGCTGAGGGAATTAGATTAGGAAATGAGACACTTAAAGTAGTAAAGGAGTTTTGCTATTTGGGGAGCACAATAACTGATGATGGTCGAAGTAGAGAGGATATAAAATGTAGACTGGCAATGGAAAGGAAAGCGTTTCTGAAGAAGAGAAATTTGTTAACATCGAGTATAGATTTAAGTGTCAGGAAGTCGTTTCTGAAAGTATTTGTATGGAGTGTAGCCACGTATGGAAGTGAAACGTGGACGATAAATAGTTTAGACAAGAAGAGAATAGAAGCTTTCAAAATGTGGTGCTACAGAAGAATGCTGAAGATTAGATGAGTAGATCACATAACTAATGAGGAGGTATTAAACAGAATTGGTGAGAACAGGAGCTTGTGGCACAACTTGACTAGAAGAAGGGATCGGTTGGTAGGACATGTTCTGAGACATCGAGGGATCACCAATTTAGTATTGGAGAGCAGCGTGGAGGGTAAAAATCGTAGAGGAAGACCAAGAGATGAATACACGAAGCAGATTCAGAAGGATGTAGGCTGCAGTACGTACTGGGAGATGAAGAAGCTTGCACAGGATAGAATAGCATAGAGAGCTGCATCAAACCAGTCTCAGGACTGAACACCACAACAACAACAACAACAACATATGTATATCATAGATACACTCCTGGAAATGGAAAAAAGAACACATTGACACCGGTGTGTCAGACCCACCATATTTGCTCCGGACACTGCGAGAGGGCTGTACAAGCAATGATCACACGCACGGCACAGCGGACACACCAGAAACCGCGGTGTTGGCCGTCGAATGGCGCTAGCTGCGCAGCATTTGTGCAGCGCCGCCGTCAGTGTCAGCCAGTTTGCCGTGGCATACGGAGCTCCATCGCAGTCTTTAACACTGGTAGCATGCCACGACAGCGTGGACGTGAAACGTATGTGCAGTTGACGGACTTTGAGCGAGGGCGTATAGTGGGCATGCGGGAGGCCGGGTGGACGTACCACCGAATTGCTCAACACGTGGGGCGTGAGGTCTCCACAGTACATCGATGTTGTCGCCAGTGGTCGGCGGAAGGTGCACGTGCCCGTCGACCTGGGACCGGACCGCAGCGACGCACGGATGCACGCCAAGACCGTAGGATCCTACGCAGTGCAATAGGGGACCGCACCGCCACTTCCCAGCAAATTAGGGACACTGTTGCTCCTGGGGTATCGGCGAGGACCATTCGCAACCGTCTCCATGAAGCTGGGCTACGGTCCCGCACACCGTTAGGCCGTCTTCCGCTCACGCCCCAACATCGTGCAGCCCGCCTCCAGTGGTGTCGCGACAGCCGTGAATGGAGGGACGAATGGAGACGTGTCGTCTTCAGCGATGAGAGTCGCTTCTGCCTTGGTGCTAATGATGGTCGTATGCGTGTTTGGCGCCGTGCAGGTGAGCGCCACAATCAGGACTGCATACGACCGAGGCACACAGGGCCAACACCCAGCATCATGGTGTGGGGAGCGATCTCCTACACTGGCCGTACACCACTGGTGATCGTCGAGGGGACACTGAATAGTGCACGGTACATCCAAACCGTCATCGAACCCATCGTTCTACCATTCCTAGACCGGCAAGGGAACTTGCTGTTCCAACAGGACAATGCACGTCCGCATGTATCCCGTGCCACCCAACGTGCTCTAGAAGGTGTAAGTCAACTACCCTGGCCAGCAAGATCTCCGGATCTGTCCCCCATTGAGCATGTTTGGGACTGGATGAAGCGTCGTCTCACGCGGTCTGCACGTCCAGCACGAACGCTGGTCCAACTGAGGCGCCAGGTGGAAATGGCATGGCAAGCCGTTCCACAGGACTACATCCAGCATCTCTACGATCGTCTCCATGGGAGAATAGCAGCCTGCATTGCTGCGAAAGGTGGATATACACTGTACTAGTGCCGACATTGTGCATGCTCTGTTGCCTGTGTCTATGTGCCTGTGGTTCTGTCAGTGTGATCATGTGATGTATCTGACCCCAGGAATGTGCCAATAAAGTTTCCCCTTCCTGGGACAATGAATTCACGGTGTTCTTATTTCAATTTCCAGGAGTGTATTTGAGACTTGAAAAGGTCTGTTACCATATAGTTTCATTTGATTAAAGCATCTATGCCTGGGTTTTAGGCAGGGTTCCCCACTTCGTTCGATCCTGAGGTGCTATTCCAATTCAGTTGAAGAGCCTCTGCAATACTGTTCGATTTTAGGGGTAACACAAAGTGGGCTGAGGAGAAGTGGGATTTTGAATTGAGGAGGGAGTTGTGCCAAGGTAGTCCGTGCGGTAGTGCAAAGCCACTGTGCCTGGATGGCGTAGTGGTTAGCACATCTGCCTGCGGAGCAGGAAACACAGGTTCGAATCCCCGCCTTGGTACGAACTTTCATTGGTCGCTTCAGTCTTCATACATACATCATAGATGCAGAGGTAATTTCCGGAGTATCCCAAGGAAGCGTAATAGGACCGTTACTGTTTCCATTGTATCTGAATGAGCTAGTAGAAAGCGTCGGAAACTAAGACTATTTGCAGATGCTGCGCTTGTCTAAAACAAACTAGCAACGCCAGAAGACAGCATGGATTTGCAGAATGATCTTCGGAGGACTGATGAATGGTGCAGGTTGAACGTAAATAAATGTAACATTGTGCATACATAGGAAAGGAAAGCCACTACTGTGCAAATACAGTTTAATGAGAAACTGCTGGAAACAGTGTCTACTGTAAAATATCCAGAGCGAACTTAAATCGAATGATCATATAAAACAAGTGGTAGAAAAAGCAGATGCCAGACAGTTCAAATAACTTACGGGTTTGCAGCCGGGTGACGTCGTCGACTACCGCCGATATTTAGACAGGAGCACACCCTGCTATCCTCAAGGCACAACTGCAAGGAGGAAGCAGTGTGCAAGGGAATTTAATAACTCGTTTCACAGAGGAGAAACAAGGAAGATACCACACACAAAACAAGTAACACACAAACAAAGATAACCAACATCAGAAATATCGGTAGTGGCTATTAATCAACAGGTGAGGTAGCACTAATTCTGTCCCTCTTTTTTTTTTATGAGAGACAGAGCCGGATTCCAAGCAGCATTTAAACAAAATTCACCATCTCTATTTATAAGGTTGCTTGATAATTTTATTTCAATAGCTTCCTTAATAACACTATCCCAATAGCTGGACGTGCAAGCCATAATCTCCGTGTTGTTGTATTCCATAGGATGACCGGTGTCAAGGCAATGTTCTGCAATAGCGGATTTTCTCGGCTGTTGTAAGCGGGTGTGACGCTTATGTTCAATACAACGGTCTTCCACAGTTCTGATTGTCTGACCAATATATGACATGCCACAACTGCAAGGAATACGATAGACACCAGCCTTGCGCAAACCCATATCATCTTTTACGGATGCCAACAGGGCCTTTATCTTAGAAGGTGGTCGAAAAACACATTTCACACCATATTTCCGCAAAGTACGGCCAATCCTGTTGGAAATGCTTCCTGTGTAAGGCAAAAAGGCCGTAGACTTAGGTGCCACTTCGTTGCTATCGTCACTCACCCGTTGCGCAGAAGGCTGATGGCGCAACGCACGTTTGATCTGCCTCTCAGTATAACCATTCTGACGAAAGGTGACTTCGAGATGTGATAGCTCAGCTGCCAAACTTTCAGGGTCTGAGATAACGTGGAGCCTGTGAACCAAGGTGCGAAGTACTCCTTCACGCTGATCTGGATGGTGACAACGATCAGCTCGCAGATACAAGTCAGTGTGAGTAGGCTTCCTGTAAACAGAATGTCCCATCGTACCATCAGTCTTCCTTTTGACCAAAACATCAAGGAAGGGAAGGCATCCATTCTTTTCCACCCCATAGTGAAGTGAATATTCGGGTGGATTGAATTCAGGTGTTCCAAAAACCGGTTTAAATTCTCACTGCCATGAGGCCAAACAACAAAAGTATCGTCTACATATCTGAAATAAACCGCAGGTTTCAAGGTCGCTGACTCCAATGCACGTTCCTCAAAGTCCTCCATAAACAAATTGGCCACAATAGGTGACAACGGGCTTCCCATTGCAAATCCATCAGTCTGTTCGTAGTACTGACCATTGAATAAAAAGTAAGTGGAAGTCAGCACATGTCGAAACAAATTCTGTAAGTCGACACCAAACTTAACCTCAATTAGCTGCAACGAATCGGAGAGAGGAACGCGAGTGAAAAGAGAAACCACATCAAAACTAACTAAAATATCAGAGTCATTCAAACGCAATCCCTGCAATCGACGTAAGAAATCTGCAGAGTTCTTAATGTGGTGTTCAACCAACCTACTAGTGGGCTCAACAAACTAGCAAAATGTTTTGCTACACGATATGTCGGAGCATCAATATTAGAAACAATAGGCCTCAACGGAACAGCCTCTTTATGGACCTTAGGGAGGCCATATAATCTAGGTGGTGCAGCACAGTAAGAATTAAGACTCTTGATAGTCTCCTGTGAGAAAGAACTTTTCTTCAGGAGATTATTAGTCTTTCTCTCAACACTCTTAGTAGGGTCAGCACCGATTTTGCGATTTCGGATTAGATTATCTTGCAGGCCAGGCATCTGGAAAGCCTCTGGAGATAACACTTTCGTGGACAGCAGCATTAACCTCTGAACGGGTGCGCCGACTACTTTTGCATGAGTAGGTGCTTGGGGTATTCAGAACCCTACCTTCTATGATAAGTTATAGTTTCTTTAGGAATCAGTGAAATATTTATATTTTGTAGTAATATTTTTATATATTTGTTTCAAAAGCTTTAATCAGCAACTGAATGGAGGAATTCATGAAATGTATACGTAACAATAGAAAGAAATACATTACTTAATTTATATATGACAAACAAGCAACTTGTAAGTAATATAAAGATGACCATGCATTTTAATTTTAATTATTCTATGTTAACACTTTACAAGTACCTGAAATAAGACAATTGCGCAAAAATAATAAATAATGTATCAGTCAGTCTCCTCTTGAAGACACGTAACGCACGTAGGCTCTGCTGTCAGATATGCTGGACGAGTAAACTTATTGCAAAGGAATGTAGAATGTTTCTGACAGGAGTTAACTTGTCAAGTTTTCTTCTTTCATTTCGAGTGGAAATGTCATCAAACCTCATACAACGCGTAACAAATAGAAATCTCTTATAGCTCACTGTGGCCCTTAGGCTATCTCTACCTGTACCGTCTGACTCCCAAAGTTCTTTTACATTGACGTGTGACCTTTCTTTGTACCTGTTAGAAATAAAACGCCGAATAGTGTCATAGTTTAACATTTACAGTAATCCGTTATATGTTGCACGCTATCAGTTTGTTCTAGCGTTGCTCATATATTTGCTAGTATGGGATACTATCATATGTATTATATCAGTTCCAAAAAGCTTGACAAACGTAGAAATATTGCTTTCCTAGCTTGTGAGACCGGGTGAAACTTTTATAGAATTTTTTTTCTTAGCTGTTTTATATTAGAGGCCGCCTTTTTACTCCATTTTGATAGTTTTATTTCCTAACAGAAACTCAATTTCGGGCCTTCTTTCTTCCTGATTCCCACTTTCGCCTTCGTGTTCGGAGTCAGTTTTACGGTCCTAGTCGTTAAAATGAACTTCTTCGTTCCTCAGCTCACCTTCGCTTTCAGCTAACTCGACAAGATTTATTCCAGGTCTCTCGGCTTCGTCGAGTGGTCTCTCGGCTTCGTCGAGTGGTCTCTCGGCTTCGTCGAGTTCTACAAGGTATGCACGTATGCCTTCAAGCTTTATAAAATCTTTGGACCTGGAAACAAATAGATAAAAAACAGTAATTGTTGGCTAACGACTCTTACATCGCAAAAATATACAAAAAATTTCTTTTATATTTTTTCGGTCTTATTTTTAATCAACATTGTCATGAAAAGGCGTTTTTACAGTTCAATATGTTGCTTAGATAAAGGGAAAATGACACATATGTTCAAAATTGTCAGAAAGAAACAAGTATAACACGAGCGGGTCCGCGGAACACAGAGTGCCCACCACTACGTTTCCCTCGCGAAGCAACGCATTACTGTGGGCTGTGGGTCGAGGAGGGAGGGCAGAGGAAAGGGAGGGTCAAGTAAACAAATACCTAGAGCTGCCGTGTCGTAGGGCTGGCTCTGCGTTACGCTACAACACTACGAAATTCAGCAATGGGGCAGTCAATACCACAGTGAACTTACTCGAAGGTTAAGCAGATATTTGAGTGAGCGAGCGATATGACTTGTTGCCCAATCTTACATCAAAACAGTCGTTTCCACACAGATACACTCTTCCAAAGTAGGAATCACATGCTGCACAAGAAGATTTCGATAGGGTGCAGACATCGCGGTACACCTGCCAGACCCTCTGAATGTATTCTCTTTAAAGAAGAACGGACCGATAATAAAGGCGCTTGTGAATCCACAACACACAGTCACATTCGGCGAGTGCAGTGGCGCTTTGTGGAAGCTTGCGTTTAAAAAAATTGGCGACATCTTGTCACCTTCGAGCCATGCCAGAAACCGAAGAGCACATTCAGAATGTTACTTTGGATCATGTAATTCTGTCAGAGACAGTAAAGGACTTGGAAGAGCAGTTGAACGGAATGGACAGTGTCTTGAAAGGAAGATATAAGATGAAAATTTAAAAAAAGCAAAACGAGGATAATGGAATGTAGTCGAGTTAAGTCGGGTGATGTTGAGGGGATTAGATTAGGGAATGAGACACTTAAACTAGTAGATGAATTTCGCTATTTGGGGAGCAGAGTAACTGATGATGGTCGAAGTAGAGAGGATATAAAATGTAGACTGGCAATGGCAAGGAAAGCATTTCTGAAGAAGAGAAATTTGTTAACATCGAGTATAGATTTAAGTGTCACGAAGTCGTTTCTGAGAGTATTTGTATGGAGTGTAGCCATGAATGGAAAAGAAACATGGACGATAAATAGTTCGGACAAGAAGAGAATAGAAGCTTTCGAAATGTGGTGCTACAGAAGAATGCTGAAGATTAGATGGGTAGATCACATAACTAATGAGGAGGTATTGAATAGAATTGGGGAGAAGAGGAGTTTGTGGCACAACTTGACTAGAAGAAGGGATCGGTTGGTGGGACATGTTCTGAGGCCTCAAGGGATCACCAGTTTATACTGGAGGGCAGCGTGGAGGGTAAAAATCGTAGAGGGAGACCAAGAGAAGAATACACTAAGCAGATTCAGAAGGATGTAAGCTGCAGTACGTACTGGGAGAAGATGCAGCTTGCACAGGATAGAGTAGCATGGAGAGCTGCATCAAACCAGTCTCAGGACTGAAGACCACAACAACTGTGAATCATGAGGTTTCAGTTACTGCACCGTCTGGATCTTGTAGTGGTACCAGTTTAAAATAGACCGCAAAACTCTCCCTACTGTCGATTATGGTATGGACAACTCTGGTGACACTGCACGCGCGTTAACACGTGCTGCACGGTCAGGTACTGCAACAGCAACCTCATTAATAACTGCCACCGGGATAAGACGCCTTCCCCTTCGAGGTACCACACCAAACTCACCCTCTTTTCGAATTTCATTATCATTTTCTTTATCCATTTAATGACATCGGGGTTACCCTCAAGTCCGCAGCTCGTGGTCGTGCGGTAGCGTTCTCGTTTCCCACGCCCGGGTTCCCGGGTTCGATTCCCGGCGGGGTCAGGGATTTTCTCTACCTCGTGATGACTGGGTGTTGTGTGCTGTCCTTAGGTTAGTTAGGTTTAAGTAGTTCTGAGTTCTAGGGGACTGATGACCATAGATGTTAAGTCACATAGTGCTCAGAGCCATTTGGTTACCCTCAAACGGCAAAACGAGAAGTTAAACAGTCAAATGAATCGGTGAAATTAAAGGGTCAAAATGAGGAAGTTAACTGTAAAGTAGAGGGACTTAGTACACAGGTTAGTTATGTGGTAAAGAAATAGGAGGACCGAATTACTGCTGTGGAGAAAGATTTGCAAGACAGGATGGATGCTGTGCAGACGGGTTGTGGTAATAGGGCAAAAGAGACGGAGTCTGTATTGAAATTAATGCCCAATAGCCCATCTAGTTCAGTGCCAGAAGAGTATCACTCGTGAAATCTGAGATGAGCAGCCTGCACTCAGCAGTTGTTAAAGAGACAGAAATCAGAGAAAGGGACGTTGCATCAGTTTAGGCCACACTGTGTACCGTTGCAATGAATCAGGGAGAGGAAGTGGCTATGAACTTCACACAGAGTCCTGAACTGAAGTATTTTCGTGGGGCAAGCAAGTAGCACGTGGCAGATTTTTTAGCTTCCCGCAATGTCTGGTTCGCTGAAGGCAAGTCCGACGACTCAAAGGTTAAATTTGTTACGCGGTAGCTCAATGGAGGCGCACAGACGTGGGCGAATCAAAATGCGGCAACGTTTATTGACATCGTCGCGCTTGAGGGCACTCTTGCTGAGTAAATACTAGGTTGTAGGGTTGTTGTTGTTGTTGTTGTGCTCTTCAGTCCTGGGACTGGTTTGATGCAACTCTCCATGCTACTCTATCCTGTGCAAGCTTCTTCATCTCCCAGCACCTACTGCAACCTACATCCTTCTGAATCTGGTTAGTGTATTCATCTCTTGGTCTCCCTCTACGATTTTTGCTAAATTGGTGATCCCTTGATGCCTCAGAACATGTCCTACCAAACGATCCTATCTTCTGGCCAAGTTGTACCACAAACTTCTCTTCTCCCCAATCCTATTCAACACTTTCTCATTAGTTATGTGATCTACCCATCTAATCTTCAGCATTCTTCTGTAGCACCACATTTCGAAAGCTTCTATTCTCTTCTTGTCCAAACTATTTATCGTGCATGTTTATTTTCCATACATGGCTACACTCCATACAAATACTTTCAGAAATGACTTCCTGACACTTAAATCTATACTCGATGTTAACAAATTTCTCCTCTTCAGAAATGCTTTCCTTGCCATTGCCAGTCTACATTTTATATCCTCTCTACTTCGACCATCATCAGTTATTTTGCTCACCAAATAGCAAAACTCCTTTACTACTTTAAGTGTCTCATTTCCTAATCTAATTCCCTCAGCATCACCCGACTTAATTCGACTACATTGCATTATCTTCGTTTTGCTTTTGTTGATGTTCATCTTATATCCTCCTTTCAAGACACTGTCCATTCCGTTCAACTATTCTTCCAAGTCTTTTGCTGTCTCTGATAGAATTACAATGTCATCGGCGAACCTCAAAGTTTTTATTTCTTCTCCATAGATTTTAATACCTACTCCGAACTTTTCTTTTGTTTCCTTTACTGCTTGCTCAATATACAGATTGAATAACATTGGGGAGAGGCTACAACCCTGTCGCACTCCCTTCCCAACCACTGCTTCCCTTTCATGCCCCTCGACTCTTATAACTGCCATCTGGTTTCTGTACAAATTGTAAATAGCCTCTCGCTCCCTGTATTTTACCCCTGCCACCTTTAGAATTTGAAAGAGAGTATTCCAGTCAACATAGTCAAAAGCTTTCTCTAAGTCTACAAATGCTAGAAACGTAGGTTTGTCTTTCCTTAATCTTTCTTCTAAGATAAGTCGTAAGGTCAGTATTGCTTCACGTGTTCCAAAATTTCTACGGAATCCAAACTGATCTTCCCCGAGGTCGGCTTCTATCAGTTTTTTCATTCGCCTGTAAAGAATTCGCGTTAGTATTTTGCAGCTGTAACTTATTAAACTGATAGTTCGGTAATTTTCACATCTGTCAACACCTGCTTTCTTTGGGATTGAAATTATTATATTCTTCTTGAAGTCTGAGGGTATTTCGCCTGTCTCATACATCTTGTTGTAGGGAGGCAGGTGCAACTGCAGAGCGCTTTCCTGAATCAGCAGTGTTACAGCAAAAATCAGGAGAGTATGCACAAGTTTCGAGAGACTGAACAGCAAAAATTAATGCACGCAGGCCGAACGTTTGGCGTTTGGACGGAGATTTCCATTCTAAAGAGGCCCATTCCTGATTATTTGTAGTGGGATTTTGTCCACAGCCCCACGGAAATGATAAATCGTTTTCTTGACTTCTTGGTGCAACTAGACTGTGGCATGTGTTCTCGAAACAGGGGAATGGGTGATATGAGAAATAATGGAAATAACAGGGGAAATAGGGATTGGTGGGAAGTGCAGAATGCTGATCGGGAGCGCTTCCAGCATGATGTCAACAATTTTCAACAAATTCCCATAGCCATGTAAATCAGCTGAACAGAGAAATGCCTGACAATAGGAGGCTAGCCGGCGATGTTAACCAAAATTGGAAATAACCAGCGGCAGGAGCCGGGAAACTGACTTGTATGCCAACAGTGGTTCATAAAAGACGATCAGAGAAGGATTTTTCATACGGTACAATGTTAGTGCTGATAATGTGGAAGCTGGAGTGTTCAACATGGAGGCAGTACTGAGAAGGGAAGAGTTGATTATGATGATGATGATGGTGGTGTGATGTGTGTGTCTGGTTTCGGGGCGCTCCACAACGCAGTTATCAGCGCCTGCACAAATTCTCACTCCTTACACTGTCCAGTCTCGTCAATTTTCCGAAGGAAGATGAAATGAGGGGACAACAGAAAATCCGCGACCCGACTAGGAATCGAATCCAGCACTCCGTGATCCAGAGGCAGCAACGCTAGCCACTAGACTACGAGCTGCGGACAAGTGAAGAGTGGTGGAGTAACTGGGGGAAGGCAACATGAAAGTAAACTTAGAGACAGAGGCAGAGAATTGTATCTCTAGATGATGGTTTAAATGTTTTATTTAAAAATAATTTGGAAATTTGTGGTAAGATCTTTTGGGGCCAAACTGCTGAGGTCATCGATCCCTGGGCTTACACACTACTTAATCTAACTTAAACTAACTTACGCTAAGGGCAACACACACACCCATGCCCGAGGGAGGAGTCGAAACTCCGACAGGGGGAGCCGCGTGAACCGTGACAGGATGCCTCAGATCGCGCGGGTACCCCGAGCGGCTGTCTTATTTAATCTGCAATTTATGAGGAGGATAACCATATCGGTGTGGCAGCACTAGAGCTGGACAATTAGAGAGAAGAATGATTAACGGCAACAAACGACCAAAGCAATGTAAATTTTTGTGAGAACCTAACTAAGGTAATTCCAGTGTTAAATGATTTTGTTCAAAATGGTTCGAATGGGACTTAACATCTGAGGTCATCAGTCCCCTAGAACTTATAACTACTTAAACCTAACTAACCTAACGACATCACACACATCCATGCCCGAGGCAGGATTCGAACCTGCCACCGTAGCGGTCGCGCGGTTCCAGACTGAAGCTCCTAGAACCGCTGGGCCGCAACGGCTGGCGGTGTTCTTTATGAGTGAAGACACAGATCACAGTATCAGAAGTAAAAAACAGCAGTCGTGTGTCTTGTTCTCAGTACCATGGCTGCACATGTGTGTGTCTCTTGTCTGATGAACTTTTACCGTATGAGTTTGGTCTATCAAGTGAGGGTTTACATAGTCTCACCTGCGCGGGTACATGTTTAGATTAAAGGATCAGATAGTTCATGGGTGGCGTTTGCTTCTTTATTAGAGAACCGTCTGGATGTGTCTGCTGATATCACACAAACACCTAAGACAACAACCAATCCACTAAGTGAGTGTGAAGCGAAAATTGGGTTAAAAAAGTTATTTCCGTCGAAGAATAAGAAACAAATTGCGTAATACCACAAAAGACTACATCAGACTGAAGGAAAGGGGCATATAATGGAAGAGAAACACTTTCTTTTGTAAATTCAGTTTTATTGTTTAATCGGCTAATTTGTACCACAGGCACTGACTACTAAAATTTGATACAGTGCCTTCATACTGCACTACCTTATTTGCATACGAAGGGTTACTGTCACCCACAAACAGGTACACATGAAATTAGTTTATTTATTATGTCTTTGATGTGTAAATGTGTTGTTTCATCTGGTTTCAAACTGCTACACTTACAAATGTACACATGTCTAGTTTAGGATACGAAATACACACTACACATGTTGCCCTTGCTGATGCGCAAAATGTGACACTTTTTGTTTATGTATGTTGTATTTTGGTGATTACTATATGGATCTCTTTGATAAATTGGTTCATTTCTTGGTACTGCTTCCATATCTTGGTCGCTGCATGAAATACAAGGTAAGTGGTGATACTATGGTATGACATATCATGTATGACCATAGATGATGTTTTTTAATAATGAGTGGAATTCAGTTTGAGAAGCTCCACAACACAGAGGCTGGGTGAGAACAGTCACAGGTAGGGAAATGGGGAGGGGGTGGGGGTAGGAGGGCACATGGGTGGTCTACAGTGGTGGAGCGGCTGACCAGCGTTGGCCTCTTGTCAAGCCACGTGGACCTGTCTGATTCAAAATGGTGGACATGATGTCCGTTCCGCCACTAGAATGCCCAATGACATGTCTGCACACCTACAGGACAAATTGCGATAGATATGGAGAAGAATGGTATGTCAAATTAAAGGGGAAATTAACATGATTCTGCTAGTATGTGGATATGATTTGTCATCAACATTTGTGAGATGATACAGTACCATGAAATTTATGCAACTAAAAATCAGCAAATCGTTAGTAGCTTTTATAGGATACAGGTTCAAAAGAGATCAGACCCTCAAATTGTGTCTCTCAGTAATGGACGTCGTTTGAACTACACTCCTGGAAATTGAAATAAGAACACCGTGAATTCATTGTCCCAGGAAG
Source organism: Schistocerca americana (assembly GCF_021461395.2). Taxonomy (NCBI): domain Eukaryota; kingdom Metazoa; phylum Arthropoda; class Insecta; order Orthoptera; family Acrididae; genus Schistocerca; species Schistocerca americana. The sequence goes on from NC_060124.1 coordinate 286,038,930, forward strand.
GGGAAACTTTATTGACACATTCCTGGGGTCAGATACATCACATGATCACACTGACAGAACCACAGGCACATAGACACAGACAACAGAGCATGCACAATGTCGGCACTAGTACAGTGTATATCCACCTTTCGCAGCAATGCAGGCTGCTATTCTCCCATGGAGACGATCGTAGAGATGCTGGATGTAGTCCTGTGGAACGGCTTGCCATGCCATTTCCACCTGGCGCCTCAGTTGGACCAGCGTTCGTGCTGGACGTGCAGACCGCGTGAGACGACGCTTCATCCAGTCCCAAACATGCTCAATGGGGGACAGATCCGGAGATCTTGCTGGCCAGGGTAGTTGACTTACACCTTCTAGAGCACGTTGGGTGGCACGGGATACATGCGGACGTGCATTGTCCTGTTGGAACAGCAAGTTCCCTTGCCGGTCTAGGAATGGTAGAACGATGGGTTCGATGACGGTTTGGATGTACCGTGCACTATTCAGTGTCCCCTCGACGATCACCAGTGGTGTACGGCCAGTGTAGGAGATCGCTCCCCACACCATGATGCCGGGTGTTGGCCCTGTGTGCCTCGGTCGTATGCAGTCCTGATTGTGGCGCTCACCTGCACGGCGCCAAACACGCATACGACCATCATTAGCACCAAGGCAGAAGCGACTCTCATCGCTGAAGACGACACGTCTCCATTCGTCCCTCCATTCACGGCTGTCGCGACACCACTGGAGGCGGGCTGCACGATGTTGGGGCGTGAGCGGAAGACGGCCTAACGGTGTGCGGGACCGTAGCCCAGCTTCATGGAGACGGTTGCGAATGGTCCTCGCCGATACCCCAGGAGCAACAGTGTCCCTAATTTGCTGGGAAGTGGCGGTGCGGTCCCCTACGGCACTGCGTAGGATCCTACGGTCTTGGCGTGCATCCGTGCGTCGCTGCGGTCCGGTCCCAGGTCGACGGGCACGTGCACCTTCCGCCGACCACTGGCGACAACATCGATGTACTGTGGAGACCTCACGCCCCACGTGTTGAGCAATTCGGCGGTACGTCCACCCGGCCTCCCGCATGCCCACTATACGCCCTCGCTCAAAGTCCGTCAACTGCACATACGGTTCACGTCCATGCTGTCGCGGCATGCTACCAGTGTGAAAGACTGCGATGGAGCTCCGTATGCCACGGCAAACTGGCTGACACTGACGGCGGTGGTGCACAAATGCTGCGCAGCTAGCGCCATTCGACGGCCAACACCGCGGTTCCTGGTGTGTCCGCTGTGCCGTGCGTATGATCATTGCTTGTACAGCCCTCTCGCAGTGTCCGGAGCAAGTATGGTGGGTCTGACACACCGGTGTCAATGTGTTCTTTTTTCCATTTCCAGGAGTGTATTTAAATGTATCACATCATAATTAATTAAGCTGTGAGACACTTTTTAATTGAACGATAATTGACGTCTTTGCCTAATTCAATACAAAGACACATACACGACTAGCAAGGCAGTACACATTGATGGTTTAGCTTACACATCAGATCCAACATTTAGTTCATAAGATTTATAATTTTTAATTTACATTTTGATTAATTTTTTATGAATTAGCAAAATTTCAACTCAAACTTAAAATTGTCATTGCTATTAATTCTGAGTAACTCAGTGGAAAGAGGGGGAAAAATCCTATACTTATATTTATTGTAATAACTGACAGCATATTCAGGTTTTTTATATCATTGATGTACAGAAATTTGTGAATCAGGCTGGTAAAAATACAGTCTTTAATTGATGTAGATGCAGTACGGTTTCGTGGATGGGAGGACCAAGGCCCTACAAGGGCGATGGCCATCCTGCATGCGCCTACAGTTTGTTTTGGGCTCAAGAGGTAAGATCTATGCTGGTCGGAGCCGTGATCCTGCTGTATATATTCTCTGTGATATACATTTTTCACGCCATCGCTGGAAGAAATATTTCACGCGAGTTCGTAGAGACTGAAGAGTTCTACTGCAGCAGTCAGGACTCTTATTTATTTCTGGCAGTAGCTCAGCAGGACTTGTATTTTTGTGTGTGAAGTTGATCTGGACTCTGAATTTATGCACTGAGTCTGAACTTCAACTCAATTTGTCACAGTCGGACTTTAAATATGTCTGGAACTGATCAACACTTAGGTTTAGTGCACTGTGTGTCTATCATTTAAGAGTTAGTGTGGAGTTTAGCTTCTGTTAATTTTTAGTTGTGGACGCTGTCTGTTTTTTCAAGCTACAAGGGCTCTTTGGAAAGTCTGATAGGTAGCAAAATGGAAATAACAATGAAACTTCTATGAAGCTTTGCATAGATGTGTTGCACAGTGTCTCTTGCATGCCTGTCGATCGCGTTACATCAGTCGTTTCAGTTCTGAGCAAGTAAAGATGCCTAGAACAACTGTGTCTCCCACAAAGCATTGGGGACTGCTGTATGATTTCGCCTGATTTCGCGCAACCCCACATAACTTACCTGTCATGCATTTCCTTCTTCATGACAATTCTCGACCGAGGATGCCCCTGCTGCCTTTTCGACGGGAAGTGTTTGATCCCCCACCATACAGCCTGGACTTGCTCCCTCCGATGTTCATCTCTCCTTACATGAAACGCTGGCTATGAAGACATTTTGGTGTACATAACGAACTAACTGCAGACCAGCACAGAGAAACGGCTGCCTTCTATGACGAGGATATTGGAAAGATGCTACAATGCTACGACAAATGTTTAAGTCGGAGTGGCGACTATGTAGAGAGGTAGCTGGAAAGTGTAGCAAACTGTCGCTAATAAAACAAATTCGATTTTCACTGTGGATTCGATTTCGCCACCTATTCAACCTTACTTTCTGAATCGCCCTCATATTTTATTTATTAATTTTACATACTGTCTTCACTATCCACTGTAAGGGACCTAAGCTATTTTCAGATCACTTAATGTCAAAGTCACTTTTATCAGGATATGAATTATTGTGTGGACTTTAGAGACAATAAACTTTAGTCATTTAATTTCAGTAATTATAGATGGGGTACGTTATTTAACGTGGGGTGTATCTAAGTAGCAATTATTTGCCTGCCTGGTTAATACGTCAGAAGTTAATTTATTAGTTTATTTTATTTGAAAAGCATACAATTATTAGGCACAGACTTTATACCACCTCCAGAATAGACAGTGAGGAGCCATTATTGCCACAAACAGTACACATAAAAGTATACGTTTCACCATAGAGGAAGAAACATCCAGTTATATTTCTTGGATGTAACAATAAAGAAAGATGAGTGAATAAGAACGAATTTGACATAAACAAAAAGCCAAGAGCAACACACAATTATACATGCCACATCAAACCACCCACAAAACCAGAAACTAGCAGCTTTCCAATAAATGGTGCAAAGAGTAATAAATACTACTCAGCAGAGACAACTAGAAAAAAAGAAATGGAAACAATAGAGCTTATAGCAAAAGACACAATGGATAAAACACCCACATAATACAAAAATACGACCGCAAAATCAAAATAAAACTAAAAAGTCGAAATAAACAGAGAACACAAAAACCGAGGTATTAAATTCCCTTGCACACTGCTTCCTCCTTGCAGTTGTGCCTTGAGGATGGCAGGGTGTGTTCCTGTCTAAATATCGGCGGTGGTCGACGACGTCACCCGGCTGCAAACCCGTAAGTTATTTGAACTGTCTGGCATCTGCTTTTCCTACCACTTGTTTTATATGATCATTCGACTTAAGTTCGCTCTGGATATTTTACAGTAGACACTGTTTCCAGCAGTTTCTCATTAAACTGTATTTGCACAGTAGTGGCTTTCCTTTCCTATGTATGCACAATGTTACATTTATTTACGTTCAACTGCCAGAGCCTGCACCATTCATCAGTCCTCCGAAGATCATTCTGCAAATCCATGCTGTCTTCTGGCGTTGCTAGTTTGTTTTAGACAAGCGCAGCATCTGCAAATAGTCTTAGTTTCCGACGCTTTCTACTAGCTCATTCAGATACAATGGAAACAGTAACGGTTTTATTACGCTTCCTTGGGATACTCCGGAAATTATCTCTGCATCTATGATGTATGTATGAAGACTGAAGCGACCAATGAAAGTTCGTACCAAGGCGGGGATTCGAACCTGTGTTTCCTGCTCCGCAGGCAGATGTGCTAACCACTACGCCATCCAGGCACAGTGGCTCTGCACTACTGCACGGACTACCTTGGCACAACTCCCTCCTCAATTCAAAATCCCACTTCTCCTCAGCCCACTTTGTGTTACCCCTAAAAGCGAACAGTATTGCAGAGGCTCTTCAACTGAATTGGAATAGCACCTCAGGATCGAACGAAGTGGGGAACCCTGCCTAAAACCCAGGCATAGATGCTTTAATCAAATGAAACTATATGGTAACAGACCTTTTCAAGTCTCAAATACACTCCTGGAAATTGAAATAAGAACACCGTGAATTCATTGTCCCAGGAAGGGGAAACTTTATTGACACATTCCTGGGGTCAGATACATCACATGATCACACTGACAGAACCACAGGCACATAGACACAGACAACAGAGCATGCACAATGTCGGCACTAGTACAGTGTATATCCACCTTTCGCAGCAATGCAGGCTGCTATTCTCCCATGGAGACGATCGTAGAGATGTTGGATGTAGTCCTGTGGAACGGCTTGCCATGCCATTTCCACCTGGCGCCTCAGTTGGACCAGCGTTCGTGCTGGACGTGCAGACCGCGTGAGACGACGCTTCATTCAGTCCCAAACATGCTCAATGGGGGACAGATCCGGAGATCTTGCTGGCCAGGGTAGTTGACTTACACCTTCTAGAGCACGTTGGGTGGCACGGGATACATGCGGACGTGCATTGTCCTGTTGGAACAGCAAGTTCCCTTGCCGGTCTAGGAATGGTAGAACGATGGGTTCGATGACGGTTTGGATGTACCGTGCACTATTCAGTGTCCCCTCGACGATCACCAGTGGTGTACGGCCAGTGTAGGAGATCGCTCCCCACACCATGATGCCGGGTGTTGGCCCTGTGTGCCTCGGTCGTATGCAGTCCTGATTGTGGCGCTCACCTGCACGGCGCCAAACACGCATACGACCATCATTAGCACCAAGGCAGAAGCGACTCTCATCGCTGAAGACGACACGTCTCCATTCGTCCCTCCATTCACGGCTGTCGCGACACCACTGGAGGCGGGCTGCACGATGTTGGGGCGTGAGCGGAAGACGGCCTAACGGTGTGCGGGACCGTAGCCCAGCTTCATGGAGACGGTTGCGAATGGTCCTCGCCGATACCCCAGGAGCAACAGTGTCCCTAATTTGCTGGGAAGTGGCGGTGCGGTCCCCTATTGCACTGCGTAGGATCCTACGGTCTTGGCGTGCATCCGTGCGTCGCTGCGGTCCGGTCCCAGGTCGACGGGCACGTGCACCTTCCGCCGACCACTGGCGACAACATCGATGTACTGTGGAGACCTCACGCCCCACGTGTTGAGCAATTCGGCGGTACGTCCCCCCGGCCTCCCGCATGCCCACTATACGCCCTCGCTCAAAGTCCGTCAACTGCACATACGGTTCACGTCCATGCTGTCGCGGCATGCTACCAGTGTTAAAGACTGCGATGGAGCTCCGTATGCCACGGCAAACTGGCTGACACTGACGGCGGCGGTGCACAAATGCTGCGCAGCTAGCGCCATTCGACGGCCAACACCGCGGTTCCTGGTGTGACCACTGTGCCGTGCGTGTGATCATTGCTTGTACAGCCCTCTCGCAGTGTCCGGAGCAAGTATGGTGGGTCTGACACACCGGTGTCAATGTGTTCTTTTTTCCATTTCCAGGAGTGTATTATGTACAAAACAAATATGTATTACAGGTCACTGAAGATTCTTGACAAATATAGCGCTCTCGCTTTCCACGCCCGGGTTCCCGGGTTCGATTCCCGGCGGGGTCAGGGACTTTCTCTGCCTCGTGATGGCTGGGTGTTGTGTGCTGTCCTTAGGTTAGTTAGGTTTAAGTAGTTCTAAGTTCTAGGGGACTGATGACCATAGATGTTAAGTCCCATAGTGCTCAGAGCCATTTGAACCATTTGAACCACTTGACAAATAAAAAGAAGCGAAACGTGTATGTCACGATAAAAACAGTCCTTCATTAGGTGCATTAGACGAACACATCCCAAGAACAAAATAAAAATTAAGATGATACGAAAGCGCAGAATCCATAACTCTAATAGGAGTGACCGCGGTGAAAATAAGTTAACTTCCGATGATAGCAGACCACGACAGAGTCTCCTGTTTCTGCGCATGTGCAGGGTTCAGCATATTCTAGATCTTAGAACTCCGTAGTCGGCACAGTCAACTGATCATTGACGTCACTGGTCCATTCCCGATGTGATTGACGCCTGATTTACATGCAAGCACGTGACGCGCACGCATAACGAGTAGTCAATTTTGGCCAGACAGTCATTTGTTTAAAACTGGCTTAAAGTGGTTAGGGAGTGACTTTCGCTAGAGTCGGCACACGTTATTTGCTATCTCTGAAATATTACATTTGCTTCTATAAAGCGTAATTCCTCGATTATTTGTACGAGACGACGTGAAGGGAGTCCGTACAAAAGATTTTCAAACACATTTAGGCGTTAGTATTTGACGGTTATTGACGTCATCTGCTCGTTCTCGGTGGACCTCTCACTGTTTTGTTTACTCCAGTCGGTACCTACAGCTGTGCATCCCGCAGACAGCGCTGCGTTTAAGGTCAGTACTTACTCAGCCCTCCCAGCGGCAAGAATTTCGTTGCTCGTTAAACTTGAGACAGTTCCAACTAATTTGTTCCGCTGGGAACTTTCCAGACAGTACAAAGTCTACTACTCTGCTCGGAATACATTGCCTAAGATATTTTTCTTCTTAAAAGTACCATATTTCACGGGAATAGGACTGGTCTGCTTTCGCGCAAGAGGACCAAGTTTGCTCGGAGGTAATGAATAGTCACAGCGCTCAGTGAACAAACTTCATAAAAGCATCCCTCACCCATTCAACCTGACTGTGCGTAAAGTGGACTAGAGACGGTGTTGCAGATTTCACCGTGATAACAGGCGTGGGATACATACAGTAGATACAGTTCTGATATACTCGTAGAAAATGTAGTCGCCATGCAGTGATCAATAAGTGCAAGTAAAATAGTGTCTAGTCCGGCTTATTTCCAAAATACACACCTTCTAACCTCTGTCCCCCTACATTCTGCTGCTTCTTGTTGAAGCAATTTTCTTTGCGGTGGTGAGAATGACTGACAGAGAGAACACGCTACGAACTAAGATGACCGTGTTGCCTAAAATAAAACGTGTCTCTTTTCCTTATGAATAATAAATTCATCAGTTCTTCAAATCACGTGAAAAGGTTCCTTTGGAGTAAGAACAATTCATACCGTTTTCTTCCGTTATTGAGTTCGTAATTAGTACACGTCATAACAGTGGCTGCACCCAACCATGTTCATTGCAGCAGTTACGTTCAGTTCCCTTTTCACACTAAAGATTACCGTTACTATACTGCTTTTCCGAATCAAACTATCACATTATAGAAGTTCACGATCTTCGTAATAACTGTTCAAGCTACCGTACACCCACAAACAGATGCTACCGGCTAGAGATGACGATACTCTTTCTCCACCACACGAACTCTCCGCGAATTAACAGATTAATCACTCGCTTTGTCCTGCCACCCGACAGAAACCTTCCAAACTCTTATTTTTCAACATTTACAGACTGTCCATTATTTTTTGGTGACTCGGCTGCCATGATCGCTCCACGTGGAACCTGAGCAAATAACTCCTTCGTCTCACATAAACACTCACGCACGTTAGCTATTGGGCATTATTGAAAGAAACAGCGAGACAATGCCTCCTGCCTCCGAATGCTCCAGAAACTCAGCGTGCGACTGACTACGTCGTACCACTAGCGATAAAAGCATCCCTTACAAGCTTGCGGACTATCAAATAACTACGAACCCTCAGACTCAGAGTTGCAATATTACAAGTTTTGGCTGGTTTCGTTGTCTAGGAGCTGGGATACGTAGTTGCCGCATTACAGACCAAATACTGCTGACTCTACAGTATACGACAAGAACACACACATGAATCGAATGGTCGAAGGTTTCTATCACCCGGCAATTGCGAATTATGAAAGTAAAATATAAATTTATCAATGAAAGACTGCAATTAAATAAAATCTGCAGGTACTATCTTAACGACTTTAAATGATGAGTACGATAGTAGAAGTACTTTTGAGAATGCGGTGTATTTCTACAAAACACTTGTTGGTGTCGATGGTCCAGCAATTAAATAAAATTGAAAGTTGAATAACAAGGAAACAATAAATTCCTACAACACGTAAGTAGTTATGAACAACAACACAGCACACTCCGTCTTCACTGTAGAAGCCACGGAAATCTCACAAGTTCACAAGTCCGCACTCCGAAGTATTTCTGTCTCTCGCGACCACGCGCAGACCGCTCCACACTCTCCAAGTCTCTGTCGCGACCGTGCGACCATCGTGCCGTCACGTCCAGCACTTCCAGTGTCCTGTCCCATACTGTCCAGAACTCCCCTGTGTCCTCTCCGGAAACGATGCTCCTCCCCAACCTCCATACGCGTCTCATAGTAACGAGGGCTGTGATTGGCTAGAGCGCTCCTTCCATGTCTCCAAGCCAACGTGCACTCACAAACATAATGAAGCACATTCGAAATACTGGATTCACATTTAAATAACTTGAAGTTAAATAAATATTCCTACGGCTGGACCATAAACACGCTCTGACACACTTTATTAAATACATAAACAAATTAAATAAACATATATCAGAGGAATAGCAACAAAAGGTAGGCCAGTAGCCTAATGTCTCTGTGTTTCTAAAACACAGTAAATATTTAACCAATTTCTTCATGAATAGTATGCATCGGGTATAAACAAAGACATAGACGAATAAATATATTTATAGGCATACTGCTACCGTTTTTTCGTGTAACTGTGGAGTACTTATGGCCTGACGCGATCGATAGTAATCGGCCACTTTGACCTCCAATAACTCATGTACTATTCAAGTACATGCCTGTAATTTATACGAATTTAGGTTTACACTAATAGCTTTCTAAAGACAAGGCGATCGACAAATCGGATGAAGCGATTATATTTTGGAAATTCGTTGCTGGGTGTTACTTGTATAATTTATCATCAGATACTAAACTTTAAAGTAATAAAGATATTGCGAATTTGATTAGACCATCAGAAGCGTCGTGCAAATACTAGTAATGTACATCAATATTTTAAACATAGCTGCACAACAGCAACGGTTTCACGTAATAAAACTATAAATAGCGAACCTGTTGCAACTGGTCGGCTGTTTATAATTTTATTGAGTAATGTACATGTTTCTTTTTGAGGTATCATGATTCATCTGGCTACTATTAATTTCTGTACGAACTGTGAAATGTCTGCCATTATGGTTTCACAAACCGTCGTCTTTGGCACTCCCGACATAGACATCTCCTTCATCGACGGAAAGCACCGTCCTCGTCACAGCGGAATTCCCAGCCACTTCCTCGGCCGGACCACGCGCTGGGGCTACATACCCCCCCCCCCCCCCCGTCCGGCTGACGTTTGCCACCACGAGGTCGCTGCCGGGCCCCAGCTTTGACGAGCATCCAGTGCGGCCGCCCCAACTCTGAACACATAATATTTCCAGGGCGCCACAAACTCACCTCTTACCTCACAAGCTTCATATAACACAAAAATTCGAAGCTATTTGTTTCTGATTTCCTTGTTATATGTACTCGTGTTAATCTATTTTCAGTCTAACACTTTCCGATTTCTATCATGCCCTGCTGCAAATCTGTGAATTGGCCCAAATACCAAGTGTCTCCGAATCCAAGACGACTCCGGATGCAAGACGATTCCCCATTGCTCACAAAGGGATTACAGAAAAACATGTATACACATACTAGGTCTACTTTGAAAACTTACAAATGGTCACGGAATTACAGGTAACTAAACGAGACAATAAAACCACCGGTACACAGAAAATAAAATCAGGTAAAGAGCTCTATTGGTCACATACAGATGCCTCTTAGTTAGATTAGATAAGATTAATACTAGTTCCATGGATCATGAATACGGTCTTTCGTAATGATGTGGAACGAGTCAAATTTTCCAATACATGACATAATTAAGTTAATTTAACAACATAATCAAGTTAATATAACAACTTTTTTATTTATTTATTTTTTTATATAATTTTTTTGTTGGGTTTTTTTTCTTTTTTATCTTAATTTATATCTAAAAATTCCTCTATGGAGTAGAAGGAGCTGTCATTCAGAAATTCTTTTAATTTCTTCTTAAATACTTGTTGATTATCTGTCAGACTTTTGATACTATTTGGTAAGTGACCAAAGACTTTAGTGGTAGTATAATTCACCCCTTTCTGTGCCAAGGTTAGATTTAATCTTGAATAGTGAAGATCATCCTTTCTCCTAGTATTGTAGTTGTGCACACTGCTAGTCCTCGTTGCTAGAGTGGTCCACGGAATCTGAAGCGTCACTGCCACAGTAAAGGTTACCTTGCATTTCTTCCCACAGTATATCGCCTTAACTCCCGCCCAACGCATTTCTTACACATTTTTTCTTAAAGCTGTTCACAGTTGATGTACTGGGTAATGCGTGTACATATAGCCTGGAACCATTCCGCAGTTAGAGACACTAAAGCTTCATCAACTTCCCGGTGGGGGCCAGGGCTTGATAACCTTAAATGGCTCGTTCACCACAGTATCTAACACCTGTAGTTGTGAAGTCATGCGTCCTGGAATGGCGACAATATCTGTGTTTAATTTTAAGATTTCTGCCTTCACTGATGGTGTCAGATGCCCCGTGAAGTCATGAAAGATCGACATCTGATGATTCTTTTGAAGAGCACCTAACCTCCTGTTTCAGAACGTACGGAGCCAATCTTTAACCAACTCGTTGGTCACCCATTCTTTTCTCTCGCAACGAAATATGATACAGAGCGTCAGCTTTTCCTTTTTACTATTGGGGATGACGGTACGGTCTCACCTTTGTTCCATTAGCAAGTACAAACAACACCGCGGTGATTCGAAACTTCTCACCGCCCGTAGTGCGAACCAATGCACTTTCGGCGCCTTTCTCTTCAACTGCTGCACTGGATGGCATGTCGAAGTAAACAGGAGTTTCGTCAGCGTTTCCGATTTGCCCTAAGACGTAAGGATGTTCCTTTCCCCGTCTTATAACGTGTCGCTAATGTTCGACCACCATCACCACATTCGATGCTGGAAGACACTGAGCACGTTATGTTCGACGTCACAGCACGAGTCCACTGCATCGCATCACCGTTGTACACCACCCAGAGCTGGATTTAAATTAGACACTGTGTTCCTGTGCCAACCCACGGGCTTTATTTCGTATGATATCGCGAAAAAATGGCATTCCCTCTTTACGCTTCTCGCGCAGAAAGGCCACATCTTTCATTTCAGTATTTTCGAAACGTGCGCTCTGTAGACCACCGAAAGCTCTCCCAGTCGACTTCCCATTTTTCAGACTTCCTTCGTCCTTCCGCCACATCCGAACATTGGCTCCTGTGACTCCATCATTCCTCGAAGCCGCACAGTTGTTACCTGCGCATGCGGAACAACCACGATCTTGAAACTGACATTGTTCCACAGCCCACACAATGATCCACTACACACTTTACTACGCAGGTTATCTTCAAAGCCAAACAACTGATAAAAAATATTTGCCGCAGGGATCACTTCTTGCTACCGTACAACAATACCCGAAGTACATATGTACGTTCAAGGTTAAAGCGGTAGGCATGGGAGCGACTGGAGTTACAGCTTAATGGAAGCTTCGGCTTCTATTTGGCAAACAAAGGAAAACTCTACATCATATTCCGCGAATGCAAGAGAATCCCCTACTTCTGGGCACTAAATTTTGGGGAAAAACTTGTCTTGGATTCGGAGATATACGATATTTCCCTAAATAAATTGCGGAAAACTTAGTTTACTCACATTTCCACAATTTTGTTTTCTATGCTCGTAAATGAAAATGCCGTGTGGCTAGGGCCTCCCATCGGCTAGACCGTTCGCCTGGTGCAAGTCTTTCGAGTCGACGCCACTTTGGCGACTTGGGTGTCGATGGGGATGAAATGATGATAAGGGCAACACAACACGCAGACCCTGAGCGGAGAAAATCTCCGACCCAACTGGGAATCGAACCCAGGCCGGTAGGTATGATTTCCGTCGCGCTGACCACTCAGCTACCAGGAGCGGACTCTACACTCTTAAAGACTCATCCTTTTATAGGTTTCAATAGTGTGGAACACTAAATTCTTACGTGTCAGGATTGAAATATCAGACAGAAACTGGAATATATGAGCTAATAAAAACGACGCATATCAGCGGCAACATGGTCGCGCAGTACGTCTGAAATTTTCTGAGGCTAAACCGACATTACGTTTTCTGTTCGTCATTACGGCGCAGTATTGTTCAGTACCAGGGATCACTCTGTAGATTTTCGCCTCTAACCATCCCTGTAACAGAAGTTTATTATATTTTCTTGTTCCATTTTCAAACGATAGCATTGAGTTTTTGTGTGTTGTCTTTTCCCAGAACTACAAAAATTGCTCCGAAAATTAAGGTTTTTGAAAATGGGAAACCATGAACCAAGGCAGAACATGATAATTTACCTAGGAACAAATATTCGATTGAAATTTAAAAGCGTTTCAATCGAGAAAACCTTGTCAATAGTTTATTTAGTTGCCTGTCAAGTTATTATTCTACCACACCATAATCAGTAAGTGAAATCAGATTAAGCAGAAGTATTATCAAATACCAGTTAGAAGGAAAATAAATTTTAAAATAGAAGCTCTTGGAAACCAACACTAATTTCCATTTTTAAAACATGTGCATTTGCTAAGACATTAACGAGATTCAGTTAATTTTTAAATATCCATGGTAAATGACCTCCTTCCGTTTGAAGTTACAAGACGATGAATGATCGATAAAGTATGGCTTTGCCGTTCATACGTTACTTACTAGTTTTGAAATTATGTAGAAATTTACTCACTATAAGATTCTGTAACTAAATAATTAACAGTATATTCCAAATACCCTATACAGCACCCAAATAAGTTAGAACTCGAAATAATTACAAATTCTGCACGAAACTCAACCCCATGTGTAGCAACAATGAAAACTATAGAAAATGGCGAAAACTGCTTAGACCTATCGCTGGTGCACATATCTTCATGTGATTCTTAAATCAGTCACTAAACTGAGTGAGGATAACAAAATATCTAGGTACCCTACCATCTAGGTACAACACCCTTCACACAACTGAAACTGTCCGAGTGGGTCCCGAGTCGGGGCTGGATAGCTCAGTCGGTAAGATTGTCCTTTTTTAACCTCCCAGGAAATTTCGAAAATCTATTCTTGGTTTTTACTATTTCTTTGATCAAATATATGAATAGAGAGGAAAATACAAGACCTCTTTAGGCGATTTTCGTTTTATGGTTACCGGCCCGTGGTCCAAGATATATTCCTCTGCCTAACGTTTCGCACTCCAATGCTTGAGATGTCCTCAGAGGCTATAACGACTCAGAAAGTGGTTACAGTCTCTAAGAAGCTCAGCAAGTCTAACTGCTTCGCTCTTCTCGTGTTGAAATTTGTTGGTGTTTGTGATGTTATTATTTAAGGTCGACCAATAACTTTACGTTTGAGGGCGTTGTTGCATCGCAGGAACGTGAACTATGGCGACGTCATTACCAAATGTGACCGATCCGGCCCAAGGTGCCGTTATTCTTTTCATTCCTAGCAAAGGGCAAACATCGGTAGACATCCATCGGAGAATGAATAATGTGTATGGGGCAGCTTGTCTATCGAAAAACATCGGTGTGGAATGGCGCACCAAGTTCCGTGTTGGTCGCGATTCGTCTCCGTGTTGCAAATGTCGCAACACAGAAGTTACGACAACCCGAGTGGAAGACATTCTAATACCCACCCTATAGTCACGACCTCTCTCCATACGATTCTCGCGCCTTAGACCGCCTCACAAAGGCCACGAATGTGCATCAGGCAGTTACGGACTTGTTTACATAGCAGGATACGTTTCTTTACCAAACAGGTATCTTGTACCCAGTGCGTCGATGAGACGGTTGTCTCAATGTTCACGGCGATTTGGACTAATTGGCATACCGATTCTCGACTGTATGGCCGCAGATCGGGAACTTTTTGATCGCTGCTTATGTCTGTACTGGGTTGGTGCATAAGTTCGTAGCGTTTTCCCATAAAACACAACAGATACATATAACACAAACTTTAGTCTTCAAAAACATATTCTCCTCCTCTATATACAACAGTCTGCCAAAGCTGGGATAACTTTTCGATACCACAACTTTAGAAATCACAGTTTTGAGGCGAAAAACTTGTCGAGTTATGTTCGAAGCGCATTTTCGTCCTGAAAGGAAGTTCCTTGAAGGTTGTTCCACAGAGAGCGGAAAAAGTGAAAATCTGAGGTCACAAGATCAGCTAAATAAGGTTGGTGTGCTGTGACTTCCCAACACAACTCCAGTATAGTGTTTTCTCTTAGTCCAGCAGAATGCGAGCGAGCATTATTGTGGAGTAGCGTCACTTCCTGTAGTCTTCTGGTCGTTGTTCTTGGACTGCGTCTGCAAGACGTCTCAGTTGTCGACAGTAAGTATAGTTACACTTCGGGGAAGTAATTAGTAATACACCACACCGCCGCTGTTCCACCAGATGGATAACACTTGTCTTTTGTGGATGAGCGCAGGTCTTTGTACGGCGAGTTGTTGCTTTGTTTGTGCTCAACCACCCCCCTTTTTTCCGTATGTTAGCATAAAGACACCGTTTCTCGTCACCAGCAGCAGATGCGTGATAGAAATGGCCGATGTTGTTAATGAACCAATTGATGAGGAGCAAGCAGAGATGCATGTATGGCTAGCAGCTGATTACTGTGATTTTGGCTTAACCACACAACCGATTTGTCCCCATTGCATGCAAATGTCGCGTGATGATTGAATGATCACAGTCCGTCGCATTTTCCAGTTCTCGAGTACACTAAAGCCGAATATTGTGGATTGTGGATTAATGCGTTTAAACGATCTTCATCAAACCCCAAAGGTCTTCCTCAAACGTGTACAGTCACTGGGATTAAAACGATCCTCCTTAAAACTAGAAAACCAATTTATTGCCGTATTTTGTCCAATGGCATTATCCCCATGCAAAGCGCAAATGTTTCTGGCTCCTTCCATTGCTGTTACCCCTCTCTTGAAATCAAACAGTTCTGATTTCTCCTTTTGGTACTCCATTTTCTAGCATTCACACCTCCACTCACTATCCCCAAATGACAAAATGACAATATGTAAACTCAGATAGCTCCAGTGAACTACAAATAAAAAAAAAATGATCCTCTCTAAATGAACCCATATCCGCCATGATAGGCAAAACAGAAACACTACGAACTTATGCGTCAACATAATAGTTAAGAACCTCATGTACTGTTTTTCTTTTTCGAAATTAAAAGAACCAACATGCAGCGAGCGAGTTATTAATTCTTTTAAAAACTTTATCGAATGTTTCTCGTGTAACCCGCCCAGATAAATGTGCGTGTTAAAACGCCGTTTCCGGCCCGGGATGTGGGCCGTTCTCGGATCGAATCCGTCCAGAGGCGTCCCACTTTCCACAGGGTGAACACGGGGATGACACCCGAGTCCCACGTCAGCTACACGATTCGGAAGAATTTAGAAAACATTCGCTCACTTCCACACGAATAACGCTACGAGCAGACAGACCCAGGGATGTGGGTGGCGACAGGAAGGGCATAGGGCCATCCCTTAAACTAACCGTGGCAAACACGTAAATAACCATGCCGACCAAGAGCCGATGGGGGGACACAGGCACAAGAAAAAGAAGAAGCACTTTTAATAACTTTTCTTTCATTTTTTCAATAAAACTTCCGCCATTTTCAAAGGCAGTGTTGTGCCAGTCGTATAATATTGTTCATTAGATACATTGTATTACGCCAACATTCCCGATCACGAGACAAGTTTGCACTTGTTGACTTGGTACAATGTATATAATAAACAATTTTTATATCGCTGACATAACACTGCCTTTGAAAATGACAGGAAATCGAAACGCGTGAAGTTATTGGAAAAATAAAAGTGTGGTCAAGACGTAAGAAAAGTTATTAAAAGTGCATCCAAATGGTCACGTTCGTCTCATAGCATTTTCATGAAAATTGCAGCAAAAACAAGAAGACATTTTCTTCCGTTTCCGTTTCTATAACTAGGTTGATTGTAAAATTTGTGTCATCTACGTCAAGAACCAACGCTGCCTGATGTGTGTTAACTGGGAGATCATTCACCTGTAGAAGGAACAGAAGTGAACCCACAACTGGACCCTGTGGGACTCGATTTGTGATCCAATCGGCATTTAAATTTTCTCGAGTCCCGTCATCATCTGAAATACTGAGAACTACTTTTTTCATCCTCTTTGCTAAATATGACTCAGTCGTCATTTCTGAAACCAGCGAGCTTTTCTGAGCGACTGTGACGATGAACGCTTTCCGTACAGGTGGATAAGTTGGCGACTTGCGCGAGAGCACACTGAAGCCGGTTTCTCACGCGGTAGGCGGCTCAGCGCTGGAAGCGGCTAACGTGGCGCGACATTGTCGGCTGGACGGTCTCTCGATTAATGGCGGCAAGCTGCGCGAAACTCCAGGCAGCGCCGGAGCCGGCTAACAGGACTAGCGGCGGCGGCGGCTAAGTTATGGCTGCTGGCTGGGACACGCAATTAGCGAAGGGCGCTGGCGCCAGTATACTGGCGGGGGAGGGGCAGTGGCTGCACCAGCGCAGCGCCTGCCGTACCTGCACGACAGGTGCGCGTTCCTCCCGTCCCTGCCTCCCTCTCTCTCTGCTTCCTCTTCCCATCCCCCTTCCACACCACCTTTCTACAAGACGCGTACGCCATCTCGTGTCCATTTTTACTGCATTACCACAGAAGCAACGAGAACACTGCACATTCTTGCAGGGTACCTAGCGTTGCATTCTACCTAAGCCACGATTTGGTAGTTTTGGTACAGTACATACTTGACGTAGTACATCTACATCTACATGATTATTCCGCAATTCACATTTAAGTGCTTGCCAGAAGGTTCATCGAACCACAATTGTACTATCTCCCTACCATTCCACCTAAACCTTTCTGTTCGAGCTCTGATTTCTCTTATTTTATTTTGATGATCATTCCTACCTATGTAGGTTGGGCTCAACAAAATATTTTCGCATTCGGAAGAGAAAGTTGGTGACTGAAATTTCGTAAAAAGATCTCGCCGCGACGAAAAACGTCTTTGCTTTAATGACTTCCATCCCAACTCGCGTATCATATCTGCCACACTCTCTCCCCTATTACGTGATAATACGAAACGAGCTGCCCTTTTTTGCACCCTTTCGATGTCCTCCGTCAATCCCACCTGGTAAGGATCCCACACCTCGCATCAATATTCTAACAGAGGACGAACGAGTGTAGTGTAAGCTTCTTCTAAGTGTCCTGCCAATGAAACGCAACCTTTGGCTCGCCTTCCCCACAATATTAACTATGTGGTCTTTCCAACTGAAGTTGTTCGTAATTTTAACACCCAGGTACTTAGCTGAATTGACAGCCTTGAGAATTGTACTATTTATCGAGTATTCCAATTCCAACGGATTTCTTTTGGAACTCATGTGGATCACCTCACACTTTTCGTTATTTAGCGTCAACTGCCACCTGTCGCACCATACAGCAATGTTTTCTAAATCGCTTTGCAACTGATACTGATCTTCGGATGACCTTACTAGACGGTAAATTACAGCATCATCTGCGAACAACCTAAGAGAACTGCTCAGATTGTCACCCAGGTCGTTTACATAGATCAGGAACAGCAGAGGTCCCAGGGCGCTTCCCTGGGGAAGCGGCACGAGTACCGGTGGTATTGCCGTAACTGGTAGAGAAAGAAACATAAATGATCGTGTAAGAGAGGAACTGGGAACCGACGACTACTTCTTGTTTTCTAGTTTTTTTATTTGTTTTGCACATAATTAGAACAGCACATCATTCATTATTAGTCCATTTTGTATTTTATATCCTTACAGAATATAAATTGCATTTTGTAAATAATAAAATTTAGTTCATCGCGTAACTTCTGCGCATTTATATATCAAAGCAGTTACTTTCGATGCAAGTACAGTTTACATACGCAAACATAAAAAGTCTGTGTAATTATTGTTGTTATTTTGTACTGAATAGAACGTTCTTCATCAGTACGTAACGCAACAGTTTCCCGTTGGTATTGACAAATGCGAAAGTTGTTTATGAATAACAGGAAGATGTTTTATGTGAGATCAACGAAGTATTGTAGCAATGTTCAATATAGTTTAGTTTTCCAGATTTTCTTTTATTGTATCTCTTTTTTATTTTTACATCAATCTCTGTTTCACATTACAAATCAACATTTTTTCCAATAAAACGTGAGTACGCGAACTGTATGTTGCAATTTTAATTTTGCTGTAAATACTGTTTATTTTTATGTAGCAGAGAGGAGGATAACTATGTCTAGGGAAAACGTTCCGTATGTTATGTGGCCCTTTATGTATCCTCGCTCAGTTACTAGACGATTCACCGCTATTGGTTTCTAGAGAAATCTAGTAAAACACTGACTGCATACGCACATGAAGCAATTGGTATGAGGTAAAGCCAGGTAGGTATGCAACACACTTAATATACAGGTAACGCAGGTTCAGTCTTAACCGGCGAAGGCTACCAGAAAGACTACTGCTGGTAACGCTTACTTACATTATGTGATCAAAAAGTATCCGGACACCTGGCTGAAAATGACTTACAAGTTCGTGGCGCCCTCCATCGGTAATGTTGGAATTCAATATGGTGTTGTCCCACCCTCAGCCGTGATGACAGCTTCCATCCTCGCAGGCATACGTTCAGTCAGTTGCTGGAAGATTTCTTGAGGAATGGCAACCCATTCTTCACGGAGTGCTGCACTGGGGAGAGGTATCGATGTCGGTCGGTGAGGCCTGGCACGAAGTCGCCGTTCCAAAACATCCCAAAGGCGTTCTATAGCATTCAGGTCAGGACATTGTTCAGGCCAGTCCATTACAGGGATGTTATTGTCGTGTAACCACTCCGCCATAGGCCGTTCATTATGATCGTGTTGAAAGATGTAATCGCCATCCCCGAATTGCTCTTCAACAGTGGGATGCAAGAAGGTGCTCAAAACATAAATGTAGGCCTGTGCTGTAATAGTGCCACGCAAAACAACAAGGGGTTCAAGCCCCCTCCATGAAAACCACGACCACACCGTAACACCACCGCCTCCGAATTTTACTGTTGGCACTACATACGCTGGCAGATGACGTTCACTGGGCATCCACCGTACCCACACCCTGCCACCGCAACGCCACATTGTGTGCCGTGATTTGTCACTCCACAAAATGTTTTTACACTGTTCAATCGTCCAATGTTGACGCTCCTTACACCAAACGAGGCGTCGTTCGGCATTTACCGGCGTGATGTGTGGCTTATGAGCAGCCGCTCGACCATGAAATCCAAGTTTTTTCACCTCCCGCCTAACCGTCATAGTACTTGCAGCCGATCCTGATGCAGTTTGGAATTCCTGTGTGGTGGTCTGCACAGATGTCTGCCTACTACACATTACGACCCTCTCAATTGTCAGCAGTCTCTGTCAGTCAACAGAGGAGGTCGGCCTGTACGCTTTTGTGCTGTACTTGTCCCTTCACGTTTCCACTTCACTATCGCATCGGAAACAGTGGACCTAGGATGTTTAGGAGCGTGGAAATTTCGCGTACAGGCGTATGACAGAAGTGACACCCAATCACCTGACCATGTCCGAAGTCCGTGAGTTCCACGGAGCGCCCCATTCCGCTCTCTCAAGATGTGTAATGACTACTGAGGTCGCTGATATGGAGTACCTGGCAGTAGGTGGCAGCACAGTGCACCTTATATGAAAAACATATGGTTTTGGGGATGTCCGGATACTTTTGATCAAGTAGTGTATGACAGTCTACAGTAGCCTACAGCAGTTTTACAGTCCTAATCGAATCCCATTGGAGTCTAGCTTTCTCTGCACACTAAGGCGCGGTTCACACTGAGGCGATATGATATGTGTGATACGACATGCACTACAACTCGAGATACGTCACAAAAGCAACTTGCATGGCGGCGCGCACAGAAACATAGGGGGAGCGACTTAACTGGTCCACGGTGTGATGGCAGCGACACGACACCGACACACATCTCTGTCGTATTGCCCAGCGCAATACGGAGTGCTGATACCTCTGCGCAACTTGTACGTTAAACAGCGAGGGATAGTCAAGTCGTTCGAGAAAAAAAAATTGTTTCACGCAGACGAAGCAAATCTGAACACTTCTATATAGTTAGTTTCTCAGTGAAACTTTTACTTTCCGCGTAAAAAATTAAAAATCGCTGTTTTGAGACGCACGCATATTCGCTTCTATGCAGTGTTCCTCATTCGATTTTGAGCAAACTATCATTTAAAAAACATTGATTTGTCGCATCTTATATTCCGACATCACACATTCATAGTGAACTAGTTTTTCTTTCGTTATTGCCCATAGTCATTGTGATACTGTACAAATAATTAAGCCACCAGTCATATTTTGAAAAGTTTGCAGTGAGGAACGCAGTCGCCGCAGCTAACATAACCAAATTGTTTTTAACAGATCGATACCTCTCTCTCTGTTCTCGAGAAAATACGGGAGATATACTGGAGGCTGTCCGCGACAATGTTGGCAGCTATGTGCCAGATGCTATCTATGCGGAGCTGCCTCGTGTTTCCACTCAAGCTGAAGCTGGGAATGAAAAACTTACTGAGACGAGAAGACATCTGGAATCATTAGCTGATGATTCTTGAATTATTTATCTCTCCAGCAGGCCTAATCAGGGCAATTCCTTATACGGCGACATGAGGCAGTACTGGATGTTTTTACAGTATTTGCTTTCAGGTTTCAGGAAACTTTGTGACACGTGTAAAAGAGAACTGAAAGGTTAAATTCCTGTTATTTGTGAACTAGCAGCTGGACGAAGCTGGCAGACAGTGGCATGTCAGGATTTTTCTAATCCTCATGGGCATCTTCTGTTTCTTCAGATACATTCTCTGCCCTACGCAGAATTCATCATCATGCTACACCATTGATGGTGACTGACCTTACTTCAAATCCATCGTCGTTACTTCTCAATACTCTTCGAACTGAATCAAATAATACTTTGTGAAACTGTACAGTTGTAGAAATACTCTCGTAGGTTCATTAATTTGTTACCATTATTTATATAATAACTGCGAAACCTAGCGTCTCCTGGGTATTTATTTATAGCTGTGTCTGAGACTTCATACAATGTGGAATTTATTTCCGACTTTTTATAAAGCCGCTATGTAAACGCGGGGACGTTATCCAAAAAGTGTTTTGACTGTGGATGGTCACCATTCAGCGGAGATTTTAAAATCTCAGAGGGGACCTGAAAAACTTCAATATGCGCTTTTCCACTCGAGCAATAAATTCCACCCGTTTCTTTTCATAATTTCAGAACGTCACAGAATTTATAATTTACGGCCCTCCCGTCAACTGAGGCAAACGTGGTATAATCAATCATAACATTATACGAAAAGCACTATTTTTTATCACCCCGAGGAAGTTCTACGCGCTCTTCAGCTACTTCTTGAGGTTCTTCTGAACCATCAGATGAAATTAGCGAGTGCCGCAGTCGATCAGCGTCTAGGCAAGATTGGCGCTGCTCTTCTGTCTCTGCTTGCCTCATATCATCTCTCCCTTCCGTATTCTCTCCCATTCAACAAGCGCAAAATTCTCACGATATGAAGTGTTCATTCGTAATCCTCCCTGGCTAATTCTAAACGTGGCTAGTGTTGGCCACCACTTTCTAAGGCTCTAGCAATATTGTAACGATCTCGATCATTACTTAAGCGCTTCTGTTTTTACGTAAACGCTTCTGAGGCGCCAGTTGATGAAGGAGGCTCACAATCAGTGTTCAGTCGCGCTACCCATTGGTCATTACCATGAAGCAGCTGTGCAAACACGCTGAGAACTTCATCGCTTTTCTCTGTGAGTGAGTAACGATATAATGCATGATACTCTCGATAAGAGTTACATTGTATCTCGGTTCCATTTCCACAACCAAACAGCCCTAGCCTCCACACTGGACCCCCAACTTCACTTTCATGATAACAAAGATAGGCCCTGAGATCATGACAGAGAAGGTAGTTCCAATCCTGCTTTAGACATCTGTGCAGTCTGCGGTATCTGCAATGACTCAAGTGCCACCTGCTTCATGCATAGAGGCTCCCCCTTCGTCGATCACCTCCTCACAGAGGGAGTCTTGATTTACAGCTGCCAACATGAAGGAGAATCCTCCAAATCCCTCCTCCCCGCTCAGTCATACCATTGCCAAAAACGCCTTGTGTATAATGATCACCTTACCTGTAAGATTCCCCCTACCTGTCCTCACTATAAAGACCTCCACTTTCTCAAACACTGTCTCAACCTTGCCTATCCTCCCACCTGGGATACCTGCAATGGTACCCACTCTACCTAATCTGACAAGTGCAAGGCTACACCCCCATCTGTCAAAACAAAGCCACCAACTTCAGAGACAAAGTCCACTTTGTTTTCAGCCATCTCAACACCCTGTTTTAAACATGTTCAATCCTCACCCACACATCCCACTCCCTAAGCTCCTATCTTGGTGTGACAGCAATACAACGTCCCCTCCCTAGCCACGAAGAAGCCCCTCTTCATGTACACCCTCTCCCAACACACAGTTGATGCCTTCGTCCTTAAAGAAACATTCCTCTACCCATATCACACCATGTGAATTTCTCGGTATATCCTCCATCATACAGATAATCCCATCCCCCTAACCAGAGGTGGAGATGCAATCAGCCACTACAAAACATCCTTGTTCAGCCACAAATCTTACTCAATAATCCCACCGAACTCCTTATCCGTAGCCTCTTCTTCAAAACCCTAACTGTTACCTGTGCTGATATGTACATCTGACCTATCACTCTTATCACCTATGGTTTCCTCACACACATCGACCATACCCTTTCCATGTATATTATTGTCACTGTCCTTAACATCCATAGTAGATCCCCTACAGAACTCTGGTGGTGGCATCAGTTCACAAACTCCCTCCAAGGTGACATTGTCCCCAACTCTCACCACATCTGTCCTGAAAGCAACACGACCCCAGATGTCATCCTCGCATCTCTGAACCTTCTTGGACGCCTCACTACAGAAGTCCTCGACCCAAATGGACCGCCTACCTGCCTCCCCACCATATCCTAAACTCTACCACATCCTCATGCACTCAGTCCCCAGTGTCCGAAAATGATCCATGACTAATACTGTGACAACTGGAATGCCCACCAGGAATCCATACCTACCCTCTAACCTCCTAGCAAGCTGATGATATCCCGAATGTCACAGCCTTCCAGTTTAGAGCGTCCTCTGGTAATAAGTTACATAAGCTTAAAACTTTTTATGCAATGCCACGCGTGCAGTGACGATGATACTAAGGTAAGAGCAATACAACACCCAGTCCTCGAGCGCTGAAAATCTCCGACCCAGCCGAGAATCTAGCCTGTGGCCCTCGGTTAGCAATTTGCCACGCCTTCCCCGCAGCTACCGAGGCGGAGTGATCTGCTTTCTTCTGACAAGGGACTGATCCAATACGACATTTCAAAACTACCCCTAAAGTTTTCACGCAGGAAGAAGACACTGAAAGAAATGCACTGTCAAAATATTAGCTCCAAGGCGCCCTGCAAGTCTACAAAAAAATTTAAAGTTACTCAGTTTTGCCACACATACAACTGCTTTGTGTTACATCACAGACACCTTCCATCAATTTGGACTTTAGTTTGTTGACACGTATTGTGTTCTGCCCATTCGTCTAATAGAGGCTGCCTAGGAAGCTGTTTTCTCGGATCACTAGACAGCAACTCAAGCAGATCGTATTAATGGAGTTTATTACGGTAAGTTAAATTGACAATACTTAACTTTGCGTATTCACAAAGGCAAATGGCGACATGCAAATAATCAATGTCCTTCGGTTATGCAATTTCAGTGCAAGCAAAACAATATAGTTCGTAAATCACTGCTGTAGCTTTTGTATGATGTCTCGTCTTCCACTCCGGCCGCCGCTAATTGTAAGTGGCACGGCGCTTGTATTCTCTTCGCCTAGAGGCCGCTCCTGTCTTGGTGTCGTCCTAGAGAGGAGTCTGTCAGTGTCACTATTGGCTGACGCCGTCGCACAGCCCTCCCTGCTCTTCAGTTCTTGATGGTCGTGCCGGCGCTTCTCGTTAGGCCGGAACAACACGAAACAGTTTAAAACCTTAGTTTTACTAACACTGAAACAGTTCCTCGTGTATTCAATGTAATCGTCATAAGAATTCGAAGTGTATACTGGATGGCGAAAACTAACATTTTCCTTAAACGAGGCACACCTTATAAAAGAAAACTTAAGGCGTCCAGGCACTTGATAGTAATTACTAGTTTTATTTAGACAGAACTGATGTGGAGTAAGAAATGATAGTGGCCGTTGTTCTGCATATTGTGTAGCATGCTAGACATTCTTGACCAAGTCCGTAGAACGTTATGATGGAAACTGACAATGCTCAAATAACACAAGTTCAGCAAAACTGTTACCTTGATAAGCCTGAAATGACAAAGAGCTATGGGAAATTATATCGTCTGACAGTATTCTAAAAAATGGTTGGATACTGTCGAATTTTTTTTTTTATTGTTGTTCAAGGGCTGAATCACACTATTAGTTCCGGGTCGAGATCGAATTGTATTTGTTGTCTGACCAGGCCAAGAGTCCAACAATGGCAATGAATTATTTTCTTCAAGTGGTACATAGATGTGTCAGATGTAATATTTAGAATTATCTTCTCCCGTTTTTGCAGGTTTTGCTACGTCGATCACAAGATTTTTGTCGCTAAACATTTTTTAAACTTTTGTCCCTAATTTGCTCTGAAGTTGTTGAATACACATTTGAGGCTGAAGAAACAGTAATCCACTGCCACTGGTACTTAACGCTGTCATTGTTGTATACGAATGTGCCATAGCATTCATCGACTCCTCAAGCGGACTATCTTTTTCCATTTTAAATGACAAAGTACGATTTGCACACAACTCTTACATAAATCCCGACTGACTGACTTTATGCACAGCTATATAGGGGATAACAAGAAGCTACGAATACGTCTATAGTACCGCCTATTAATGACATCTCCTCTACATGTTTAACTGAAGTAAACTTCGTAACTTTGCGACTTCCTTTTCCGTATAATTTTCTGAATCTGTTTAACCAGGTCTAAGAAACCCTGAAGTCAGTGACGTTTATCTTATTTGCAATTCAGAGCACCCAGTGTCTTAGATCTCCGTTGGTAACGGAGCAATGACTCTCACGAGCAGAGCAGCTTTCGAAAAGTTTTTCTTTCACATTTTTGTGAGTTTCATTGTGGCGTACATTTCGTACTGCGCGTAAACCTTTCTACCATTTATACAATTTAGGTTCAGATTTTACAAAACAAAACCAGTTTTGTTTTCTGCCTCCTTCGTTTAAGCAAAAAACTTACAGCCTTCCTTCGTCACTGAATGTTATTACTCTCCGTGTTTTGTTTGGGCTAGGATGGTACTACATTTTTGCTCTGGACTCTAATTGGCACAACAGTCATCGTTCGAACCACAATTCATAGAATCGTCAGAATTATTTCCTCTTTCTTCTAATGTTCCCACAACTTCTAATGCAATATCAACATCATTCGAATGGGAGTCCAAGAAATTAACTAACAAATAACACATACGTAGATCTTCAGGAGAAGCAGGTGGTTCTAATTGCATACCACATTCTTCTAATTTTATCTTTGCGTGGTTGAAAATTTTGACTGGATACCATGTTGCTGTAAAACTATGGAATCTGCACGAAGAGCATGTGCGGAGAAAACACAAAGAAAATTAATTCAGTTTTACCTCCATTGTTAACACTTGGTGATACCGCAAAGGCAACTGCTAATTATTATGGTTATTAAATGAGTTGCAGATTCGATCGAATAGTAACTCTGAATAACTTTATAGTGAAAGGAAAGGATTAATGGAAAAAGAAATTCGCTTCACAAATTACGATCACGCTGTACCATGTTATCTATTTACCAGTGTGCCATCAGTCAAGGCTGTGTGCCTGCCGTGTTGTGCATACGCTGTCTGCTACAGTTGAGGCAAGTGTGCCTACTTCTCCAGCCACGTGGCGAGCTAAGAATCTGGCAAATTTCAAATTTGTCTTAAGTACTTGCTCTATGTCTTAGAAGCTAAAATTTTGCCATTGTGTTTCTTCCGGTGTATTCTTCCCGAATAAAAAATTTCAGGGCAGGTTCTGACATGTCGGATTTAACTGTTACCTTGTAAGCCTCCTAGAGTTGGCACGCTATAATTACTGTAGCATACAACGACTAATGTTAGTAATAAGATGTCTGGCAATCCATTTCTGAAGTCAAACTCTCATCTGATGGTTGTCTGCGTTAATCCTACATGAACACGCACTTAAAAAGCACACTAAGTCAAAAAACCACAGAAATAAAGTTATTTGGTTACGAAGTCCTCGTCTTACTATAAAAAACGGCAACAACTGATTCTCTGCTCCACTTACCCATGTTACATACAGCCCATCCGTCAAGTGATCCTCTCATTTAGCAATGAACACTGATCACATCAGCAACAAGTTCCATCAGTTCACTGACTTAGCCGGTGGATGGAGAGGCAGCTGTCTGGTGTTTACTGCTATATAAAAGGTGGAGGGGAAGTAATGTGCGTAAGTGGACCAGACAATCTCGTGTTGCCGATTTTTAAAAGCAGAATAATTTTACTTCTTTGTATTTTTTTGATTTTATGTGTTTTTTAAATGCTTGTTTATGTAAGACTTATATAGACAGCCATATGATGGGAGTTTGACTCCCAGAATAAGTTGTTGAGGATTATGTTGCTAACATTAGTCGTTGTATGCTAAACTAGGTATAACTCCTAGAGTTTGGTTTAATAACATCGCATTTTTTCGGTCTCAACAAAGATCAATCTATACGAACATTAAATGTGTTCCAAAATCATACAGCAAGTTGAATACTATGATGCTATAGTACTTAATGTGGAGAATGCTGTATGAAGAGAACTAATAGATCACGAAGGCATTTTAATGATTTGAGAAGTATGTAATGAGGAGAAAGAGTCTCTCGTTACTAATTAAATAAGGAGCTATGCTGATGTAAGTGAAAGGGAAAGTATGTGCTGCTGCTGATGGTGTTGAGGAGTTAACACCTTGTAAAATTTCGGAAGTGCCTCTCATTGCGACTTGTTTTTTTAGAGGTAACAGAAGTAGAAATGAATTAGTTCTGAATTCTAAATTAGATCATACAGAGTACAGTTTTATGTGTAGCAGGTATGGGAGAACAGTACATCATTTACAAAGCATATAGCATGTTAGAACAAAAGTAATTAAGCTACCATTTTGCTCATTTCTCTGCTGTACATTAGATTTTTACTTGTTTTCAGGGATACATTTACACTCAATATTTGTTTGAATCTATATAGTATATGCATAATCAGAAACTGTGTGAATGGTATGTTTAGTGTAAGACTTTATTGAGTATATGCTATCTCATTTTCACTCCTTCATTATGAAGCTACGAGTGTGAGTACTGATGCGCACAAGGGCTTTGGACAGAAGATAGTTATTTTATTATTGTGTTTAGCAGAGTCGTGATATGTGAATTCGATATGAATGGAAATTAGAAGAAGTAAATGACAAAAGATCATGTTCTAGATTAGGTAAAGTATGACAGATGATTAAATTCGAGTAATACTCACCCCAGGCAAAAGTAGCACATGTTATACTACCCCCATGTCATTTAGTGCTCCCCTGACGATCTCCTCCTCTAACACTTACCGCCTCATCACCTCTCTAGCCACATCCCACAAATCTGTGTCACGCAGTCCCACTGCATCCTACTGTTTACCCAGAGCTGGTCATCAACTTTTAAACAGATTATCTCCAAAAGAATCACAGCAGCTCCAAGGTCAGTGTCATTTGCAGCATACACCAATTCCATTATGACTGCACACATTCTGAGTGAACCCATGCCCTAATTTTAATTAATTACATCTTACTTTTTGGGGCCTTCTGATGTTCTGATTTTCGACTGTATTATGCACATAAAACATGTGTGGCTGAAATTCAAGGTGCTTAGCTGCTGTGAGCGTGTGGGTGTTATTCTGTCATTCTGTGCAACGGATTAATCTGAGATGTACCCTTTACCCTGTGGCTCCTGCAAGATGCAATTTCCACCCCTACACTACTACAGAAGTCAGACAGACTCTCCTAACGTTCTAAAGAGAAATGCCTAAAAAACTTTCAGCAATAAATATCTTCTGGAGTCGTCCGCTATAAGGAAATGACACAAAAATTCACAAAATTCCTTATGTAACTAGTGGGATACTTGGGTACTGGAGTAGTGCTAGTTTGTGTAAGAAAAACATGAAACTAACGAAAATTATTATTTATTTTGCTAAAATTATGAGAAATCACAATGGCACTTTTAGTTATGAACTGAACAGTTATTTCCGGGTTCTTTTCGGAATGTGAAGTTACCTCTTAAGGATAGGATTCACTAATGAAATTTCTATGCAAAGTTTAAGATTGTTATTGATTTGGTAGAATGGCTTAGAGCCGTGCCTACTCAACTTAGATAATTATCCGTTAGAATGTTGCTAGGTACGGTCGAGGCTGTCGCGCGTGAAATGCAGTGAAGTGTATTGTTGTGCAGGAAATATGGGGCTCGCAATAGCTGTAGCGCACAATACCGTAAGCTGCGATGACTGCTGTCTGCTCCACTCGTTGCTGACAAATAAGATAACTCTCGTTCTGTCTGGATGGACCTTCGCCAATCAAACTCTCCCTACGCCTTGATGAAGTCGAGGACCCCTACTCGCCCCTAGTCAAACTATTGGCGTGGTACACCAGTCAGATAACCAGTCCACCGCGATGCCACTCAAAAATTCGCTCTCAGGCGTTTAACTATAACTCAGTCCGTTCACACCGCACAATAAGTGTGTCAGCCAACACAGTGAACAATACTTAATCACAACGACTCAATATAGAGTCGCACTTCGATTTGCTCTCGACAGAGGTGCTCGCCCGGTGAAGTACTGAGGAGACACTTGTTCCTCGCTCTTTGAGTACACATACGAGCGCGCACGCTCTCGTTATGTATTCTCGTTTATAGAGCAACAACGGAACGGCCCCTCTCCACGCCAGACGTGAAGGGGTATATCTTTCAGTCTCTTCCATTACTCCTTCAGCTCAAGGTGTCAGAAATATCGTCTGCCGATCAGCATTGCTCTTCTAAAACGGGAGAATGACGTTTCGTTTAAGGCGACCAATCCGGAAATATGTAGCATCGGCGTTTGGCGTTTACTGTCTCCCTGTGAAAATCTCTGAAACTGTGTCTATATTTTTAAAGAATGCGTAGGCTGGGCACTCCCACACAATGTAGCGGAATTTGCTTTTAAGCCGAACACGGGGTCATCCTTTCACTCGGGCAAACGCTGTCCGCTCCACGGGCGGTCACCGGCCGACGTAGATAGGTTGGGACTGGGCTCCTGGCGTGCGGTTGCTCTCCCAAACTAAAAGCTCCTGTGACCGTCGTGTCTGGAAAGTATGTGTGTATGCCATCCTCGAATATTTCGACCACGGTGCGCTTACTTGTTATTTGCATATCATTTACGTGAATTCAAACAACATTGACTTTATCTTATCGAGTTTGGGTTTGAATGAAGGGTCTCGATGTGTGGAATAATATTGTGAGGGCGAAATATGCAAGCAATGAAGGTCAGGAGGCCACGACGTCTTACACTGCTGTCAGCCTGTCCCAATTGGAAAATTGAACAGTAGAGACAAGAACAAACAGAAACTGTAATAAAGAACAATTGTAACATTTTTTGTCGTTCTCTGCTGCCCTTTACCTATTTCAGTTCCCACTACTGCTTGTCAATGTACACCACACCTGTATTGCTTTTACATGTTCACCAGCGATGCCATCTGGAACAATCCCGCTGCTATTCCAGATCACAGTTGCCTTAGGAGACACTGTACAGTGTACACCGGGCTCCACTTACACTACCCTACCCGACGCAGGTGCCGGGAAACTTGGCGGTCAGTTGCAGTAGTTGTGCGATGGCTATCCTCGCTCCCTCCTTCCTGCCGCCCCGCCGCGGAGGTGAGCAGGCGGCCCAGATAACGCCGGCTAATTGCAGAACTCGGCCGGAGTTGGCCGGCAGAGGCGCTGCGCGCGCTGCGGCCGGTTATATATAAGGCGCAGAAAGCGGCGGCACCATGCATCAGCTTATCTGGCGGCGGTGGTCGCGGCGCGCGCTGCCTCATTATCGGCTGCTATCTGCGCGTGCGGCCGTATTTACCCGCCGCCTTCCGGACAATTACTCAGCTTAATCTGCACCTATTTCCGGATGGCGCGGCGACGCCCCGCCACGCGGGCCGCAGTTTGTATTACTGCCGGCCGAGGCGTCCCTGCTGTGGGGCAGCAAAAGGAGAGATGCCCCGAGCTCCTGCTAGCAAGTGCACTCCAGGAGTCGCTCCCAGGGCAGTGTGTCTTTCCAGGACACTGAGAAATATTAACACCACTTGCAGGTTATACAGGGTGAACGCTAACAAACTGCAGGGACAGGTTCCTGACTGGAAATGGAGGAAAAAAGGTCGTATGAACACTGGAAAAACATTGTTGCTATGGAAAATGTTGCTGACGCATGAAAGTACCTCTGACCACGTGCTGTATGTTCCTCGCGTGTTACAGGTTGTGTGACTGACACAGAATACTGTATACAGCAGAATCATCTGTTGTTCCTGTCAGAAACATTCCGAGATGGTGACTGTGTACGGCCAAGCAGATGAAAACGGTCGAGAGGTAGTACAGCTATAGCAAAATGAGTATCCTAACCGACACCGACCACATAACACAACATTTCGAGCCCTCTTTGGGAGTTTGTGTGATCGAGGGTTCTTTCAGACAGATGAACATTCAGGGAGGTGGCGGACTGTGCCTACGCCAGATTTGGAGAACTGCATTCTACAGCATATTGAGACGAATCCTAGTAGAAGCACCAGCATAGTGAAAGCCAAAGTATGATTATGGGCATCCTGCATGATAACTGCTACTATCCCTACCACCTGCAACAAGTGCAAGGATTATAACTGGCAGATTTCTCTCTATGGAAAGCATTTTCTCGATAGTTTTTGAACCAGACTATCACAATTATGGGATTTACATCGCAAGTCCTCTTTACCAATGAAGCAACCTTTATCAGAACTTGCATCATCAATCTGTATAATTGTCATCTGTGGGCTACAGACAATTCTCAGGGAATGGTTGAGGCATCTCATTAGCATCAGTTCAGCATCAATGTGTGGGTAGCCTGCAATATTCAAGAAACACATGGCCCATAGTCAGAGGAACTTTCATTTGTCAGTGGCATGTACTGAAGCAAGAATGTATTTCTGCACAAATGTTCATAGGACATTTTTTCCTCTATTTTGAGTCAGGAATCTGCCTCTGTAGTTTGTCGCTTTTGTTAACGTTCACCCTGTAGCCAAAATTAGCGGAAGTACTGCTCCACAAATGTTTACCCTTTGCTTTAAAAGTGTGTATGATTCTTGTCAGTAGCCTGGCTGCATGGACTGTTTGATAGTTTTCACACCTATCTGTCTTTGCCACACAGCTGGTGTGGTTCACAATGCCCTCAAAACTTAAATTGTAATAGTGGATACACAGTCAATGGTGAAAGCAGTGTAATTTTGAAATTTCTAGATGACTGTGACGCATAGTAGCAATAAAGTCATTGAAATCAAAACGGTGCGGATTGCTACTGTGGATTAGGAGCAGCTAACGAACTGGTGGAACGCGTTAGTATAACAGACGTCCTCTTTGCTCCTACAACAACACCGCCCGCACCACACTAAACGATTATCATTGAATTCTAGTAATTGCGAGCATTATTCACCTGATTTCACTGTTATAACGATGATCATACATTCTTATTATATTTTATTGCCTAAGCTTTTTCCAACAACTGCTTGTTCTGAATGACCCTTCCTGATTCGTTTATTACGCTTCGCACTACATTTTGCTTCACGCTCTTTGATTGTACTCCTGTGCACCTCTAGTCTTATCTCCTGCAGCGCCCTTGTGTCGTACAAAAGTTTTCAGCAAGCCTACTACCTCGTGTCTAGGTTGCTAACAGCAATAGTCTCGGATCGCAAAGTCAGACGAAAAAAAAGATTGAAATAAGTTACCGAGTTTCTTCATTAAATCGCAAATCCGATCGCCCTTCATCTCGTCACCGTGCAGAAATCTGTGCTGTCTCCTTCTTACCTTCACTGGCCAGTTTCCCGCTTCCCTCAGAATCGAACACTGCCGCGCGAGTGAGTCACGCCCTCGCAGACGGCCGACGGGGGTCTGCTGAAGACCTGCACAGGCCCTGCGGGCGCCTTCTGGTTGCCTCCCACCCCTCCGCCTTTCTTCCACTGTGACCTCCTCCGCATTTTGTTCTTCCTGTCTCATCTACTCCCACCTGTCGTTCTACACAAGCCACTTCCGCCACTGAGTAATCATTGTTTCTTGCCCCCTACGTTTATCAGTTTATCTTTCTGTCCCTGTGAAACGGATCAGTTGAATTAGTTTCGCGAGTGTTAAGCGCGACTGGTGCCGTAACACGCTAGCAGAACTAATTCCGTGGCATTCCACTCTGCCGCAGCTACACGTAGCCTCAGGGAAAGGGAGGAGCAGTTTTTGTTTGTCTGTTTACCTCTACACAGCGGGCTTTATTTTCACTCCTATGTATATACAAATAATTATGGTGGAATTTCATTACTCCCTGGAGTATATAAAATTCCTTCAAAAGCCTGCTAAGTTGACGAGAAGAACAGGCGGACCAATTAATATAAGAGTATCAGGGGGGTTTCGCAAAGGTCGATATGGAACCTGTAGACAGTCTTGCAAATGAGAAGGTGTAGAAATACTGTGATAACTTTTGGCGAATTTAAAAAGGCTTCTGATTCAATAGATAGGTCAACATGATTTCACACTTTACAGAAATTCGAGATTGATAACTGATCTTGTTTTTCTGTCAAACAGATATTAACAAGTACAACCTCTGAAGTTAAATTCATGGGACAAAGGTAAAAAGCATTTCATATTCATACCGGTGTCCGCCAAGGAGATGGCCTCTCCCCCCTTCTATTTAACATGGTTCTGAAAAAAATTGTGAGGATGTGGGGAAAGGAAATAAAGGGAATCCAGCTCGGGATTAAAAAAGAGCAGAGAATGAAAATGAAGTGTCTGGCTCTCGCGGAAGCTCTTGCCACTCTAACCAACAATAAAGAAGAAGCCAATTTGCACTGGAGAAGCTCCACGAGAAATCACAGAAAATTAGCCTACAAACCTCCTACGAGAAGACTCAATCCATGGAAAGCAAGCCTGCAGATAATCTCCCCATTACAACTCAGTATGGGAAAGTGGCACGAGCTGTGCATTTCAAATATCTAGAAAACATAATCCAGCCAACAGGACAGCTCCACAGACAATCAAGAAAGAATCTCCCATTTACAGAAAGCATATAAGTTCACTTGGAGTCACTGAAATAAAAAATCTGATTATCTCAATGCAAAACTAAGGCATTACAACACAGTGGTTCTACCATGAGCACTCTACGCTGCAGAAACTACAGTCATTCACGGCCATACCAAAATCAGACACTGAGAAGCAAGGAAGAAAAATTCTGAGGTAAATATTTGGAACAGTGATTCGCGAAGGAATTTGGATCAAGAGGACAACAAGAAAAATCTACAAAGAGGTAGAAACCATAACGGACACTTTTAGAAACAGAAGGATGAAATTGTATGGACGTATCAGTAGGATGAACAAGAACAGGCTCGCAAGGCAAATCTTTGACGTAGCAAACACTACCAAGAATAAGACAAAGTGGATCACTGAAACAGAAGAAGATATTAAGGAACTGGGAATCGCACAACACAACGTAAACAATCAAGAACAGTTCAGGATCATGATAAAGAAATACACTTCAACAAAAACACAACACCGAGGAAAGAACACGAAATAAATGGTCAGTGAAACGCAATAGACAGCACAGTGAGCGTATGAAGAGAAATGGGAAGAACGAAGGAAGAAGAAGAAATCATGACTACTCAAGTTCATGTGACTGTAGGCTTTCCCGGCGTAAACTATTGATGAAGGTTTCGCGGGTCTCCAGCCGGGTGGTAGCGTTGGTATCTCGCGACATTTCGGAAAGTGTCATACTACCCATCTTCTGGCGAAGATGGATAGTATGACACTTCCCGAAACGTCGCGAGATATCAGCGCTACCACCCGGCTGGAGACCCGAGAAACCTTCATCAATACTCAAGTTCAATCGCCCTCTTGAAAGGAAATAATCGTGATATCTGTGTGTGTGTGTGTGTGTGTGTGTGTGTGTGTGTGTGTGTTGTGTGTGTGTGTGTGTGTGCGTTTGAACGCGAACATGAGAATATATTTAAAGGCGTAATCCAGAGTTAGAGATGTGGTTTTGTACTAACAACCTAACTGGGCAGGTGGGAAGTGTAGAAACGAGAAAGTCTTCCGACTGGTGACAGAGAGAGGATTAGGATAGCACAGTAGAGAAATTCGTTTGGTGTTCTGCCGCTGCAGTCGGTAAATACGGAATCCGTATAGGATCACTTCTTTGCCCATCTGTGTGCCCGTCTGTCTATCCGACTGTTGAGACCCCTTCTTCCCAAGAATGGTTAACGCATTTGGTTGAAATCTATGTCACATTTTGAGGTCTACAGTCCCATGGTGGTGTAACAAATGTAAGCTTCTAAGCCAAAGCTATCTAAAGATGCTGCCATTTATGTTACATATTTTGGTTCTCTCAGACTCGCCGATCAAAACCTACAGGCTACTTCCCGTTGGGATAGAGTCATTAAATTTGTCAATAAGAAAGTTTTCACAGTAAAATCAAAGGGAAAAATCCTAAACTTATGAACTTGAATTTGTTATCTGCCTGTCTGTCTGTCCGTCCGCCTGTTAAGCTCCCTTTTTCTCATGTGTGGGTAGATGTATGAAGTTGAAATTTATCTCACATACCAAGGTCTATGGTCCCTTGGAGGTGTAAGCTTTTAAGTCAAAGCAATCAAAAGAAACAGTCTTTGCGTTTCATATTTCCATATTCACAAATTCATCCGCCAAAACCTGTTGGGTACTTAAGTTGACGTAGAATCATGAAATTTGGTAAGAAGGGCGTTTTCACAGTACAAGTATATGGAAACATTATAAAATTGTTAATGTGTATTTATATCACACGAAAAATATTACTTTTGTCATTTGTTGTCCGACTTCAAACTTGAAATCCCTGGGACAGATTTCTTGCGAGTATCAATGTCGATAACGGGCAAAAATCGTATAGACTCTTGATTCCTGGATTGGTTGAACTGTCCACACACAAATTAAATCTGTACGGAACGATCAGTACACGAGACCTACTGACGTCACACGAGTCCTAGTGACATTGTACACTCTGAACAACAGCGTGGCGCTCTGCCAGACAAAGGCAGCTTCCTAATGAACAAAGCAACAAATGCCTCTTCGACTTTATCATGCCAAGTCCGAACAGAAAGTTACCAACAGTAGTAGCGAACAACTTTCAAACGAGAACGGCCACATTTTCCATATCTATGAACGAATATTATTGATATACAGGACATAAAATCCCGTCTGAGGCCTGCGATCATTTTTATGTTAATAATTGGCAACCAATGCTGTACAATCGCAATAAAGTCATGAGATGTTCAATTGACTCTTTCATTAGAACATGTTACACGTTTCGGGATTACACAAGTTTGTGATGTCTGAAGATGGGTGTAATCCCGAAACGCGTAACATATTCTAATAAAAGAGTCAGTTGAACATCTCATGACTTTATAGCGATTGTACAGCATTAGTTGCCAATTATTAACAAATATTATTGGTCAAGAGTCAAAGACTTAAGTTTGTCGCAGGCACAGTTCTTGCCGTACAGGAAAGGGGATTCCTCTACTAACAGGTTTCAGTAGCGTTGTTGAAAACGTGATTAGAAGCAGCACATTCACATAACAGGTGCGCTGCTATCTTTTACGAATAGTTTTCATTTTGGCATCAAATTCATTAACAGCATAGCTGTTCTAACACGACGTAAGCGCTACGCTCGGCTAGGTGACAACATGTACCCACCAACAGCGGTCACGAGTTCGAGTCTCCATTGTGGTACCTGCCTCCTGCACTAACGAGGAGAACACGGCCAGTGCCATAACCCGATTTTCTAGAAACTTTGCTCGATGGAAGAGGGGTCAAACTATCGAAACTGTCTCTAGGCCGCTACGGTCGCAGGTTCGAATCCTGCCTCGGGCATGGATGTTTGTGATGTCCTTAGGTTAGTTAGGTTTAACTAGTTCTAAGTTCTAGGGGACTAATGACCTCAGCAGTTGAGTCCCATAGTGCTCAGAGCCATTTGAACCATTTGTCTCTAGGCGTACGTGGCGACGTTCAAAGTTTTCGGAGCACTGTATGAGCCCTTCAGAGAGTAATTAGTGGAACCGAAGCGGTAGCACCGTGCGTAGCGTCGCAACTTCTCACTATTGCGCCCCGTGTTCGAAACCCGATTATAATTTTTATTTTTGTTGTTTCTTTATCTATCCACGTTTACAGAAGATCACTACACGAATTTTTCTAACGTATCTTGAAATAACGTTGTCCTTATTCGTCTACTCCCCCCCCCCCCCCCCCCAATGAACCATGGACCTTGCCGTTGGTGGGGAGGCTTGCGTGCCTCAACGATACAGATGGGCGGCTAGAGGTCTGCGCGGATGCGGATATCCGCAGTATTTGTTACTTGGCGGATAAAATCGCGATCGGCGCGGATATCCGCGGGTCATCTGCGGATAATGAACAAGGCATCTGCCCAGTACGTATGTTGCAATGTTAGTTGAAAACTTCAAGTCTGTTGACATTCTTGGAATCTTGCAGGGCCCGGGTAGAGCGGATGTCTGTTGTCCTCAGCCCCTGGCTACGACCGACGTAGCTGTACCCAAGAGACCTGCGCCTAATCTGTTTCCGCGACCGTGTCTTTTGTGTGGCCTGTGAAGTGCTCTCTGGGTGGCAAACCTGCCTACTGTCTACCAGACAGGTGCCCGTTGCAATTTTCCGCTGCCTTCAGTTAGCGCTTTGTAGTGACCGAGTGACAACGTGCATCGTAGCAAATGTCAGTGAGAGTTCTTTCTTCAGATGAACACCATATCGATGGATACAATTTCGTGTAAGGTGAAAAAAGGTGATTTTACATTAGTGAAGGAAAACAAATTGAAATCGCCAATTTGGAAAAAATTGGGATACGTATTTGATGGCAGCGAAAAGATAAAAGATATAGTGGCTTGTTTTGCATGTAAAAAAGTATATTCCTACACTGGACACAGAAGTGGAACTTCAGATTTGCTAAAACATTCGTGTGAGGCTGGACAAAGTAGCATAATTACTTATTTAAATACCAAGAGACACGTGAAAGTTCCTGAAGTTCCGCCAATTTTGAAGACAGCCGCGACAGAAAAACTTATCAACCTTGTCAGCAAAGACATTTTACCATTCGAAGTTGCTTGTAGATCTGGGTTTCTCGAGACGGCACAATTTCTTATTGATGTAGGGGCCAAGTACGGTGCAGTGAGTGCTAAGGAACTTCTACCTCATCCAACCATCATATCCAGAAATTTGAAGGAAACGGCCGATCGTCTGCTTGAAACTGTCTCCGCAGAAGTGAAGAATATATTCAGAGATACAGGTGGAGCACTAATTGTCGATTTATGGACTGATTCGTACCGTAAAATAAACTACTCGTATATGGGGGTGACTGCACATTATGTTAATTATGAAGAAGTGAAACTTGAGGATCGAGTGTTGTGCACCAGAAATTTTGAGAGTGAGATTAAAAAAACAGGAGAAAACATTAAACTTGAATTAATTAAGATACTACTGTCGTTCGATTTATTCAGTGCTGTGAATAACATCGTGTTCGTTACGGATAGAGGCACTTCGCCAATACAAGAGGCTCTCGTGCTCAGCACACATTCTTAATACTGTGCTGGAGCACACGACTCGAGGAGACGCGAATCATGAGAAGAGTGACGTACAGTGACTAATAAATTCCTGTCGAGCTATCACAACTTTCTTTAAAAGATCTGGTCTTCAAAATCGCCTTCAGAAGTTATTGAAAGGAGATATAGACACACGATGGAACAGTAAATTGGATATGTTTGAGTCTATTAATTCACAATGGTTTGAAGTTCTGTCAATTTTGTCAGAGAAAAATCAAGATAATTTGATTGATTCTATAGACAAGAGGATGTTGGAAGATATAATAACCTTTCTGACACCATTTAAAATAGCTTCTTGTGACCTCGAAGCCTCCAAAACCCCTACGCTTTATGTGTGTTGTGGAAGTTAAAACTTCTGTCCTTCCTTGAAAAAAATGATGGCGACAGCCCGTTTCTGATAGATTTAAAGAGTACAGCCAAATCTATTTTAATCAGCAAATGGGACTTAACAGTAACCTATAAACTTGCAACGTTTTCGAATCCAAAATATAAAAACCTAAAATTTCTTAGCAGTGCCGAAAAAGATGAAGTTGTAAAGGAAGCGAAAAATTATGTTGCGAGAAATTGTCCACAGTTAGAAGATAAGGAGGAAACAATATCTGGAATTCCTGCAAAAAAACAGAAGTCTGACGTACTTTTTAATGAATTTGAAGATTACTCAGAATATGGATCGACGAGATATCTTGACTTTGCGTCAGATGAAATGCTCAGATTTACGAATGATAAAGTCCAATTTTCGGAAGGCATCGACCTGATAGCTTGGTGGCATGGACGTGAAAACGTCTATCCGCGTCTTTCCAAACTCGCATACTTCGTGCACTGCGTTCCAGCGTCCAGCGCGCCGTCTGAGAGAAGCTTCTCTACTGCGGGACAAATAATGCAGGACCGACGCACGTCTTTGAAGCCACAGACGATTGATGACATGTTCCTGCATAGTAATCTTCCAAAGTAAAAAGGTACTCGTACAGCTTCTCTTACTTCACTGTATTTTTTGGTCTTATCTGAATTAGTTACAATTTTTTTTCATCTGATTCTTTCTTTTACAGAATTTGAATCAGAAGCAAGCAGAAGATGAAAATATTTAATCTGAAGCCTGTGAGTTTTTATTGTAATATTTATAGTAAAGAATTTCCTCGACATATTGTTAGTATTTTTACTTTTCCCGACAAGAACATTTAAGTAGCATTAGGTAAAAGAAAGAAATATTTAACAAGCAATTTGTTTTGTTGTAATTTTCATATTAAAGAGCTCAATTTTAAGTTTTTACTCTTCGCAACAAGAACTTTCAACAGCTAACACGTCAATATTATTAAACTAGGTAATGATGATCCCATAAGTGCCTTCCTAATATTTAGCGTGCACTACAGTAACATTTGCAGCCGCCGAGCATTGTCGCTCTTTGTTAACAGTGAAACAGCCCGGCCGGAGCGGTGGCACGGCAGGCCTTGTATTTAATTACAAGTGGGACTTCAAA
Source organism: Schistocerca americana (assembly GCF_021461395.2). Lineage (NCBI taxonomy): Eukaryota > Metazoa > Arthropoda > Insecta > Orthoptera > Acrididae > Schistocerca > Schistocerca americana. The sequence goes on from NC_060124.1 coordinate 286,078,807, forward strand.
CTACGGCTCGCGACCACAAACAAACTGTGACTGCGATAGCCCGTGAAAGATGATTCTGATCACATTGAAAACTTACAAAGTATTCAAATCATCCAAAATAATAATGTGTCTTTGGATTTACCAGCCAATTAGTAAAGATAAGGGCTGAAATTCGTAACAAAATTGAACATTTTAAGCGTAACTCGGTATTGCTTAACAGGGAACAGTGCCTAACATTTGAAGTTATGGGACAGTGGTTTTTATATAGACATCTTGAAATCGTTTCCAGTTCCATTAAACTCTGAAAAAAAAATCTTTTTCAACATTGAAAGTATTAACTGCGAAATCTACTGCAAATTTTGTCTTAGTAATTTAGACCAATGTTGAGGATGTTTTAAAGTGTGAAAAATTTTGTTTAGTTGAGAATGAAACAGACATTTTATTTATCGCTAGGTCTTAATTCGATAAATCAGCCAAAAGGTGAGGTTCGAGATTTTAATCGTATTTTTAGCTACAGCTAAATGGACTCCTAATTTCTATAACCACTGATTTTTTGGCACTCTTCGGAAGACGAGTTATGTCTTCCAGACAACGTCAATTATTGCTGGCAGTTTAACTTTTTCACAGGTTTTGCAGTGTAGGCCTAATACTGTTAATATTTTCACCTGGAAATGACGGGACTGAACGCGTAAGCTATAATATAATCATCAGCTCACATGAATGGCTTCAAAATTTGACACATCCAAGCAGTGAGTACAAAGAAACTGTCGGTAAATCATGCTAATAACAGTTTAAAACCATCGTCATTTTCAGCTGCCTTCGCACAAGAGCAGCGAAATATAATTGTTTCTATACACGTATTTTCATCAATTAATACTATTACATTGAATTTTATTTTTTTAAATAGCGTTTCCAATCTCACGAGATCCGAGCCGCTACTGTGTGTGCTCCGGGGCGCCAATGCTTTCCTGTTTGGAATGGTCTGCTTTAGAATAGGTACAGAGCATTTCATGTGATTTAAGAAGTCAAAAGTAGTTAAGTTGTCGCAGAAATGGCACCCTAACAATAACTATGCCATTACATACCATAATTCTAAGTACTACTGTCTATTACTATTAATTACTCATTCGAAATTTAAATATATGCGGATGCGGATAAGGAACTTGCGGATGCGGATTTATTGCTGCGGATGCGGATGCGGATTAGGACCTTGCGGATGCGGACTGCACTTTTCTTATCCGCGCAGACCTCTATGAGATAGCCGTACCGTAGGTGCAACCACAACGGAGGGGTATCCGTTGAGAGGCCAGACAAACGTGTGGTTCCTGAAGAGGGGCAGCAGCCTTTTCAGTAGTTGCAGGGGCAACAGTCTGAATGATTGACTGATCAGGCCTTGTAACCCTAACCAAAACGGCCTTGCTGTGCTGGTACTGCGAACGGCTGAAAGCAAGGGGAAACTACAGCCGTAATTTTTCCCGAGGGCATGCAGCTTTACTGTATGATTAAACGATGATGGCGTCCTCTTGGGTAAAATATTCCGGAGGTAAAATAGTCCCCCACTCGGATCTCCGGGCGAGGACTACTCAAGAGGATGTTGTTGTCAGGAGAAAGAAAACTGGCGTTCTACGGATCGGAGCGTGGAATGTCAGATCCCTTAATCGAGCAGGTAGGTTAGAAAATTTAAAAAGGGAAATGGATAGGTTAAAGTTGGATATAGTAGGAATTAGTGAAGTTCGGTGGCAAGAGGAACAAGACTTTTGGTCAGGTGAATACAGGGTTATAAATACAAAATCAAATAGGGGTAATGCAGGAGTAGGTTTAACAAAGAATAAAAAAAATAGGAGTGCGGGTAAGCTACTACAAACAGAATTGTGAACGCATTATTGTGGCCACGATAGACACGGAGCTCACGCCTACTACAGTAGTACAAGTTTATATGCCAACTAGCTATGCAGATGAAGAAATTGACGAAATGTATGATGAGATAAAAGAAATTATTCAGGTAGTGAATGAAGACGAAAATTTAATAGTCATGGGTGACTGGAATTTGACAGTCAGAAAAGGAAGAGAAGGATACGTAGTAGGTGAATATGGATTGGGGCTAAGAAATGCAAGAGGAAGCCGCCTGGTAGAAGTTTGCACAGAGCGTAACTTAATCATAGCTAACACTTGGTTCAAGAATCATGAAAGAAGGTTGTATACATGGAAGAAGGTATCAGATAGATTATATAATGGTAAGACAGAGATTTAGGAAACAGGTTTTAAATTGTAAGACATTTCCAGGGGCAGATGTGAACTCTGACCACAATCTATTGGTTATGAACTGTAGATTAAAACTGAAGAAACTGCAAAAAGGTGAGAATTTAAGGAGATGGGTCCTGGATAAACTGAAAGAACCAGAGGTTGTACAGAGTTTCAGGGAGAGCATAAGGGAACAATTGACAGGAATGGGGCAAAGAAATACAGTAGAAGAAGAATGGGTAGCTTTGAGGGATGAAGTAGTGAAGGCAGCAGAGGATCAAGTAGGTAAAAGGACGAGGGCTAGTAGAAATCCTTGGGTAACAGAAGAGATACTGAATTTAATTGATGAAAGGAGAAAATACAAAAATGCAGTAAATGAAGCAGGCAAAAAGGAATACAAATGTCTCAAAAATGAGATCGACAGGAAGTGCAAAATTGCTAAGCATGTATAGCTAGAGGACAAATGTAAGGATGTAGAGGCTTATCTCAAGAGGGGTAAGATGGATACTGCCTACAGGTAAATTAAAGAGACCTTTGGAGAAAAGAGAACCACTTGCATGAATATCAAGAGCTCAGATGTAAACCTAGTTACAAGCAAAGAAGGGAAAGCAGAAAGGTGGAAGGAGTATATAGAGGGTCTATACAAGGGCGATGTACTTGAGGACAATATTATGGAAATGGCAGAAGAGGTAGATGAAGATGAAATGGGAGATATGATACCGCGTGAGGAGTTCGACAGAGCACTGAAATACCTAAGTCGAACCAAGGCCCCGGGAGTAGACAACATTCCATTAGAACTACTGACAGCCTGACAAAACTCTACCATCTGGTGAGCAAGATGTATGAGACAGGCGAAATTCCCTCAGACTTCAAGAAGAATATAATAATTCCAATCCCAAAGAAAGCAGGTGTCGATAGATGTAAAAATTACCGAACTATCAGTTTAATAAGTCGCAGCTGCAAAATACTAACGCGAAGTGTTTACAGGCGAATGGAAAAACTGGTAGAAGCGACCTCGGGGAAGATCAGTTTGGATTCCGTAGAAATGTTGGAACATGTGATGCAATACTGACCCTACGACTTATCTTAGAAGAAAGATTAAGGAAAGGCAAACCTACGTTTCTAGCATTTGTAGATCTAGAGAAAGCTTTTGACAATGTTGACTGGAATACTCTCTTTCAAATTCTGAAGGTGGCAGGGGTAAAATACAGGGAGCGAAAGGCTATTTACAATTTGTACAGAAACCAGATGGCAGTTATAAGAGTCGAGGAACATGAAAGGGAATCAGTGGTTGGGCAGGGAGTGAGACAGGGTTGTAGCCTCTCCCCGATGTTATTAAATCTGTATATTGAGCAAGCAGTAAAGGAAACGAAAGAAAAGTTCGGAGTAGGTATTAAAATCCATGGAGAAGAAATAAAAACTTTAAGGTTCGCCGATGACATTGTAATTCTATCAGAGACAGCAAAGGACTTGGAAGAGCAGTTGAATGGAATGGACAGTGTCTTGAAAGGAGGATATAAGATGAACATCAACAAAAGTAAAACGAGGATAATGGAATGTAGTCGAATTAAGTCGGGTGATGCTGAGGGAATTAGATTAGGAAATGAGACACTTAAAGTAGTAAAGGAATTTTGCTATTTGGGGAGCAAAATAACTGATGATGGTCGAAGTAGAGAGGATATAAAATGTAGACTGGCAATGGCAAGGAAAGCGTTTCTGAAGAAGAGAAATTTGTTAACATCGAGTATAGATTTAAGTGTCAGGAAGTCATTTCTGAAAGTATTTGTATGGACTGTAGCCATGTATGGAAGTGAAACATGGACAATAAATAGTTTGGACAAGAAGAGAATAGAAGCTTTCGAAATGTGGTGCTACAGAAGAATGCTGAAGATTAGATGGGTAGATCACATAACTTATGAGGAAGTATGGAATAGGATTGGGGAGAAGAGAAGTTTGTGGCACAACTTGACCAGAAGAAGGGATCGATTGGTAGGACATGTTCTCAGGCATCAAGGGATCACCAATTTAATACTGGAGGGCAGCGTGGAGGGTAAAAATCGTAGAGGGAGACCAAGAGATGAATACACTAAGCAGATTCAGAAGGATGTAGGTTGCAGTAGGTACTGGGAGATGAAGAGGCTTGCACAGGATAGGGTAGCATGGAGAGCTGCATCAAACCAGTCTCAGGACTGAAGACCACAACAACAACAACAATGTTCCTACGTTCGGTATTTGCCAGACAGGCGGAGAGGTGCTACTCCGCTACTCCGACGTGGCCCGACCCCAGGTGGGGAAAGGGGGGAGGGGGTCCTCCCTGGCTTGCCAGCAGACTTGAGCGAAAGGAAATAGTTCTCGCGGACCAAACACAAACCCTCTGGATTAACACCCCATTTGTATCTCGAGCAATCTTCGGAAAGCTCCACCACTCTACCCCTACAAATTTTATGGATTATGAGTGGAAAAGAAAACAAGTTACTCCGGGGAGGAAAATCTCTCGGCCTCAGGTCGCAAGTAGGCATTTCGGATTCCGGGGAGCCTGCACTTTCTGCTCTTGTTTCATCGTAAGAACCTGAAAAACTCAAATTCAAGGAGAAATATAATACAGGAACACTCAACATTAACTCACTGATCAAAACAGGAAAAACATCAAGAACTGACTCAAGCGCTTGAACACCATAATATTCAAATTCTGGCACTACAAGAAACTCGCTATACTGACGAAAATTCTTTTGAAACGGAGAATTACAGAATTTACAAAGGAAAACTATCAGAGTATATCTTTGGAAAATGCCCTCTATTAGATACAGCCTTTATTGTTGAATAAATATAACGGAGTCCGTAACAAACTTCAGCTCTACGTCCAACAGGCTCTCAACATTGACGATCAAATGTAATAACAATATGTATACGCTAGTGAATGTTCATGCTTCAACAAATATTGACGATAAAAAAAATACGAACGAAGTACAGACTTCCTGGGAAGAACTAGAAGACACGATTCAGAAGATTCTAAAGGAAAATGTCATCATTCTGCTCGGGGATTTTAATGCACAGCTCAGCAAGGAGAAGAATTACAAAAGCATCATTGCAAATATCCTGCGCATAAGAGGACAAACAACAATTGAATAAGAATTGTGGACCTCTGCCAAATCTTCAACCTCAAAATTGTGACTACACAGTTCAAGAAACATACCAAGAAGATGAAGACTTGGAGAGCACCAAATCAATTCCTTGGAGAGTTTCAAATTGACCTCATAGCCAATTCCAGAAGAGAATTTAAGACAATTCAGAATATTAAGATACAGAAAGGAGCCGAAATAGATACGGATCACTATCTTGTTAAGTCTAAAATTAAAGTCACCCAAATTCGGGAAGAAATAATAATAAACCTATGAGAAACCATTTTGAAACCAGGAATATTGAGGCAGATACTCAAAAGTATTTCAAATCTAAATTGCAAGGCGAGACATGGGACGAAATGAAGTCTCAAATAATGAAAGGTGCACAATAATCTCTTCCAGCCAAAACCAAACAGAAGAATATCTGGTGGAATAAAAAGTGCAGTGAAGCTTTGGAAAACAGACAAAAGCTTTGGAAAAAATTTAAATCGAATCCGACACAAAACAACCTGGGAAGGTTCAGAGAAGGTAGAAAAATAGACTCCTACACAATCACAAACGAAAATACACTGTATGAAAGACTATCCCCTCAATAAATACAGGTGTACTTCACTCAAAACAAATCCAGAGACTATTATCAGTCTTTTAAAAGACACCTGAAAGGTTACGAACCACCCAGTTTAAATTTTCGTAACAAATCAGTGAAATTAGGTACCAATGTCCAAGAAAACTGCAACATTTTAGCATACTATTTCGAAGACCTCCTCAACTGTAAAGCGCCTCCAGAGAAACCGGAATTCAGTAATCCAGAAGGAATCCCTGCAGAATCACACCCACCAACTCTAAAGGAAGTCCGGCAAGCTATAAAATTCCTCAAGAACAACAAATCTTCTCGTGAAGATGGAATCACAGCTGAACGTTTGAAACTAGTTAAGGAAAAGTAGCACTACACCTCGGTACAAATATTACGGAATATCGGAGAACCGAGAAGATCACATAAGACTTGAGGACAGCACTTATACAACCACTTCATAAAAGTAAAAAGGGTGACAGATCAGATGTGAACAATTACAGGGGGATTTCCCTTCTATCCGTTCCATACAAGATCGTTTCCAAGATATTTCTAAATAGGGTTGAACCAGTTCTCGATGCACAGATAGGAGAATAGCAAGGTGGATTTAGAATAGGAAGGAACTGTTTGGAGCAAATTATTAACATTAAAAACTTAATTATAACACGTGCTGGTCAACCACATGTTACGGCGTTTATTGATTTTAGAAAAGCGTATGATCCATAGACAGAGAAAGCCTCATTAGAACTCTGGAGGAATTTGGAACTGACAGAAAAACCAGAGAGATAGTAAAGCAAATACTGACAGATACCAAGTCCAAAGTCTAATTTCGAGGCACGATTACTGAACCTTTTAAAATTCGAACGTGTTTAAGACAAGGGGATGGACTCTAGCCAATTCCATTCCACATCACTTTGAAAAAGGTTTTGAGGGAGACAATGGAAGAATACACACAATAAAAAGTCAAAAATTTCTTTTGAAGGGTCAGTTAAAGGCCTTACGATAGATGCACTAGCATTTGCAGATGATATTGCTCTCCTATCTACAAATATAGCAGGTGCAATTAAACCAATACAAATCTTAGCAAAGCACAAGAAAAACTAAATTCATGTCTAAAAAATATAAGGAAATCAAAGAATTGCACATAATTATTAGATGTACCGAAAGGGTAAAACACTTTAAATACTTGAGAGAAACAATAGCGGATACTGGCACAGAAAAAGAAGCTGCCAAACTTCGAGTAGCTAAACTTAGGAGGGCACACATTTTAACACAGAAGCTGTACAATAAAAAAATGCCTATCTGGAAATGTAAAGTTATTACACTACAATACGGCGACGAGAACAGAAGTTCAATATGCAGCAGAAACGCTCTCTCTCAAGAACAAAGGACTAATAGATGAGCTCGAGAAGAAGGAAAGAGTAATTCTGAAGAAGATTCTTGGTGGACACAAAAAATTGGTGAAAAAGTGTAAAAATGAGCAATGAGAAGATCTACCAATTTATTAAACCAGTCACAACGGAAATAGGAAAGAGAAGGCTGATGTTCTTTGGTCATCTGGTGAGAATGGATGATGGCAGATTAACGAAGAAAATCTTCAATATAATTCAACAGAGGAAAACACCCAACTCTTGGTTGCAAGGAATAAAGAAAGATCTCCGTGAACTTGGACTTACAGAAATGGACGATATGGACGCAATGAGGAGGGACAAGTACAGTCAGGCAATAACTGAATTCGAGGTTTTTCGGGAGGCTCCAAAACCGAAGACCAACAGGAAACTAACAGCTGAACATCTGCCAAAAATGGCAGCAGGCAGAAGAGCAGCCCAAGAGAAGAGAAAGAAGACTTCATGCTTACAGTCACTGGAATGCAGTCATTCACGCATAACTGGCTGCTGCTGCAAGAACATTGACCGTCTTTGTGTAGTGATGGGACAATCGACGGGTTGTAACAACCGCTTGACCAGTCGATTATTTTTTCATTCAGTCTGCTTTTTTTTATTCGAATTAAACAAACGAATGAACTGGTCTCTGTGGCCCTGTCAGCTATGGGATTCTTTTCATTCACTCTCCAGGTTTGAGTAGCTTCATTTAATGTGACGCAACCGAAGGAACAAGTCTGAGAATTACTGTGGCTATACAAATGTTTTCAGTCGGTCTCGACGTTTGAGTGATTTCGTCAACCCGCTTTCCCAGCCTTTTCGGTTATATATGAACCATGGCTAGGTTTGCCAATTTCTTTAGAGGCGAATAAAGAAAGTTGAATGATATATATATATTTCCAAAAAAGTACGTATTTTTCAAATTCATGTATTTATTTACTTAAATACGAATTTTTCGTACCTCTGACTTAAATATGGATTTTTGGTTGGTTTTAAAACATTGATAACTGGTGCTATATTATAAATTTACATTTAAAGAAATCGCCAGTTACTTTTTTATTCAAATTTGTTGAAGCCTTATCTCTCTCTTCCCGCTGTTTGCACCAATCACCAATAATTTTATTTCGGTAAATGCTGAGGTTATGTGAACAGAAAGCATATAAGATATGATTTTTTGGATTGTTTGGTGACCTAATCACTTGCTTTTTAAGCATGTACTTTCATTTGTCAGAAGTAACTTTTTGCGAGAAAAATTTATCATCATTTGTTAAATTTCTTTGAATTTCTTTAATTAATATAGTTTTACAGTATGGTCCATCCATGCAGAAACGGTATGCCGCAATGAATTTATCTTTAGGACCACTTTTTATCCTGTCATATGATTTCTTCCATTCCCACATCACTGAGCGTTTCAGCACTTTGATGCAGGCACAAAGCTAAAAGCTGCTTATTGGCACTGAATACGAAGCAAGTATCGGAACGGCAGTAACACAGACGACGGGCGATAACAGAGTGCTATCAACATTAATTATTTAACAATGGCAAAACGATCGAATGCTTCCGCTCATAACTTAATGCACACTGCACTGCGTTGATCGTTTTCATTCGGTTGCTCCCACTGGACTGGTTTCACTGAAAAGGATGAATGAATAATTCCACCGATACTTAAAACTACAACCTAATGAGTCAACTGTTTTCCAACAGCGGAATGAATCGATCGTTTTTACTCGGTTGTCCCCGTCACTATCTTTGTGCACTGCTGATGCAGAGCGCCTGTGGCGTACCTTACACAACCGCGTCGCATGCCACGTACTGAGTAGGGCTGTTGATAAAATGTCACATAGATACATCGAAATCGAAAAGGATATACCGAGTGCTGATATTTTTATTTTATATTATAAATTTTTACGCAATTTTCGACAAATGTTTGAAGTTGTTTTTTGAAATTATAGTAGAACGTAATTTTACTTTTAGGTGTGAAGTAGTCTCACTACTTTTTGAGCTTTCATCACGTCCAATCTTTCTCTTTGACTGTGTGAAGCAAGTGGCACAAAGAAGATGTCCGATTGTACGGGGGAGGGGAGGGGGGAGGGGGTTGTGTGAATTGAATAACAAGATATGCGATGTGAAGAAATAGGACACCAGTTGCGTTAAAAAAAAAAACGATTTCAAAGCAACTAGTGTGCTATTTCTTCACATTGGCATTCTTCAAAAACAGTCGCTGAAACTGGCGAACAGAAATCTAAATAACAAGATTTGTCTTTGCAGTGGGTGGAGACTTGTGAGGGGAAATGCTGGCGTAATCGTCACTCGGTGCTACCAACAGAAAATGGTTCAAATGGCTCTGAGCACTATGGGACTTAACTGCGGAGGTCACAGTCCCCTATAACTTATAACTACTTAAACCTACCTAACCTAAGGACATCACACACATCCATGCCCGAGGCAGGATTCGAACCTGAGACCGTACCGGTCGCGCGGTTCCAGACTGCAGCGCCTAGAACCGCTCGGCCACTTAAGCCGGCTACCAACAGAAACTGCAACGTTTAACTTCACCACACAATGTTGACACTAAAACTGCTAGGTCGCTGGCGGTTGCAGAAATGAAAAAGCAGGAAAGTCGCCACGAAGTGTTCCGGACAAATCCGATATGTGACGAAACCAAACGACGGATCAATCGGACAGCTCATACTGCGCCACTTACAGGCGGGTACCATTGTTAGCAAAGTAGTTATCGCCAAGTGTGGACAGGCATAGTTTTCCTTTCTGTTCTTGCTCTATGAGGAATAAGTAGGCTGCTAGCCTGTTGATGTACAGAATACCTAGTAATAAATCAAAAATTAAATATACTGCTCCAAAACTGGCAGTATATTTACAATGAGCAGCGGCTGTTTTTATACCCTGATACATCGATATACCTTCCGTCAATAATCTGGCATATCGATGATATCCTTCGCTATATCGATAGCCACAATGATATTTTAATAATCAGTATATGTGATTCCCGATATTTTTAAAATATCAGCAGTCCCACCACACATTGAGCCCTGTCGCCCTGCAGCCGCTCTGCTGTACGCTGGCTGTCAGCTCGCTGGCCCCACAGTCCCGCCACGTGCGCCAGAGGCGCAGTCACCACTCTGTGCCGGCGTAGTAGCGCAGGTGTTTGAATTAACAGAGCGTTCTTTATGATAGCCGAGACTCTCTGGACCACCACCGGACTGCTGCCCCGCCTCAAGCCTCTTCCGTTCGCCACACTGCACAGTAGCTACCCCCACCCCCACACCAAGGTCGGCTACAGCTATGAGCAAATGAAAGTGCTGTGTAAATAGCCAAATTTCAAGAATTTCCAACGAAGAGTGCGTTCACACAGTGGTTGTTGAATGTCTTCATGACCAGGTATAACATCCACGATATACATATTTTTTATTACGAGTGGAATATGAAGGTGTGGATAATATTCATTCAATTATGTAATTATTTCTTAAAAAGATGATAATTATGTAAAACAAGACAATATTTGTCTCACATTCTTTGTTAATCTATGTCATTCTTTTCTTTTGTTTTGTACCCTTTTGTTGTTTTCTTCTGATGTACATCGCCGACGCAAGACGCGAATCGATTTGAGGTCTGTTAAATGAAAAACATTTAATGTAAAATTATTGTGCTTGTATGGTCATTTGCTGCTAAAACAAAAGGAGGCAAATGGGTTAAAACTATATATGATTAATTATTGAAAATTCACTTTCTCTTTTAATTATAATTTTGTATTAATTGTTTTATCATAGCCGCAAGAAGCGCAGCCATTGTTAGTTGCGATTATATAGCAACTTCGTCTGTACTTCTAGTTGAAAATAGCATGGGTTTGTGTTAAACTAATTTTCAAAACAATTTAATAAATTTTTTTATTGGTGGCATCAATTTAAATGATTAAATAGTTATTGGGAAAAGGAAAATCTTAATTAAAAAGGAAATCCTCTATCTTTTGTTGGCCGCCATCTTAACTTTTATTACAGCGGCAAATTTAAATTACTTGAAACTGCAAACTTTCAATATTCCGATGTGTAAGAAATAAATGTGCACCGGTGGTACTGAACTCTATTTATAAAAGAAAAAATTAATCGAGTCACACTGCATTTTCTAAGAACAGTGCTGATGGTATTTATTGTTGAACGAAATTTCATTGCTGATGTATGTGGCCAAAATTAAGCTACGCACGGATCATGGAGAAAAATATTTCTGGTAGTATACGTCAGAGTTGTGTGCGGGTGGTATTCTGTGATTCCTTTTCATGATCAATTTGCTAAGAATGATTAAATCCATCGAAGACAAAAATTATAAAAGCTCTGATGTACGATCTGTAATTTTAGTGATATGAACACAGCTTACAGTCAACATTATTACACTACGCCAGGTGGAAATCTTGTGCAATTTGAACAAAATAATTATCCGGGAGAAGTTGTAGTATGAATAATGCATTATACATGTGAATAATATTGTCAGTACCATTTACAAAATCAAATCAATGCAACTGCTTAAAAAAAAAAGAAAAAGCCAGAGTGAATTCAAACCGCAGAATACCATAGAGTATCGTATCATCCATATTCATTGCACTTGTCGATGTTGATGATACACAAAAACCGCCACACAGGGAGTGCGTCGGACCACAGTGCAGAGGGCGTGCACATCACCAAGCGAGGTCGCTCGTGCCACGAACCTTTCGCAGCATCCGCCATTGTCGAGGGCAGCCAGTCAGGAAGAAGTACACCTCCGCTGTGCGGATATTTAGGACAGCGTCAGCGACAGTGACGGCAGTTACGACGCAGCCAGCCGCGAGAGGAAGTCTGGTCCGGATCCGGCACCGCCGTCGCCTTCGCCGAGGGACCTCGGAACCTGCTCAACGGCCTGCTGGTATTCTGTCAGACTCACCTGGCAAGACTGTGGAAACTGTGAACTCGTACAGAACGAAACTTAAATGTTAACCTATTCCAACATGCTCCACGCAACATTTGATAGTCAACTTGTAGAGAATGAATTCCGGCTGTGAAAGCCTTCCTTTTCTTGTTTCAAGTATTTGCGTTTAGTTGTAATCTTATTTCCGTGTTAGGCAAGAGTTACAAATCTGGTTAGTGGTTGCTTTTGACAGTCAACGAAGACCATTTGTGTTGAATTCATTATGTTCTTAAATATAGAAGATAAAGTACATGATCGTGTGTTTCTTGCAGAAGTGCGAGAGGTGACAGAAGTGTTCAAAATTCAGGACACATCACCTTGTGATCATGGTTAAATGACGATGTGGATTATGTTTAAAAATAGTGTTACCTATGTGTTACATAAAGTGCAGTGCAGCATTCAGTAAAAGTTACTTGGCCTGCCATAGCAACGTGTACCATACTGTTCAAGTCCCCTCCTGTCTGTATGGAATAAAGAGAACTCTTTGGAATAGAATCGCACTGATCTTGGCCGTCTCCCTGATAAAGTGGTTCGATTTATTGACTGCTGGATCAGAAGATTCGAGATCATTTCACGATGATCGCTACAATGTTTCACTGTGGTCCGATGACGATCCCTTCTTCGTCAGACCAACTGACAACATGTTTAAACAATTAAGTAATGACTACCTCGCAAACCATACAAGTAGCGTCAAAAAGAAATTGCACCAATCGTGTACTCTTGTACACACATGTTACTCACTAAACACGTCTTCGCACCGATTCGTGAATATTGTTCATCTGTGTCGGACCTTACCAAGTATGATCAATAGAACACATAGAAAAGATCCAAACAAGAGCTGCGCGTTTCGTCACAGGATCACTTACTCGGCGTGAGGTCATTACAGAGATGCTCAACAGACTCTAGTAGCGAACTATACAGGCGAGGTGTAGTGCACGACGGAGAGGTATGCTGTTGCCATTTCGAGAAGGCACGTTTCAAGAGCAAATGGAAAACACATTACTTCTTCCCACAAGCGTCTCGCAAAATAACCACGACAAGAAAATCAGATAAATTCGAGCCGATATGGTGCTTTGTCGATAATCGTTCTCCCCGTGCTTCATTCGCGAACTGGACAGGGAAGCGGAGAACCGATCTCGGTATGAGAAGCTATCTGCGTCACACACCGTAAAGTAGTTTGCGCAGTATAGAGGTAGATGTTTACATTTGATTACAGAAGTCCTGACATGGTCACAAATTTGGAAAAGCGACCGTAATTTTCAACATAAACGTTATTCGTCTAGATGGCCTGTTTACAAAATGCTACCATTAGTTTCGATTTTGCCAATAATCATCTCCAGATCGTAGAACACGTCACGTGTTGCACAATCAAGTACTGTGCCATTAAAATAATTATTCCGTTGTTTCTGGAAATACTGCCGTTTCTCGCTGTCATTTTACTTGTGCTGGAGATACATAATAGAACTCTAGTTTTCAGTAGTGCAGAATGAAATTTATATTAACACATAAATTGATTGTGACATTGTTTTTAGTTACCAATAACGCAGTTAATGTGTTGCTGTTTTTGTACGAAATGCAGAAAAAGAGAATTAATCTCATATTCCCGTTGCAGTTGCCTACCTCTCATATTTTTATGTGTTTCCTACGATTAGTCCCTTCTTCTAATCAATGTGTCTAATCTATTTCTTTATACCTCCAATCTGTAGAGTGCTCCTCATATCTTAAGCTTCTCAGTCCACTTACTTTGGTATGCTTCTGTGACACGACATTTCAGGTGCTACGGTTCACTTTTTCGCGTTTTCCAACAGTCCGTGATTTCCCTTCTACGAACAGGGCCTGTCGAAGGCCTGAGCGACGCAAGCTGCCCTTTTGGGGGCCAAGCTGAGAGGGTCGCAAGAGGGGTCACAACAGCAAGATTAATGTACGTGGCGTATCACGATTGGTAGAGGCCGCTAGGGGCGCCCAGCTGAGAGCGGTGCCCAGGTGCAACATTGTTATACTGTGCGTACCACCGTTAGTAGCGGAAACTAACGGGGATGAAAGTGTACAGGGAAAAGTTGGCGGCGGGGGTGGGCTGGCGCCAAAGTGTAAGTTGCTTGTGTGGAAAAACTTTCTAGAAGCGGCACTGCCTATATAACGCTGTGATCTCTACTTACGTTCCTCAAATTTTGTTCCTCAAATGAAGGCCTGTGTTTAACACTAGTAGACTCCTTTTGGCGAGGACGCTTTACACGTGCTTCTTTGCTTGTTTTGTTTTCTTTATTCCAGCCATCATGTTCCAGGGTAGCAGACACCTGTCACTTCATGTACTACGTGATCCTTAATTTTGCTCCATGTTTATCGCTATCTAATTTGTGCTATTCGTGATACTTCAGCCTTTCTTTCTTTTCTTATAGGTCATATTAAACACAGTAGACCCTTCATTCCAAACAGCATGTCGCTAACACTCTCTTACCATCACTGAAAAAAGTTACGTAATCGGCGAATCCTATCACTAGTAGCAATATATATACATACGTCAAAAAACGTTTTGCACCACCTCGGCTCCGAGAGTTCCGAAAATTGTACAGAAAATTAAAATAGAGGTCAACATAAACATCATTCCCCCCTTTTTATTACTCATGAAAACCACACATTGCATGTTGTACCACCATACAGCGAGACCCTCAGAGGTGGTGGTCCAGATTGCTGTAGACACCAGTATCTCTAATACCCAGTAGCTTGTCCTCTTCCATTTGTGCATGCCTGTATTCGTCATGGCATACTATCCACAAGTTCATCAAGGCACTGTTGCTCCAGATTGTCCCACTCGTCAACGGTGATTCGGCGTAGATCCCTCAGAGTGTTCAGTGGGTCACGTCGCCCATAAACAGACCTTTTCAATCTATCTCAGACATGTTCGATATGGTTCATGTCTGGAGAACATGCTGGCCACTCTAGTCGAGACATGTCATTATCCTGAAAAAAGTCATTCATAAGATGTGCACGGTGGGAGCGCGAATTGCCGACCATGAAGACGAATGCCTCGCCAATATTCTGCCGACATGGTTGTACTGTCGGTCGGAGAATGGCATTCACGTATTGTACAGCCGTTACGGCGCCTTCCATGACCACCAGCGGCGTACGTCAGCCCCACATAATGCCGCCCGAAAACAGCATGGAACCTCCACCATGCTGCACTCGCTGGATGTCTAAGACGTTCAACCTGACCGGGTTGCCTCTAAACACATCTCTGACGATTGTCTGGTTGAAGGCATATGCGACACTCATCGGGGATGCCAATACTGAGCGGTCCATTCGGCATGTTGTTGGGCCCATCTGTACCGCGCTGCATGGTGTCGTGGTTGCATAGATGGACCTCGCCATGGACGTCGGGAGTGAAGTTCCGAATCATGCAGCCTATGGCGAGCACTTTGAGTCGTAACACGACGTCCTGCGGCTGCACAAAAAGCATCATTCCACATGGTGGCGTTGCTGTCAGGGTTCCTCCGAGCCATAATCCGTAGGCAGCGGTCATCCACTGCAGTAGTAGTCCTTGGGCGGCCTGAGCGAGGAATGTCATCGACAGTTCCTATCTCTCTGTATCTCCTCCATGTCCGTTCAACATCGCTTTGGTTCACAACGAGACGCCTGGACACTTGCCTTGTTGAGAGCCGTTTCTGGCCCAAAGTAACAATGCGAACGCGATCAGACCACGGTACTGACCGTCTAGGCGTGGTTGCAGTGCGGACAACACCTGCCGTGTACCTCCTGCCTGGTGGAATGACTGGAACTGATCGGCTGTCGGATCCCCTCCGTCTAATAGACGCTGCTCATGCATGGTTGTTTACATCTTTGGGTGGGTTTAGTGACATCTCTGAACAGTCAAAGGAACTGTAACTGTGATAAAATATCCACAGTCAACATCTGTCTTCAGGAGTTCTGGGAACCGGCCTGATACAAAACTTTTCCTGATGTGTGTATATTCCGTGAACGATCTTACTGTATGTGGCAAAGGAATTCGTGTACCAGTGTCACTTCCCTCTTTTCCTGTTCCAGCCGCGATAGGTTAGCAGGAAGAACAACTGATGCTAAGCCTTTGCGCGGGCTGAGGAGCAGTATCCAAGTATTGGGCCTTTACTGATGGACTACATTTCCTGATGATTCTTCCAATGATTCACAGTCTGCCGTCTGCCTTACTTGCAATTAATTTCTTGTGGCCGTTTCACTTCGAATTGCTCCGTACGCATACTAGCAAATATTTTAAGGAAGCAACTGCTTCCAGTGAAACTTTCCGGCAGACTAAAACTGTGTGCGCGACTGAGACTCGAACTCGGGACCTTTGCCTGTCGCGTACAAGTGCTCTACCATGAGGTACCTAAGCACGACTCACGCCGCGTCCTCACAGCTTTAATTTTGCCTGTACCTCGTCTCCTACCTTCCAATCTTCACAGAAGCTCTGCTGCGAACCTTGCAGAACTAGCACTCCTGGAAAAAAGGATATTGCGGAGACATGGCTTAGCCACAGCTTCGGGGATGCTTCCAGAATGAAATTTTCACCCTGCAGTGGAGTATGGGCTGATATGAAACTTCCTGGCAGATTAAAACTGTGTGCGGGACCGAGACTCGAACACGGGACCTTTACCTATCGCGTGCAAGTACCTCGTCTCCTACCTTCCAAACTTCACAGAAGACGAGGTACTGGAGGAATTAAATCTTTGAGTACGGGGCATGAGTCGCGCTTGGAAGCTCAGGTGGTAGAGCACTTGCCCGCGACAGGCAAAGGTCCCGAGTTCGAGTCTCGGTCCGGCACACAGTTTTAATCTGCCAGGAAGTTTCATATCAGCGCACACTCCGCTGTAGAGTGAAAAATGTCAGTCTGGGAACTGCTTCTGGTGATTCTTCTGCAATCGTGTAATCATACAATAAATAGTCTTCCTGTCTGTGTATCCGCATTATGTTACATTTGCTTATGTTAAGAATTCATTTAAGTTGAAGGCAATGAGGGCTCTTGGCTCGTTCCTGATATGCAAGGAAGACATTTTATTATTTATAGAATTCTCAACTATGTCTAAAAATCATTGTCACTGATTCTACTCAATCGCAGTTGGAGTAATAGCCCAGTCAATGAAAACCAAAAGAAGTCGAATGGAGGAAATAGTTAGTGTAGTTGCAAATATTTTTACGGTGGTAGGGGGGAGGGGGAGTTAGATGAACATACTGAAAATTGTGACCGGTGGGGTTGAGCTTGGAGGGTTGGAGTTAGTGTGAGGATGGTGGTGCGGTTGAACATCTCATTTGCATATTTTTCTTGAATAACTCGAAATCCGTGGCGTCCAGTACAAACGTATCCCAGTACAAAATTAAACTACATTAAATTTCCTACAGTAGAGGTCCTATTCACTTTTTCTATAGGACTGATAGTTTGCGTGTGAGAGAGAGAGAACATGAAAATCTCGCGCGACGCGCCTACACTGCATGTTACGTGTTTTTTGTAGGCCACTTTGAGGCGTTTTCCCGACTTGATAGACTGTGGTACATTGTAAATAATCGTCGTTTGCTTTCTGCATACCAAATAACATATCACTCGACGTAACTGATAAAAAGTCCATTCTCCTCCAGTAGCATATAAAACAAGCGATTTTAACGATTTTTTTTTTTTTTTTGGAAACACTAATGCAGCAATTTTTTGCACGTTATTTACTGATTCTTGGACAACATTTTCCGATTTTTTAAGGAAATTCAGTCATAATTAGGTCCACCATCCCAGGAGTTACAGCTGCTCTGTCCGAAAAGAGGTGTGTCCATGATGGAAGTCCTGCAATCTGTAAATATTATCTGAAATCAAAATTCAAACAATTTTCTTAATCTATAGGATATTGCGCATGGAGTAACAGCACAGTTCTTTTAATTTGCCTAAATAATAAAATGGTGGAAGTTTAAAAACTAATATATACTTTTGTTGTGTGTTTTTGTTACGTTTTCGTCAGTAACTAATGAATAAATTACAATAAAAGAATAAGCCTGTTACTGATTGGGGACATGCCCGAGGAGTAATTCAGCGAAATTTCTGACAAGGAGTAGTAGGAATTCTTTTAGTTTAATTTATTCAGTGATTACTGCAAAAAATTTGACCAAAGACACACAAGAAAGTTACACCTTTGCTTCACACATCCACCATTTTATTATTTTATCAAATTTTAAAAAACTGTGCATTTCTCGCTGTGCAATATTCTTTAGATTATTTTCAAAAAATCATAAAAATTTCTTATTTTATGGACTGACTGATGTGAGCAGAGTCTTCAATGGCTTCCACCCTAACTCTCACATGCACATTACCCGTGACTCCATCCTGAGACGTTAACTCAATCGACTTCAACTTATAACACATGACTTCGTGTGCTCGTCACCTTATGCAATGTCGACGCCAAACGACAATCCACTGGCAGCCAGAAAAAAAAACCAACATCAGAAAATACTACTGGTCGTAGGATGACTTGTGATGTGGAATAGCGGTCGACAACAGATTTACGACAACCTGTTTTCTAGTAACAGATTCTCCAAATATTCGACAATTCTGCATTTAGCTAACTCTCCGTTGCTCAAATTTTCAGAGATAGTTTCAGCAAAGTTTCGAAGATGTACATGGCTACAATCGTCGTCACTACAAGTTGGGTCTCGGGGTAAATATGGAACCGGAATTTTTCGGAGCGGTATCCTTGATGCAGCTTAAACACGGATTAAATCGTCTGCCCAATTGCAGTGAGTTTGTGGAACGGTTTTTGTAGCAAAGAGTGTTAAATCCTGAATTGATAAGTTCAATGGTAAGTCTCCAACCTCCAGGTTGTGTGATGAGTTGTGCACGTCCGTCACCTTGTCGCCTACACGTAGTTCCACCCTCCTTCAACTGCTGTCCATAGATTCTCACCACAATAGCAAGTGACTAACCGATCAGCTTCGCAGATTCCGAGATGCTCATACCGGACGATAACAGTCTGCCCTTTCTCAAAGTCCTTTATGTCAGTGGATGTCCCAATTTACGATCTGTATCGTCGCTGGAGTGACTCTCCATTTGTGTCTGCTCCTCTCATATACTTTCCTCGCTGCGTCACGTGACCTCAACCCCACGAGACGGCATTCATCCTCGCGGTGGACAGCTGTTAACAATGTCTGGACTCATCAGTGAATGTTATTTAGGTGCTCTGTCCTAGATGCCTCTTCCCGTGTGAACACAAACATTTCGAACAGAAAGCACTTTGATACTGACTGAAAATCATAACTGCTTAGAGCTGTGGCAACGCTGGAACAACACAAAATAACGTTAGATGATTGTGGTGGACGTATGAAGGAACAGCGCATAGACTTACTTTCACTATCACAAATCTTTTCTGACCAACTGAAGTAAAGTCACCCCTCAATATACAGCATGTATTTAAATATTTTCTCTGGCTGTTTTGAAACACACTCCCCTTTCAGTCACAATACCATGTATTCTGTAACGCAGCTACCCAGTTTCTAGCTAAAACAATGAGAATACATTGACAGCGTCTACGAGACGGAAGATTGTCTGATGTGATAGAAGAAGAAACAGGAGTCGATTTAGAAGAGATAGGGAATCCAGTATTAGAATCAGAATTTAAAAGAGCTTTGGAGGACTTAAGATATAATAAAGCAAAAGGGATAGACAATATTCCATCAGAATTTCTAAAATCTCTGGAGGAAGTGGCAACAAACAGACTATTCACGTTGGTGTGTAGAATGTATTAGTCTGGCGACATACCATCTGACTTTCGGAAAAATGTCCACACTATTCCGAAGAGTAAAAGAGCTGACAAGTGCGAGAATTATCGCACAATCAAATTAACAGCTCATTCGTCAAAGTTACTTACAAGAATAGTATACCGAAGAATGGGAAAGAAAATTGAGGATGTGTTAGGTGACAATCAGTTTGGCTTTAGGGAAGGTAAAGGCACCGGAGAGGCAGTTGTCACGTTGCGGTTGATAATGGAAGCAAGACTAAAGAAAAACCGAGACACGTTCAAAGGATTTGTCGAGCTTGTAAAAAGCGTTAGACAATGTAAAATGGTGCACGATTTTGGAAATCCTGAGAAAAAAAGGAGTAAGCTACAGGGAGAGACGGGTAATATACACTGTGTACAAGAACCGAGTGGAAATAATAAGAGAGGATGACCAAGAACGAAGTGCTCGGATTAAAGCGTGCATAAGACAGGGATGTAGTCTTTCGTCCCTACTGTTCAATTTGTACATCGAAGAAGCAATGATGAAAATAAATGAAAAGTTCAGGAGGGGAATTAAAATTCAAGATGAAAGGATATGAGTGATAAGATTCGCTGATGAAATTGTTATCCTGAATGAAAGCGGACTAGAATTACATGATGTACTGAACCGAATGAACAGTCTAATGAGTGCAGAATGTGGAACTGAGAGCATATCGAAGAAAGACGAAAGTAATGACAAGTAGCAGAAATGAGTACAGCGAGAAACTTAACATCATGGATTGATGGTCATGACGTAGATGAAGTTAAGGAATTATACTACCTAGGCAGTAAAATAACCAATGACAGACGAAGCAGGACGGACATCAAAAGCAGATTAGCAATGGCAGAAATGCCATTCCTGGCCAAGAGAAGTCTACTAGTATCAAACATAGGCCTCGATTTGAGGAAGAAATTTCTGAGAATGTACGGTTGGAATACAGCATTGTATGGTAGTGAAACATGGACTGTGGGAAAACCGGAACAGAAGAGAATCGAAGCATTTGAGATGTGGTGCTACAGAAGAATGTTGAAAATTAGGTGGACTGATAAGGTAAGAAATGAGGAATCGGAGAGAAAGGAATATGTGGAAAACACTGACAAGGAGGAGGAACAGATGACAGGACATCTGTTTAGACATGAGGGAATCATTTCCATGGTACTAGATTCAGGTGGTAGGGGGCAAAAACTGTAGAGGCAGACAGAGATTGTAATACAGCCAGCAAGTAACTGAGGACGTAGGTTGCAAGTGCTATTCTGAGATGAAGAGGTTGGCACAGGAGAGGAATTCGTGGCGGCCTACATCAAACCAGTCAGAAGACTGACGACTCAAAAAAAAAAAAAAAGAAAAGAAAAAAAAAGAAAGAGAAGTAGTGAGAAAGCCGCCACGAAGCACTGCATTTAAAACCTGCAGGCCGGTAGCCGCAGTGTGATGGCACGTGGATCTGAATAACACACACGTGAGGGACTGCAAGACGAGAGTACCCGCGCTCAGCAGAAGCTGCACCACACAGCGGTAACGACCGTAGCAGGCGGGCCGATGTCACCACAGCAGGGCAAGTCTCTTGCCACGAGCGACGTAACTAGGGACTAGGCTCCAGTGAAACAAATTCGCCTCAGAGCGATATAAACGTGTCTGGATTTCGAGGCAGAGTCGGAATCCAGCAGCACCAGCACGACACCAAAGGCCACACTGGGCAGTGCGGCAGCTGGGCGTCGCCAGCGCCGACCACTGCTCTGTGCCTGCCATCACCGGCACTGAGTTCCTCACGGGATTTGGTGCCGCAGCACTGCCAACTTGCTTTTCGTGTCTGCTGCTGCCAGCACCGATTTCCTGGCGGGACTCCGTGCCACAGCGCCATCCAGCGCCTGACTCCTGCCGCAGGGCAGCAGTCTAAGCTCGCGCAGCTGCCTCCGTGCTCCGCCACAGCCGAGGACTGCCAGAGCTGTACGCCGCCGAGAAAAGCAGGGCGCCGCAGCCGTGGCCCCCAGAGGCCATCGGCCTCCCGTGGGTCTTCTAGAGTCCTCGCAGGGTACGGCTGCCGATGCGCGTTGACCAGTTTCCGCCCAAAGCGCTGGGCGAGTTCATTCGTCTGTCCAGGAGGGGAGGCCGGCAAGTGTTTTCCGCCTTTCGGCCAGTCAGCGGTGACAGAATCGAGGCCCCCGCAATCTTTCTCAAACGAATTTACAGAAACTATTCGGAAAAAAATTCATTTTTGCTTTACTTATAGCTTTGTGTGTCAGGTTCATAATGATATGCCAATTACTTTTTAATGGTCATAGTTATTGTGATATTTACGTGAAAGCAAGACACTGCGCATATTCGGAAAAGTTTCCAATGAAAAAGAGAGGTCACTATGATTTCGCGTTTGGTCCATATTTCATAATACGTTTTTGCTTGTGAAATTTAGCTAACATGTTGAATTATTTTTTAGACTTTGCTATCTGTCACCAAACTGATCTGACGAAGCACACTCGTTTGTGATTGCACCGCGAGGGCAGAGTGAAATATCAGCAACATTTCTCTTATTTCATAAACGGTTTCAGATATCGAAATGAAACCTCGACAAATGATAGCATGCAAAGCATGTACATATCATCTCTGCAGGAGAGACGCTCAGTAGCTCGGCACGGGCTTTTGTTAGTTTCGAGAACATACCTTCACCGAAGAGTCAAGAAGTATATTGCTCCCTCCTACGTATATCTCGCGAAGAGACCATGAGGATAAAATCAGAGGCCGGCCGCGGTGGTCTAGCGGTTCTGGCGCTGCAGTCCGGAACCGCGGGACTGCTACGGTCGCAGGTTCGAATCCTGCCTCGGGCATGGGTGTGTGTGATGTCCTTAGGTTAGTTAGGTTTAAGTAGTTCTAAGTTCTAGGGGACTTATGACCTAAGATGTTGAGTCCCATAGTGCTCAGAGCCATTTGAACCATTTTTGATAAAATCAGAGAGATTAGACCCCACACAGAAGCTTACCGACAATCCTTTCCACGAACAATTCGAGACTGGAATAGAAGGGAGAACCGATAGATGTACTCAAGGTACCCTCCGTCATACACCGTCAGGTGGCTTGCGGAGTATGGATGTAGATGTAGATTATTATGTAAAATTACATTATCTAACATGTTTTCGGCGTAACTGCAGACTTTTTCGATGAATGGATGTAATTTTTAAGGGCCATCGATAACTGGTGAAACGAGAAATACTGTGGGTTTTGGAAAGACACAAGTGAAGACATTACATGTTTCTTTGTGCTGAGGATGTGGATCTTCATAAGCTACTGACCTTACTTTTCCTCAATTCCTCGCTTAATAAACTTTATAAACCACCGTTTCAGAATTCTCTCGCAATTCTGTCCACCCAACATGTTAATGAGGTGAGACTGTAAATTCCACTGTGTTTTGGCAAAAGAAGCAAATTTTAACTTCGCAACCAGAAAAATGTGTACATTTTATTCAAAATTCGCCACTCATGGCGCTCCTCTGAAAGTTACAAATGGTTAACAAGGCAGACGAAAATAAACCGCTGCAACTTCGGCGGACTTCATCTTAGATACTAACCAAAACAGTGATGAAAGCAGATATTTTTGAATGGTCACCATGCATGTGTTGGCATGGAGGGGCCGCACTTAATAATTTCAAAAAATTTGAGCATAGAACTCAGTTTGGAACGGCACTTTCCCTCGAGCGCTCGACATTTCCTATACAGTGCCTGCCCGTAACCCCCACCACTACCGTTCTCCCCCTTCCGTCTGTGCATCCATCGGCCACGAAACTTCGCGCCGACCACAACTGCATCGCAGGGCGCCTACGGAGTATGCAGGGCAGAAGCCGCCGTTCGTGAGTCAGTGCTGGCCGGGGGCAACAGAGTGGGGCTTGTCTGGCCCGCTGAGCCACAGCGCGTCGTGTACTGGAACTAAACAAAGGCATTCTCCACAGCCAACAGTGTCTGCACTGGGCCTACCCCCGTGAGTGCAGCTGCACTCTACAATGCTTTCATATTTGCACTGCAGTTGCCTAGAGTTGTCTATATCTGCAGTAACGGACTCATTTATCATAACTCCGATTGCTGCTCACCATCTAAAAACCCTGAGATATCTACCAACCACTTCTGCTTTAGCAGATGTAACACCGCACTGAAGGGGTGCATAAAGGCCTCTATTTGAACATTAGTTCACCAGCCTACTGCAATCAGCAGCTCGTGGTCGTGCGGTAGCGTTCTCGCTTTCCACGCCGGGTTCCCGGGTTCGATTCCCGGCGGGGTCAGGGATTTTCTCTGCCTCGTGATGACTGGGTGCTGTGTGCTGTCCTTAGGTTAGTTAGGTTTAAGTAGTTCTAAGTTCCAGAGGACTGATGACCATAGATGTTAAGTCCCATAGTGCTCAGAGCCATTTGAACCATACTGCAATCAACACTCACTTAGAACTGGTTGCCAGGAGCATCACATCAGCTCAAATGTTTACATCCATTTCTAGCAGTGATACTCCGTGACGCATCCCTGTACAATCAGTCAACACCAAGGCAGTCGAGATGTTGAAGAAACACTTGGTCTGTAGAGTGACAGAATAGAACTTGAACATTACTGTAACACAAGATTACTTTTTTACCCTGGTGTCCTAGTACCACTCATGTGATTTGTTTTGGAAGTGTAGATAATCGATTCTTATTCACATGAAATTTTAACCATCAGAGTGATTTATTTTAGTACATAGTTCCAAGTGTCAAACATGTAGAAATGAAATATAAAAGTAATTGGTAACGAGCCAATGAGGCTAAAGATTTCTTGTATCACTTAGTAAACATTTGTAATAAAAATTTTTTGTAGAATTGTCAGTCATTATTTAAGGTGAAAAGATAGATCCTCGTCTCAGCCGATGGTGGGCCGAACACTACAGAGCTGTCCCGTCCAGAGCGCTGGTTCTGGAAGGTACTGAGCGACTGTGGTCCGTTCTACAGGGATTTATGTCAGTCAGCCGCAGTGAGAGGGAGAGCTCATCGTCTGATGTAATTCACTAAGGTAGATAGATATGAATGGAGAGTGATGGGGATAGCAACAACTCAGAAGATAAATTTATTTCCGACTGTTTGTCATCGTTCTATCTGATTACTGAAAACCTCGTATGAATCCTAACATCAGCAAACCTCTTGCAGCTATCTAATTTCTTCCCAGGGACTTCAGCCTCACGGTGGTTGGATTTGTTCTTGACTAATTCTGATTACATCTCTGTATAACTCTTATCTGGTCCTCCCATTTCATTCAACTTACCCTTTGACCCTGGTAGTGTGTGTTTGAGGGTTACGGGCGCTAAACAGCGGGGTCATCAGCGCCCATTGACCCTGGTAGTCCCTGACAAGACACAGCGTCGATGCCTTCATATTGCCTTACTGGCTACCCTTGCCCTTTATTCTGCAGAAGCTGAGTGAAACAGGCAGGTAGCATTTCCCCACAACATAAAAAAAACTTTCTTCTAACAAGGGAACCTCCCCATCGCACCCCCCTCAGATTTAGTTATAAGTTGGCACAGTGGATAGGCCTTGAAAAACTGAACACAGATCAATCGAGAAAACAGGAAGACGTTGTGTGGAACTATGAAAAAAATAGCAAAATATACAAACTGAGTGGTCCCTGTGCAAGATAGGCAACACCAAGGAGGAAGAGAGCTCAGGAGCGTCGTGGTCCGGTGGTCAGCGTGAGCAGCTGCGGTTTAAGAGGTCCTTGGTTCAAATCTACCCGAGAGTGAAGAGTTTATTTTTTTTTATTTTCAGACAATTATTATCTGTCCGTCCGTCCGTCCGATGCGAGGTAACTGCGCCGTAGCATGAGGATACTACACCTAAACAAACATCGAAACACACGACGTCAGTCGACAACAGCGCACGGAAGAGGAGTATTCCTGCTAACGAGGCTCCCTGGCTGGCAGTTGACTGTTCGCTACTTTGGACGGGAGTGCATTAAATACGTGAGATGTATTCCGTGGGCAATATGAATCCAGCAAATATAGCTCGCGACTTCAATAACAAGGTCAATGATTATTTTCCGAACTGTAAGTTTGCGGTGCGGTCGCAAAACATACACACTAAACTTATTACAGTGAACAGAGACGTCAATGAAAGAAAGGACATATCATAACTTTGCGAAAATAAAGGAAGAAAAATTTTCAGACGAGGGAAGGTTTGAACCCAGGCCCTCTTACTCTGCAGTTGCTCACGCTAACCACGGGACCACGGCACTTTTACGCTCACGCTCTCCTTGATGTTGCATATCTTACACATGGATACTCAGTTTGTATATTTTGCTTATTTTTCCATAGTTCCACACAACTTCTTCCTGTTTTCTCGAATGATCTGTGTTCAGTTTTTCAAGGCCTATCCACTGTGCCAACTTATAACTAAATCTGAGGGGGGTGCGATGGGGAGGTTCCCTTGTAAGCCTTACATTGGCATTGACATCGGCTAGTATAGTCCCCTCCAGTAACCCCTCTCTCTTTCTCTCTTACAGTTCTCGCAATTTGTCTCAAGCCTCAGTCATTTACTGTCTAAGGCTTCATTATATCTGTCACATTATTTATCCTTTACTGTCTAAGGATCTTGTTTCATTAATTCTGTCACCTTTTTTATCCCTTACTGCCCAAGAACTTCACATCACAAAGCTTGCCCTGTAACTTATTCTGTCCGTCTTAGGTAATAGGTTATATCTCGCCAAGGATGACCGAATGCGTCCCCGTTTCCAGGTCTCGTCAGCGTTCTTTACCACACCTCGTGCCACAGCAGTGGCTTTCGTGCGGCAGGTTGGTGCTGTTCCGACACGTCAGCAGGGTGATCGAAGTTCTCGCAGCACCGTACTGTACTGTCTTAATGACGTAATGGTCCCTCTAAGTGAGGTCGTGTTGCTCAATAAACGATTCAGATTTTCCGCTCGAGTGAGGTGCCTCAGAACTTGGTAAGTGTGCCATATTATTTGCAGTATCGGCTGTCTGCTTATTAGTCATTCAGACTGCCACAAGGTGCGTTGACCTGGTTTGAGTGGGCTTAGCACTGGTTGGAGAAAACATTACGAAAATTTTTTATTTGCCCATGATATCTTTCTTTGGTGCAACAGTATAAGCAGTTCGGCTTGCTGAGCTCGTTTAAGTTTGAAACTGCTACGTGAATCTCTACAGCACCAGATGATGTATCCAGCACGCTGACTAGTTTCAGGGTTTGCCCATTTTCAAAAGCCGCATACTACAGAGAAAACGTGAATAGTTGCCATATTATTACTGATACCTTTATTATCAATATTCGACACATAAAATTTCGTTCTCTGTATTAGGTGGCTTGTGAAAATGGGCAAAACGCAAAACTAGTTAGCTAGTAAATAAATAGTACCTTCGGTGCAAACAATAAAAAAAAAGTCTATTTTTTTTAAATTCGCCTAGTACGTTCTTTAGTTTGTCCGTGTGAATTCAGGAACTGTTGTCCACTTTTAGGGGCGTGTCCCTTCTCTAGAACTCGGACAGTGATCATCGCGCGCCACTTCCGCAACTCTCAGATCACCAGCTGCAGCACAGCTCAGCGTTTACAGAGGGAACTTGGGCTGCGTCGTTAGACGAGTTCTCCCACCAACAGCCACGTTGACGGTGGCAGTTAACACTGGCACCAGTAAAACGGCGATTTGTCGGTGGCTTCAGGAGAGTACAACGCCAGAGGAAGTTGTGCGGCGTGTTACGACGGGAGCGACCGACCGCCTGCGTTTTGCCAGGCAGACTCAGCTGCAGTGAAACTCGGCCGCACAGGTGGGGGAGACGGCCGGCGCTGGCGCCGCCCGCCCGCAAGTTAACGCAGCCAGCCACGCCTCGTCAGACATAGTCTCGCGTTTCTCGCCGTAGCTCGCGCGACACACTGCGACGCACTTCTCAAACACCAAACACGTCCGCTTCCAAAAGTCAAGAGTTCAAAATGATGATTGAAATAGCTCCTTCAATAGTTCCTCTGTCGATAGTCTGCCTTCATTTTTGTATTCCAGAATAAGTCATTCAGCGGAATGTGCACTGTTTTGAAACATCCCGGCAGTTTCGTTAATCAGATTTATGATCAAAACGATTAAAGAATTAATATAATAGGTAAAGAATTGTGAGTGAATACAGGAATATATAACACACTACAGAGAAATGTTCTCAACTAGAAACTCGTACACAGAGCAAAATGAAAGCTTTCAATCTAGATTTGAATTCTTGGAGTTTACCACTCAATTTTTTCAGTTCTGCTGGAAGCCCAATGAAAATGCAACCGCCTCAACGGTGCACAGCTTTCTGTAAAATGCTCGAGGAAGTGTTATCCCCCTGTACATCGTTTACCTGTCCAGTGTTCACTGAATGCGTGTTGTGGTTTCTTCTGAATGAGTTAATCCTGTCACCAGAAAAAATTCCGTGGTGGACTGTGTGTACGGCGCCGGAAGAGTTAGAATTCTGAGACCCCTGAACAATGGCCTACACGAAGTTTCGTTACTGACACCTCACGTCAGTCTGACGGCCCGTTTCTGGGCTAATAATATGCTCTTTGAGTGCACAGTGTTGCCTCCAAATACGCTGTCCAGTTTCACTCGTGTGACCACCTGTCAAAAGCCTGAATAATCACATGTCTTACAGCGGGCAGCTGCGAGACGCTGAGTCAGTGGAGTTCTGGTGGTACCCACAGGGATGTGGAGCCATGCCGACTGCACTGCCGTGCTCAGCTGCTCCAGGTTTCTCGGTTGACAGCCCGATCCGTATGGCCCCACAGATTCTTAACTGGGCTTAAATCCGAGGAGTTTGATGGCTATGGGGGTACGGTAAACTCATCTTGCTGCTCTTTGAACCGAGCACTTGCAGTGTGAGCTGTTGTGACATGTTGAACCGTTCTGCTGGTAGATGCTCGGGGCGTTTGCTTTCGGACGTTTCACGCCGACGGAGCGTAAAAGGTGATTCGTGTGAGAAGGCCTCACTGGACGCCCAGGTGCGCAGCTGGAGTGCAGATTCCAGCCCACTGTCACAGGTGACCAGCAGTTAGCACGGGTGCTGAGGCCCACTACGCAGCGTCGTTCGCTGAGCGTCAGTCGAGGAGACGCCGCTGGTGGCCCCTCGGCTTAGTAGTGGGTCGGCGGTCAGTCGCTCAGCAGCTGCAGGTTTATTCGCTGCCTGTACGCGACACGCCCCCGCAGCCGTCGTTCGTCCCCGTGTCCTACGACCTGTGGTGCACCACCCTTGCCTCGGCGCCGGTTTTGCACAGCGCCAGTTTCTCACATACGGTGTACTTTACCCACGGCGGCACGCCAACAGTTCACAGACTTTTAGCCGTTTCGGAAATGTTTCCACCCTTGGCCCCTAAGCCAATGATCGTGTCCTTCTGCATGTCAGATAAATCGCTCCGTTTCCGCATTACGACGACGACTGCACTCTTCCCCGCGTCACGCGTACAGTCTTCGTATACCCTCCATTGCTATCGGTACCACCTGCCGTCTCGTGAGTGATTATTGCACATTGACGTCGAACAGAGGCAGTGGTCATATTAATGTGACTGGACCGTGTATAACACCGTACGATGTAATAAAGTGGAAGTGATCAAAGTATTGAAGAATTGGTGTTTCAGTGTCAGTGACAATGGACATCACTGTTATAGTGCAGTGATTTACAAAACCTCTTGAGACCACTACTGAGTAAGCAGAGTCAGTTATTAGCTAATACCAGCAACCTCTCCCACCATCTTTAGCATGAGCGCAGAACTGAACTTTAGAATGAAAGAGATATTTGTTTGAATACTTTTATTTTTAAAATGACCAAAGATAAATTATATTTAGATATTTTATTAAACTTCGAACTAATTAGTCAATGAGATAATTGTAGAATGGTGAAGACATTCTCAATGCATTGCGAGAGCTTAAAAAAATGCTTGCTACACACGTTGATGACAGACGCTTGCTACAAACACCATTCCTCTCGCTGGCGACATTCGCTTCAGCTGGACCTTGCATCCCCATTTAAAATCGACCAAGTAAAATTGTGCACTGTACGTACTGTTTATAAATCACTTGATTGCTGGATTTGTTACTTATGAAATGGCAGAAATTGGAAAACTTCAGGCTCTCAATGCCTTGTGTATGAGCACTGTTACTAATAATAATAATAATAGTAATAAAAATAATAATAATTTGTAGCCTTAAAGAAATGTTGTACCATTATGTAATTACTGTTTAGTTGTGCTGTCAATTAGTTCTATTGTTCGAAGTAAGTAATGAAGTAATTTGTGGTCCAGTGCGAGAACTACACTCACAGAAGGCGTTTTCATGAACTACTGGTGGATCAAAACTACCTGTAGGAATATCGGGAAAATTGGTTCATGAAGTGGAGTCGTACCATATCTAGACGTATACCGCAAAACTGTGTTCATGGTGGCTAGAAAAGTACCTGCACAGACATCGAGAAAACGAGTTCATGGTAAGTTGGAACGTATTGCAAGAATACGGTCATAGTAGCAAGTTACTTCCAACATTTTAGAGAAAAATACTATTTTTCTGTGTAATGATTACAAAAATAATAAACGCTTCATTGGGTACTGATAATTTGCACAATAATGATAACTCTGTTGTTAGAATTACATGAAAATGAAAAAAACTACATCACGCTTATAAAACTAAGAACTTAGTCCTTCACCTGTAAACTCATTAAATACTAGCGACCACATAAAGCACCTAACCACGCCTAAAACTTTTAAATTATTTGTTCTCGAAACGGTTGATACTTACGTCTTTCTGTTCAGATATGTTGAAGTCTTAGCCGCGCTCTACGTACTCTGTCAGTACGAATTTAATCGGTGAGGGGAAGTTTGTACCGTCCCCTTGTAAGTACTCTTAATGGTGAGTGTAAATAACAATTTTTTGTTATTTCAAGAGTGACGTTCTAAAGTTTAGAAATTTTGTTGCTATTACAGTTCTTAAATTAGTTGCATCATATTTTTCGACGTCTGCTTTACAAATCATGTATTTTACTGAATTGCAATTTCTTGGAAGTTACGTTAAGGCGAGCTACAAATTACTGATGTAAATTAATTATCAATATTATGTCAAAACATTTTACACACTCTGAGGAGCCAAAACGTTATGACCAACTGGTTAATACATTGTTTATCCATTGCGAACGAAGTACCTCACTGATTCTGTCTGCCAGGGATCCCCCAGTTTGTTGGTAGGTTTGTGGGGGCACGTGGTGTTAGACGTGTACCCACAGGTCATGTAATTCGCGTAAACAATGGGCTGTTGATCTGTGCATGCAGTGAGGGGGCAGGATAGCGACCCAGAACGGTTCCATAGGAATTACATCAGGCGAATTTGGTCGCCGGGACATCAACATGAGTTCACTACAACACCCCTCAAAACACTGTAGCACTGCTCTGGATCCGATATACGGATAATTGGACCAATGAAAGATGACACTGCCGTCGGGGAAGACATCAAGTATGAAGAACGAAATTACAATGAAATCTAGAAATTTAGCTGCAAGATCACCAATGATATCTGTACAGACACCAGCTTCATCAAGTATGAAGGGATGCAGGTGGTTCGCAGATGTCAGCGTGTCTTTCATTACTACGATGTAGCCTATGCAAGCTCAAGAGAATGTCTCCCACAGCACAATACTGCCCCCACCAGCCTGCGTCCGCGGCGCGCTTCACGTTTCGAGCTGCCGTCCACCTCCATGACGGCGTTTGTGGAGACGACCATCGACCTAGTGTAGCAAAAATGTGATTCAGCCGAAGAGCCGACACGTGTCCTTTGATCGACGGTCAGATGTCGATGGTCCTGTGCCCACTGCAGTCGTAACTGACGGTGTCGTCGGGTCAACGTGTGAACACGTAGGGGTGGTCTGCTGCGGAGCTCCATCTCCAACAGTGTCGATGAACGGCGGGCTCCGAAACACTCGCGCTTGCACCAGCGTTGTGTTCTTTCGGCGGAGCTGCCACAGATCACTTTCTACCCTACTTTGCATAGCAGACAAGTCGCCTAACCTCACGTTCTGTGAAGAGTCGTGGACCTCCAAACATTTGGCACCTTGTTACAGTTCCACTGTTCTATCTCTTCAGGTAGATGCTCACGACAGTAGCACGTAACATTCGACAAGCTTCGTTCACGAGTTCTGCGTCCTAGGAATTTGCCCTTTATCATCGTCCCTTACCTCAATGGATTTCTCTATTTGCGGTCCATATCCTCGCTAGGATGATCCCCCGTCCGTTTCTTTCCCGCTTACACACTTTTGTTACGGTGTCAAGTACCCGCAACGCCACCAACTGGCATCCAACGTCGCTGTGGGAACTGATCATAATGTTTTCGCTGATTAATGTACTTCATTGTTATTAAAAGAACGACTATAATTGCGTTACAACGTTTTATATATTCCGTTCTCATAATTATTAAAACTCTAGACATCTGTTCAAATGGTTCAAATGGCTCTGAGCACTATGGGACTTAACTGCTGAGGTCATCAGTCCCCTAGAACTTAGAACTACTTAAACCTAACTAACCTAAGGACATCACACACATCCATGCCCGAAGCAGGATTCGAACCTGCGACCGTAGCGGTCGCGCGGTTCCAGACTGTAGCGCCTAGAACCGCTCGGCCACACCGGCCGGCCTAGGCTTCTGTCGCACATTAAAAATGGGGGTGACAGGAAGTTATATTTATGCTTCAGAGGAGTTTCCATAATGAATTTTCACTCTGCAACGGAATGTGCGCTGATGTGAAACTTCCTGGCTGATTAAAACTGTGTGCCGGGCCGAGATTCGAGTTCGGAATCTCTAGCTTTCCCGGGCAAGTGCTCTACCACTTGCACTTTCCAGCGAAAGGCAAAGGTCCCGAGTTCGATTCTCGCTCCGGCACACAGTTTTAATCTGCCAGGGAGTTTCACAGAAGTTCTCCCGTATGCCTCATTGATCCAGCGCTTCTATAGGAAAGGATAATGCGGAGGAATCGCTTCACCGTGCCCCAAGGCACTATTTCCCGGATGAATGCGTTAACTCTACCCCGGGCGCGGGCTGGTCTAAAACTTTCTGGAGAAAAAAAAGAAAAAAAAACTGGAGAGTTTGGCAAACAGGTGAAAGATAGAGTGAAGCTGTGAAGACAGACCGGCAGTCGGTCCTGGATAGCTTCGTCGAAAAAAAGATTCCAAACTTTTCTTCAAGTGATTCTGTCGACGTCCTACTCCGCATACACTCAGAAAAATTTACTCGTACTTTACTTCGACGCGTATAGCCCAAATGTTCAGGTTCAAATAATTTATGGCTTTAGGAAGAGTTTCAAAGACAGGTCAGCTCTCTTCGAAGACTTTATCAAGAAAAACTTCGGTTTTTTGTTTCCGAATAGACTTAAGCTTCAAGTTAGTTTTTGTCAGTCAAAGAAGATTTTGAACTTTAATAAGGAGTCAGCTTTTAACAGGGATATATTTCTCATTGTACACAGAGAAAGTTTGTAGTTTCTTAGAACAGTTGTTGCCTCAAAAATTTTAAGCTTAGAGAAGACTTAGGTTTCAAGAAGACATTTCTTCCCAAGAATGCATTACTTCCACAGAGGGCTATTAGGTTAGTGTTTTCTGTTATGTGACGTTTCATTCAAAGTGAAGAAGAAGGCTGCAAAGAAACACATGCGATTTTATTTTAGCTTCAGGTAATTTTAATTTTAATTTTTTTTTATTTCGCTATTATAATAATTTTTAATCGATACTAATTGTAAATGCAATATAAACATTTTGTTACTTATTTATGAAGTTTCGACAAAGGAAAGGATACTAAGCGCCGAAAAAGGTGAGGAAGATAAAGAAAACGCAAACATTTGCATTATCTCAGAGAAGAATGGAAGTATCTTCCCATTGTCAGCTGAAATACAATGGCGAAGAGAAGACACGATGAAGAATGAGGTAACGTGATGAGTAGAAGGAAAGGCTTTAGGGGAAGTTGGGGGCCCCTAAAAAAAATGTCTTTCTTTGGGATATTTTAAGGTAAAAGCTAATTTTCTTGACGTTTGCACGGATAAAACCTGATGTCTCTCTTTGATGTTTGGTGTTTATGTACGGTGCTGTCGTACGATTCTTGCAGTCTGCCAGTATGATTGGATGAGAAGCGTTTTTTTTTTCGTTTCGCTGAGAGAAGGAGACGAATGTGAAGAAGAGGGGCCCTGATATGAAGAAGAAAAGGGTTGTTCAGGTGAATATGGGTTGGTTGGTTGAGGTTTAAGGGACCAAACAGCAAGGTTATCAGTCCCTTGTTTCAAATAGGCTCCATTCCGCTAATGGGACATCTCAGTAAAGTCAGAAAAATAAAACGGAAAAAGGTAAAAACGTAAAAGGGCAGTCATGTTGTCACTGGTAAAAAACAAAATGAGGGAAGTCGGCAAGAGAACGAACACTATGCTGAAGCAGCATAGGCAAGACCACCTGTGACGTAAAAGGTACAACTGCTAGAATGTAGAAAGTACGTATAGGAATAAAAAGACTAATCAAGCCGTAAAAAAAAGGGTAAAAACAGAGTAAAAGGGGAAGAAAAGAGGATGTCGGTCAGGGAGGGGAATTGGGAATCTCCGAACACTGCTTACAGTGGGAGACACCCAAACACTCACCGCCCTGCCCCAACACCAGAGAGAGATTAAAAACCTTAAAACTGAGAATAAAAACCACTCTCCCGGAGGAAACCGAGAACCAGAGAGACCATCCGGGAATCGTCAGCCAACATCAAAGGTAAAGTGCGGGGGAGTCTGTACTTAGCACGCAGAGCCAAAAGAAGGGGACAGTCAACCAAAATGTGGGCTACTGACTGGAGGGCTCCACAACCACATAGTGGGGGTGGCTCATCACGCAAAAGAAAACCATGGGTCAGCCTGGTATGGCCAATGCGGAGACGACACAGTGTGGTCGAGTCCTTTCGGGAGAGGCGAAAGGAAGAACGCCACGGGCCTGGTGTCACCTTAATTGCACGAAGTTTATTAGACAGGGGAGTAGCCTCCCAAGAATTGGCCCATGACTGTGCGAAGTGGGATTTGATGTGAAGCCGCAAATCCGCTGCAGGAGGGGCTACAGAAAACAGGGGGTAAGTAACTGCTCCCCCAGCCAAACGATCAGCGAGCTCATTACCCGGGATACCCACATGGCCAGGGACCCAAAGGAAGTCAATGGAACAAGCAGCACGGTGAATATCAGCGAGATGATCGTGGATGGCAGAGACCAAGGGATGGCGCGAAAAACATCGGTCAATAGCAAGAAGGCCACTCATCGAGTCCGTACATAACAAAATGCGGTTGTGTTGGGACTGTTTAATAAAGGTAAGGGCCTGGGAAATTGCCGTCAATTCCGCAGTAAACACCCCACATGTAGGTGGCAGCAGATGACTTTCCGTTCCAACAGAGGACGTGAAGGCATACCCAACATGATCAGCAGATTTAGAGCCATCAGTGTAAAAAACTACAGCATCCCGAAACTCCCATAAAATTTGGTGGAAAAAGGAACAGAACACCACCGGGGGGATGGAATCTTTCGGACCTCGGCGGAGATCCATCCGAATTCGAGGCCGAGGAACTAACCAAGGAGGGGTAGAGGGGAGGGAGCGAGGAAGACAGGACAAAGAAGGAAGCTGAAAACCACGGCAAAGAGACGCAAGGCGCAGCCCAACCGGTAAACCCGCCCGAGGGCGGGAGTCGGGTGGGCGACGTCCATGGTCTGGGAACAGGACAGAATAGCAAGGATGAGTGGGAGAGGAACGGATAGTGTGTGCATAAGACACCAGAAGCTGGGACCGCCGAACAAAAAGGGGGTGGGGGGGTCCCAGCTTCAACCAGGAGACTATCAACAGGGCTAGTAGGGAAGGCACCGTTGGCCAAACGGATACCACGATAGTGGACGGGATCCAGCACGTGCAGTGTGGAAGGAGCAGCTGAACCATAAACTTGACAACCATAGTCCAAGCGAGACAGAACTAGAGCACGATAAAGACGGAGGAGGAGGGAACGGTCCGCACCCCAAGAGGAGTGGGCAAGGAAGCGAAGGACATTGAGTTTACGGAAACATCCTACCTTCAGGAGTCTGATATGGGGCAGCCAAGTGAGCTTGTTGTCGAAAAGAAGACCCAGGAAACGAAACTGCGGGACCACAGGCAATCGTTGTGCAGCGAGATAGAGCTCTGGATCAGGGTGGATCGTAGTACGGCGACAGAAGTGGACCACTCGCGATTTTAAAGGAGAGAATTGAAACCCGTGTGAGAGGGTCCTTGCAGAGGCACGCCGTATAGCTACCTGGAGCTGCCGCTCTGCAGATGCCATCGAGGAGGAACTAACCCAAATGCAGAAATCATCCACATACAGGGCAGGGGCGACCAACGGACCGACAGAGGCCACAAGTCCATCGATAGCAATGAGGAAAAGAAGGACACTCAATACAGAACCCTGTGGGATGCTCGTCTCCTGGGTCCGTGGAGAACTAAAAGCAGTACCAACTCGAACTCTGAATGACCGATGGATCAGGAACTGGCGGATAAAAATCGGGAGTGGACCCCGAAGACCCCACTGATGAAGGGTAAGTAAGATGTGATGGCGCCAGGCCGTGTCATAGGCCTTGCGAAGGTCAAAAAACACTGCAACCAAATGGCGGCGCCGGGAAAAAGCCTGCCGAACTGCGGATTATCGATTGAAGACCGTCCCTCTCGAAAGCCACACTGGTAAGGCGACAATAGATCCCGAGATTCGAGGACCCAATTGAGCCGACGGGCTACCATCCGTTCAAGTAACTTACAAACAACATTGGTCAAACTAATTGGCCGATAGCTGTCAACAGATAGGGGGTTCTTACCAGGCTTAAGGACAGGAACCACAATGCTATCCCTCCACTGAGAAGGGAAGTCACCCTGGAGCCAGATACGGTTAAACACCCGAAGAAGATGTTGCTGTTGTGGAGTACTGAGATGCGCCAGCCAAAGTGGCCGTTCGGTTAAAGGCGCTGCAGTCTGGAACCGCAAGACCGCTACGGTCGCAGGTTCGAATCCTGCCTCGGGCATGGATGTTTGTGATGTCCTTAGGTTAGTTAGGTTTAACTAGTTCTAAGTTCTAGGGGACTAATGACCTCAGCAGTTGAGTCCCATAGTGCTCAGAGCCATTTGAACCATTTGAGTACTGAGATGTTGAAGCAGTTGGTTATGAATGGAATCTGGGCCAGGGGCCGTATCATGAGAAGAAGATAGAGCAGAAAGAAATTCCCATTCAGTAAAAGGTTCGTTGTAAGATTCTGACTCACAAGGGGTGAAACATAAGGTGGAAGCTTCAGCCAGCTGTTTTTGATGAAGGAAAGCAGCTGGATAGGAGGCTGACGCTGACGCCACTGCAAAATGGGTCGCAAGATGTTCTGCAAGAACTAATGGGTCCGTACAAATGCCATCTGGGAGCTGAAGGCCTGGGAGGGTGGACTGCCGATGGCAACCTTGGAGAGAACGAAGTGTAGCCCATACCCGTGACAGAGGGACAGTAGAACCAAGGGAAGAAACGAATCGTTCCCAACATATCCGCTTACTCTGTTTGATTAAATGACGGGCTTTAGCACGGAGGCGTTTAAAGGTAGTAAG
The DNA here is from genome assembly GCF_021461395.2 of Schistocerca americana. NCBI lineage: Eukaryota > Metazoa > Arthropoda > Insecta > Orthoptera > Acrididae > Schistocerca > Schistocerca americana. The sequence continues at coordinate 286,116,403 of NC_060124.1, forward strand.
GCTGGCTACGGATGGGTACCTCTTAAAGTGTTGCAAAGCTCGACGGCGATCACGGATGGCAATGGCAATGGCCATACTCCACCACGGGACTTGCCGGCGACGAAATGGTTCAGATGAGCGCGGGACAGCAAGGCTAGCAGCACGAACAATCGCGTCAGACACGTCACGTAGGGCGTCATCAATACAACCCGACAAAGAGGGAGAAAACTCTACCTGTGCAGTGTATAGAGGCCAATCGGCGCGGTGGAGAGACCAGCGAGGTAGCCTGTCCATCAGGGAGCGAGAAGGGAGCTTGATAATCAACGGGAAACGGTCACTATCACAAAGGTCGTCGTGTGGCGACCAGTGTAATGAAGGGAGGAGAGAGGGAGAAGAAAGAGAAAGATCAATGGCAGAAAAGGTACCATGACCGGCACTGAAATGAGTAGGGGAGCCATCATTAAGAAGGCACAGGTTGTGGTCTGCAATAAATTGGCCTATAAGAAGACTTCGTCTAGATGGAAAGGCACTGCCCCACAAAGGATGATGAGCATTAAAATCCCCAAGGAGGAGGAAGGGAGGAGGAAGTTGCTGAAGAAGGGTGGTTAAGGCAGCAGGTGTAAGAGTCCTGTCAGGAGGGAGATAAAGATTGCAAACTGTGACTGCAGAGTCTAAATGGACCCTAACAGCAACCGCTTCCAATGTAGATTGGAGAGGAATCCACATGCTAGCAATGTCTGTACAGACCAACGTACAAACGCCACCAGAAGCCCGCAAGGGTCCGACCCGATTTCGACAGAAAACACGGAACCCACGGAGGGTCGGTGAGTGAGCATCAGTAAAATGAGATTCCTGGAGAACCACACAAGCTGCAGAGTAGGACGAAAGAAGAGATATCAATTCCGGAAGGTGACGATAGTATCCGTTACAATTCCATTGGAGAACCACAGAACGATGGTTTAAATGAGGGCTGAACACGCTAAATCCAGTCATACCGCCGGGTCCCCACCCGTCACCGACAAGGAGGCGGCGACATCCATGAACGACAGGTCAGAATCCGGTTGTGAAGTCGGGGAAGGGACCTCCGGTGACACCAGAGGCTCTTTGTCCCGGGACTTATGTTTCTTCTTCTTTTCAGGCTGAGATCGAGGAGGGCCTTGTGGCACAAAGGAGCCAGCTGCAGCAAGATCAGGAACAGAAAGAGACCGGGCGACCTGGGGGCCGACAGACCGCGGCTCTCGCGGTCGCCGCGCGGCAGCAGACCTTTGACCTGGAAGGTGCCAGGAAGGGGCATCCCGGGAGAGGCGCCCTTGACCGGCGGACGCCGAAGGAGTGGGACACTTCTCCGGCTGGGGATGGGGAGCAGCGCCCATAGGAGAAGGTGTGGGAGCCGCAGGGGAGGGAGGGAGGAGAGGGGTCCGGGATGGGGGTAAGGAAGGGGGAGGAAGGGGCGAAGATGTAACCAAGGCGTAACTAGATGACATGGACACAGGGTGCAGTCGTGCATATTTCTTACGGGCCTCTGTGTAGGTTAAATGATCGAGGGACTTATACTCCTGTATCTTTTTTTCTTTCTTATATACTGGGCAATCTGGTGAACGTGGAGAATGACTACCATGACAATTTACACATACAGGAGGGGGAACACAGGGACTCCCCTCATGGAGTGGACGTCCACAGTCACCACAGAGAGGGTCCTGGGAACAGCGAGAAGACATGTGGCCAAAACGCAAGCACTTAAAACACCTCATAGGAGGTCGGATGTACGGCTTCACATCACAGCGATAGACCATAATCTTAACTTTCTCAGGAAGGGTATCCCCTTCAAAGGCCAGGATAAAGGCACCAGTATCAATACGATTATCTTTAGGACCCTTCTGAACACGCCGAACAAAGTGAACACCCAGCCGTCCGAGATTGTCCCGAAGTTCCTCATCAGTTTGAAGGATGAGGTCCCTGTGAAAAATCACACCTTGTACCATATTTAGAGACTGGTGAGGGGTAATGGACACAGGAATTGTGCCAAGATGGGTACAGGCACGAAGGGCCGCAGATTGGGCAGCTGAAGCAGTTTTTATCAGCAACGAACCCGACCGCATCTTGCTCAGGGAGTCCACTTCGCCAAACTTGTCTTCAATGTGTTCCACAAAGAATAAAGGTGTGACACTGGTGAAAGTATCTCCATCAGTCCTGGTGCGAACTAGATAACGGGTGAAAGGTTTTGCCCCTAGACGACGGGCCTGACCCTCTTCCCAGGGGGTAGCCATGGAAGGGAAGGCCGAAGGGGCAAGAGAAGCAGCACTTGAGGAATCAGTTCCACACAGAGAGACGGCCGCAGAAGAACGGCCAGAGTTTTGGACCCGTATGCATTTCATCTGCATAGCGTCAACCCTGATACCACCCACTCCGATCAGGGGCTCTCCTCACGGGCGCCACCCAGCCACAGCAAGGGCCGTCTGGCATGGCGGCCATTGCCGGGAGTTCCGATGCTCCAGGATGACGAGCAACCACTCCAAGGCATGCATGAGGAGGTCACAGCTCAGGTATCAGAAGTGTGATCCCTGTGTGTTCAGGGGGCTCAACCAAAAGGGTACACAGCGACCCCACCACACGGGCTGGCTTCCGTGCTGGCTATGCACCCTAGCATCAGACAACGACGTGAAAGAAAAGGTGGAATGTACTTGGAGGGCGCACATCGGAGACACTAGGTAAGGTGCTCTTCCCCAAATGGCTCACACTACGGAGGAGAAATTTTGTAATGGAGGTCAAACCCCAGAGGGGGACCAAGGAATGCCAAAAGGAGGAGATGATTACGCAACAAAGCCGGAGTGTACAACCAACAGAACCAGGAGGATAGCAGGGGCCAACATAAGCAAGGACACCAACAGAGGGAGAGGAGAGGGCGAGGGGAAAGGAGCATGGAGGGGAAAGGAGGGGAAGGGAAAGGAAATGCAGCCCGGGAAAGAAAGAAGGCTGCAATGGCTCGGGGCCCCGTGCTCACCACGCACGTATCCACAAAAGAGTTGTGGACCCCCTGGGGGGGTGAATATGGGAGGATGGGTAGCACTGTTGACGCATTTAGTAATCAGGTAGGGAGACGAGGTTAAAGTTTCGCTGGGAGAGGATATGGAAGTTGTGTAGGTGGAAGGTTGAGGAAACGTTCTGATACAAGCGCGAAAGAGTACGAAAGTTTGTAACAATGAATGAAACTATTGGGTGGTTGGTGTCATGTTTTTAATAAACATAGAAACTCTGAGAATGAGCTGTGTGGAACAGGAGACGCACGGAAGAGTTAATATGATGACGGGGGATTCGACTGAGCGCGGCTAGACGAATGTGAAAGGCGAGGTGGTGTACATGGTGTTCAAGATTTTGCAGAGAGTGATAAAATTTTGATGCAGTGGAAATCCAGAGAAAATAGGTCGGATTAAGTCTTTTCAGGTGTAGAAGGTGATGGAGGAATGGAATCCCGGTGTTCAGTCGGTTAGTATTAGCAGTTTCAAAGTACTGTGTACATCTGTTGCATTAGTGTGTCTGAAAGTTGTAGAGTTCCGGTAACATTTAAACTCTATCCATGTTGTTGTTGTTGTTGTTGTTGTTGTTGTTGTGGTCTTCAGTCCTGAGACTGGTTTGATGCAGCTCTCCATGCTACTCTATCCTGTGCAAGCTTCTTCGTTTCCCAGTACTTACTGCAACCTACATCCTTCTGAATCTGCTTAGTGTATTCATCTCTTGGTCTCCCTCTACGATTTTTACCCTCCACGCTGCCCTCCAATGCTAAATTCGTGATCCCTTGATACCTCAAAACATGTCCTACCAACCGATCCCTTCTTCTAGTCAAGTTGTGCCACAAACTTCTCTTCTCCCCAATCCTATTCAATACCTCCTCATTAGTTACGTGATCTACCCACCTTCTCTTCAGCATTCTTCTGCAGCACCACATTTCGAAAGCTTCTATTCTCTTCTTGTCCAAACTAGTTATCGTCCATGTTTCACTTCCATACATGGCCACACTCCATACAAAGACTTTCAGAAAGGTCTTCCTGACACTTAAATCTATACTCGATGTTAACAAATTTCTCTTCTTCAGAAACGATTTCCTTGCCATTGCCAGTCTACATTTTATATCCTCTCTACTTCGACCATCATCAGTTATTTTACTCCCTAAATAGCAAAACTCCTTTACTACTTTAAGTGTCTCGTTTCCTAATCTAATTCCTCAGGATCACCCGATTTAATTTGACTACATTCCATTATCCTCGTTTTGCTTTTGTTGATGTTCATCTTATATCCTCCTTTCAAGACACTATCCATTCCGTTCAACTGCTCTTCCAAGTCCTTTGCTGTCTCTGACAGAATTACAATGTCATCGGCGAACCTCAAAGTTTTTACTTCTTCTCCATGAATTTTAATACCTACTCCGAATTTTTCTTTTGTTTCCTTTACTGCTTGCTCAATATACAGATTGAATAACATCGGGGAGAGGCTACAACCCTGTCTCATTCCTTTCCCAACCGCTGCTTCCCTTTCATGCCCCTCGACTCTTATAACTGCCATCTGGTTTCTGTACAAATTGTAAATAGCCTTTCGCTCCCTGTATTTGACCCCTGCCACCTTCAGAATTTGAAAGAGAGTATTCCAGTTAACATTGTCAAAATCTTTCTCTAAGTCTACAAATGCTAGAAACGTAGGTTTGCCTTTTCTTAATCTTTCTTCTAAGATACGTCGTAAGGTTAGCATTGCCTCACATGTTCCAACATTTCTACGGAATCCAAACTGATCTTCCCCGAGGTTGGCTTCTACCAGTTTTTCCATTCGTCTGTAAAGAATTCGCGTTAGTATTTTGCAGCTGTGACTTATTAAACTGATAGTTCGGTAATTTTCACATCTTTCAACACCTGCTTTCTTTGGGATTGGAATTATTATATTCTTCTTGAAGTCTGGGGGTATTTCGCCTGTCTCATACATCTTGCTCACCAGATGGTAGAGTTTTGTCCTGACTGGCTCTCCCAAGGCTATCAGTAGTTCTAATGGAATGTTGTCTACTCCCGGGGCCTTGTTTCGACTCAGGTCTTTCAGTGCTCTGTCAAACTCTTCACGCAGTATCTTATCTCCCATTTTCTGTTCATCTACATCCTCTTCCATTTCCATAATATTGTCCTCAAGTACATCGCCCTTGTATAAACCCTCTATATACTCCTTCCACCTTTCTGCTTGGTTGTTGGTTGGTTGTTTTGGGGAAGGAGACCAGACAGCGTGGTCATCGGTCTCATCGGATTAGGGAAGGATGGGGAAGGAAGTCGGCCGTGCCCTTTCAGAGGAACCATCCCGGCATTTGCCTGGACCACCTTTCTGCCTTCCCTTCTTTGCTTAGAACTGGGTTGCCATCTGAGCTCTTGATATTCATACAAGTGGTTCTCTTCTCTCCAAAGGTCTCTTTAATTTTCCTGTAGGCAGCATCTATCTTACCCCTAGTGAGACAAGCCTCTAAATCCTTACATTTGTCCTCTAGCCATCCCTGCTTAGCCATTTTGCACTTCCTGTCGATCTCATTTTTGAGACGTTTGTATTCCTTTTTGCCTGCTTCATTTACTGCATTTTTATATTTTCTCCTTTCATCGATTAAATTCAATATTTCTTCTGTTACCCAAGGATTTCTATGAGCCCTCGTCTTTTTACCTACTTGATCGTCTGCTGCCTTCACTACTTCATCCCTCAGAGCTACCCATACTTCTTCTCTTCTTCTACTGTATTTCTTTCCCCCATTCCTGTCAATTGTTCCCTTATGCTCTCCCTGAAACTTTCTACAACCTCTGGTTCTTTCAGCTTATCCAGGTCCCATCTCTTTAAATTCCCACCTTTTTGCAGTTTCTTCAGTTTCAATCTGCAGTTCATAACCAATAGATTGTGGTCAGAGTCCACATCTGCCCCTGGAAATGCTGTACAATTTAAAACCTGGTTCCTAAATCTCTGTCTTACCATTATATAATCTATTTGAAACCTTCCAGTATCTCCAGGGTTCTTCGATGTATGCAACCTTCTTTCATGCTTGAACCAAGTGTTAGCTATGATTAAGTTATGCTCTGTGCAAAATTCTACCAGGCGGCTTCCTCTTTCATTTCTTCCCCCCAATCCATATTCACCTACTATGTTTCCTTCTCTCTCTTTTCCTACTGACGAATTCCAGTCACCCATGACTATTAAATTTTCGTCTCCCTTCACTACCTGAATAATTTCTTTTATCTCGTCATACATTTCATCTATTTCTTCATCATCTGCAGAGCTAGTTGGCATATAAACTTGTACTACTGTAGTAGGCATGGGCTTTGTGTCTATCTTGACCACAATAATGCATTCACTATGCTGTTTGTAGTAGCTAACCCGCACTCCTATTTTTTTATTCATTATTAAACCTACTCCTGCATTACCCCTATTTGATTTTGTATTTATAACCCTGTAATCACCCGACCAAAAGTCTTGTTCCTCCTGCCACCGAACTTCACTAATTCCCACTATATCTAACTTTAACCTATCCATTTCCCTTTTTAAATTTTCTAACCTACCTGCCCGATTAAGGGATCTGACATTCCACGCTCCGATCCGTAGAACGCCAGTTTTCTTTCTCCTGATAACGACGTCCTCTTGAGTAGTCCCCGCCCGGAGATCCGAATGGGGGACTATTTTACCTCCGGAATATTTTACCCAAGAGGACGCCATCATCATTTAATCGTACAGTAAAGCTGCATGTCCTCAGGAAAAATTACGGCTGTAGTTTCCCCTTGCTTTCAGCCGTTCGCAGTATCAGCACAGCAAGGCCGTTTTGGTTAATGTTACAAGGCCAGATCAGTCAATCATCCAGACTGTTGCCCCTGCAACTACTGAAAAGGCTGCTGCCCCTCTTCAGGAACCACACGTTTGTCTGGCCTCTCAACAGATACCCCTCCGTTGTGGTTGCACCTACGGTACGGCCATCCGTACCGCTGAGGCACGCAAGCCTCCCCACCAACGGCAAGGTCCATGGTTCATCTTAAAATAAAATTCATAATAGAACTTGAACCTGTCTTCGATGTGTCAGCCAAGAGAAGAACGGACAGGCCCCTGGGTTACAGTGTATATAGAAAACCTCTGTATCGCTCGAGCCATCACAGTCCGTCACAAAGAAATTCTGTGCTAAAGACTGGCCAATAGGGCTCGAACAGTTCCAGAAAAGGAGAGCCTCGAAGAAGAATTGCCGTGAAAAGTGTTCCGGACTAATCAGATCGTCAAACTGAACATCTTAGAAAAAGGTTGAAACCGAGAACGAGAAGCCAAAAATATATCTATTTTACGCCGGTCCAGTATTGCTACATCTGCACCTGCATCTAGACAGGTACTCTGCAAATCACACTTAAGTGCCTGGCAGAAGACTCATCGAAGCACCTTCACAATAATTCTCTGATATTCCACTCTCTAACACCACGAGCTCCGATTTCCCCTATTTTATTATGATTAGCTTTTCTCCCTGTGTATGTTACCGTTAACAAAATATTTTCGTACTCTAAGGAAAAACTTGGTGAGTAAAATTTCGTGATAAGATTGCGCTGCAACGAAAAACGCCTTGTTCTACTTATGTCCACCACAAATCCTGTATCACGTCAGTGACACTCTCTCCCCTATTTCGCGATACTACAACACATGCTGCTCTGCTTTGAACTTTCTCGATGTACTGCGTCAATCCTATCTGGTAAGGATCCCAGACTGCGCAGCAGTACTCCAAAAGAGGACGGACAAACGTAGTGTAGGCAGTGTCTTTAGTAGATCTCTTGCATCTTCTAAGTGTTCCGCCAATAAAACGGAGTCTTTGGTTCGCCTTCCCCACACATTTTCTATGTTTTCTTTTCAATTTAAGTTGTTCGTAGTTGTAGTTATAAGATATTTGAGTTTACTGCCTTTAAATTCGACTAATTTATCTCGTACCGAAATTTAACGGATTCGTTTAAGCACTCACGTGGATGACCTCACGCTTTTCGTTATTTAGGGTCAATTGCGAATTTTTTCACCATACAGATATTTTTTAGCAATTTGTTTTGATCTTCTCATGAGTTTACTAGCCTATAAACGACAACATTATCTGCAAACAGCCTAAGACGGCTGCTCAGATTATCTCCTAAATCGTTTATGTAGAAAAGGAACACCAGAAGGCCAATAACGCTGTCTTGGAGAACGCCAGAAATCACTTTTGTTTTACTCGATGACTTTGCGTCGGTTACTACGAACTGTGACCTCTCTGACAGGGCCGGCCGTTGTGGTCGAGCGGTTCTAGGCGCTTCAGTCTGGAACCGCGCGACCGCTACGGTCGCAGGTTCGAATCCTGCCTCGGGCATAGATGTGTGTGATGTCATTAGGTTAGTTAGGTTTAAGTTCTAAGTTCTAGAGGACTGATGACCTAGGGTGTTAAGTCCCATTGTGCTCAGAGCCATTTGAACGATTTCTCTGGCAGAAAATCACGAATTCAGTCACATAACTGAGTCAATATTCCATAATCACGCAATTTCACTAAAAGCCGCCTGTTGGTACAGTGCCAGAAGCTTCTGGAAAATAGAAATACGGAATAAATTTGAAAGCCCTTGTTAATAGCACTCAAACCTCGTGCGAGTACAGAGCCAGTTGTGTTTCACAAGAATGATGTTTTTTAAATCGGTGTGGAGTGTACGTCAATATACCGCTCTGTTCGAGGTAATTCATAATGATCGAACACAATATATGTTCCAAAATCCTGATGAATATCGACATTGGTTATATGGGCCTGTACGGAAGATCTTAGCACTCCTATGGAAACATGGCGTGCAGTGTACTTCGGTCCCTTCAATTAAGACAAAAAAGTCCTCCTTGTAATGTTAAGGACGATCTAGGTTTCAAAAATGGTTCAAATGGCTCTGGGCACTATGGGACTTAACATCTGAGGTCATGAGTCCCCTAGAACTAAGAACTACTTCAACCTAACTAACCTAATGACATTACACACATGCATGCCCGAGGCAGGATTCGAACCTGCGACCGTAGCGGTCGCGCGGTTCCAGACAAGCTCCTAGAACCGCTCGGCCACACCGGTTGGCGATCTAGGTTTCCGAAAACTGCGTGTGCATCACACTGCATGCGAATGAGACAAGTCGGACGAGCGCCAAACTATCAGGACAGTGGAGGAGAGATGGAAGAACATGAGTGACACACACGACTAAAGCAACCGAGCAGAATTGCTGTTGCCGATCACTGCCTCGAGTACAGTCATGAAATGAAATACGACGAGACCAGTATCAGCGTGTAAACGCCGAGTTTCTGGGACGGCATCATTTTCGAGTCCGCGGAAATAAAGATGTCAGACACCCTAATGTGGACGGAGCTTTGAGGTTAAACAAAGCTTTTGGTCTAGCGCTCAGTTTCCTAAGATCTCGCTAGTGCTCACATCCACCATAGCTGGAAAACGCTTAGAGAATACGCAGTGCACGGAGTATCAGTGCGAGCTCTCAGAAGCAAATGGGCAACAAAGGGCGTAGTGGGCGCCAGGACTCGAGCTCAGGTATAAATAGCGGCACGAGACCAACAGTATTTCACACACTGGTTGTAGTGCAGGCAGCAACTACATACACTGATCAGCGAGAACAAATGACATGACTACCTACCTCGTAGATGGCATATCATTTAGCTACAATATAGCAGGTCAGTAACTGGAAGCAGTTAATTCCATAAATTATCTGGGAGTACGCATTAGAAGTGATTTAAAATGGAATGATCATATAAAGTTGATCGTTGGTAAAGCAGATGCCAGACTGAGATTCATTGGAAGAATCCTAAGGAAATGCAATCCGAAAACAAAGGAAGAAGGTTACAGTACGCTTGTTCACCCACTGCTTGAATACTGCTCAACAGTATGGGATCCGTGCCAGATAGGATTGATAGAAGAGATAGAGAAGATCCAACGGAGAGCAGCGCGCTTCGTTACAGGATCATTTAGTAATCGCGAAAGCGTTACGGAGATGATAGATAAACTCCAGTGGAAGACTGCAGGAGAGACGCTCAGTAGCTCGGTACGGGCTATTGTTGAAGTTTCGAGTACATACCTTCACCGAGGGGTCAAGCAGTATATTGCTGCCTCCTACATATATCTCGCTAAGAGACCTTGAGGATAAAATCAGAGAGATTAGAGCCCACACAGAGACATACCGACAATCCTTCTTCCCACGAACGATACGAGACTGGAATAGAAGGGATAACCGATAAGGGTTCTCAAGGTAGCCTCCGCCACACACCGTCAGGTGGCTTGCGGAGTATGGGTGTAGATGTAGATATGTCTACCTTTGTCACAGATGACAGCGGCTCCCAGATGTGTTCGATCGGGTTCAGATCTGGTGAGTTCGGTAGGGGGAGGGGGGGGCGGGAGTCAGCACATCAGTTGGAACTCGCCACTGTGTTCCTCGAACGACTGCATCTCACTCCTGGTCTTGTGACATTGAATTGTTGAAAAATGCCACTGCCGTCGGGAAATATGGCCGTCATGAAGGGGTATACTTTGTCTGCAACCAGTGTACGATCCTCCTTGGTCGTCATAGTGATTTACACGAGCTCCAGTCCGCTGGACCCACGGGCGCCCACGTGAATGTTCCGCAGAGCATAATGGAGCCGCGCCAGTTTGTCTCCGTCCCGCAGTACAGGTGTCAAGGAGCTGTTCCCATCGGCACGATGAAGACGGTATCGGAATTCATCAGACCTTCCAGCGCTCTGCCACCGCGCCAACGTCCAGCGCCGATGACCACATGTCCATTTCAGTCGTACTTGCCGATGTCGTGGCGTTAACATTGGTACGTGCACGTGTCGTCGGCTGCGGAGGCCGATCGTTAGGAGTGTTCGATGCGCTGTGTTTTTAGACGCACATCCACTCTGGCCAGCATTAAAGTCCGATGTTAGTTTCGTCACTGTTCGCCGCGTGTCCTGTTTCACCAGTGCGCCTAGCTTACGACGATCGACATCGGTAATGAGGGGTGCCCGCACAACCCCACGACGTCTGGACGTGGTTTCACCTCGGTTTCGCCACGTGTTGGAGGCATTCACCACAGCACTCCTCGAACACCCGACAAGTCGTGCAGTTTCCGGGATGCTCGTGCCGAGCCTGCGGCCCACCCCAATCTGTCCTCGGTGAAACTCGGGTAAACCACACGCCTTCCCCATTCTACACACGGACAGCACGCGCACTCGTACTACATCCACCGCGTTTGTGTCTGACTAGCAATCATTCCCGCTAGACGATGCTGCTATCACCTGGACGGGTTTATGTCGATAGTAGGTCGGTGGTCATAATGTTCTGGCTGACCAGTGTTTAACAGAATTACTCGCAGCACCTGAAAGAAGACGACTGGGTCGAGATATAGTACATAAAGCGGAAACAACAACTCGGTAGAACTACCAGCAGCACAGCTCTTCTTTGAATCTTTTCTACCTCACCCTTACTCCATCCTGGTAAAGTCCCAGACAGATGAACAGTACACAAGAATTGATGAAAGTGAGGTTTTGTAAGAGACCTCTTTAGCGCGTGAACAACATGACGTTAGGAATCTTTCCAAAACTGGGTATTGCATGTGCATTTGCCGTGCCTAGTTTTATATTATTGTTTCACCTCAAATGGCTCCAGAGAGAAACTCCTGGATATTCGAAGGTTGTGACTTACTCCAATAATTGATCACCAATGTCGTAGTGAATCGATGTCAACTGCTTCCACCTGCAAAAGCATAGTCTTCTTCCGTGAAGTCTGTCACGCATTGTAACGGAATCCATCCGTAAGGATCTCTTTCTCCATTTCGCACGAAATTGTATTTGGTGAGGGTGGAGACACGCTAGGTCTACGCTGACCAGCCAGATCATTGTGACCACTGACCTACTATCGATATAAACCCGTCCAGGCGACAGCAGCGTCACCTGGCGAGGAGTGACTGCTAGTCACACACACGCACGGTGCATGTGGTATCAGTGAGCCTGCTGTCTGTGTGTAGAATGAGAAAGGCGAGCTATCTCAGTTTGACAGAGGCCAGATTGTTATGGCCCGAAAAGCATTTCGAAAACTGAACGACTTGTCGGGTGTTCGAGGAGTGCTGTGGTGAATGCCTTCAACACGTGGCGAAACCCAGGTGAAACCACGTCCAGACGTCGTGCGTCTGTGCGGCCACCCCTCATTACCGATGTCGAACGTCGTAAGCTAGGCGCACTGGTAAAACAGGAGAGACGACCAATTGTGGCAGAACTAACATCAGACTTTGATGCTAGAAGGAGTGCAAGTGGATCTCGGCGCACAGTGCTCCGAACACTCCTAACAATGGACCTCCGCAGCCGACGACCCGTGCACGGGCCAATGTTAACATCACGTGTAACGCCGGTAATGCATATCCTCCTATTTCCATCTATTGTACTATAAATTTTTTTCTTTATTTTGTTACCTGAAGATATGACATTTTTGTGTCTTTATATATTGTAATTGTTTTACTATTTGTATATATGTTTATGCATTTATGTCGATGTATAATTGGTTTGTTTTGTAAATATTATTTGTATTTTTGCGCTGGGTCTGGCCTAGGGAAAACTATGCTATCGAACGATTACATCGATAGGTCGTGTGGAGAACCAAAGTGTTCAGGACCTTTGGTAGTGTTAACTCTGCCGCGTGGAGCGCGGGCAGAGAAAGTGTGGCTGGGGTAGGGCGGTGGAGCAGGTGTGTTGTGTGACGCTCCCGCGAGTTGCCGCGCACTCGGGGTTTGGCAGCGTGTAATTGCGCTCGACTTGCTATGATAGTTTCTGATACGGTGTCGCGGACGGGGAGCATTAGCTGGCGCACATCAAGAGCCCGTTTCGCCTGGTGACCGTGTCGAGAAGAAGGCGCGCCAACATCCAGCTTCTGCAACAGCGACGGCTGACAATGAGTGACTGTCGCCACCTCCTCGATCGACGACTGCAAACCTTCAATCAACCAACAATGAAGACTAAAAGCACGTAAAGTTTTAGAACTGTATGGCAGACCTCAGCTTTTCAACCAGTTAAATTTTTCCCACTAAATTACAGCAACGTAGCATGAACCTTCGTTGCTCATTGTCCCAATTGCATAACCAAGCAGGGTCCCTTCCTTTTCCGAAATGAACTCGAATGTCGCTGAAATTCAAAAGCCAGCATTAAAGTAATATCGTTCGATTTCACTGCTTTAATTTCAAAGTTCGGTTAAAGTATTCATAGCTGGCTACAATATTTAGATTACACAATCACAAATTAAGAGTGCGAGTTTTGTTACCATATTTTAGCTTACCTGTGAGTGCAGCTCAGCTGGGTACGTACTAAATTTTACTATTGTTAATTGTTCAGAATCATTTAATTCAAGTTCAAAGTTAAATCTCTTATTTCTAAATTGCGTAGATTCAAGTAGATTTTGAAATGATTGTTGAGGTAGCCCAAGACTAACCTTATTTTATTGAATTTCGTAGTGCTTTAGAAACAAAGTTCACTATTAATTTCAGTCACTAACTTAATTTTAAATTTTCCGGTTTTATTAATTCTTTTGCTAAATTAAGTCAGCGTGTAGCAAAATTTATTACATCTGACAAACATTCAGTTTTCACACAACACGTGTCAACCTTCAGTTGCCACGCTTTTAGTGCTAATTATATGTGCATTAATCTTTCATTTTCAATTGTTATAGTAGTTGTCCATAAGGCTGGCGACCGTTATTTTCCCCAAATCTCAAATATCTAATTAACGCCAGTTAATTGTTGACGTAACGGCTGCACATTTACTTTCTTTATTAACTTTACCCTTTTCCAAAAATAATTTACACCAATTTCATTTGCATTTTTCCCTTCATTTATATGTAACCCTTTCCTCCCTCTTTACCGACAAATTAACTTCGGTGACGATTGCTTTTCCCAAATTTCGATTAGGTGCACGCTGTTTAATTTTTCACTGTCATTAAGGTCGATAAGTGGGGGGGAGGTTACTCACGACATCGGCAACTACGACTGAAATTGGCACGTGACCATCGGCACTGGACGTTGGCGCAGTGGCAGAGCGTTGCATAATCAGATGAATTCCGATGTCTTCATCATCACGCTGATGGAAGGGTGCGAATCCTTCGTCTTCCAGGGGAGCAGCTCCTTGATACCTGTACGGTCACGTGGGCATGCATGGGCTCATTGGAGCTGGTGCAAAGCACCATGACGGCCAAGGAGTATCGTGCACCGGTTGCAGACCACGTACACCCCTTCATAACGATCATGTCTCCATACGGCAGTGGCAGTTTTCAATAAGATAATGCGCCACGTCACGAGGACAGGAGTGTGAGGGAGTGGTTCAAGGAGGTGAGTTCCAATTGATGTTCTGGTCCCTCAACTCTGCAGACCTGAACCCGATCGAACACACCTGGGATGAGACTGGACGTGGCGTCAGAGTTCGTCATCCATCCTCTTCCCGGAATTTACGGGTATTTTGGTGACTTTTGTGTGCAGATGTGGCGCCAGCTTCCTGCAGCGGCCTACCGAGGCCTCATTTCTTCCATGCCGCGATGCGTCGCTGCTGTTACTCGTGCCAATGGTGGGCATACCGGCTACTATGAACGTGGTCATAATGTTCTGGCTGATCAGTCTGTATGGAGGTGGTTAACCACCAACTTTCAACGAAAACCCTGCATTTTGCTATTGTTTCCTGATCTGCACGAACTACGTGTCCATACCACCATAAAGGGTTTTGCCTCATCTCTTCAACGATAGGTGCCACTCCGAATGGCCTGAGATTTTCGCCATTGATCCAATGATCGTGAATGGTCAGGCCAGATGTCCGCCGGAGGACGTTGCTTCCATTATAACAAGTGACTGCTCTGCTATGCTGCGAGCCAGCATTTATGGTAGTACTGTACACGCCAACTGGGCAGTTTGTAGAAGGGTGCATTTTCGACGTGAGTCGGTCTGGGAGCTTCATATCACACCAATATTATCCACTATTTCAGTCATTTATTGATAACGCGATTTCTGTTTTCGGGAAAGAGTGAGGCGTCGACAAGGGGTTTTGAGATGACGGGATCTGTACCGCCGATCTTAATGGTGTCTGTGTTATTTGCAACAGTTGATAGGCGTACAGTCTTCTTTACGTAGTCCGGATTGTTCAAGAGAGTTGTTCTATGCTTTGACCTATCGTTGTAAGTCGTTATCGTTATTACCAGCGGCGTACAACAGTTTCCAGGTCGCTAATCACTGAAGACCTCTGGTGACCATGTCCCTTAGTTTATTTATTTCTATTTAATTACGTAACGTGCTATGATTAGAACCATCAGGCCCTCTTTTACATCAGACCAGGGTTTCACGCATACAGTACGATTTTCTCCATCATAGTTACCTAAGAAATAATTTTAATATGACAGCTGGTCTATTACACTTCCCTGAAATACTCCAGACGCTGCTTCCCCTTCTGACGATGCATGTCCATTAATAACAGCATAGGAGTTCTATTTGCTATAAATTCTTCAATCCAATAGCATCAATTTCTGCGTAAAGGTAGAACGAATTTCTGAAAAACCGGACAAGTGCGAGTAGAGGTCGTGCTTTGAGGGTTCCGTACAGTCTTAATTACGTACAATGATAGCAATAATAATAGTAATAGTGATAATAATGTCGTGGGCTCAATGGCCTAGTGCAAGTCTCTTCGTCGGACGCCACTTCGACTTGCGATTCCCTAATCTACCCTCTACCTGGGGAAAAGGGACCTACAGTTTAACTTCGAATCAGAACCACGTTTTTTTTTTGTTTTTTTTTTTTTTCTCTCTGGGACCTGCTCACATCGCTGAGAGCTGAAGGCGAGGTTAATACGAAGACCGAAAAATCCGTGATCCGACAGAGATTCAATCTCGCGATGTCTCAGTTTTAAGACGAGGGCTTTAGGTCTAGGCTACCAGGCCATGTAGATTGTTCATCAGTAGGTTTTGAGGAGTGAGCTTACGAGCATCAAAATATGTGACATAAATGGCCACGTTTGGATTGCAGTGACTTAAAAGCCTTAATGTTTTCACCGACAGACAACAGGGGACCGTAGGCCAAAGTGTTTGACACAAATTTCAACTTTATACCTCTGGCCGTTTCTGAGAATAATGGGTGTTAACTGCAGGACAGACGGACAGACAGACAGACAACGAAGTGATCCTATAAGCGGTCCGTTTTTACCGTTTGAGATACGAAACCCTCAAAATTAGAAAATTGGAAATGGATAAAAATTTCATAACTGTATTGGAAAACCAATTTCTTGGAATTAATATCGACTGTCGACTAAAGTGTAATGAACGCACACGTTCTCAGGGGAAGGCAATGTCATCAGCACGCTACACCCTTAGAGTCCTGCCGTCAGTATGTAACAGGTATTGGCTCATTGCTACGCACTACTCCTCTATGCACTCCATGTACGCCAGCATCTACTTGACTACTCTGCAGCTTACACTTAAGTCCCTGGCAAAGGGTTCATCGAACCACTGTCATTCTATTTCGTTGCACTCTCGAACAGCGCGCGTGAAAAACTGCCACTTAAATCTCTCAATGCGAGCTCTAGTTTCCCTCATTTGAAATTTCGCGAAAAGATCTCACCGTATCGAAAAATGCCTTTGTTTTAATGGTTGCCACCGCATCTCGCGTATCATATCTGTCCCCTATTCTGACATGATACAAAATGAGCTACCATTCTTTGAAATTTTTAGATGTCCTCCGTCAATTCTACCTGGTAAGCCGCAGTACTCCAGGAGAGTACGAACAATCGTATTGTAGGCAGTCTCTCCAGTAGATTCGATAACCTTCTAACTGTTCTATCAACAAAACGGTCTTCGTTTCGCCTTCCCACAACATTATCTATGTGACAGTTCCAATTTAAGTTCTTAGTCATTGTAATCCCTAGGTATTTAGTTGAATTGAAAGCCTTTATATTCGTGTGATTTATTCTCTAACCAAAATTTAACGGATTTCTTATTAGAAATCATGTCGGTAACCTCACACTTTTCATTAATTTTAGGTGTGGAATCATTTTTGTGGTCCCATACATAAAATAGGGAAGCGGTCTTCACACAACAGAAAACCGAGCTCCCTGTAACGATCTGTTTCAACATCTGGCGATTCTAACTGGACTATGCGAATACCTACACCAGTCCATTATTCACACCAAGAAGATCAGCAGTTACCTCACAGAGAGCAGGATTCTTGATCATGCAGCAAGCGCTAGACTAAACTTAACATTTAACATGAGCGAACAAACACAAACACAAAACAGTATTTTCTACGAGGGTTTAAAATTGTACAACAAATTGCCCAGTAACATTAAAGACGCAAATAATATCTAAATTTCTGAATAGCAAGTGTTATTTAGATAGCACAGAGTAGGGAACAGCAAAAAAAAATTAACATCATTGGATAATAAACAACTGTTATTCTACACTAAATTATCATACACCACCCATTCAAGAAGTTCCGAGACTGATTGGAGTATAACTAACAACCGCAAACAACAGACACGCATTCGGCCAGCAAGCTATGGATGGGGAGTGTGAAGTAGAGGACGCGCGATCCCAGTGTGTCTACGTGGTAGTGTCACAAATCGCAACCGAGTAACGTCTCTAAATCAAGTGTTGAATACATCCTCCAGAATGTTTTGAACAAGAGACAAATGGGTGCAAACTTCGTGCTGCACACCTTGACTCCCGAAGAAAACAAAGACGCGTGGACGCCTGCCGCGAATTGATTGAATCGCAAAACGCGGAAAGTTCTTTTATGAAAAAAATCATTACGGTGACGAGACTTCGTGGTTTCAATATGAACCTATCACAAAACGATTTTCGAAACTAGGTTAGTAAAATATAGCGAAAAGTTAAGGTTGTGGGGGATTTAGTGCTTCATATGTTCTACATAGTCTTCCCCCCCCCCCCTCCCCCCCCTTCAGTACAACACGCAGAATGTTCATACAACTTCGTGAAATCGTCTAAAAAGTTATTTTTTGGGACGCTGTTCAACTCGCCTTGATGCCGTAACCAACCAACATGCGAGCCAATGTGACGCGCGAGTTGAACAGCGTCCCAAAAAATAACTTATTAGACAATTTCACATGGTTGTACGAACGTTCTGTGTGTTGTACTGAAGGGGGGAGGGGGAGAGACTATGTAGAACACATGAAGCACTAAATCACCCACAACCTTAACTTTTCGCTATATTTTACTAACCTAGTCTCGAAAATCTTTAGACTCCGTATGGATGGTGACAGCTGCCGCGATTTTGAGAGATTTAGAAAGAAAATAACGTTCTTTCGCAACAACTATAAGAAGCCGCTACTCGCAATATTTCAACAGTAACAGTCGAACGGTGCCAACAATGAGGAGCCATGGGGTCGCGAATAACAGAAACATTCTGAGGCTGCTACATGACGCGATATTCATTGTAGTCTGGACGAAAATTTCAGTGATACATTTCATACATTACGGCCATTAAGTCCTGAATAATAAAACCAGCGCATTTTTTCTAGCAAGACGCCTATATGGAGCCTCCACCGAAGCTACATCCCGATGACATCATAGTGACAGTAGAGGGTGAGAATGCGAAAAATAAAGTCTAGTCGGGAGCTGCCTTACTAACAGAATGAAAAAAGAAGAAAAACTAAATAATCCTATGCTCAGGATCTAAGCTCTTTTGATTTCTTGAACTCAGTATCTTATTTATTGTGGCGAAGTGCTAACTCAGCTTCTTCACATGTGCAAAAAGAACCCGATGAAGAATTTAGTAGAATGGAGCAATTATCGTCAAGCTCCTTTGACAACCGCAAGAGCCGACCGCGGTGGCCGTGCGGTTCTAGGCGCTTCAGTCCGGAACCGCGCGACTGCTACGGTCGCAGGTTCGAATGCTGCCTCGGGCATGGATGTGTGTGATGTCCTTAGGTTAGTTAGGTTTAAGTAGTTCTAAGTTCTAGGGGACTGATGACCTCAGATGTTAAGTCCCATAGTGCTCAGAGCCATTTTTGAACAACCGCAAGTGTGTGTTTGTGTGTGTGTGTGTGTGTGAGAGAGAGAGAGAGAGAGAGAGAGAGAGAGAGTGAGAGAGAGAGAAAGAGAGAGAGAGAGAGAGAGAGAGAGTTGGTGTTGCTGTGTGTAGTGAGGGCAGTAATCATTGACCTTAAACACTGAACCGCCAAACAAACTGGTATAGGCATTCGTATTCAGAAACAGAGCTATGTAAACAAGCAGAATATGACGCTAAGGCCGGCAATGCCTACATAACACAAGGACGCAGTAGCAGTGTCTGCTGCTACAATGACAGGTTGTCAAGATTTAAGTGCGCTAGAACGTGGTGTTATAATCGGCGCACGAGCGATGGGACACAGCATCTCCGAGGTAGCGATGAAGTGGAGACTTTCCCCTACGACCATTTCACGAGTGTATCGTGAATATCAGGAATTGGGAAAACATCAAATCTCCGACATCGATGTTGTAGGAAAAAGATCCTGCAAGAACGGGACCAACGACGACTGAAGAGAATCGTTCAACGTGACAGAAATGCAGCCCTTCCGCAAATTGCTGCAGATTTCAGTGTGGGCCGTCAACAAGTGTCAGCGTGCGAACCATTCAACGAAACATCATCGATATGGGCTTTCGGAGCCGACGGCCACTCGTGTACCCTTGATGACTGCACGACACAAAGCTTTACGCCTCGCCTGAGCCCGTAAACACCGACATTGGATTGTTGGTGATTGGAAACGTGTTATCTGGTCGGACGAGTCTCGTTTCAAATGGTATCGAGCAAATGGACGTGTACGGGTATGAAGAAACCTCATGAATCCATGGACCCTGCATGTGAGCAAGGGACTGTTCAAGCTGGTAGAGGCTCTGTAATGGTGAGGGGTGTGTACAGTTAGAGTGATATGGGACACCTGATACGTCTAGACACGACTCTGACACGTGACATGTACGTAAGCATCCTGTCTGATCACCTGCATCCATTCATATCCATTGTGCATTCCGACCGACTTGGGCAATTCCAGCAGAACAATGCGACACCCCACACGTCACGGATTACTACAGAGTAGCTCCAGGAACACTCTTCTGAGTTTAAACACTTCCGCTGGCCACCAAACTCCCCAGATATGAACATTATTGAGTATGTGTGGGATGCCTTGCAACGTGCTGTTGAGAAGAGATCTCCACCCGCTCATACTCTTACTGATTTATGGGCTGCCGTGCAGCATTCATGGTGTCAGTTCCCTCCAGCACTACTTAAAACATTAGTCGAGTCCACGCAACGTCGTGTTGCGACACTTCTGCGTGCTCGTGAGGGGCACTACGCGATATTAGGCAGGTGTACCAGTGTCTTGGGCTCTTCAGTGTACAAACGAATGGTGTAGAAGGTAATATTACTGTATTCGTGAAATAGCCAATTTTTAAATAAAAAAAAATTGTTTCCTTTTTCAGTTAGGATGAGGTCTGATATCATTTTATGAATGATCTGCAGCTGATTAAACAATACTAACTAAATAACAAGTGTGTTCTGATATTTCGTAGGCACACATCGTATTTAGTAGGCTATGGTGCAGAACTGTATAGAACACTTTGTGGAAGTCGAGAAATGCCTGCCCTCGCTGTCCAGGGCCGCGTATACACCCCTATGCTGTATCGCGCTGGCTGCGCGGCGGCTACAAACAGGCCGGGGTAACCCGTGGTGCCACGCCCCCTTCTCCTCAAACCCAGCCTCGCCCTGGCGCTGCGTGCCGGACGCGTTAAATCAAGGGCTCTGCCTTATCTGTGCCGCTCTGCCGACCGCAGGCCATCCCTCTTGAAGAACTGTGTCTTCTGTCGGCCTCTCGCAGTCCCCGCTTGGAAAAGGGAACTGGGTATGGGGCAGAATTGGCCTGCCGTATGAGGACGGAAGATGATATGCAACAAACGCAATGCATAACAAACAACGCTATCTGAATATCGAGCGAATGTGGTTACAAGTCGAGTCACAGTTATCCAGAGTAACCGCTAGGTAAATGATGCTCACAACGTGACTAAGTTACACTGAAGACTTTCGTGGTAAATTCCGTTATTGAGAGTCAGTTTTGGTTTTCAAAGACAGAAATTTCATGTCCGCATTAATAAGCCAACTAATCGAGGAACTTACACTTCACGCCACCGTGGCATACGTGTGCTATGAATGAGTTACGCTCATTAGTCTATTCTGCAAGATGCTGCCGTTACATTGTTCCCAATCTTTTGTGATATGACTGCGTCTTTACAAAGTATAAAAGTAAACTCTGTACGAGCAGGCCTCTTAAGGCCCCATGATACCGGCCGACCGACCGACCGCCTTTTCACCCTGTCCCTTTAGGCGTCAGTGGATGCCGATACAGAGGGATATATGGTCAGCACACCGCTCCGCCAGCAGTTGCCTGTTTTCGTGACCAGAGTAGCTACTTCTCAGTCAAGAAGCTCCTCAAACGGTGTCACAGCAGGTGAGTGCACCCGGCTCGTCAACCCGGACGGTTGCCCAGCCGAGTGATAGCCAAGCCCAACAGCGTTCAACTTCTGGGATCTGACGCGCACTAGTGTTACCTTACGAAGTATAAGAAGACTCAGATGTGATTGTTTACATACAGACATTTATAACGTGCATCAACAGACACAGCATGAAATAATAATTTTTCCGAACGATTTTTGTCACAGTAGCTAAGTAACACGAAGCAAAACACACGCTTAGCGATTACGAACTCAAAATCACGAATAG
This sequence comes from Schistocerca americana, assembly GCF_021461395.2. NCBI lineage: Eukaryota > Metazoa > Arthropoda > Insecta > Orthoptera > Acrididae > Schistocerca > Schistocerca americana. Next base: position 286,138,155 of record NC_060124.1, read on the forward strand.
ATATTAGTCATTCCTTGCCACGAAACATTTATTGCAATGGCTATTGCGCCACGGTGTCATTCACCGTAAGTTAAGATTTTTTTGCAAGAAGTGGGACCAGCCTACGCTAAGGTACCTTGTCACTGCGGGTTTCGATAGGTTAGGCAGGTAAAACTCGTTGCCACTTGGGAGGGGGGGGGGGGGGTTGGGGTGGAGTCGGAAATGCCCTATTTATGCAAATGGAGAGGCAGTGCTGTAGCTGAGTGATGACAAATGGGATGTTCGCTAAGTGAAATACGTAAGGCAGAAAAGAATCTACTGATAATTAATTCGTGTGATGAGATTAATATATTGCAGAAAGAAACATAGTCTATCTCAAAAGTTCCTGGATACGTGAAACATAATTTTATATAATTTAATTCATCTCTACAATATGAGAACATATTTCGTGGCATATCAGCCAAACATCATGCAAACGCGCCAGAGTTTCGAGACAGTTTTTGGTACTACATAGAATAGTAAATGAAATGAAACATGATTTTTTTATTTTTTCGAGACAGTTAGGTAGAACTGTCTGAATGTTAATGCTTACATCATTTGACCATCATTTTATTCGCTCTTGATACAGTGCTTAAAGGAAAAGTGGTCACTAAAGACCATGAATTCATTACCTTACCATAGGTTGGAAACTTATCAGATGAAATTGCTCAATGATAATATATTAATGTAGAGACTCGGTTCCACATAACTTGTAGGTAACACAGTAAGCCTTCTAAGACAAAATCGAGAAGATGGATCCGATAAGTAGTTCAGGTACATATAAGGTAAAATCTGATGTGCCCTATGCAGTATATAGGACAAACAGGCCGCTTATTCAAGGACAGATTTAGAGAACATATTAAACTAACTGAGAGTAATAATACTACATTTGTAAAATATTTACGCAACCATATAGACCAGGTTAAACACATAAACTCAGCTTTGAACATCTTACACGTACTTTCTAAGAGCAAGCTGGTGGGTTTATTAGAACAAATTTACGTACAAGTAATAACTACTTGCTTAGCGCTCCAACTGTGCTGTTAAATGACCTAAATGAAAAAAATGTATCTAGATCTTAGCATACTAAGTAATTAGTCACCTTCATCTTGTTATACTTTTTTCCTCACTCTTACACATCGTCCCCTATCATTCTTTTAAAGTATACTGTGGCAAGCTGCTAGACGCTGTTAATTTTCGATTCCTTATACCTGTAACACGAGTAACCATGTAGCGTGCGTGACGCCTGCACGCCTATAGGACAGGACGTGCAAAGACTGGACGAGTGGGGGAGTGAACGTCATTCGTTACGAACTACAAGATTGAAAAGCTTTTATTAATAACAAAAGCTGACTTTAAAACAAAAGCAGACAAGAAGCAACGTGGTAATATTCTTTAAGATTATAAGAACAGCCAGTTAAACTTCAGAACTGAATGTTTAAACATCAAGAAGCAAATTTCTTGTTTAAGACTGATGAGTGAAATTTTAATTTCAAACTGAATAGAGATTAGCTTTAAATCAACTGTGAAATATTAAATGGGAGAATTGCAGCATAATTAAAATTTCTAATCTCATATCGGCTTTCAAACAGCGACATAGACAGTCATTTCGACTCCTTAGCCGAGGAGCGTAAAGAAGACTGGCACTGACGTCACAGGGGACCGGCAAGCCGCACAATAGTCTGGCTGAGACACCCAAACTAGCTCCTTCTAAAACACATAAAACACATACATTACAAAATTTAAAACAAAGAGCAAATACACGCAACCATACTGCAGCAATATGCCTTAGTGACTCACAGACTAAGCAAAGCAATTTATTTTTCTCTCAACAGTTCAGAAAGGAGACTCAGTATATATACTGAATACAGTGTCCACACTGCAATCAACACACCCACTCTTGAGCAAGACACAAAGGTGTCGACTCATAAGAAAGAAAGGCCAGAGCTCAGAGGCGCATGTGACGTCTAAAATGGGTCAGTAATATCGCATTGGCACCAAATTTCACCACAATCATATCTAACGCCACCGTGGACGCGTCACGCAATGGGAAGATTCTCACTGCTCCTCTTACACACATTTCAACCCTCCTTTCGCCGACTCTGCGATGTAGGTCAAAACCGCGACGGCCAGCTTTGAAATCACGCAACTTTGTTATGGGTGACCGAGGAAAGCATTTCGGACCACAGACGTTCAAAATCTAAACGGCACGGCCTCACAGGGTGGCATAAACGGCGTCAGTGATAACACTTTATTCCTTGGGGCGTCGATTGACACACACATATATTTCGCGGTCGAAAACGACAGTTCGCGGAGCGATGGGCAACAGTTAAAACGTTCTTTCCAACCCTCTGCCCTGCTGACACCCTTGGACGTTTCAACCCTTCTCTGTTGACATTGTGAGACTGTATCCCTATTGACCTGATAGTCAAGAGAAGGCAGGATTTGGTTACGATTGTGGACGGGGCCGTAATCACTTACTATTGGTTGCCTTTTACAGTTACACACATTTATTTTTAAAACAGTAATTCCAGAGTCAACAATAAATTTAAAAAATACCACACGTTATTAATGAAGGAATAATAAGCGACTGTGTAAGTAGTGGTTTCAATGCGTTACAGTTTAGCAAAACACCATAAAATACAGATATAGATAACGTTTAAAAAAAAAAAAAAAAAAAAAAACAAGCCACTGTGATCACAGCTGAAGGCCTTACACGCCATGAATGGCAATGAATTAAGAATGTTTAAGAACTCGCTGCAATTGCAGATTACAGGTGTTGTTGTTGTGGTCTTCAGTCCTGAGACTGGTTTGATGCAGCTCTCCATGCTACTCTACCCTGTGCAAGCTTCTTCATCTCCCAGTACCTACTGCAGCCTACATCCTTCTGAATCTGCTTAGTGTATTCATCTCTTGGTCTCTCTCTACGATTTTTACCCTCCACGCTGCCCTCCAATACTAAATTGGTGATCCCTTGATGCCTCAGAACATGTCCTACCAAACGATCCCTTCTTCTAGTCAAGTTGTGCCACAAACTCTTCTTCTCCCCAATTCTATTCAATACACCTCATTAGTTACGTGATCTACCCATCTAATCTTCAGCATTCTTCTGTAGCACCACATTTCAAACGCTTCTATTCTCTTCTTGTCCAAACTAGTTATCGTCCATGTTTCACTTCCATACATGGCTACACTCCATACAAATACTTTCAGAAACGACTTCCTGACACTTAAATCTATACTCGATGTTAACAAATTTCTCTTCTTCAGAAACGCTTTCCTTGCCATTGCCAGTCTACATTTTATATCCTCTCTACTTCGACCATCATCAGTTATTTTGCTCCCCAAATAGCAAAACTCCTTTACTACTTTAAGTGTTTCATTTCAAAATTTAATTCCCTCAGCATCACCCGACTTCGTTCGACTACATTCCATTGTCCTCGTTTTGCTTTTGTTGATGTTCGTCTTATATCCTCCTTTCAAGACACTGTCCATTCCGTTCAACTGCTCTTCCAAGTCCTTTGCTGTCTCTGACAGAATTACAATGTCATCGGCGAACCTCAAAGTTTTTATTTCTTCTCCTGGATTTTAATACCTACTCCGAATTTTTCTTTTGTTTCCTTTACTGCTTGCTCAATATACAGATTGAACAACATCGGGGAGAGGCTACAACCCTGTCTCACTCCCTCACTCCCTCCCCAACCACTGCTTCCCTTTCATGCCCCTCGAATATTATAACTGCCATCTGTTTTCTGTACAAATTGTAAATAGCCTTTCGCTCCCTGTATTTGACCCCTGCCACCTTCAGAATTTGAAAGAGAGTATTCCAGTCAACATTGTCAAAAGCTTTCTCTAAGTCTACAAATGCTAGAAACGTAGGTTTGCCTTTTCTTAATCTAGCTTGTAAAATAAGTCGTAGAGTCAGTATTGCCTCACGTGTTCCCATATTTCTACGGAATCCAAACTGATCTTCCCCGAGGTTGGCTTCTACCAGTTTTGCCATTCGTCTGTAAAGAATTCGCGTTAGTATTTTGCAGCTGTGACTTATTAAACTGATAGTTCGGTAATTTTCACATCTGTCAACGCCTGCTTTTTTTGGGATTGGAATTATTATATTCTTCTTGAAGTCTGAGGGTCTCATACATTTTTCTCACCAGGTGGTAGAGATTTGTCAGGACTGGCTCTCCCAAGGCGGTACCAGTATTGAAATATTGAAATGTAATTGGCCACAAACACAGCAGAAAGTATCAGACGCCAGGAATGGCAGTAAATAAGGTTTTAAGGCTTACTGCTAAACAAAAATAGCGAAATTTTTTTTTCAAAGCAAATGACCACAATCACGGCTGAAGGCCTTACACGCCAGGAACGGCAATTATATAAAAAATTTAGAAACCTGCTGGAAAACAGAAAATACAACCAAAGGTTGATTAAAAGAAACAAGCAACTGACCACCAAACAGGTGACATAAGACGATGATAACCTTGTAATACAACCCTTATACCGCTAGATTTATGTAGAAGGGGACCGGAACTATTAACTAGACTTACACAACCTTTAATGTAGGCATTACAAGATATGGTAATAACTAATGCAATAATAAAACACAAAGACCAGTCACAGACGGTGCTCCAGGAATCGACCACTGAGGTCTGGCAACAAACACTTTCGCAAGCGATGAGATAGCAGCCAAGAGTTGCGTTCACTTCACAAGATGGTAACTCAGGCTAGTGGCAGTCTAACGAATGACTAATGATAATCTTGCTGAAGTTACCGCACTTCCAATAAACCAAACGCAAGAATGGAACAACACGCCAAAGCCAGTACCGGCAGACTACACTACACCCACAAAATACCATGCTTACAGCTCCCAGAACGAGAAAGGATTCACTACCGCCAGAGTAGAAGAATCGCAAAACGGTCTACAATCAAGAAAGCTGTCAAAACTACACGTCTTACCAGACAGCAGCAGCAAGGCGAGAAAACGTACACTGCCGTTACATACACTATCCCCCACGCCAGGCAACTGGAGCGTTAGCGGCTACCAGGCAGGAAAAATACCGCTGGTTGAACTTAACAAATTGTAACAAGCTGAAAGCAGTAAACAGTGATAAGAAGTCGAGGAAAGCTAATCAGATCCGCTTTCCACAAGCACTCCACTCGCTGCGCTTCGCCTCGGCGACACTACGCGCAGCAACACGAACTCAAGTCACCGGAGAATCGCGAGATGTCACAATAATGGAGTTTTCTCTACTTGAATTGAAATGCACTCATCTTAAAACTTGCAGGATCCGGTTTACGACGAGGTCGTGCACCCTCGTGACCACAGCCCTTCCATCCGGCAGTCCACGCGTGCCGCCAGCGGTCCCGGCGTGTTCTGGCTCTGCGCGGACCTGGCTCCTCCCGAGTCCCCAACCGAACTGCCACACTCACACGACACGGGAAAACAACGACGTCGCCCCAGAGATAGGGCAACAGTTACCACATATCGATAACCGCCACTGCTGCCACTAGCGGACAAGCAATGCTTGCGAAACGAGTGGCGCCAGTCAAGACGAGAAGAAGACAAACAACCGTAACCACGCCAACTAAAGGATACGGTCTGGCCTCCAACAGAGGGAGGAAACCTACAACCAGCAGCCACGCGAGCCGAAGCACGGTTCAAACACAATCTCACTCCTTCGGAATGAAGCACGACCGCGATTATTGCTATCGTGTACATGTTGGAAGCGCTAAGGACCGTTCAAAACCATTCGGCGAAATTTGAACGTGACGGGGTCCTTATACTTTTTTTGCGTCTGTTTGATGCCTCTCTGTGTCGTGATCATGTAGAAGTGCGACACTGACACATTCGTGGGTAAAAAGGAAATATTCCTCTGAAACCACCAGTTCGGCAAAACACCTGCCCTGTTAAATATGTGCCTTTAAAGAGAAAACCTGCGAAATACTCCAATAGGCCTCGGACTCTCTTAAGTGGTTGCCCACCTGCATGCACCTTGGGCTACTATGCAGGTTTTCTCTTTAAAGATACATTTTTGTAAATGTCATTAAATGTGGGCGGATGCCACCGAGGGTTTCGTCGAACTGAGGAGTCTCGGCAGGAATCTTTGCAGTTTTATTCGTCCATGTGTCAATGTCGCACCCCACCATGACCGTGGCGCAAGAGGGAGTGCAACAGGAAGACAGAAAAAGCATAAAGACTCTTTGTTGTTTTGGCACACATCGAGATTTCGTCAAATCGTTTTGAACGGGCCCTAGTAGTTCGAACATGTAAGCGGTACCATAAATTGCGGTCGCGCTGCGCTCCAAAGGGGTGAGATCACGTCCAATGGGGATGTAGTCCAACGATGTCCATAGAGAAGAACTGGAACGTCCAACGGTGTCAGCAGTGTAGAGGGTTCGCAAGAACGTCTTACTGTTGGTCATCTCTCCGCCAACTGTCGTTTTCGACCGCGAAATGTGTGCGTGAATCAACGTCCCAAGGATAGGAGTGTTTTCATTGACGCCGTTTATGTCACGTCACCCCCTGGGGCCATTTCGTCTAGACTCTGAGCGGTGGTGGGTCTGAAATGTTTTCCCCAATCGCCCGTAAGAAAAACGCGTGTTTTCAACACTGGGTGTCGCGTTTCTGACCTCCATCGCAGTGGTGGCAAAAGAAGGGTTCAAATGTGGGTGAGAGGGGCAATGACGATCTTCCAAGACTACGTTGGGCAAAAGCCATTTTACACGTCACATGAACTTCTGAATTCTGATCTTTCTTTCGCGTGTGTCTACACCTTGGTGTTTGAAACGCCGTATATCCCGAGGGTGATGCCGCAGGGCCCCACTATTTTACACCATTACAGGGGAAGGCTGTAGAAAAAAAAATGATATTTTAATTCTGTTGCGCAGTGTAGTTGCATTGGTTTACAAATGATTACAGAATTCGCCCTGTGGCAAGAACTCCTTACCAATCCTTGGACCACCATGTAAGCCCATTGCAGAGCATGAATTGCCGCCCATGGTGATCACACACCCTGCTAAGAACTATGTTCAAATGGTTCAAATGGCTCTGAGCACTATGGGACTCAACTGCTGAGGTCATTAGTCCCCTAGAACTTAGAACTAGTTAAACCTAACTAACCTAGGGACATCACAAACATCCATGCCCGAGGCAGGATTCGAACCTGCGACCGTAGCGGTCTTGCGGTTCCAGACTGCAGCGCCTTTAACAGCACGGCCACTTCGGCCGGCTCTAAGAACTATGTCTCGTCTTTTGTAGTGTTCAAGAGATCATCATTAATAGCAGTAACTTCACTGTAATTATTGTCTTTAAATGAATGTGTCGTTTATGTTAGTCTCACTGCGTATTTCTTTCAGTTACCTTCTTTGGTCTGCTGTAGCAGTTCTTTTTATGTATGGTCCAAGTTTCATCGAGCTATGTTAATTGGCACCAACATATCATCCGAAAGTTTCTTTCGTCATTACGTTTTCCATAGCAGTGTGTACAGAGAACAAGAACCGTCGTACCTCACTTCCCTAGAGCACTCCTCACGATACGTGTCGCCCCGATGAACATTTGCTGTCCAGGGCGACATAATGGTTCTGTTACGAAGTCTTCGAGCCACTCACGTATCTGAGTACCTATTCCGTACACTCGGACCTTCGTTAAAAGTCTGCCACGTGGCACTAATTATCGCTGGTAAATGATATCTCTCCATAATTTCATGGTGAAGAAGCAATCTAAAACTCGACGAACTTCTGAAATGAAATTGTGCCGTTCTGCGGAAGAGTATATGCGTCCTGTTTGATACAATTCGGCACATACCACACGGGTGAACATAGCTCTCAGAGACACCTGCAGAATCAAAACAGTTTCTTGAAATCCACTCCAGTCGAATGGCTATAGCACCTCGCAGGAAAAGCACCACCTCCTGTTCGAAGAGAAATAGATGAGAATGACGAAAGAAGGAAGGAGAGCAGCAGAGGATGCATACTCTTCGAGGGCACGAACCGCACTCGCAACGACTGACGTCAAGGAAAAGTTTCCTCAGAATAGCGATGGCACTCAGAACCACTCCTGTATAGGCTAGATTGCAGCTACGAAGGGCTACGACCTTCCTTCCCCCTGGCTCTAAAATAGTTTCAGAAACTCTAGCTCTCGGTCGTGATGAGAAATGGACTACTTGGAAGTTCCTGAACAGACTGAGCTCTGGAGTTAGCAGATCAAAGGTTAATTTGGCAAAATGGAGCTACACTGATTAATATGATAGTGTGGCTGTGGAGAAGACCAGACTTTTCATCACATGCTTTAATGTTCGCTTTGTCCAGCCACCAGCACAGAAGATAAAGTTCATCAAGGAACAGGGAACTCACTGGAAATGCCAAGTTGTGGACAAAGGCAATGCAGTCATAACTGTGTATATATGTATGTTTCTGATAACGAGAATAAATAAACAGCTCCGTGCATCCCTGCCTGACTCTCAGCCTATTTAAGATTAGATATCTTTTGACTAACGAGCGCCTGTCCTCTTCGATCGGACCGGAATGTCTGACGCTCCGCAATGAACCAGCGCCGCAGTGGAATGCAAATCCTGCCTGGCCCTGCTAGGGACGGACTGCCTACGACCGTTGGGCGTCCCTTCCAGCGGACGGCGTGCTGTTCCCGAAGAATCACCGAGATTAATTCCTCTGCCGCTCGCAGTCGGCGCGGAGACAGGCGGAACAAAGGAGCTTTTGTTCGCCGCGTAGCCCCGCCTTCCTCTCGTCTCGCTCCTCCCGAGCCTCTTTGATATTAACGGAAAATCGATGTATCTGCATTACTCTTTTATGAAATTCCATCGCAGGCAGTAATGAATAGCTGAGAACTTATTGAAAAACAGCCCAGGCGCCGCAACTCCAAATATACGTGTTCCCCAGAAGAGCGGGCGGGCGGACGCGAAGCAGGGCCCGTATCGCATTGGGCCGTCTCCAGGGGGAGAGACCGAGACACCGGCCAATTCCGGGCCCGCTGCGCTCTCTCAGCTGCGCCTAGTCTCTATCTCTCTCTTTCTTTCTCTCTCTCTCTCTCTCTCTCCCTCTCTCTCTCTTTCCGTTCATTCAGTTTTCCGTCTCGTTCTCAGTCCCCCTCATTTCGCCAATATCGGCATCGCCGTAGCTATGGCAAATGAGGATGCCGAAAAGAAGGTTATTTACGTATGTATTATTGTTCATTTCACAATTTCTGCATCTCGCTTTTTCGCAATTTTGCGACCGGTGTCTCCCGCTGCTCGAGTTATATTCTCGAAAATATCCAGGTCATGAGGCACGGCTGTAGCGGTACGTGCGCTATAACAGCAATGTGAATACGTTGGATCTCTCTGCACCAACTTTTTCCTGGGGGATTGATTTACGCGTTTGTTGATATATTATTATTGATGCATAGTGATTCTGTAATTAGATTCAAAATATTGTCAAATGTTATGTTCTATGATTTCTCAAAAACGTTCGATTGTGGTATTCGCAATATTGTCCTAGAGGATGGATTTGTTCAAATGGGTCTGAGCACTATGGGACTTAACTTCTAAGGTCATCAGTCCCCTAGAACTTAGAACTACTTAAACCTAACTAACCTAAAGACATCAAACTTCTGAGGTCCTCAGTCCCCTAGAACTTAGAACTACTTAAACCTAAATAGCCCAACGACATCACACACATCCATGCCCGAGGCAGGATTCGAACCTGAGAGCGTAGCGGTCGCGCGGTTCCAGACTCTAGCGTCCAGAACTGCTCGGCCACCCAGGCCGGCCCTAGAGGATGGCATCGGATATATTGCTGGTAACTTATTTTCATTCTATCTAGCTAAAAAGATGCAGAGCAGCGCATTAAGGAATCTACGTGTCCACCTCAGTAGCTGCTCCGTCAACATGGCAGATCATTAAGCAAAGGCGACCGGGTTTCATTCCCGGCCGGGTCGGAGGTTTTCTCTGTTCGGGGACTGGGTGTTGTTTTCTCCTCACATTCGTAACTGACATCACACTAGTGAGATGGCTCAATGGGTAAGGCCCGAAAGTCGATAAATTGAAAATAAAAAACGAAACTAGGGAGAGTACGCTGTGAAAGAGCAGCTTCAGAATGGGAAATAATCACTAGAAGTTCATCACAGCAATTGATGTTGAGTACGATGAACAGTTCTCTTTACTGAAGATGTCTAATTGTTGTAAACAAGCCTATTGGAGAAATTTTTCAACGCTTGAAAATGTAAACAAAATTTTCTTGAAATTTGCACTGCCTAACAAAAAAAGTTAAGGACCCAGAATGAGACGCACGTCTTCAAACCTGCGTGGTCAGTGTAGCTGCCATGCAGAGGACCCGGGTTCGATTCCCGGAACTGCCAGGGATTTTACCAGCTGGCAGGCCTGCAACAGGCTGGACTCGGCCTCGTGAGCCCGACTGGGTAGATACCTGATCCATTAGTAGCGGCTCCAGGACACGAAACTCACAATGGCCGGAGGAGCGGTATGCTGATCTCGTTCCCCTCCGTACATGTTCCTATGACGTCATTGACAAAGGATGACAATGCGGTCGGTCTGTACCGATGGACCTGCCATGGATTATGGACGGAGTTGTTTCAGTTATCTGGAAAGGAGGAAACGAAAGGAAATTTCACGAGCTGAGAGAGTATGCGACGTTCTTTCAGTGACCACAAAATCGAGTCATATTTGCAAAGAACTTGGCAGAACGAGCCCACGAATCACTATGACGTCGCCCTGGATACGTGCACTAATTCGGTTGGGAAGGGTGTTACAAAGCCGTTGTATCCTCTCCTAAGGCGAGTTGGTACACAATTTTATGTATATAGACTGAATCGGTGAGTGTAAATTTGAACCGAGGCCGGGAATCGAACCCGGGGCTCCTGCTTACTAGGCAGGTGCGTTACCCACCTCGGCAAAGTGGTTCGCACAACTGTGCGGATTACCGTGGCGTGCCTCCCTCCTCGATCCAAATTCCCGCTGCGGCCCCAATCTACTTTAAATTCTCCCTCTCACACGAACAGAGCTGCCGAGGCTCTCCATGTTCTGGAATAGCACCTCAGCATCGAACGCAAATAGAAGATTCAGCCTGAAACCCAGGAGCAGCTATTTAATCCGTGCAGTTGTGTGAACCGCTTCGTCAAGGTGGCTCAGTGGCTAACACACATGCGTAGCAAGCAGGAGACCCGAGTTCAGTTCCCAGCCTTGGTACAAATTAACACTCACCGATTCAGTCTATATATGTAAAATCAAATCTGTATGAGACCAGTAAAGTCTCTGAAACTGTGTCATTTCATTTGATACACAGTTGTTGTAACTGGTCCTTGATATCCTGGATACCAATACTGGGATGGAATTGACGTCTGAGCTAGTCCCACACATGTTCTGTTGGGGACAGATCTGGGGATCTCGCTGGCCACGGCAATACCTCAGCATAACCCAGACGCTTCATATAGACACGAACTGGGTGGACGAGCGTAGTCGTGTTGGAAAATGGTACCGTGACACAGTCGCATGACAGGTAAGACAGAAACACGCAGTATGTTTCAGCGGAGTTTCCGCAGTCACTGCCAACCTCGACCTGAAGTCATAACCGATGACTGCCGACACCGGAACGCCAGGAGTAACACCACTGCGCCTCTCCAGAACCTTGGAAGAGTGGAATCTCTCCCCAGTTCGCCACTATACTCGCCGACGACGGTCATCCGAGGCACTGCAGAAGAGCGATCCATCGCTGAAAACAATGCAACGCCATTCATCGACAGGCCATACTTCCCAGTCACAGCACAATTTCAGACGCAGCGGTTTACGTCGTAGTGTTAGCGGCAGGCTCCACTTGGGACGATAATTCTGTACTCCTGCTGTAGATAGTCGCCGACCAGTGGTGCGCGATGTGAGGATCCTACATCCTCCCACATCGCTTTATTTGTTATTCTTTGTAACATTTGTCGTAAGATTATCGATCAGCTTCATCACAAATTATGTTTTATGTTAAGTGGGCCCTACCCTATCAATAATATTGGCCAATAATATTTTTCACTGAGTTAATGATTGGCTCCAGATAGCGAATCCACATGGCACAACATTAGTGTCAAATCTCGGACGTGCAGACATGCTGGATACGGACGCCAGATGTTATTTGGCACTTAAGTTGGCTTTGCGCTGGCAGAAAAAAAGGGGAAGATGGAGATAGATGAAGGAATGATAAAAGAAGGGAGGAAGATTGACACATGAAAATTTACTAAGTGTATTGAGGATGAGAGAGCCAAATGACTATCGCAATTTTCCAAGGATGGACGCTCGCTCATTTGATATACTGTTGCAAATTGTTGCACCTAGCGTGTCGTCTCCTGATGCTGGAGACAACATCTTTATAATCTGTGATGATGTCTCCCGCGTTAAGAGACAAAACGGTAGGCAGAGGAAGTTGCCTTGAGCGACGACCTAGTGCCCGTAATGCAAAAGAGTCATCGAGGATGAAGTACACTGAAAGTCGGGAGCTCTTTCTTCTTATCTCGTGTTTTCTACTGAAAATCTCGTGCTTGTACTCTTGTTAACTTTACTATTACGGAGATCGCCTAAACTTTATTATTATTTTATTGTTCCTGTGCGCAACAAATAACTTACTTGGTATTTCTGCTGCCACTGCTTGATCTGCTGCATTCCATTATTTAACAAAAACATAAAAAAACTATTATTCATGCTGAGTGCAATGCATGTTCTGTATGGCGGCTCCTGCTGTTGCTGCGGCTGCTGCTGCTTACTACAACTACAAATAATTCAAGAGAAAGGATTTGGTCAATCTAAGCTCGATAAATGATAACCCAAACAAGTAATTCCTTTTTTTTCAAAAACTATATTCTGAAAGCGATTTTTTCTCATTCAATCAACAAAACGCTAGAAGCTCTTTGAATAATCGCTTCATACACTCCTGGAAATGGAAAAAAGAACACATTGACACCGGTGTGTCAGACCCACCATACTTGCTCCGGACACTGCGAGAGGGCTGTACAAGCAATGATCACACGCACGGCACAGCGGACACACCAGGAACCGCGGTGTTAGCCGTCGAATGGCGCTAGCTGCGCAGCATTTGTGCACCGCCGCCATCAGTGTCAGCCAGTTTGCCGTGGCATACGGAGCTCCATCGCAGTCTTTAACACTGGTAGCATGCCGCGACAGCGTGGACGTGAACCGTATGTGCAGTTCACGGACTTTGAGCGAGGGCGTATAGTGGGCATGCGGGAGGCCGGGTGGACGTACCGCCGAATTGCTCAACACGTGGGGCGTGAGGTCTCCACAGTACATCGATGTTGTCGCCAGTGGTCGGCGGAAGGTGCACGTGCCCGTCGACCTAGGACCGGACCGCAGCGACGCACGGATGCACGCCAAGACCGTAGGATCCTACGCAGTGCCGTAGGGGACCGCACCGCCACTTCCCAGCAAATTAGGGACACTGTTGCTCCTGGGGTATCGGCGAGGACCATTCGCAACCGTCTCCATGAAGCTGGGCTACGGTCCCGCACACCGTTAGGCCGTCTTCCGCTCACGCCCCAACATCGTGCAGCCCGCCTCCAGTGGTGTCGGGACAGGCGTGAATGGAGGGACGAATGGAGATGTGTCGTCTTCAGCGATGAGAGTCGCTTCTGCCTTGGTGCCAATGATGGTCGTATGCGTGTTTGGCGCCGTGCAGGTGAGCGCCACAATCAGGACTGCATACGACCGAGGCACACAGGGCCAACACCCGGCATCATGGTGTGGGGAGCGATCTCCTACACTGGCCGTACACCACTGGTGATCAACGAGGGGACACTGAATAGTGCACGGTACATCCAAACCGTCATCGAACCCATCGTTCTACCATTCCTAGACCGGCAAGGGAACTTGCTGTTCCAACAGGACAATGCACGTCCGCATGTATCCCGTGCCACCCAACGTGCTCTAGAAGGTGTAAGTCAACTACCCTGGCCAGCAAGATCTCCGGATCTGTCCCCCATTGAGCATGTTTGGGCCTGGATGAAGCGTCGTCTTACGCGGTCTGCACGTCCAGCACGAACGCTGGCCCAACTGAGGCGCCAGGTGGAAATGGCATGGCAAGCCGTTCCACAGGACTACATCCAGCATCTCTACGATCGTCTCCATGGGAGAATAGCAGCCTGCATTGCTGCGAAAGGTGGATATACACTGTACTAGTGCCGACATTGTGCATGCTCTGTTGCCTGTGTCTATGTGCCTGTGGTTCTGTCAGTGTGATCATGTGATGTATCTGACCCCAGGAATGTGTCAATAAAGTTTCCCCTTCCTGGGACAATGAATTCACGGTGTTCTTATTTCAATTTCCAGGAGTGTATGTAAATCTGCCTCCAGTGACATTAAAGCAATATTACAAATTAATCAAACTCTTGAGACAGACTGAAATACTTCTTAATTAAATACACAGTGAAACAATTCCCTGACAATTACAAAAGAAATCAATGACAAAAATCAATACTCAATCTATTCGCCTAACAATGGTTTCCCTTAAGAATTCAACTCCTATCATTATCAAACTTACTGTCTGCTGCTACGCACGTACGCAAACCCTTTTCTATAAATTAATAAGTGCGCTGCAAATTATAAAAAATATCAACTAAATACCAAATCCTGTGTCGCTGCTGGCGGACACGGCAGTACGGCTGTTCGGCGACGACCCCTTGCCCAACACACGTGCGCACCACAGCAGGCGGGCTCCTACACTGGCTTCCAAACTGCCACTGATTAATCAGTGCGCTGCGAAGCGCGACAACAATATCTTAGATTCCAGAGCTTGTGTATGCGCGCTGTAGCTAACCTTTACATCCTAAGAGAGTATTGCCAACTCTCATAACTCCCAACCTCATTTTTGAAAATTTTGAGGAGTGATTCTTGCCTAACATATTGGCATGGAACAAACAGTAAATTTTTTCCAATCTTTAAATCCTAAGAGAGTATTGGCAACTCTCAATACATGCAAAGAAAAGGAACACTCTCAAGGACAAAGTGATTTTATTGAGAAGCGATTTGACAGGTAGTTCATTGTAGGAATACACAATAACTAATTCGGACCAATTGAAACACACATGTCACAGAAAAGTGCGAACCAACAGTCGGGCCAATGTACAGTGCACACCCTCTGGCAGCAACGCAGACACGTACACTATCCTACTGAATAAGCACATCGCGAACACTGGTTACTTTACCTGCAGAAACGCCAAATGCGACCGTGAGTTGTAACCAATGAACCAATGACCCCCCCCCCCCCCCTAGCCTGATATGGGACCTGTATGTCGTATGCGAATGCATTTCCGTAACAACTCTTGTGCGGCACTAGGTCATAGCTTAAGATTTTAATAATAAAAATAAGTTGTTCATGTGCTTTAATAAATATTTAACGTATAGTATTAATACTGGAATAATTAGGTTTCTAAGAACGTATGGGCTACTGAAGCTATAAATATGACAATTTTTGCCTTCCTTTTCTTATAAATAGTGACGTAACCTGTCTCCCTGCTCTTGTTCCTATTGTGCCTGTGTGTCGCTCTGGGGAGCACTGATCTCTATTATTGTACTAGGAAACTTCTGATTTGTGGAAATATATTGAAAAGGGAGAAAATATTGAATTTTCTTTGACAGGGCTTCAACCTGCGAAAACCTATGAAGGTAAGTGAGAAGGTAATTAATATTTTCAAGAGATTTAGTTAAAAACGAGAAATGATTAATTTGAAACAGTTTTGTGGACATTTGTAGGAAGCGACTTTATTAACTGAAACTACTCAGTTATATTAACTGGCAAATTTACGCTGCGCAGAGTAGGCGTAATTCACTTGCCTCATCAGACAGCCGAGTCTCGCGTTCTGTCGGTGTCTCTGACCAGCATTGTTTCCGACGATACTGAAGCTTGAAAAATGAACTAAATCTCTTTTTCAATCTGCTCAACAGCTATAAATGTCTATATTTACGAGAGACCAGTGCTTTTATCACGACACTGACTCTCAAACATCGATACGGCCGAAATATTCGTTAGTTATTGTGTCATCTCCTGTGCTAGATTATCCAAAAATTTACGCGTCCCTCAGAAATTAAGGTGAGGAATTAACTAAACTTCAGCTAGACTTCTGACGCGCAGCACCAGAGGAGATGCCACGCCACACTCCGGAACAGGCGGCTCTCCAGGACCACGCCACGTCCGTCACTCACATACAGGCAGAACTTCCTCTCATCACTGGAGATGACAAAGCGCGATTGCGCTGTCCAGTCACTTCTGTCGCGACACCAGAGTAGCCGAGATTGGCTGTGTGTTGGTGTCAATGGTAACCTGGCCATATTCACAGGTGTTCTTAGTCCTGCTGCAAACAGACGGTTCTTAATGGTCGCTGATATTACAGCAGTTGCAACATATGCCCATATTTCATCCCTGCACAATGCGTCGATCTTGTGCGTCTGTTCTACGCAGACGTCCAAAACTTTGTCTACGGGTGTGGGAATGTTCCACAGACCACCGCTAAAAGCAGACACACCACCGTTTTATTGTGCCCAACATGTGCAGCAATCCGTCGATACATCCATCAGCTTCCTGGGGCCCACAATGCGTCCCCGTTCAGACAGCTGAAACCGTTCAGCAGGAGTACGTACTCGTCGGTGGGCGTGGTTGTGACGCAGAACGAGCGCGGCAAACACTGGTCACCGCTAAACCGCGCACGGTTACTGTCTGCAGAGTCAAAACAGAGTGTGCACAGAATGCCTCCTGAGCGCCACCTGATGAGCATGAAAACTGAATCACTAAAACTACAACCCGTCAGACGGTGATGATGACGACGTTGGTTTGCGGGGCGCTCAATATCGTGGCCATCAGCGCCCGTACAAGGTCCAAATACTTCCATTTCCAGTCTCGGTACTTCCAGAATGATGATGAGATGATGAGGACAACACAAAGCGGGCGGAGAAAATCTCTGGCCCAGCGGGGAATCGAACCCAGGATCCTGTGATTCAGAGGCGGCAACGCTGGCCAGTACAAGCCGCCAGTACGCACATATTGTACCCTGGAGCCACTGAACACAGTCGTTGAGGGTGTTGCATGTTTTTTCCAGCAGTGTATATACACTCTGCACATTACCATATTTTTAAATAGGAAAGTGTTCTATAATAGAAAAAAATTGACATGTTCACATCACAGCAAGAGTGCGCAATTCTGATCCATGAAATGCGCTAATAAATGAGCTAAATTCTTTTCTAGTGTTGTAGAATATCGCTTATCGTACCACAGAGAATTTTTCACAGATTGCAGTAAAACTAATTTTACCACTTCTACATATTCCTACAGACATTTAATCCTCCTTTCCCTCACTAACTCTATAAAATGGGCCACGTGCAGGCGGGCTTCTTACATCTACTTAACCATTCCTTTCATTTCAGCATAACTATTGAACCCGAAATATCGGGAATCCCTACAGTCTTTAATCCTGAATGGGACAAATACCAACTTCTCTATCTCAGCAAAGAGTCTAGGACAAATGATAGGTGAAACTCTAAACTGGACTGAGCACATAACTTGTAATGACACAAGTATACATCACACAGTGTAGGAATTGTACCATTTCGTTTCATAGAAGTTATTTCGTTATTGTCAGTCATAACTTAAAAAAAAATACGAGCAGTAGCAGGGCAGTTGTAAAAACCTGCATAAAGCAAAGAGATGAAAGTGTACTGAGGGGCATATGCCATCTAACGGCAGCACGGTAAAGTACGGCAGCTCACCACTAAGGTGCTGCCACCAGCCTCCGAAGTATGCAACCAATACTCTGCAACTGTGTTTGAAATGTATACTTGTAAATAATGTTCTTATATTAACCTCTGTATGTTGTTAAGTAGATCTTAGTTTTAAAAGTGTTATGAACCTTTGTAATTAAAGCTGTAACGAGTCATGGCTTTAGGCCTAAGCCAAAATCTAAAGGGACTTTCCCGCAGAAGGGTAAGGCGAGAAAAATATTGCGACAAAAAGTTCCAGAACAGTCCTCTTTGTGACGTAGCGTGTGGCGGGATGTTCACGTACCATTTTGTGTGGTGATTAAAATGAACACAACCATTGTTAAACGGCCTCGGATGGACGGGAAATTATTGCCGCTCGTAATTCTACAATATTAAGCAGCTAATTGTCAACCAAGCAGAAGTGGCAATGTTATTAAGAGGACCAGTGAGGAAGTCGTTGTTTGCTGTGAAGGAGGCAGACATTATGTTGCAGCATTACCCACTGTACTGGCCAAATATTACGATGGGAATTACGACTTGGAAGAAATTGTGTAAAATTATAATAAATTAAATAATGTTGCTCTACCAAGAACCGACGGAAGATTCTGTTAACACTGTGTAAAAGCTGCTAAACCATACATCGGCAACAAAATCTCGTCAGAGGCTGCAATACGTTGCTCAACATCACAAACGGACTGAAGTATTTATTTCTGTGGTAGAGTTTAGTGTATTCTGTTTTTCATACTGATGGACATAGTGACGGGGGCGGGAGAGGATGGGAGAGACCAGCGGGTGAGGAGTATCGAGTTTGCGGGAGGTGTAGAGGATCCATATCCGTTCAAGGAAAAGGGGGAGGTGGGGGAAGGGAATTAGGTTGTACAGGATCCTTGTGGGGGAGGGGAGATGGATGCGATAGGCGAGGCAAAGAGCATGGTGTTCGAGGATCTGAAGGGATTTGTAAAA
Source organism: Schistocerca americana (assembly GCF_021461395.2). Lineage (NCBI taxonomy): Eukaryota > Metazoa > Arthropoda > Insecta > Orthoptera > Acrididae > Schistocerca > Schistocerca americana. The sequence goes on from NC_060124.1 coordinate 286,156,886, forward strand.
CGCAGGGGGAGCGGAGATCCAGGCAGGGTGGGCGCAGCAAAGGATAGGGCGAATAAGGGATTTATAGGTATGGAGGATGGTAGAGGGGTCCAGACCCCAAGTTCGGCCAGAGAGGTGTTTGAGGAGACAGAGGTGGTAGTGTGCCTTGGCTTGGATCGTCCGGAGGTGGGGGGCCCAGGAGAGGCGACGGTCGAGGGTGACACCAAGGTACTTAAGGGTGGGGGGTGAGGGCGTTAGGATGGCCATAGATGCTGATGTAGAAATCGAGGAGGCGAAAGGAAGGGGTGGTGTTGCCTACTATGATCGCCAGGGATTTGGCTGGATTGACCTTAAGCAACCACTGGTTGCACCAAGCGGTGAACCGGTCAAGATGGGATTGGAGAAGGTGTTGGGAGCGCTGCAGGGTGGGGGCAAGGGCAAGGAAGGCAGTGTCATCGGCGTACTGGAGAAGGTGATTTGGGGGGGGGGGAGGGGGGGTGAAGGCGGCGGCATGTCCGCCGTTTACAAGAGGTGCAGAAGAGGGGAGAGGACAGAACACTGGGGCACACCGGCGGAGGAGAAAAAGGTGTAGGAATCCATGTTGTGGATGGTGATGCAGGAAGGACGTAGGGAAAGAAAGGAGCCGATCAGACGGACGTAGTTAATAGGAAGGATGAAGGTTTGGAGCTTGAAGAGGAGACTGGAATGCCACATGCGGTCATAGTTTCGTTCAAGGTCAAGGGAGAGGAAGATAGCGGAACGACGGGAATTAAGCTGTTCGGAGAGGAGATGAGTGAGGTGAAGGAGAAGGTCGTCGGAAGAGAAGGACGGCTGAAAGCCACACTGGGTAACGTGAAGGAGGCGGTGCTGGCGGAGATGCTGGTGGATGTGTCGGGTGAGGATGGATTCCAGGACCTTGCTGAAGACTGGGGTAAGGCTGATGGGACGGTAGGAGGAGACAGCGGATGACGGTTTACCAGGTTTAGGGAACATCAGGATAAGGGAGGTTTTCCACAGGTCGGGATAGTAGCCGGTGGACAGGACTACATTGTAGAGCCTGGCCGGGGTGGAGAGGAAAGATGCAGGAGATTCACGAAGGTGGCGATAGGTGACACGATCGTGAGCAGGAGCGGTGTTGCGTTCAACAATATGACTACTATTGTCCCTGTAGTAACGAAGTAATACAATAAACCGATCCAAGTAACACAGCTGTGGCTTTATTCATAAACCTGTGAACAATAAGGGTAATAAGCCCCTTGTGACTACACACGTAACAGTACAAAAGAATCATACAGAAAGTGCAACATAAGCGATTCACAGAACAACTGATGTTAGCGGTACAAACTGAAAGAACAGAGTGAGGGTTGAGTCGGCGTACGTAGGCGCGAGTGGCCGGCAGATGGCAGAGAGGTCACGCCTCACGCACGCTTGCTGTAGGCGGCCAGCCCGAGCTGATGGGGTCGGCTGTCGGTTTAAGTATACACGTTCGGCGCACTAGTAGCAGGATACAGCAGTTTCCGTACACACACGTTGCCCTGTGCGTCCTTCTTTCCAACCAGATCTTCCTTATTTCCCAGTATTCTCAGCTAGTGCAGTCTCCTTAAACTTTCATTTCGCAGAAGTCACTGTATCAGAATACATCTGTTCCGTACGCCAATACATTCTTTTTATTTCTGCCACTGTCATTATTGTTATTATTGACATTATTATTATCATTATTATTACAGCATTATTATTACCGTTATTAGTGGCAGCAGCAGCAGTAGTGGAAGTACAGCCAGTATTAACTGTATTAGGTCACAATTATCAACTGACATTGTCTCTGTTGACATCAGATCGTTGTAGTACTATTTGTCATATTAAAGTTGTTATTTCTGAGGTATGATGTGAAAAAGGTACTATGTGCATGAAAGCCTGGTCTGATGTAAGAGAGGCGCAGATGGTCCTACTCAAATTAGGTTAAATAAATAAATACACGAAAGGGAAGCAGTGGTTGGGAAGGGAGTGAGACAAGGTTGTAGCCTCTCCCCGATGTTATTCAATCTGTATATTGAGCAAGCAGTGAAGGAAACAAAAGAAAAGTTCGGAGTAGGTATTAAAATCCATGGAGAAGAAATAAAAGCTTCGAGGTTCGCCGATGACATTGTAATTCTGTCAGAGACAGCAAAGGACTTGGAAGAGCAGTTGAACGGAATAGATAGTGTCTTGAAAGGAGGGTATCAGATGAACATCAACAAAAGCAGAACGAGGATAATGGAATGTAGTCGAATTAAGTCGGGTGATGCTGAGGGAATTAAATTTTGAAATGAAACACTTAAAGTAGTAAAGGAGTTTTGCTATTTGGGGAGCAAAATAACTGATGATGGTCGAAGTAGAGAGGATATAAAATGTAGACTGGCAATGTCAAGGAAAGCGTTTCTGAAGAAGAGAAATTTGTTAACATAGAGCATAGATTAAAGTGTCAGGAAAACGTTTCTGAAAGTATTTGTATGGAGTGTAGCCATTTATGGAAGTGAAACATGGACGATAACTAGTTTGGACAAGAAGAGAATAGAAGCTTTTGAAATATGGTGCTACAGAAGAATGCTGAAGATTATATGGGTAGATCACATAACTAATGAGGAGGTATTGAATAGAATTGGGGAGAAGAGGAGTTTGTGGCACAACTTGACTAGAAGAAGAGATCGGTTGATAGGACATGTTCTGAGGCATCAAGGGATCACCAATTTAGTATTGGAGGGCAGCGTGGAGGGTAAAAATCGTAGAGAGAGACCGAGAGATGAATACACTAAGCAGATTCAGAACGATGTAGGCTGCAGTAGGTACTGGGAGATGAAGAAGCTTGCACAGGATAGAGTAGCATGGAGAGCTGCATCAAACCAGTCTCAGGACTGAAGACCACAACAACAACAACAACAACGTCATCAATGACCTGCCTTATACAGTGTGTTTCAGTAGGAATAGTTGACATTTTAGTTCGAACAAAACATTCCACATCATATAAGTCCAATATGTACCGAGCGAAATGGCGCAGTGGTTAGCACACTGGACTCTCATTCGGAGGGAGGACGGTTCAAATACGTGTCCGATTACCCTCTTTTAGGTTTCCCATGATTTCCCTAAATCGCTTCAGATAAAAGCCGGGATCGTTCCTGTGAAAGAACAAGGACGACTTCTTTCCCCAACCTTCCCTAATCCGATGGGGCCGATGACCTAGCTGTTTGGTCCCCTCCTCCGAATCAACCAACCAGTCCCGTTTATACTGGTTACGGAGAATATGACGCAAACAGGTATTCCGAGAACGTGTTAAGCAAAGGCAAATGGTTAAATTCAAAGCTGACTTCAATGTCCTTTCGAACTCTCTTGACAGCACCTGTAGCTCTTCCAAGGTCGTATTGGTGTTCTTTTGTGAGAGCAACACCACTGAGCCATCTCCAGTGAATCTTAGGTGTAGACGATGTGTCAGCTGACGACTAGATCCTACAGTGGCCCCACCATAACGGAAGAATATACTGTTGAATTCCTGAGTACAGTGGTGGGTTCTTAGCTTTACTCCTGGAGGAAGCTAAGTTGGTATTACACATATCAAAAAGAGTTTTGCATCACCTCGGTTCCGAGAGTTCCGGAAACTGTACAGAAAATTGGAATAGAGATCAACATAAACATCATTTCCACCTTTTTCATTGCTCATGAAAACCCCACATTGCATGTTGTACCACCATACAGGGAGACCTTCAGAGGTGGTCGGCCAGATTGCTGTACACGCCGGTACCTCTAATACCCAGTAGCACGTCCTCTTTCACTGATGCACGCCCACATTTGACGTGGCATACTATCCACAAGTTCATAAAGGCACTGTTGGTCCAGATCGTCCCACTCCTCAACGACGATTCGGAAGTGGTTGGTCGGTCACGTCGTCCATAAACAGCCCTTTGCAATCTATCCCTAGCATGTTCGATAGGGGTCATGTATGGAGAAAATGCTGGCCACTCTAATCGGGCGATGTCGTTATCCTGAAGGAAGTCATGCACAAGATGTGCACGATGGGGGCGTCAATTGTCGTCCACGAAGACGAATGCCTCACTAGTATGCTGCCGATATGGGTGCACTACCGTCGGAGGACGGCTTTCACATATCGTACAGCCATTATGGCGCCTTCCATGACCACCAGCGGCATACGTCGGCCCCACATGATGCCACCCCAAAACAGCAGCGAACCTCCACCTTGCTGGACAGTGTGTCTAAGGCGTTCAGCTTGACCGGGTTGCCTCCAAACACGTCTCCGACGAATGTCTGGTTGAAGGCATATGCGACACTCATCGGTGAAGAGAACATCATGCCAATCCTGAGCAGTCTATTTTGCATGTTGTTGGGCCCATCTGTACCGCGCTGCATCGTGTCTTGGTTGCAAAGATGGACCTCACCATGGACGTCGGGAGTGAAGTTGCGCATCATTGCGCACACTTTGAGTTGTAACACGACGTCCTGTGGCTGCAGGAAAAGCATTGTTCAACATGGTGGCGTTGCTGTCAGGGTTCCTCCGAGCCATAATCCGTAGGTAGCGGTCATCCAACGCAGTAGTAGCCCTTGGACGGCCTGAGCGAGGCATATCATCGACAGTTTCTGTCTCCCTGTATCTCCTCCATGTCCGAACAACATCGCTTTGGTTCACTCCGAGACGCCTGGACACTTCCCTTGTTGAGAGCCCTTCCTAGCACAAAGTAACAACGCGGACGCGATCGAACCGCGGTATTGACCGTCTAGGCGTGGCTGTACTACAGACAACATGAGCCGTGTACCTCCTTCCTGTTGGAATGACTGGAACTGATCGGCTGTCGCCCCCGCCGTCTAATGCATGGTTTCATGCATGGTTGTTTACAACTGTTTATTGATATCTCTGAACAGGCAAAGAGACTGTGTCTGTGATACAATATCCACAGGGGGATGCAAAACTTTTTTTGATGTGTGTATAACACACACACACAACATATTAGATCACTTCATTACAACTTGAAAAAGTTGAAATACTTAACTCTGTGACAACCCATGTCCACAGGAATGTCATGAGCATTTATTTCTGTCACTGGATGTTAACCTACCACTTGATATGGAAAAAGATACTAGTCTCATCTCATAGTATGCATTTGACGTTAAGCATTTATGCAAAGGTCTGTCTAACACAACTGTCGCACTGATGGCTTAGTTGAGAGACGATGATGTCGTCTTCGGCGATGACTGAAGATTGGGATGAACGGCATTACGCTCAGACGTAAGTAAGAATGTCGATGCGGTGGCGTATCGAACTCTTCCGGGTATGTCCTCCGCTCATTCGTCGCTGCATCCGACAGCTACTATGCTTACGTGGTAGTTGATGGTTGGAGACGCAACATCTTTGTTACAGTCTACTGAAACCAGTCGTGTATACAATTGCAGTTAATCCCTTCAATGTCAGTTAAGGCCTGAATATGGTGTACTGAATCACCGAAACTGGTAGCCATATAATAAAAAACATCGCAAAGACATATGCTTACCTGTGGTTTCGTCGCGAGGTACCAACCTTTCCTTGGCACCTAGTTCTTCGGACGACACAACACATACATATCCATTTAGCCAAATATACGTCTTCCAGTACAGCTGAAAGTTACAGATATGCGGTCTTTTAAACATTCCTCCACAAAGGCCTGTGGGTTTTCGTCGTATCACTGACGTGAGTTACGAGTGTTATTGATACCGCCACGCCAGCCGGGGTGGCCGAGCGGTTCTAGGCGCTACAGTCTGGAACCGCGCGACCGCTACGGTCGCAGGTTCGAATCCTGCCTCGGGCATGGATGTGTGTGATGTCCTTAGGTTAGGTAGGTTTAAGTAGTTCTAAGTTCTAGGGGACCGATGACCACAGCAGTTAAGTCCCATAGTGCTCAGAATCATTTGAACCATTTGATACCGCCACGAATGAAACTCGCTTCATCAATAAATAGTGTTAATAGCATTACTTGGCGATTTGCAATTGGCCGACAGCAAAATTCGAATTGTCTACCTTCATCTCCTTCTAAAAGGTATAGAGTCCGCTGTAAGCGATAACGACAGAAGCCGTGCAGGCACCTAGAAGTGTGGAAGTCATTGTAGAAGGACTACGTTCTACCAACTGAACAATGTCTCCTATGTCCTCCTTGCTCTGTTTACTTGCGCGTTCTGATGAGATGTAACTGCTGGGCATTACATCAGTTCCACACACTTTAGTGAAATCAAGAGTAAACTCTCAGGAATCTGGTAGTCTGTGGCTGGGAAATCGTCTACCGTATTCTCTGTAAGCAGTACCAGCTTTTCTGTTAGAAAACTCGTAAACAAATGCCATATAGGCTTACTCAACATTTATAAATACATGCAGCATGCTTATACAGTAGAAATAGACGCAAAATCACAAACACAGTTAGAAGAAACACGTCCGTAAACCTAAGAACTATTTCAAGTCTTGAAGTCATAAACAAAATTTACGAAGGATAAATAAACCCGCAGAAAGTGGACTATCAGCACGCGGAATGAAAACTTAACTCTGTAGCCACCTGTATCTCTGTAACCATTAGAAACTGGACTCAAGTTACGTGGAAGGTTTTATTGGAATTAGTTTGTACTACGACCATCGAAAATATTGACTACTAGTAAATCCCCGATTCTTTAAATAATCGAGCTCCCATGTATGAAACAGCTTCAGACGTCTGATTACTTTGCAAAGGAGTTAATGTGTAAAACATTTGACGTTAAGCATGCTAGCGAGCAAAAGTTTACGAAAGGTTTGAAATTAGGTTTAAGAGTTCTTGGAAGTCCAAAGTGCTCTCAATATTAAACACTGGATGAATATAAACTGGGTAATATGTGTTCCATTTCAAACAGAAGCTAGTTTTTCGCACATCTCAGCGTTTATGACGTCATGAAATATGAGTCGTACAAAGTTGCAGTTTTCCAGGTACGTTCAGTGGTGTATGTGGGCACTGTTTGTAAGCTGTGTTGCGAACAGAGCAAGTAGTAAAGAAGTAACAAAATAAAACTTTGTACCTGATGATGAAGATTAACTGCATGTGCAGCGAAGTAGTATAGACTTTTTTCCTTTCATCATTTTGTGTGGGGTGTCAGGGGAAAATCGTTTCGTAACGGCTTGAGATCGGGTGAAATATTAGTCGAAAGCCGCTAGCTAAGTGCTCCCATTTTCAAAAACTGGATGAATGAAGTCCGTGTATTCGTGCGCTGTCAATTACGCGACTAGACAAACACACAGTTTCTGACTGTAATATCTGTCTTATTGTGCTAAACTTATAACGCAATAGTATACCCCTTAATGAGTAGATTATAATAGCATTTTAATTTTAAGGCGTTATAGTAATGTACAGTAGATTCCTTCAGAAAACTCTGTGTATTCATATCTAGGCGAGCCTCTACGATTCTTTGCTTCAATCATTTCTTCAGCTACAGTGCGTCTTCATTCCTTATTCGATCGGTCTAATTGGTCTTGAACTGTTTCCTGTAACACCACATTTCAAAGCATTCTTGTCGTTTCACTTCTTTTTTCCTCGCTGTCCAAGTACCCCATACGTACTATGATCTGTCAAAACTAAAGTAACCCAAAATATTTATCTTTATTAAAAACTTTAACAAAATATCTACGAAACTATTTCAGATGTCGAAATATTGCACTCGTATTCTAAGGAAGGCGGGTTATTTTTAAGTGTGCCATCCTGTATAACGAGAATGGAATCTGTTCCATGTACTCCGGTACTTTAACTCAAATTATTTTGTCATTCTATTGGTTTGTGTGTGGTAAGAGCATATTCACCCGAGTGCATTTGTGCTAGTAGAGTATCTACCTGAAGAAAGCAGGTTTGCAGGTTAACTGCCACGATAACTTCAGATGTTGATTCATACAGAACAAATAAAATTCTTTTCGTAATCGTCAGTCTGAGGGAGTGATTGTCTAATTAATTAGTACTCAGAGTAAAGAGCAAAATTAATACTGTAGTGAACATATGGTTCCACGAAACAATTCTTCATGGAGAAGCTAGAGAGAAAATTTAATATTAGTTCTGAAATTTTGAGTTTAAAATTAAGTCCCCTCATTTGCTAAATTATATTCCGATTTTGTGTGATGACAGTCCTACTACCTCCCAACAGCCGATAACAATTGCACTGTGAGGCATAACAAAAACTTTTCAAAATCTGCATTTTTCTGTATACTGACAACAATGTGTTTCGGAGATGAGTAAGTAACTTTCAGTCACTTGCCTAAGCAAAGTATTAGTGAGTCGATAACAGTAAAAATTTAACAAAAGAATGACAATAGAGTGAGTGTGTTAGAACGTTCCATAAGCTGTGTTACATATTTTACACTTGTAAGTCGTTGGTATCGATGCATTATTACTCAGTGATCATTCCAAATGATTACTATACACAGCCATAATATCTACAGTAAATAACAGATATAGTGAGTGGCTCAGTGTCTGTGTAAGTAAGTGTCTCTCACCTCTCACAACGATTTTTATACTGGTACGCGAAAAATTCCAAGTTGATCCATGATTCGGAATCCACATAAACTTTTAGGTCCCTCCTTAACCGGCTGTGTCAGTCAGTTCAAATGTTGGAGAAAGACAAAGGCATACCACCTTTAGTAAGATCATGCCTAGAAAAGTACTGACGAAACCAACCTAGGAGTCAATTACAACTTTACCCTTTATCTTCAAGATAAAAAGCAATTCGGTTTAATTGAAATAATTATATTGTTTTGAGAGTGCCTCGGTTAAATGACGGTGTCTCACGTTTCATTGGGACACAGGTGCGAAAGTGAAGAGAACTGTGTGCATTACAATTCTGAACTCTGAAAATTATAGAAATCCGAGACATTTACACGGTAAGAGATAATTTACGTGATACTGCTCTTTATTCTCTTTATTTTCAGTTCGTATGGTCTTCATTTTCAATGGCCACCTTAAATATAGCACACATCTAAAACTTGATTTGATATTACGGTCCGTTAGGGCGAAAGTGTACGTAATGTTTCTCCGAGAGAGCTACGTGGGGCTCGTACCGAGCCTAGCGGCAGCCGTGGTCTATCGCAATATGCCGGCCTCTTCGTCTCCCCTCACCCCTCAGCGGTCGACCGTAAATGTCTCAGCGCCATGTAAGGAAGGCGGTGGATCGTAAAACGTAGCCGTGTCCCGCAGTAGCGCCAAATTGGCCGCTTCCCATTGCGCTCTGCTGCCACAGGCCTTCTCTTACAAGCTGCAGAAACCCACTGCGGGCCATTTTTTCTCCTGCAGCCAATATAGCGGCGACAGCGGTGACACTACAGATAAATATCTTTTTTCATACGATGCGGCTATCAACTATCCGTGTCTGCCGCCTCATCGTGCCGCGAAGAAAACAGGACGTTTCGGCCTGTCTCTGCTTAAAGTTACACAACACGGAACAGCTTTCGTTACGATTTTCTGACTGTATTGAAAAAACTTTTGTTTCAGGCTCGTCATATGACTACTTTTCTGTACACGTAAGCATTGCGGCTTACAAAAATTACCGTTTGTGTAGTCAATAAAGATGAAAGCTGCCTGGTTGTGTAGAACGTGGTAGTGAGACATTTATTTCACATCTCACTACGAAATTACTTTCTTAGAGCTTTGTAAAATTACCCATTCGTAGTTTTATCAAGTTGCACGTGAACAGAGAATTACCAGAGTCCACTGGAATTAAGAAACATCGTCGCTACATCTTGTGGCGTTTGTGCCACAGTTCGTCCCACGTTTTAGCGTGTCGCACACTGATCAGCCAAAACATTGTGACCACTGCCCGCCGGGATGTTGGATGCCGCCTGGTGGCGTTGCGCGCTAGTGGCACACCAACAAAAGTATGTAAGCGGAGCAGACACAGAAAGGGAATCAGCCTAGAGAAGATACGGGCTGCAAATTCGGAAATCCATTGAAATAAGGGACTTTGCTAAACCACAGATTATTATTACGCAGAGCCAGTGAACGAGTATTTCAGATACCGCGAAGCTGGACGAATGTTCACGTTCTATTGTCGTGAGCATCTAGAGAAAGAGGTAGGACGATGAAACTGCCACTATTCGCTAAATGGTCGGATATCCAGGACTCTTCACAGAACGTGGGGTGCGGAGGCTTGTCTGCTCTGTAAAGCAGGATAGATGGTGATCTGTGGCATCTCTGTCGAAAGAGGGCAATGCTGGTGCACGCACAAATGATTCAGAGCACACTGTTCATCATACATTGTTGAACATGGAGCTGTGCAGCAGACCACCCCTGCGTGTTCGTATGTTGACCCTGCGACATCGTCAGTTAGGATTGCAGTGGGCATGGAACAATTGGGATTCGACTGTCGATCAATGGAAACGTGTCGACTGTTCGGGTGACTCATTTTTCGTACGCTAGGTCGATAGTCGTCTCCACAAACGCCGTCATGGAGACGGACGGCGGCTCTGAATGTGCCACGGATGCAGGCAGGTGGGAGCGGTACTGTGCTACAGGAGACGTTCTCCTGCACTTGCACGGGACCTATCGTAGTAATCGAAGACACGCTGACAGCGGCGAACCACCTGCGTTCCTTCATGCTTGATATTCTTCCCGATGGTGACGTCACCTTTCAGCAGTGTAATTATCCGTGTCTCGGAGCCTGAACAGTGCTACAGTGGTTCGAGGAGCATTATAGTGAACTCACGTTGATGTCCCGGTGACCACATTCTGGGTCGCTATCAGGCCCCATTACTGTGTACGCAAATCAGTGGCTAGTTATTTATGCATAGACGTCTAATGCCACATACATTCACAAACCTACCAATAAACTGTCAGATCCCTGATACGCAAAATCAGTGATGTATTTCGTTCCAAAGACAGAGAAACGAGCTATTAAACAGGTGGTCATAGTGCCTTGGCTCATCGATGTATAATACAGTGTTCGAGGACCCGCACTGCTGTAAGCGAGCAGTTAAGATAGGTAGCCCTACCTACCACACGAAGTGGCAGCTGGTCATGAAACGCAAGAAAGGTGGTTTGAGTGAAAGCAGTACGTTCTGGAGTCTACACAGCATGTCGGCCAGGGCACGCCAGTCTGCACGTGAGCGTGGGGTGCGGGCCATCGACTCGGCCTGTCTCGGCTCTGTTCGGTCCTTTCCGGAAATAGTCGGAACTGCGCGGTAATTCGTTTAGCATTGCGGTGCGGTATTTTTGGGTCGGCACGACTTTCTTGAGTTCGGGAGAGTCGTGCTGTCAGCGCTGTTTACCCTCCGCTATTTGATTGTGGTATAAAGAACGTTCACAGGTCCAGAGAATGTTTACACAAAAAGAAGCAGCTGGCGATCTGTTATCACAAGCCTTTGGAAGTGAATGGGAATCAGACAAGAGAACGATAAGAATTCTCAATATCGCGTAATACATATAGAGTCACAAAATCGACAGGTACCGCAGATTTGCTACGGAGCGACATTACAACACCATGCAGAGAGAATTTAAAAATGTACTTAACCTTGAAAAAGACAAAAATGACAACGATCGACAGGTGGGATTTTTTTGTTCACTACATTAAGAAGCACTTTGTGCTAACTTTGCAGGCATGGAGCACGTGAAGAATTGGTGGCGTGAACAGTAAATATTGTAAAGTCGCACGCGTTACTCTACCGTCAGTTGCAACAGTTTCGGTGGTACTGAAGAAAGTGTGTGGATACTTTTTATGTTGCTGAGAAGTTCGTTGGGTAAGTCAAGGGGCATGCCCGAAACGATTTTTCGATTTAAAACATGGTACTGTTGAATTTATGAAGGACAGAGAACAGTAGGAATGAAAATTAGAACATCCTGACAGAACTGTTGACCTCGATATTAAAGTGGACTTGACTGCACACTGTCCACAATAATAAACTGCAAGCTGAGAAGCAACTTATTTCTAATTTCATAGGGATGCATTTAAAAAGAAAAGTTCAGTGTGAAAGGGACAAATGTTCACAAAAAGCACCGTCCACCTCCATAATCTCCCTGAGTTGAAAAAAAAAGCGAGGTTTCAGGAATCCTTTGGGACCTTGGAAGAATTACAAGCATAATTTTGTAAACGTTTTAAGGACACTGCCAATCTTACGTCTGTTTCTGGACTGTTTTCGAGACCATTTGCCGTTTCAGTTGAAATCATGTGCAGATGCAACTGATCGATCTGCAATGTAATTGCCACTACTTCTATGTACTTTTACATTAAAACTGTCCACAAGGCCTACGTTTCCTTTTGTTTTTTTATCCTCCAGAATAGTTTCCCATTTCCACAATCAAGCTGCATATGTAATAAAATACACTGTGCAACAAAATTAAAGGATCAGTTTTTCGAAACCCCGCGATTTTTTCCCATTCCGAAGTATAAGTTTGAAATTTCGCTGGAAGGTGCTGACAACCTCCCTCGCTAACGGTGGGGAGGCGCGGCGCCGGGCGACGTCGGTGGCGCTTTGTACACCTCGGTGTCGGCACCTGCCAAAGAAAGGCCGCACCTCAGGAATTCACGTGGCTCTGTAGAGTGGGCTGATGACGCCATACTGGAACCACCTGCACCACAACTCCTACCAGCTCCAGCGTGGGCGTGTCACGTGACGAGAAGGTCGTCAGAGCCCCTCTCACCCACATTTCACCCCTTCTTTTCCCGTCTCTGCGACGGAGGTCAGAACCGCTACACTCAGCGTATAAGTCAGATGGATTTCTTTTGGGTGGTCTATTTCAGACACACCGCCGCTCAAAATCGACGCGAGAAGGCCTTATGACGTGGCGTAAAAGACTTCAGTGAAACTACTCCTTCCCTTGGGGAGAGTTGATTTCCATACATTTAGCTATCGAGAATAACGGGTTGCAGTGCGATGAGCAATATGAAGACGTTCTTGACAATGTTCGACACTGCTGCCACCCCCTGGGTCTTTCAATCTTACTCGATGGACGTCGTGGGCCTGCAGCCCCATTGAACGTGCAGCAGATTTGTAGTGCAGCAGATCTCAATTTTTACTCTGGTGTACAGGGTAGGGCTACAGTGGACCATTCAAAACCGTCGAACATGGTCCAAAGGAATAAAGGAGTTTTATTCTTTGTCAGTGCTTCCGTTCCGCATCCTTCCGTGGCGTGATCGTGAGGTTGTGCTATATTAAAGTATGTGTGAATGAAATGAAAAGGGCCCCTCTAAGACTTCCAGATCGGCAAGACCCTCGGTGTCACACATTCACCTTTGTCGGGCATGTTAAAAATGTACCTGTCACAAACTTCGATGCCGGGTCGGCCTCGTGGCCGCTCTAACGCCTGAGGATTAGGCAGCCTCTTCGACACCCCTTGGGTGGGGTTTGCCTACATTCTGGCGCTAGAGCAGCCGCGAGACCCCTATCCTGAAAATAAATGGTATACCAAGGCGAAACAAATACCCCATCGAATCTAAGTGTGGAGTGCAAAGTACAGAAATACCTATCTTAATCATTTGCTTATATGCCACACAATTATGTGAATAAATTGTGGAAATCCAACTCAGCATAAACACCACTTACGGAAAAGGCCCTTCTCCCATGCACCATGGACCTTGCTGTTGGTCAGGAGGCCTGCGTGCTTCAGCAATACAGACAGCCGTACCGTAGGTGCAACAACAACGGAGGGGTATCTGTTGAGAGGGCAGACAAATGTGTGGTTCCTGAAGAGGGGCAGCAGCCTCTTCAGTAGCTGCAGGAGCAACAGTGGGGATGACATAGACTTGTTGTGACGGTACTGCGGAACGGCTGAAAGCAAAAGGAAACTACAGCCGTAATTTTTACCGAGGGCATGCAGCTTTCCTGTATTGTTAAATGATGAATGCGTCTGGTTGGGGACTACTCAGGAGGAATTCGTTATCAGGAGAAAGAAAACTGGCGTTCTACTGATCGGAGTTTGGAATGTTAGATCCCTTACTCGAGCAGGTAGGTTAGAAAATATAAAAAGTGAAATGGGTAGGTTAAAGCTTGTCCCTAGTGGGACTATATAAATTGATTGAGAAAGTTGCCATAATTTTAGTGTTCTAACAACATTTATTTTTTCTCTTAAACAGACATAAACTATGCCAAAAAGGTTATTGATTGAATACCATAAACAACTAACAAGTGTTTCAGGACTACACTGGACAACGATCCTGGGTAGCAGAGGTAGTATAACTAGTGGAGTAAGTCAAGTACTCTGGCCCTAAAAATGTGGATAATGCAATCTGAATTGATCTGACGCTGAGCTGACTTTGAGTGATCAAATCTACTGTAGTTTCTCTACATAGGTCCAGCTGAGAGCAAGGGCGATTGTGACCTGTACCCCCTGACAATGCCACATCAGCAGTACATTGCCCTGTTTGCTTCGTGCGCCGGTGTAACTTGCAGCTGGTGAGATGTGTGCGGCGGAGGTGAGACGTGGAGGCGGCCCCTGTGAACCGATCGCGGCCACGAAAGAAATGCAAAAGTCTCACGGTCTAGCGACCAGTCAGATGGATGGCAATTTACTGTCTACCAGAGCCCTGAAATCACGTTAGATTTCAGTGTGTGACAAACCCGTTCACAGGTCGTGCCAAGGACCAATTAGGCTCACTTATATGACAGAGTGCACAAGGATACCAAATGTCAAGACTGGTAAACCAAAAATGGATAAGTGTCCGCCGGCCGTTGTGGCCGTGCGGTTCTATGCGCTTCAGTCTGGAACCGCGTGACTGCTACGGTCGCAGGTTCGCATCCTGCCTCGGGCATGGATGTGTGTGATGTCCTTAGGTTAGTTAGGTTTAATTAGTTCTAGGTTCTAGGCGACTGATGACCTCAGAAGTTAAGTCGCATAGTGCTCAGAGCCATTTTTGATAAGTGTCCCCTCGGCAAACGAATAGTGAGACGTTTGAAGTCACATTGTCGGTACAATAAGAACTTCGCCACCGGCTCCCCAATCTAAAGTAGTCACAAGTGAAGTCAGTCTCAGGACAGGTCCCAAGTACCAACCACACATGCCAGAGCTTCAACCAGAAGTGCTTACCAGACCAGAGTCCTCACACCCAAGAGCTTTGCACGATTCCAGAAAAAAAAATCCGTTTTCCTGCAAAGTGCATGAACGACACTGCCTTCGCCCAGTCTTGAGCCAATCACAGGGCTCTAGAGGCACTAAATCTCCCCTCCCACACGACATCACAAACTCATGTCGAACCAGGGCAAGAGTTAAGAAGCCTGCATCTCTGGAAAAAAAGAAACTGCCAATTAATGGCTTTTTTTAAGTTTTCGCATAGGGGGAAGAGACGATTTCTCCGAAACCTTGTCGCTTCCCCCAGCAACGAGCAAACAGATACAATCTAAAAGATCTTTATCTAAATGGCCTGTGCCTTAGAGTTTGTTAGTCCTAGCTATGAGATGTAATAAAGATTCTATATCTAAACGTTTCTCAGACGCCGGATTTTTCTTATACAACCAAGGCAGCTGGGGAAAGTAGTTCACTAGCCTATTTGCACCTTTGGCAAACATGAAAAGTTGTCAATTTTTATTATGTGTGGCTCTGCATCACAATGCCCCATTTACGACTCCACTGTGTAGATGCATGCCTTCAGACCGTCGCCCCAGCCCAGGTGTTCTGCTGGCGCCACGACAGGTATTGCGGCATTGTTCTGCTGGAGACCTATCTCGGCGAGGGGCTGCCCGGTCCACCCTGTACGGCTGTGGGCATGTCTGGCAAGATTTACTAAGGGATGAGCTCGCTGCCAACTGCTTTCAACTCCCAACATTCTGTTTCTACGAGCTAAGAACCATAAAAATACCTCATGCATTTAGTGTTCTACCAGACTCCATCAATGTCTGCTCAGGCCGCTACCTGTCTAGAGTCTTGCTCAAGGTGCATCAGGTTGTAATAAAATCTTTAATAATTTTCTGTATGCACAAAACAGGTGAGAGAGTAACTAGTCCTCTCTCACCACCTACAGGAAAATTGAAGAAACTTTTGGAGAAAAGAGAACCACCTGTACGAATATCAACAGCTCAGTTGGTAAACCAGTCATAAGCAAAGAAGGGAAAGCAGAAAGGTGGAAGGGGTATATAAAGGGTCTATACAAGGGCGATGTACTTGAGGGCAATATTATGGAAATGCAGGAGGACTTTGCTGAAGATGAAATGGGAGATATGATACTGCGTGAAGAGTTTGACGGAGCACTGAAAGACCTAAGTCGAAACAAGGCCCCAGGAGTAGACAACATTCCATTAGAACTACTGATAGCCTTGGAAGAGCCAGCCCTGACAAAACTCTGCCATCTGGTGAGCAAGATGTATGAGACAGGCGAAATACCCTCAGACTTCAAGAAGAATATAATAATTCCAATCCCAAAGTAAAGTGAAAGTAAGTGTTGACAGGTAAACTGTCAGTTTAATAAGTCATGGCTGCAAAATACTTACACGAATTCTTTACAGACAAATGGAAAAACTGTTGGAAGCCGAACTCAGGGAAGACCAGTTTGGATTCCGTAGAAACGTTGAAACACGTGAGGCAATACTGACCCTACGACTTATCTTGGAAGATAGATTAAGGAAAGGCTGACCTACGTTTCTAGTATTTGTAGACATAGAGAATGCTTTTGACAATGTTGACTGGAATACTCTCTTTCAAATTCTGAAGGTGACAGGGGTAAAATACAGGGAGCGAAAGGCTATTTACAATTTGTACAGAAAACAGATGGCAGTTATAAGAGTCTAGGGGCACTTAAGGGAAGCAGTGGTTGAAAATGGAGTGAGACAGGGTTATTCAATCTGTATATTAAACAAGCAGTAAAGAAACAAAAGAAAACTTTGGAGTATGAATTAAAATCGATGGAGAAGAAACAAAATCATTGGGGTTTACCGACGACATTGTAATTATGTTAGAGACGCAAAGGACCTGGAAGAGCAGCTGAACGGAATGAACAGTGTGTTGAAAGGAGGATATAAAATGAACATTAACAAAAGCAAAACGAGGATAATGGAATGTAGTCGAATTAAATCAGGCGATGCTGAGGGAATTAGATTAGGAAATGAGACACGTATAGTAGCAAATGAGTTTTGCTATTTGGGAATTAAAATAACTGATGATGGTCGAAGCAGAGAGGACATAAAATGTAGACCGGTTATGGCAAGGAAAGCGTTTCTGAAGAAGAGAGATTTGTTAACGTTGAGTATAGATTTAGGTGTCAGGAAGTCTTTTCTGAAAGTATTTGTATGGAGTATAGCTATGAATGGAAGTGAAACATGGACGATAAATAGTTTAGACAAGAAGGGAATAGAAGCTTTCGAAATGTGGTGCTACAGAAGAATGCTGAAGATTAGATGGGTAGATCACATAACTAACGAGGAGGTATTGAATAGAATTGGGGAGAAGAGGAGTTTGTGGCACAACTTGACAAGAAGAAGGGACCAGTTGGTAGGACATGTTCTGAGGCATCAAGGGTTCACAAATTTACCATTGGAGGGCAGCGTGGAGGGTAAAAATCGTAGAGGGAGACCAAGAGATGAATACACTAAACAGATTCAGAAGGATGTAGGTTGCAATAGGTACTGGGAGATGAAGAAGCTTGCACAGGATAGAGTAGCATGGAGAGCTGCATCAAACCAGTCTCAGGACTGAAGACCACAACAACAGCACAGATTAGGCCTTAGGCTTGTTCCTCCTGGTCGACTGGTGTCTAGAAGGCAATACAAGGAGCGATCTAATATCATGGGACATGTCACCAATCCCTCCAGCCTTTATACCCACTATATGAACCCTGATGATGTCGTTGCTTCTTTATTCAAGCCGTTTCCCATTTGGCCTCATAAGGGCTGAGTGGACCTGTACCATACCTCAATACCTCAGAAAAAATCTGAGGTGGTACCAGGAATCGAACCTTGGTCAGTCTGCATCAAAGGCAGCAACACTAACCAATTTCTTTAAAAAAAATAACTTTATTGACAAAAACCTTTGGCATGAATTCACGAAGAGTTACGCTTCTTGTTTAACATACGCACCATTACACATACAGTACATAGAACTTTAACAAATTTTACGACATCAGTAAGTTACATTGATTTCATGACAAACAGTGGATCAAAATTTAATCTCATTAAGAACAGCCTAAGACAAATTCAACATGCCGTTCCAGTGATTTTTTAAATATATCTTATTATCCTAACATTAAGGATATTAGCCTGTAACATTGTTGTTAAGTAAAACTTTCCGTTAAGGCGATGGGTAAATGGCAAATTCTTCTTTATAGATTCTCGTCCGTTGAAGTTCATGGTGCACGGTAGTGACGTAGCCAAAAAGTCCTGTTCACTATTTTCCTCATTCGCCAGAATGTGATGTACAATATGACCTTTTAGACATTTCATTTCGTTTCTCTTCATTTTGGGGTTCAGGAAGTCCACTGTTGTTATGGCATGAGATGCAGTTCTTTTGGTGCTCGCCAGTATCTTTCTGATTGTGGTCCGTATTGCTCTCACGTATATAATGAGTGGTCAGAAACAATCCGAAAAGCTTGTAAGGATACTACAGGGTATGTTGTGCTGGGAAATCATGGTTGAGGAAAAGATTCGATACGTCGCGCCGTTTCCAAGTTAATTACCACTGAAATTAGCCAATCAGGTCGTTTTTCGTCTGGTTTCCTAAAACTGAACAAGAGAGCGATACAAATATAGAACATGGTGCCGTAGTGAGGATCGAAACCGAGTCAAAGGCTGAGCAGTCTCGACCGCTATCATCTACGCTATGAGAACAACTGACACTAGCTACTGCAGCTAGCGGGCCTCTGAATTTGGCCGCGTAACGGCCTGAATGACTAACTTCGATGCCAATTAACTCGGAAAAGATCAACGTATCGATTTTTTTCTTAACAATTATTTCTCAGTACAATCTGCGCTGGAACACCCTTACGAGCTCTTCAGACTGTTTCTCACCACCCGTACATGTTAGTCTGTGTTCCTCACTGTCGATAAGAGTACGCATGGAGCATAGGAGGGAATGAGTCAGGTGTACTGTGTGTTGTTTAGAATTCATTTGAACTTTCCAGCTGACCGCAGTGTACCACTGAGCCCCCACACTCGTTGCTAAATGTCGGTTATGAATGTTGTTCCAAGTCGCCTGCCAGTTTGTGCCGTTGTATTTCTCTTCTGTAACGCTCCTAGCTTTGTGTTTCATTAATTTATATATAATTCCTTTGCATTTGTCAGTTTGCTAACGGGCATTGCAATTTCCGACGAGAAAGTGCTTCAAATGATAGAGTCCGTTCTCTACATGGTTGATAATGATAGATCGAATGAGGCTGACTGGTGCTATTTCACTCAACTAATGTGCGGTGATGCTGGTGAGCATGTTTATCTACTGCTTAAGTGATGGAAGCTGGAATACCGCACAATTTCTGTTTTTAAGCCTATAAAATAATTTGCCATTTTCTACTTAAAATAGTTCAAACTCGTTAATGAATTCTAATTAGAAATATTTTTATTTCATTTTTAAAAAATTTATGTGTTCTAGGGAAAGTTACCCAACTTGTACTCATTGTCAAACCTTCAAACCCGCGTCCGGCCATAATGATTTAGGTTCTCCGTTATTTCCCCGAATCGCTTCAGGCTAATGGTGGGATGGTTCTTTTGAAAGGCCACGGCCGATTTTCTTCCCGATCCTTCCCTAATCGGAGTTTGTGGTCCGTCTCTAATGACCTCGTTCTCGACGGGGCTTTAAACACTAATCTCTTCCTCCTCTCTCCTCCTCAAACCTTCGTATTTCCGAAAACAGTAGACATATGAGGCTGTGAATTTCACTCTTCTGTTGTACACACTTCGCTCTTCCAGTTGGCACCATTATTATAGCAACCAGTTGTGTTTACAGCTCAGTTTTTGATCTGTGTGTTATTGTTTTGAGACTGGAGTTTCGTTTGAACCTCGTTTGGAATTTGTTATCTGTGTTCTTGTTACTTTTAATGTTGAGTGACATAGTTTCTACGATGCCTGGGAGTGCATGATTATTTAAAAAGCTTTAAGTTCTTCAGTAATCGGTTTACAGACACCTTTTGTGTAAGTGATTCTCCTGGAATTTCGCATCACTCTCGTAAAATAGACGTGTCGCGTAATAATAACCTATTGGAGTTCCTTATCACCATAAAATTTCTGTCCCAGTGGCTGTTACGCAAGCAGTTAAGCCAATATATAGAGACTTGGGGCATCCTGATCACCTAAGAAAATGTCGTCATGGTTGTACCCTGAATCAGAACGTGTCATTCAGTAACCTCATACGGATTCGTGTGCCTAAGAATGTATATGTTAGGATAAAAACTAAAATGGGGAGTCAGTTATGGTGTTATTTCATTTATTAATGGTCACCTGAGCAGATTAAATGTCATAGAAAGCCTTGACATTCTTCGTGACGTTAATGCCATCAAAGATCTTCAGCTCATGGACAAATTGCGAGTAAGCAAGGCTCAATATACAGCTAACACAAAAAAGCAAGGGCAGCAAGAGAAAGAAAGCTTCTAGATGAAGGTGAAGAAGCATAAGACGGTCCTAATTACTCTAATGGACGCATTTGGTCATAAAGTAAGAGCTGTTTGTTAATTTTCAGGATAAATTACTTTATCGCATTTCTAGCATTTGACATTTTCAGTGTTATAAGAGGGTTGCCCAGAAAGCAATGCACCGCATTTTTTTTCTCAGCCGAAAAACAATGATTCGAATACGAAACGTTACTTAAGTATTTTTGCCTTTCGCGGGCAAGTACTCTACCGTCTGAGGTACTGGCAGAAGTAAAGCTGTGAGGACGGGTTGTGAGTCGTGCTTGGGTAGCTCAGACGGTAGAGCACTTGCCCGCGAACGGCAAAGGTCCCGAGTTCGAGTTTCGGTCCGGCACACAGTTTTCATCTGCGAGGAAGTTTCACATCAGCCCACACTCCACTGCAGAGTGAAAATCTCATTCTGGTTACTTCAGTATTATTTGAAGTCTCCCAACTGACGCGCCAAGTTTCCGTCAGTTCCAACAGTTTCAAATGGCGTCTGTAGGTGATGTACGTGACAAGCAACGTGCCGTCATTGAATTTCTCACTGCAGAGAAAGTAACTGTGGGTTTATTCACAAACGCTTGTGCAAAGCCTATGGAGCATCTGCTGTCAACAGAAGTACAGTTAGTCGCTGGGCACGGAGGGTGAGGTCATCAGAAGGCAGTTCGGCGGAGCTTCACGATTTGCAGCGGTCGGGGAGACCATCCACGGCTGTCACGCTTGACACACCTGACCTAGCCCCCTCAGACATCCACTTGTTTGGTCCATCAGAGGATGTCATTCGTGGAAGACATTTTGAGGACGATGAGGAGGAGATTCAGACAGTGAAGCACTGACTCCACCCCCAGGACAAGGATTGGTACCGACAGAGCACACACGCCCTTGTTTCGCGCTGGAGGAAGGCCATAGAACGGGATGGAGAGTACGTGGAAAAATAGGTTCCGTTCAAATGATTCAAATGGCTCTGAGCACTATGGGACTTAACTGCTGAGGTCTTCAGTCCCCTAGAACTTAGAACTACTTAAACCTAACTAAGCTAAGGACATCACACACATCCATGCCCGAGGCAGGATTCGAACCTGCGACCGTAGCGGTCGCGCTGTTCTAGACTGTAGCGCCTAGAACCGCTCGGCCACTCCGGCCGGCAAAACACCATTCTCTCGTGTGTGTAATTCTCATTACGTTCAATAAAGAATCGTTGGGCAACCCTTGTATGTACCTTTGTATCAGAAATCATTATTTCAATGACATTCAAATTTTCAGAAATGCTATAAAACAGTCAAAAGTTGTCACTGAACTAGAATCATGACAATAACTGGCTTATTCTCTGACTTAGGGATAGTTATATGAAAGTTTTTCACAATTAAAAATAGCTTGACGGTAAAAAATTCATAAATATTACACCAACAAAAAAGAACCGTTCATTATAGTTCAGTGAACTAACAATACTTGGTGAAAACAGCTGCCAGAGGAAAAGTAACATACAGATAGAAATTTTAACATTGGCGAGATAGGACGTTCCAGCTCCCCTTAATCGAGTATTCGGCTACGCAGGCGGAAATCCAACATTACTCATACAGTTTAGCCACGTCTATTCTGACGTCCGGTAGCGTTTTGCAACACATCAGAGCCACTGTTGTACCGCAGAACCGCACTCGCAGCCGCGCCTTGCGCAGCCCCCGTGTCGGGCTCCCTGGCGCGCACGTGCACGACAAAGATCCGGCCGGCGTGCCATTCACCGCGGCCGCAGTTCCAGGTCCCGTCGCAATTCATTACGCGGCGGCGGAGATTAGCGAGCCCGCCCTGTGACATGAAAAATGTCGCTCGTTACGGCCGCGGCAATCCGCGTGTCATTAGCGAGTGTCCGAGCGCGGCGCGCTTTCATGTCGACGAAATATGAGCTGTCTTCTGCGAGTGACAAATAATTACTCTTCATTAAATCCACTGCCGAAACGCCACAACTGGAACTTCATTAGCGCGCCGGTGGCGCCGGAGCACGGACAGTATGCTGTACGCAGTCGTCGCTCGCCGACGTAGCGGTGAGCTTCTCAGAGAACGTCCGAGTCCCTCTTACGCCCCCGCTGAGCGTACGGCCTTCAAATTTCACGTCCTGTCACAACTGGGCGCGAATACTTGGCTATGAAGTGCTTTCAGTGTGCGCGTATATTCTCCACGAACCCCTTTTGTCTCCTCGTCTCCTTATTTTCTCTGCACTAATCAGCGGACCCCGACCAGGAGCCAGTGCTAGCAGCACAGTCAAACACATTCAATCGCGACACCTCTGCTTGATTTTTATTTTTTTAACCAGTACAATAGCAGCGCCCCAAGCGGCCAACAATTTCATCTGTTCACAATAGCCTCTTGCGAGGGCGGATGGTATTGTTTCTGTTGGTTTGTACAGTCAATAATCGTGGTTCTCACACCGGGAAACGCTGTGAATCTGTTGCCGTTGTGGTTAAATACGCGAGTGGTGAAGATACCAACCAATTTTTTATTCCCGTCACTTTTTTTTTTTCGCTTCAGGCCACCTACGGACCACATCAAGATAACAGTTTATTTTTCTTTTTCTTCATCCTTATCCAAAACTCTTTAATTTTTTCAATACGAGCTCTCTTCCTCTCGGCTAACTCTTTGACTTCAGTTTTATCTTCCTAAAAACCAGTGAATATCGTGACTTTTATTCTAAATTTGCTTCTGCTGAGTTAAGTTCTCCCGTTCAGTCTGCACTTCTTCAGAGTCCTTTTTTCCCTTGCCTTCTCTCCATCCATTTTCTTTTTCTTTATTTCCGGTTTTGGAAGAATACAGGGATCTTCTTTGTTAACCTGTCTCTCTTCATTCTATCTAGATATCCATAGAGTGTAATATGCTTTTCCTGGTCTCATCTGCTATTTTAGGGCATAACTAGTACTGTATATTTCCTTATTTTGTTTCTAAATCCAGTTGCCATCATTGTTCTTGATTGGACATATTTTACTTTCTATCTTTTTCAAGTCTTTTAACTTTGTTTTGCACCCAGATGAACGTAGTTTCTGCGACCCATAGATAAATTATGGTTTTACAGTTTATTATGAAGCTTAATTTAACATCTTCAGAACAAAGGTTTTTATAGTACAGATTTCTAACTTCAATGTATCATTTTTTCAGTTGTGATTATAACTGATTCTTTTCCGCTTTTTATGTTTATATTTTCTTCCAGCTATTTAAAGCTGTCTGTTTTCTTGATCTTGCCATACTTCTTTCTTTTATTCTCAGCGAATTGCTTTTATTGGTCGTGTATTCTGTTTTTCTATTAAATATTTGTAAACTTGCTTCTCAGCTGTCTCCTTCAGAAGTATAGGTTGACTCTTTCAGAGACGATAACAACAACAAGCCACTTTTTACAATGCTATTTATTTATTTAAATAGCGCCGTTACCGGTTTCGAACATTACAGGTTCGTCTTCAGACGGCTCGTTCACGTTAAGATACGTTTTACATTAGCTTTGTTTTCCCAAATGATGGAATTTCCTTGGGGTGGTGGTGCCATTGAAAAGTCAGCTCCATTACGTTCCAGTGCTGACTGCTTGTGATCATGCAACAATGAAGACTGCATGACGCACTTTATTTATGCATACGTGTACACATAATCTAAAGCACCACTCACACACCAAGAAGTTTCACCACATGAAAGTATGTACACAGAGAAGGCGGAATCTGTAACGACGCTATTAAAATAAATAAATAGCATTGTAAAAAGTGGCTGGTTGCTGTTATCTGCCGGCCGGAGTGGCCGTGCTGTTCTAGGCGCTACAGTCTGGAACCGAGCGACCGCTACGGTCGCAGGGTCGAATCCTGCCTCGGGCATGGATGTGTGTGGTGTCCTCAGGTTAGTTAGGTTTAATTAGTTCTAAGTTCTAGGCGACTGATCACCTCTCAGAAGTTAAGTCGCATAGTGCTCAGAGCCATTTGACCCTTTTTTTTTTTTTTTTTTTTTTTTTTTTTTTTTTTTCTGTAAGAATCAATCTGTATTACCATCTCTGTATACATACTTCCATGTGGTGAAACTTCCTAGTGTGTGAGTGGTGCTTCAGATTATGCGTGTAAGGAAAGTGCTTCATACAGTCTTCACTGCTGCATGATGACCAGCAGTCAACACTGGAACGTAATGGAGCGAATTTTTCAACGGCACCACCACCCCAACAAAATTTCATCATTTGGGAAAACGAAAAGTGGAAGCTAATGTGAGTCGTATCTTAATGTGAACGAACCGTCTGAAGATGAATATGTCGGTTCGGACCGGTAACGGCGGTATTTAAATAAAAAAATAGGATCGTAAAAAGTGACTGGCTGCTCTTATCTTCTCTGTGACAGTCAATGTATATTTTGTAGACAGCCACGAGCTCAGAACTTCAGTTTTTGACAAAATAGTATACTGCAGAAGTTGTTGTTTTCTCTTTGCGTCCTCTAAGGTTCTAGTTTTTATCACGTGGTTCAACTCTGAAGGCAAATAGTTTATTGCTTCTTTCGATCTACCCAGTTTTACGTACCTATTAACTTTCTCACGGAGGTATATTCCGTCTCATAAACTAAATGAAGGGCAGTTTGTGTTTCGTCATAGAAGTTTGGCTTCTTTTATTTGTGATCCATCTTCAGTGCTCTGTGATACATATTTGTTTTATATACATAGTAAATGCGTTAAATAATGGTTACTAATACGTTACTATATTACATTTTCTCTTATTACGCTCATTTTTTCAGGTTAGAAACAACTTTTGCAGCACACGTTTCGTGAGGTTGAATTATCGTTTGGTATTACTATTGGATTTTGCATACTGCAGATGGCCAATTTTCGGCAGTTTTTCGACTACTTTTTTTTTCTTTTCTTCACTTCCACTTTTCACTGTGTATTGAACGTGTATGTTTACAGTGTGTAGTGTTGCCAATTGCCGTGGCCTGTTTGTCCTTCGTCTTTTGTTTGTGTTCTCATGTGTACGTGTAGTTTGATATTTGTTATATGTGTGTGTGTATTGTGATGCCATGGCTAATAACGAGCTATATATATATATGTATATCCGATGACAGAATATTTTTCATTTGGTTATGTAGTGTAGAACATACAGTCTATGACTATGTTTGCTGTGCCATTTTCTGTACGTGTTCCTTATGTAAAGACTTGGATTTTGTTTCTGGTGATCTTTCAGATAGTTTTATTAAATGTATTGTGTGAAACAGAGTACAACAGACAGATGTGTTGTAAGAATGTGGTGTTAGAGAGGTATCGATAGTTGTTGGGTCGAACAGTGAGGCAGACAGCGGGAGATGGCTCGAAAGCATTGCGGTACGGAAGCGAGAACTGATTGTGGTAATGGTATGCGCTTAACGCGATATTAATACCGGACTTTCTTGCGTTAGACCGGTATGAAGTTTAACTTTATGATGGATATTCTAAACGGACAGTGTATTACGCAAACGCTGTTAGTTTTTGCAGAACGGTGCTTGTGGCAGTGACAATGCACTCGTGAACAGACAGTATTGTCGTCGGTTTAGAATTGAGCTGCATTACATGAACTGTGAATTTAATACTGCTCATTTTCTTGACTACAGTATATGACGTGTGCTAAAACGTTAACTGCCAATGTGGAAACTGTGAACTGTGTTGCTACGTAAGTGACTGTTTTCGCGGGAACAGCATTATTATGAACCGTGAATATTAACAGTAGATGCACTGTCTAGATTCACAATTGGCAAAGTATAGCAAGTGGAATGTTAATTTAAACACAATGTGGGCTGTGCCAAACTATCGTGTGTGGAAGTTGCAGTTGAACTAATACGACCTTCAGGTGCTGCATAAGCAGTTACTTTATTCTGGACTACGACAAATGGAGGCTACGCCACTTATTACTACCGCCAGTCGAAACAGGGTGTAAGGAAAGAGGATATTTTTAATGCCAAGGACACGACTGGATGAAACCGCTTCTACCGCCATCACCACATCACGCCGACCCAGAACAGATAAGAAAAATATTCCTCTCTTTGAGAAACACAATAGTAACCAATTTAATTGCATTGTGCTTTGTAATAGACTATCTCTTAATAACCAAAACGGCCATTCTGTGCTGGTACTGCGAACGGCTGAAAGCAAGGGGAAACTACAGCCGTAATTTTTCCCGAGGGCATGCAGCTTTACTGTATCATTAAATGATGATGGCGTCCTCTTGGGTAAAATATTCTGGTCAGGTGAATACCGTGTTACAAACACAAAATCAAATAGGGGTAATGCAGGAGTAGGTTTAATAATGAATAGGAAAATAGGAATGCGGGTAAGCTACTACAAACAGCATAGTGAACGCATTATTGTGGCCAAGATAGACACAAAGCCCATGCCTACTACAGTAGTACAAGTTTGTATGCCAACTAGCTCTGCAGATGATGAAGAAATTGATGAAATGTATGACGAGATAAAAGAAATTATTCAGGTAGTGAAGGGAGATGAAAATTTAATAGTCATGGGTGACTGGAATTCGAGTGTAGAAAAAGGGAGAGAAGGAAACGTAGTAGGTGAATATGGATTGGGGCTAAGAAGTGAAAGAGGAAGCCGCCTGGTAGAATTTTACACAGAGCACAACATAATCATAGCTAACACTTGGTTTAAGAATCATGAAAGAAGTTTGTATACATGGAAGAACCCTGGAGATACTCAAAGGTATCAGATAGATTATATAATGGTAAGACGGAGATTTAGGAACAAGGTTTTAAATTGTAAGACATCTCCAGGGGCAGATGTGGACTCTGACCACAATCTATTGGTTATGACCTGTAGATTAAAACTGAAGAAACTGCAAAAAGGGGGGAATTTAAGGAGATGGGACCTGGATAAACTGAAAGAACCAGAGGTTGTAGAGAGTTTCAGGGAGAGCATAAGGGAACAATTGACAGCAGTGGGGGAAAGAAGTACAGTAGAAGAAGAATGGGTAGCTCTGAGGGATGAAGTAGTGAAGGCAGCAGAGGATCAAGTAGGTAAAAAGACTAGGGCTAGTAGAAATCCTTGGGTAACAGAAGAAATATTGAATTTAATTGATGAAAAGAGAAAATATAAAAATGCAGTAAATGAAGCAGGCAAAAAGGAATACAATCGTCTCAGAAATGAGATCGACAGGAAGTGCAAAATGGCTAAGCAGGGATGGCTAGAGGACAAATGTAAGGATGTAGAGGCTTATCTCGCTAGGGGTAAGATTGGTACTGCCTACAGGAAAATTAAAGAGACCTTTGGAAATAAGAGAACAACTTGTATGAATATCAAGAGCTCAGATGGAAACCCAGTTCTAAGCAAAGAAGGGAAGGCAGAAAGGTGGAAGGAGTATATAGAGGGTCTATACAAGGGCGATGTACTTGAGGATAATATTATGGAAATGGAAGCGGATGTAGATGAAGATGAAATGGGAGATACGATACTGCGTGAAGAGTTTGACAGAGCTCTGAAAGACATGAGTCGAAAAAAGGCCCCGGGAGTAGACAACATTCCGTTGGAACTACTGACGGCCTTGGGAGAGCCAGTCCTGACAAAACTCTACCTTCTGGTGAGCAAGATGTATGAGACAGGCGAAATACCCTCAGACTTCAAGAAGAATATAATAATTCCAATCCCAAAGAAAGCAGGTGATGACAGATGTGAAAATTACCGAACAATCAGTTTAATAAGCCACAGCTGCAAAATACTAACACGAATTCTTTACAGACGAATGGAAAAACTAGTAGAAGCCGACCTCGGGGAAGATCAGTTTGGATTCCGTAGAAACACTGGAACACGAGATGCACTACTGACCTTACGACTTATCTTAGAAGAAAGATTAAGGAAAGGCAAACCTACGTTTCTAGCGTTTGTAGACTTAGAGAAAGCTTTTGACAGTGTTGACTGGAATACTCTCTTTCATATTCTAAAGGTGGCAGGGGTAAAATACAGGGAGCGAAAGGCTATTTACAATTTGTACAGAAACCAGATGGCAGTTATAAGAGTCGAGGGACATGAAAGGGAAGCAGTGGTTGGGAAGGGAGTAAGACAGGGTTGTAGCCTCTCCCAGATGTTATTCAATCTGTATATTGAGCAAGGAGTAAAGGAAACAAAAGAAAAATTCGGAGTAGGTATTAAAATCCATGGAGAAGAAATAAAAACTTTGAGGTTCGCCGATGACATTGTAATTCTGTCAGAGATAGCAAAGGACTTGGAAGAGCAGTTGAATGGAATTGACAGTGTCTTGAAAGGAGGATATAAGATGAACATCAACAAAAGCAAAACG
This sequence comes from Schistocerca americana, assembly GCF_021461395.2. Taxonomy (NCBI): domain Eukaryota; kingdom Metazoa; phylum Arthropoda; class Insecta; order Orthoptera; family Acrididae; genus Schistocerca; species Schistocerca americana. The sequence goes on from NC_060124.1 coordinate 286,185,657, forward strand.
AGGATAATGGAATGTAGTCGAATTAAGTCGGGTGATGCTGAGGGAATTAGATTAGGAAATGAGACACTTAAAGTAGTAAAGGAGTTTTGCTATTTGGGGAGCAAAATAACTGATGGTGGTCGAAGTAGAGAGGATATAAAATGTAGACTGGCAATGGCAAGGAAAGCGTTTCTGAAGAAGAGAAATTTGTTAACATCGAGTATAGATGTAAGTGTCAGGAAGTCGTTTCTGAAAGTATTTGTATGGAGTGTAGCCATGTATGGAAGTGAAACATGGATGATAAATAGTTTGGACAAGAAGAGAATAGAAGCTTTCGAAATGTGGTGCTACAGAAGAATGCTGAAGATTATATGGGTAGATCACATAACTAATGAGGAAGTATTGAATAGGATTGGAGAGAAGAGAAGTTTGTGGCACAACTTGACCAGAAGAAGGGATCGGTTGGTAGGACATATTCTGAGGCATCAAGGGATCACCAATTTAGCATTGGAGGGCAGCGTGGAGGGTAAAAATCGTAGAGGGAGACCAAGAGATAAATACACTAAACAGATTCAGAAGGATGTAGGTTGCAGTAGGTACTGGGAGATGAAGAGGCTTGCACAGGATAGAGTAGCATGGAGAGCTGCATCAAACCAGTCTCAGGACTGAAGACCACAACAACAACAACATCTCTTAATGTTGCTCTCTGTAAATAAAAGTAGTGTATTGTAAAGACTGTTCACCTTCAGTGATTGTTGACCCCACTCCTAATAGTTATTGCCATCATTTATTTGTTTTTGCTTTTCAGTGTATTTGTAATAGGCGTTGTATACTTTGTATGTGTCTTTTGGAAGGGCATGCTTCGATGTGCAGGTACAGTAATTTGGACAGGAGAATATATGTGTTGCACTGCGAATTGTGGCCAAACGTGTAAGTTGAGCATCTGCCATTGAAGTTATTTACACCAACCAATTACAAAGAAGTATCTTATTCGTCACTGGTTCAAGTTAGCGTATTGGAGGGATCTTTGAATCTGACAGTAGTCAAAGTACACGAACTTTGTTTAAATGCCACTTAATGTCATATTCCCATTCATTCATGTTTAGGTGCAAATTTATCTGGATTTAACTGTTACTAGTAGGCAAAATTACCGTACGCTGTGTCATTATTTACGGTTCTCGGCGCTCAGTCCGGAACCGCGCGACTGCTACGGTCGCAGGTTCGAATCCTGCCTCGGGCATGGATGTGTGTGATGTCCTTAGGTTAGTTAGGTTTAAGTAGTTCTAAGTTCTAGGGGACTGATAACCACAGATGTTAAGTCCCATAGTGCTCAGAGCCATTTCAACCATTTGTCATTATTTATCAAATTAGCTTCAGACTGTTTTACTGTTTTCTACTATCAAAGGATTTTATTATAAGGAGTTTAACAGGATTCGGAAACTTCTCACGTAGTGGTGTGCTTTTGAAGTTTCCAGAAGTAAAATGGGTTCGTAGGGTTTACACAATATTAATTTTATTCATGCAGTTTTTCTGTAAACATTTTCTGCCTACAAATTCACGGTCATTGTAAATCACCAGGAACCGTTTTCTTCACAGTGTGCGTGTCTGTGTGAGAGAGAGCGAGATATTAATTTATTATTTAGTCTGGTTATGTTTTGCATCTCTGCTAGTTATTGTTTTGGTTGCAGACATGATAAGTGCGTTGTTTGTTATATTGACTGGTCATTAATTACTTTATCGTTCATTGCAATGGCTCTTTGTATGCAAAAGTTTTCAGTGTTGTCACTGTCAACAGACAAGCAACACTGCGTAAAATTACCGCAGAAATCAATGTGGCACGTACGATGGACGTATCCGTTAGGACAATGTGGCGAAATTTGGTGTTAATGAGCTATGGCAGCATACATCCGACTCTAGTGTCTTTGCTAACAGTACGACATCACCTGCAGAACTTCTCTTGGGCTCGTTACCATATCAGTTAGACCCTAGACGATTGAAAACCGTGAACTGGTCAGGTGAATTGAGATTTCGATTGGTAAGAGCTGATGGTAGGGCTCGAGTTTGGCGCTGATGCCATGAAGCCATGGGCCAGCAAAGCACTGTAGTAGCTGGTGGTGACTCCATAATGGTGTGGGCTGTGTGTACATTACATGAATCCAATCATTGACTGGGAATGGCTAGTTTGGCTTTGCTGCACTACGCAGGGCTAAAGGAGATCCGACACGATATTAGGGGGTATTCCACAACTTGTGTCATCATAGTGTATGTTCTTCATACCTAGTTTTGAAACTTTTGGCTGTTGTTCCCACATACATTGACTTGCTCTGTTGACATTGTAACTGATGTACAGCTACTTCTTATTATTTATCTGGTTCGCCTATTGCTGTACGTAAATGTGACTGGAGTGCTTTCTTGTTCTGCAAGATACTCTGCAAATCACATTTAGTGCGTGGCAGCGAGTTCATCCAACCACCTTCACAAGAACTCTCTATCATTCTAGTCTAGAACAGCGTGCGGAAAAACGAACATCTATACCTTTCCGTGCGAGGTCTGATTTCCGTTGTTTTATTATGATGATTGTTCCTCTCTATGTAAGTCGGCGTCAATAAAATATTTTCGCATTCGGAGGAGGAAGTTGGTGATTGAAATTTCGTGAGAAGATTCCACTCCAACGAAAAAGTCTTTGTTTTAATTATGTCCACCCCAGATCCTGTATCATGCCAGCGGCGCTCTCTCCCCTATTTCTCGATCATTCCTTTAGTATATTTGCTATTCTGTACCCTGATTTGTGTTTGTATGTTAAAGTTAGTACGTCTTTCCGTTAGTCATGTTTTGTGTTTCTGTGTGTACTGTAGTGTCTGTACTGTTTGTGTTCTCTGTTGGGTTTCACTTTTCTTTAGTTGCGTTTTGAGTTTGTGGTTGAGTCTTTGTCATACATGAGTGTTATAGCCATTATTTTGGGTTATGAGTTGTATATTAGTAATTATTTATCATAATATTCATTGCTAAGTGGGAAATTACTCAGTCTATGTGTCTTAGAGCCACTAAATTTTGATTTTGTGTGGATATGAAACATATAAGGAGACAGAAGTATGAAAATAGTAATTCGACCTTTATCAAACACCTGATAAAACATGAGACATGAACCATCTAACATGGAACAGGATAAGAAGGTTGTTAGAGTGAACAATTACAACAACAACAAAAAACATTACAGGAAGACTTTCATATATGAAGATCTCTTGCAATCAACAAGAAAGTGATTAATTATGAAGACAGTATAACCAATAACTGACCGATCATATTAACCAACAAAATAATATCAAACACAGATGCGAAACAGTACCACACTAAATAATAAATTCATCTCTCTCTCTCTCTCTCTCTCTCTCTCTCTCTCTCTCTCTCTCTCTCTCTCACACACACACACACACACACACACACACACACACACACTAACACACACGCATGCGCGCGCGCACGCGCACACACACACACTGTAAGTAGGCTGTTTAGGTTTTTTTATTGGTAACGCCACCTCTGTATGAAAATCACTGGCTGTGCTGTGTGCAGTCTGTGGCTAGTTTTGCATTGTTGTCTGCCATTGTAGTGTTGGGCAGCGGCAGCTGGATGTGAACAGCGCGTAGCGTTGGGCAGTTGGAGGTGAGCCGCCAGCAGTGGTGGATGTGGGGAGAGAGATGGCGGAGTTTTGTAATTTGTGATGAACTGCTATATATATTATGACTTTTGATGATATTAAGGTGAATACATTGTTTGTTCTCTATTAATATCTTTGATTTGCTAACTATCCCTATCAGTAGTTAGTGCCTTCCATAGTTTGAATCCTTTATTTAGCTGGCAGTAGTGGCGCTCGCTGTATTGCAGTAGCTTGAGCAGCGAAGATTTTTGTGAGGTAAGTGATTTGTGAAAGGTATAGTGTAATGTTAGTCAGGGCCATTCTTTTGTAGGGAATTTTGAAAGTCAGATTGCGTTGCGCTAACAAAATATTGTGTGTCAGTTTAAGCACAGTCCTGTATAAATTGTTCAAAGGGGACGTTTCATATGTCGACCCTTAGCCGAGGATACCTCACTGGAATCTTCTGATTTTTTTCTTGTAGTTTGTGTAATTAGTGTAGCTATTGTTTATTGATAGCGCGTAATCATAGAGAGAATTTCCTTTGTAGTTGTAGCTTTTCATTGTTGTACAGTAAAACAGTTGTGGCATGCATGTAGATTTGCACCAAGTATTTCGCAGCTGCGCTGGCAATTAAGTAGACATTATTTCCATTGCTATGTTATTTTATTTTGCTCTTCAAATTGCGCTTTTCTGTGTTATCGTGTGAAATATTGTGACAATTATGGCGTGCGAAAAACGTAATACTAGGCTCCAAAGTAAACTGAGAAATGACAGTGAAGACAAAAGCAGTGTGTTAGCGCTGCAGAGTAATGAATAAACTAATGTTCAAAGTAGTAATTTGGTAATTGCGCATAGGGAAATGGAGCGGGCGGCAAACAATGGTGTAGACAGTGAAACAGGTAGTGAACAGGGAAGCGTTATCGATCGATTGGTCGGCAACAGCTCTCCTCAGGAATCGGGAATGACAGAACACAATATTGCAAATACTGCAGACTCAGGTTTTGGGTTCCCACCGTTTTCTCAAATGAGTCAAGACACATTTTCCGCTTGTCAAAATGTGAATGTTGCCGGTGCAACTTCACTGCCGAAAAGCACTGAGGAACATGTTTCAGACACCAGTGCATTGTTATTACAATTAATGCAACAAATGGGACAAAAGCTTGAAAAGTTAGACACAATGGAACAACACCAGAGACAAACACAGCAACAGTTAGACACACTGGAACAAAATCAGAGACAAACACAACAACAGCTTCAAAAGTTAGACTCATTGGAACAAACTCTTGAACAAACGCGTGAAGATTTAACTACTGAGTTACATAACATTGAATCGAAATGTCAAAAAGTCTGTAATGACGTAAAAACACAAATTTGTGAGCATTTTCAACCTATTTTTTTGCGGCATGAAAATGCATTACAGAATCACGAAGCAGCCATAAAAGAACTGCAAACCATTGTTCATGAAAATCATGAGACCTTGTGGGCTAAAATTGACTCAGTTGCATCTACCGATTCAGTTACGCAACTTGCAAAAACTCAGGAAAACTTTAAGGACACAGTAGATACTCTGAAACTTGGTTCAGAAAAACACACTGAGGAAATAAGTACACTATCGGAGAAAGTAGCCGAACTTTTGGATCAGTTCACTAATTTATCTACGAAGGTAGATGATAATCTGATTGACGCAAGACCGGTAGTCTTTAATGACACAGAAGAGTACGAATAAATTAGGAAATTCAAACAAAATCAGAATCAAATTGATACACAACACCAAAGAGAAATCCGGGAAGTACAAGATCAGCTGACACAGGTAATACAAGAATTACGTATTTCAGAGGACACTCGCGCTCCAACACGGGAAGAGGGACTTAGAAATACGGAAAAGCCGCAAAATAATAACACAGGGCATTTCGGAAATTATGAAAGAAATTGGCAATGTGCACCGAATTTTGAAATGGAACCACCGACACGACGTAACAATGACCGATATGCGACTCGCCGACATGATGATTTTGACTATAAGCTGTTCATTACTACACGTAAATTCAAAACATTTAAGAATTCTGGCAACGACATTCATCCACAAGCATGGCTCCATCAATTCTCTCATTGTTTTCCTCCCAACTGGTCGTTGGAACACAGATTAGAATTTATGTGTGGCTACTTAGAGAATGAACCAGCTGTAAGAATGCAGTCGGTCATTCACGATTGCCACAGTGAAGGAGAATTTTACCATGCCTTCCTCTCAGCATATTGGTCTCAAGCCACACAAGACCGAGTAAAACATGGTATCATAATGATGAAACATTTCGAACAATCTGAATTCTCCAGTCTTGTGAAATATTTTGAAGACATGTTGCACAAGAATCAGTACCTGTCAAACCCATATAGCCCCTCAGAACTCATCCGCATTTGCTTAATCAAATTACCTGAACATTTACGACATACTATTTTGGCAGGACGTTGCAAAGACGACATTGAAGCTTTTCAGGGACTGTTACAAGAACTGGAAAGTGACACTGACAATCGCGTAACGCAGGAGCACAACAATTACAGATCACATCAGTCGCAATTCCGCGATGAAAGAAATAATAACTGGACGCGACAAGGCTATTCTCACAACACAAATCGTGATCGAAACAGGCACCACCCATATGACAACCGCTGGCAGAGTAATAATAGTTACAGAGAAAGATCGCATTTCCGTAGTAATGACTATCACAGAGACAATCAGAGAAACAGACAATATGGGAACCAAAACAATTATTATCAAGGGAGGCAGAATAACTTCAGACGCAACAGTTCAGCGTGCAGTTACGATTCAGGGAGAAATTCTCCACCACGTGACCGACAAGGAAGAAACCACGGAATCTACCGACATGACGACAGACGATATGATCGTAACGACAGACCTGAATTGCATCAGAACTGGCGGGATTCAAACAGAGCAGGGCACTTTCGACAACGTGAATTTGTAGAAGCTAGGTCTCCTAATCCCAATAACGACGCGCGCCAACAAAGGGACAGACAATGACTCGCACCGCAGGCAGCCGCTTGCGCCGGCTGGCCCAGAGAAAAATGACATAGACGCTAACCTTAAGAAAAATTCCAGTAATGTTTAATGACGTATACCGCACGATAATTGCGTTGAAGTTGAAACTCTGCGTACTAGGAAGAGTAAAGGTTTACACCACATTTCACATGTAAAACCGTTTATTGAAAGATAATCTGATTTTTAACTTTGTCTTTGCCATATAACTTTTCACTTTACATTACTAGTATGCTGTGTCAGACTTAAGAAACTGTAAACATACAACAATGTTTGAAGTTAAATATCCAGTCTAGAACCTAGGGAACATTTTTAAACAGAAATTACGAATGTATTGTTATAGTGAACAGATGACACAGTGTTGTATTTGTACATTCTTGCTTGTTAGTTGCACGATTACCTAACGACTATCAGGGTTACATACTTAGGACACATACTGGTACTGCTAATGAGATTTTAATGCAACATTTTGGTTTACTTGAAAATACATTCTGGGTTTAAAGTACTTTCTGTGAGATACCAGACGACACAGTGGTTAGTTTATGTGACAACTACACGGTTTTATCACGACGCTACTAATGAGTGACAATTTACAATGTTGCTTTTGCGGTGTATCTGTTTTATATCTGCACAGTTTTTCTGCATTCTTCTGGAAAGTAAAACATGTTTAATAGTGACTTTTGTAGTATAGCTACAATGAGACAGGGTTTTCCATAGCACAACAATACGTTACAGTACGGTACTTTCTTCACCACAACAATAAGCATAATAACTACGATATCTATACACAAAGCAGTTCACTTTTGTTCATCATGAGGTAAGTACATTGACTTCTGCAGAACTTAGCTTTCGGAGGACGATAACTACGACACTTCCACAGAGATTATGTTGCAACAAGACGCACATTTAGCGCAACAGGACACGTATTTGAGTGATTGATTTTGTACTTAAAATATTTATTTTTAAAGATATTTGGAGTACAATGATACAAAGGTTTTCCGTGATACATTTCATTCCATTTCTGTAATCTGTAACACTTGAGGATATAATTACATTTATCCTCAGGGGGGTACACGCTTACTTTGTGCACCATGTGTGTGGCAACCACAAGGAACCCTAGCTAATATGGTATTTGCTTATACAACTTGACACATCGGTACCATATTTCTCTAACACATAATTACACAGCTATCTGATTATTTGACAGAGAAACAAACATTCTTTTTACTATGTCAGTGACACATGTTTATGTAATTACACAGTTGGATAACTTCACACTTATGAAATTGTATTTTGTCTGCACTGTGTGAACTGTTCATATTTTTTCGGAACCATTGTGATACTATGAGAGCGTTGAATGTCGTATTTCGTAAGGGAGCATGATTTTTAAAGTACGTTTGAGGTAGATGACACTGTTATATTGATAAGATTTTGTTTCTACACATTTGCAACGCAAATTCTCGACCCGTGAAATTTTGTGTATGAGACTGTCACTGTAGCGGAAACTGCTGTCGTAAATATTTCCGTAAGAAAGTTAAGTGACCACCTGCACGTAATGCGTCGCAGGCACCCACCTGGGCGACAGCCGCCCGAAAAAAAAGCCATTAGCCTTTCAGCGGCACAGGTAGAAAAAAAAAAGGGGAGGCCATTATCCTCGCTATTGACGTTCCTTTGTAGAAAGCATCGAAAAAACGACACGGTCGAACTTGGGAGCTCTTAATTTATGATATTTACTGAAATGCTTATGAATTGACGGGAAATATTCTTACATCTGCAAACCTGATAATGACAAGTGTCTTTCTACGAGAGTTGAGAGCTACTGATTTACGAAATGCCACATAGCTATTGAATGATGTTTTTATGCTTTGGTTTGCGTAATTGCTTATCTCATTTGATACCTGTTTTCCAGCTGTGTTACAGCATTAGTTTTATAAAATAAACTTAGATGCATTTGCTAATGTGAACACTTTCTGTCAACAGATCTATTAAATGATAATTTTGTAATCCACATTCTTTAAAAAAAGGAGCACTTGGAAAGGAAAGAACAATAAGAAGGGACTAGTAACAGTAACTGGACACATAATTTTCTTTTCAAGTACATGGTAATCTTTTTTTTACAATAAGTTGTTGTGGTGCACCATTTTAATTACTTAGACATTAAGATGTGATTATACATTTCCCTTATCTGCATTGTTGTTTTTACTGTAATATTTTTTCTACTTGAGCTATGTCATGTTTAGGTATAAGTTGCTGCTGTTTGCCAGGCATAGTGTTATTGAATTTGACTTTACATTATTCTGTTAAGCCAGTTTTACTAATGATTTATTTTTATTGTTTGCTGCACATTGCCTTAGATTAGTTGTAATATTACAATTGCTTTGCTAATTTCTTAATGCTGCTTGCTTCGCAAATCTGCGTTTTTTTTCCATTGCTGTTTATATTAATTGTTTTATGTGATGCTGCATTGCCTCGTCCCTTAGTTTAGCATCTGAGCTCAGTATATTTAAGTTAGCTTAAGAGGGGTAGACTATATAAGAAACTAACTATGATGAATTGGAAGAAATGCATTGAGAAGATTTAAGAAAATGGTTTGTCCAAAAAACAAGTAGTGTACAGTGGAGAAAAACTATGTTGAAAGAGGATGTGAACAGAATACAGAAAGCAGGTACAGATAGGACTTTTGGGAATAATGATGAACAAAGGGAGATCTCCATGCAAAATACTGCAGTAAAACAAACCCTGTCCTTTCCTTTTGTATTATTTTGCTATGTGTGTATGTACCATTGTGTATTTGTCTTTTTCCTGTCTTTAAGTGTTTAGCTAATAAGATTTATGTTGTAGAATTTTTCAAATACTATGTTATTTATCTGGTAAAGATGCTTAGACATTATTAATTCTGTTTTGTTTTAATGCTCATATGTGAAGTTGATGTTTCAAAAGTTATTCTGATCTTAATGTATGTACTTATGTCATAATTCCTGTAACACTGATGTATCTGTTTATTTCTATTCTTTTGTAAAGCCTGTACTACTACAAATTTATCTGTATTGTTATGTTCTTTAATGATGTATTTTGTACCTCTGTTATTGTATTCTTATGTTATAAAATTGTAATTGACACCAGTTCATCATATTATTAACTTGTAAGTTCCATTTCACTGCACACGTTTCTGTTGGTCATAGTACATGGACAATATGTGAGAAGTAGGGACTGTTAGTGTTTGCATGTGTGTTAATGATTCAGCAAGGGACTGGATAACAGCATTGCTGGTTCTAAGGACAATGTGAAAAACTTTGTGAGTGCACAAGTGGTGGTTATGGACTTGCTATATTCTCCGCAAGACTCTTCGATGGTGATTGTGCACCTGCACAGTCGCAACAGATGGCTGCTGGCCGTCTCTACATGGACTACAGTGGGTCTACATCTTTGATGGCCCACCAATACCGTAATCTCTACAAGGACTACAGTGGGTCTACATCTTTGATGATCCATCAATACCATTATTTCTACAAGGACTGCAGTGGGTCTGCACCTCTGGTGACCCACCAATACCATACTCTCTACCAGGACTACAGTGGGTCTGCTCTGTGATGACCTACCTACCAATCTTCTTCAATCTGTCGAATGACTCTGCTGTGGGTTGGCTCTGTTGTGGCCAATTACCTGTCAGCATGTCAAGAGTCAGCACTGTCTTTCCGTTGGAAGGACACTACTTCTTCAAGACTGCTTGGAAATCCACTACTTCTGTGTGCATTTTCTTTTACTGCTCAGACTTTGAGAAAAACTCTGCATTTTTACTGTGATGAACAATCTGGACTGTGAGAAATTTTTAGCTTTTGACCAACGTTGTATCAATAAGCGTGTGCATTTGATTTCTTGCTTATTGTAATTATGAAAAAAATTTTCAAATCTGTATTGGCCACTGCCCAATCCAATTTGTAAAATTTTTTTGGTGGGGAGCATGGGGGCTATGTAAGTAGGCTGTTTAGGTTTTTTTATTGGTAACGCCACCTCTGTATGAAAATCACTGGCTGTGCTGTGTGCAGTCTGTGGCTAATTTTGCATTGTTGTCTGCCATTGTAGTGTTGGGCAGCGGCAGCTGGATGTGAACAGCACGTAGCGTTGGGCAGTTGGAGGTGAGCCGCCAGCAGTGGTGGATGTGGGGAGAGAGATGGCGGAGTTTTGTAATTTGTGATGAACTGCTATATATATTATGACTTTTGATGATATTAAGGTAAATACATTGTTTGTTCTCTATTAATATCTTTGATTTGCTAACTATCCCTATCAGTAGTTAGTGCCTTCCATAGTTTGAATCCTTTATTTAGCTGGCAGTAGTGGCGCTCGCTGTATTGCAGTAGCTTGAGCAGCGAAGATTTTTGTGAGGTAAGTGATTTGTGAAAGGTATAGTGTAATGTTAGTCAGGGCCATTCTTTTGTAGGGAATTTTGAAAGTCAGATTGCGTTGCGCTAACAAAATATTGTGTGTCAGTTTAAGCACAGTCCTGTATAAATTGTTCAAAGGGGACGTTTCAACACATACACACACGCACACACACACAAAGAATGTCACACTCATACACGTAACCCGACAACCACACACATATAACAACTATCAAACTACACATAGACACAGCAACACAAGCAAAAGGCGAAGGACACACAGACGACGTTTGGCAACATTACAAACTCCCAACATACACATCCAACATACAGTGAAAACTGGAAATCAAGTTTTAAAATAAATGCGGTCACAAAAACGCCGATAATCGGCAATCAGGAGTATGCAAACCGACTACATACATCTCCAGGACGACACCCATGGATTAATGACGTCAGAAATCGTAAGTAACATCAGATAATAATTCAGCCTCACAAAACTTGTACTGTAAAAGCGTGTCTGATCTGAAAAACACGAGAATAGAAAGAGAAAACGTATATAGTAACGTATGTGTAACTTATAAAATGCATGTTTGACCATCAACTTTTGCTATTTTAAACCCAAATATCGATCGAATTCAGTCATGGACCATCGTCATGGATAAGGGTTAAATGGTTTAAGCCACAACAATACATTTGTGAATATTTAAGTAGTGTGTAGAGCATGTCATGAATATCAATGTGCGACACAGGAGTTTTAGAAGCAAATTATGAAAAAAAACATTTGGAACTATTATTTAACGCATTTATTATTGTTATGCCACGATCTAAGTTTTAGTAAAAAGTAATTAGAAGTGGTGAATTAGCCAGAATAATGATTGCATTAGCCACCAGTCTGGGAGCCCCTGCCTCAACATCTAGGGACAGCATAAACAGACAGGCAAGTGGGTTATGTAGCAAAGGAGCCCACCGCAGCAGAAAAATGTTTAGCCCAGTAATAGCTGCCGCATGGGGCGCAGCGATGTCACCAAACCAGGGCTGGTCTCTGTTGTGATTAACACGACTGGCCATGAGTTCTATGGAAACAAATGTGCTCGAGAGAAATGTAATTAGGACTGTATTTTGAGGCAGGGCAGATTCGTCATTTATTCGCCAGTCAGCCGTCTTCTCCACATCGCTGTCAAGTTTTGCAGCACTATTATGGCGCTAGGGCCGCACCATACTGCAGGACGATGGAGCATCGCCTCAGCACCCATGGGTTCGAGTTTGGGCCGCACCTGCCAAATTCAGTGCTAAATTCCTGGTGGGACGTAGCACTATCAGCCTCCCACCGTCACCTGGTGCTGCCAGCACTGAGTTCCGAGGAGGACCCGGTGCCACAGCCCCAGCCACTGCTCAACTCCTGCCTGAGGCCAGTGGGTCGAATCCCAAGAAGAGCAGTTTCCACGCCCCACTGCGGTGAAAGCGTGCATGCCAGAATGAGCCGTTCAGAAGGGCCACTGCTGTCAGTGAGAGAAACGGTACGCCACTGGCGTCAAGGCTGTGGCCAAGTAGGCTGCTGGCTGTCCACTGCCTTCTGTCAGTACTGCCAGGTGCTGACACGGCATTCTAGGTGGACGTTGCCGCCTGTATGTGACCGCCAGCCACATCAACAGGGGGAGGTGTGTTTACCTCACTGAGCCACAAAGCAGTATGTACTGAAGCTAATAAACACATTGTTTGCGTTAGACTGGGCCACTTTGATCCCACCAACGCTGATGCTCCACAGATAAAAGAAGTGATATTTGCACGGCAAAAATCAAACTGTGTTTCATTTAGTTGCAAACTTGGAGTACTTTCCTGTTAAAGGCAATATTTGTGATCTACAGACGACAGCTGTGCCAGGAAGTTCACCTGGGAGGGGCAAGCAAGGCGGCAGCTTTGAAGGGAACCGAGTGACCAATGTGAACATGTTTCTGTACATAAGGGTGCAGAAAAAGCAGACACTCATTGGTAGTCAATGTTAATGGAAGAAATTGACATACCGTTAGATGGGTGGGTAAGATATTTTATGTGTTCAAAGTGACCCCCATTAACAGCCAAACAACGTCGATGCCACTGAACTGTTGACCAAACCATGGCTGTCAATGCTGCCGATGTGGTAGCTGCACAAAATGCCTCGATGGTTTGTCGTAGCTCGTAGAGTGTAGCCGGCGTCTGCTGATAAACTTCAGTTTTCAAGGTGCCTCATAGGTAGTGTTGTGTCGGCTACTGTGGGAGTCGGCATCTACACAAACAAGAAATGAGAGAGGTTGCGATGGCAAGTGGCAGGAATCCAAAGTGATCTGCACAAAACGCTTTTAAATTAATAGGACACTTTATTTCTAAAAATCACAGAAACATAACTTAACTTGCTTCCTCTGCCTCCCACATGCAAGTACTTATATACACTATCATTACTCGCAGAACGCAGGCTAAGTATCATCTTCCTGTTACCCAGTACAGATGCTCTCGATGTCAGCGACAGAACTGGGCCCAACCAGTGATGGGCGGCTGGTTCAGTCAGCACTGACGGGGGGCGCTGAACTCTGTCTTCCTGGAGCTGTGGCGCTGCCCTCTATTTCTATTTGCGCACCAGTCAGCACCTTTTTGATGCCATTTCATGGTGCTGTGCCGGTTGGTGTGCAGTCGATGCCTTATGACTGTCAAGAGGTGTAATGTCCTGGGACAATAGTGGCTACTCAACAGCTCGTCTTCGACCTATTCATCATCCAGGTAGATTTTCATTGAAGTAGGCTCTGGCATCTCTGTGGTAGTAAGGCAGAGTGCCATATTGTTGCAGAAAAACCTTTCATTTCCAAACACCTCTTGGATGGCAGGTAAAATCGATGTTTGCAGCACATGGAGATACGCCTCACTAGTTACCATACCTTTAAAAAAGAATGGGCCAATCAAACCACGTTCTAGACGCTTCAGTCTGGAACCGCGCGACTGCTACGGTCGCAGGTTCGAATCCTGCCTCGGGCATGGATGTGTGTGATGTTCTTAGGTTAGTTAGGTTTAAGTAGTTCTAAGTTCTAGGGGACTGATGACCTCAGATGTTGAGTCCCATGGTGCTTAGAGCCATTTGAACCATTTTTTTTTTCAAACCACGTGATGATAGACCACACCACGTATCACCACCTGGTAGATTAACATGTTTGTCCACGTAAATGTGAGGACTGTCAGAAGTCCAGTACACGCAGTTGTGTTTTATAATACCAGCCAGTTTAAACTGCGCCTCACCGGACCATATAACCATCCCTGGAAACCGTTCATCCTCGGGAAGCATGCTTTAAAACCACTAGCAGTACTCCATTCTTCGATCCGAGAACTCCTCCTCCGCATGCAGCGATCTTGCAATCTACACTTTCCACTTTGCAGCCTTCACAATCCATCGTACACTTGATCGGCTTACCCCCCCTTTCAAGTGCACCTTGCTTCACAGATTTTTGAGCTGACCTAGTCATATGTTGCGACACAGCAGCGCTGAAAGCTGGACTTGTTGATGTTTTTGGTCGGCCAGACATTTCCTTATGCACATTCTGAACTGTGCTTCAAATTTAATTCAAATAAATTGTTGTACGTGCTGGGGCCTGAGTTCTGTACACATTATCTCATTTCTGTTGTACCTCCATCAGCTTTTCGTACTTCCAGTACCACTTCCATAGGGCCTTGCGTTGCTCGAACGACAATCTTACTTCAGTCATTGCTTCACTGTTATCTGCTGGAAAAGGTGCCCCAAGGTCTGTAGAGAGAGCACTAGACTACGCTACTACGCAAAATTGCAACGATGTCTCATTTTGTTCCAAAGATATTGACTATCAAAGAGTGTCTGCATTTTTCTGGACCCCTCTACAGACTACCAGTAAAAAAAAAAAAAAAAAACTGAAGAAACAGGCATGTGTACTGTGGTACAGGAGATGGAAGGGAGCGCGTTCAGTCGGTATTAGGCTGGTATCGCTACCTAAGTGCGGACTGGCGAATGTGCAGTACGACGAGGGAGCCTGAGACAACAGTGGGTGCGCTGTGTGAAGGCATGGGCTGGGCGTTACATCTGGCGTGGCGGAAAGTAGAAAGACGGCGTTTGAGAAACTCAGGGTACAGCTCAGAAGGGAACTCGCTGTACTTAATTTATAGGTGAGAGGAAGGAACTCTGTTCAGTAAGGGACTGGAGGACCCAGAGATTTCTGTTAATACGACTTGTTTCCAGAAGAACCCATGAGGTACTAAGGGGGTTACAGAGACTTGGCAATTTTTATCAACTAGTTGTGTTTCAATACGAAGCCAGGAATCGCTGGTCATCAATCTAATGGTGTAACTTCGAAATTAAATTTAATAAAAGATCTTCACTTTTAGTTTGTACTGACATGTCCTTATTAGCAATTAGTCTTTCCTTTCTTTAAAGCGTTTCCAAGTACTTTTGTTGTCGTTGTATTCCTGTGTGTTCTGTGGTACTTGTGTGTGGCAGATATAAGTGAACAGAGGGGTTGTTCATTTAATTCGATTTATTTTTGTGCACTTTCCTGCTTTGATTTCCCTACAGTTCACTGATCATCTGAACAGATGCTGTGTCTTCGGAAAATGAGCAATCAGAAGAGCGTGAAAGGTCACAGTTAGTCAACTCCCTTGTCTCACAGGATCAACATTTTATAGTGAGGATGGCGACCCAATTATTTACAGTTATCGTCGTTGGGTGGGTTAGTATCAAAGGCAGATGAAAGCGATCTACTCCAGTTAGGTAGCCAAGTAAAGAGGCGTTACGTCACAGCTATAAGCAAGTAGGGCCACATCTAAACCAAAAATGACCAGTTTCCACAGTTATTGGTAGCGAATATTAATTACCAATGAGTGAGCAGGTAGCATTAACTTTACCCCTTTGTCGTATGACCAGTGAGAAAGCAGGATTACAAGCAGAATTTAAGCAAAGAGATTCGTTTACATTTATAATATCATTAATTGATTTTTTAGTCAAATGTATGAGCTGAACGAAACAAGACTCCCTTGCAATTATACAATGGATTTTTCTCCAAATTTTCATAGCCAAGCGAAGAGTTACAAACGAACGAATGGGCCAACAAATTGAGCAGTGTGAGGTCTAGTTTTACAAAGAAAGCTTTAATTGCTTGAAAGCAATCACGTTAATTAAGAAACATTTAATTAGAGATTTGAGGGAAAAATTATCTGAATTTGCATAGCCAAACGAAGTGTGGAAAATGGACAAATTCGCTATCAAATTGAAGAGTACGAAGACTAGTTTCACAAAAAAAATGCTTGGAAATAATCAGGGTAATAAAGAAAAACTCAGTTAATTACTTTGTGTAAAATTACACTGGAGTTTTGTCCGAATTTTCGTAGTCAAACAAAGAGCCAGAAACGAAAAAATGGGATACCAAATTGACCATCAGGATGCACAGTTTTTCAAAAATGGGTTTAATTGTTTTACAGTAATAACAGTAATTAAGAAAAATTTAGTTAGTGATTTCAGCAAATATTTTGTCGTCATTTTCATAGTCAAACGAAGTGTGGGAAATGGATAAATGTAGTATCGAGCTGACAAGTATGAGGACCAATTTTGTAAAAAAAAATATTTACTTCCTTGAAAGTAATCAGGATAATATAGAGAAACGTAACTAAACTAAAGTTTAAGAAATAAACTGAAATATTTTATGAACAACCTCTTGCTATGTATCTAAATCAACTGTCAATAAGTTCATGTCATCAACAATTAGCTATTTTGTGCATAAAAAGTTACATTGGTAGAGAAGTTGTCTTAGTCTTTCTGTCATGTTGAAAACTGAATAAATAAATATCAAGTTACAGTGTAAACTGAAACTTCTCTGCTTTCTCTTGATCTATATACCCTGAATTATAACAGAATAGTGATAAATGTTTAAATTTTTCAAAGTTCTTGCTTTCTGAGCAGAGCTTGAAAATAAAAATGAAAAAACAAAGATCAAATGTTTTGTTAAATTACTTCTCTAAAATTAAGAAATAAAATAGATTAGAGAAAAATTTGATGTGCCTCCTCATTTGCTGTATGTCGTTTAAATCACCATTCGAAGACATGTCAAATGTTTCTTTAATTAATAATATTTCTTACTCTTAGACAAAGCCTTTCAGAAAACATCAGATTTTTTCAATATTTTAATCTCAGTTTCCTTAATAACACTATGTCAATAGATGGAAGTACATGTCAGATTATCTGCATTGTTATATTCCACAGGATGACTGGTGGCAATGAAATGTTCTGCAACAGTAGATTTGGATTGGTATTGTAAGCTCGTGTGATGCTTATGCTCTATACACTAGTGCTCCAAACCTTGGCAGCCTGACCAATTTATGACATGGTACAACATCAAGGGTTATGGTAGACACCAACCTTATGCAAGCCAAAATCATCGTTTATAAACTCTAAAAGGACCCTAGTCGTAGTTGGTGGTCAAAAAACACATGTGGCATTCTACATGTGTAAGGTAAAAAGGCCATAGACTCAGGTGCTACCTTGTTATTTTCACCACCCACTTGAATCACGATTGGTCAATAGCACAATGTGTATCTGTGAGTAAAACTCATAGAAAAACCGTTTGTGCAACGTATACAGGATAAATGTTGATGGTGTTAGGACAGCAACCAGACACAAATTTACTTTCAGTTCCTTTATTCAAAGGCTACCGTTGCCGGTTTCGAATAGTTGTGATTCATCCTCAGACGGTTTGCATGCTTTCTTTGTGACATGTGTTGTGTTTTTTTACGGATGTATCAAAACATGTGGAGCGTGGTAGAAATCATCTCAGTGAAAAATCCAAAGTGTTCAGTGAGAACAATTTACGTGTGCAACAACAAGAATGCAGTGGGAATGCATTTACATCTGCTGGACGAATTTTATGAAAACAAACACTCGAAACCGACGTTTCACGACAATTAATCTGTAAAAAACACACCACATGTCACAAAGAAAGCGTGTAAACCGTCTGAGGATGAATCACAACGATTCGAAACCGGTAACGGTAGCTTTTGAATAAAGGAACTGAAAGTAAATTTGTGGCTGGTTGCTGTCCTAACACCATCAACATTTGTCTTCAAACAACAGTCACGGTCTCCATCATGTCATCATATGACAAAATTGCACTATACAGGATAAATTAGCAGTGCCAAACAGAAGGAATGAAATTTCACTAATACAGCCACCTTTCAACATCATTTCCACAACTTGATATGGGTCCTGATATTGCATGATAAATTTATTTGTGTTACTCTTTGCTATATATGGACTATCTGACATCACCCATTGACCAGGCTGATATTCAGACTACTTACTCGAGTGCTTCAGTGTTTATCTTCAGGACTCGCTTCCACACATCCTTTAATGTTCTAGCTAAGCTCTGCACAGGTTCCACGTTTATACCTATCTGTGGTTTAGTAAAGGCAAATGGTGATGGCATCTTCCTTCCATACAATACCTCTTACGGTGAGATACCAATGCCATTATACACTTTTGAATTATACACGGCTATGAGCTATGGTAGGTAAACATCCCAGTCATTATGGTGACTGTTGACATAATAGCTCACAGTATTACCAGGCGTTCAGTAAACACTTTCAGTCTTCCCATTAGTCTGTTGCTGCAATGGGCTAGTTCTTCATTTTCCGATATGTAACAGATGATACAGCTGTCTCTTTAGATCTGACATTAAGTTGGTGCCTTAATCAATTCCTATCGTACAAGGGATGCCAAAATTCAACAGCAAGTTATTTACCATTGCATGTGCTACTATATTCACTTGCTGATTTAGAATGGTGATGATTGCAATTTAATACGAATGATAGTCATAACACAGCGATTTCCCTCTGGCATCGGAATGGAACTAAGATGTCTATTACATTCATGTCTTGAATGGCGTGGTTGCCTTTGGTAAAGTGCAGCAGGTACTATAATATGCAGCCCAATCCTCATTGTCCTAAATAACAAACCACCATGAATGGCGAAGTGCAGCTGTGTTTTGAATAGCTTGCAGTCTTTGTCGGCAGATTATCCCTTCTGCATTCCAAAAGGCTACGACCAAACACTCACATTATGCCAGTCTTCCTGCTCAGTCCAACAATTTCAGTGCCCAATGAGTCAACTTGGTTGAAGAACATTTTAAACCTGACAACCATTTTAATGCTGCATGGTTCATTAATACTTTGAATCTCTTGCCATACAATTAATACCTGCAGTATCTGATATCATGTATCAAACTCAAAATTTCCTTTCCTGTGCTCAAATAATTCGTCTCAGCCTTATTCAATTGCTTTGAGGCATGGGCTACTGTATGCTCTTTTCTGTGCGCTTCTTGGCTCAGAACACACCCTAACACTGGATGGAAACATCACACAACAGGATCAACTCTTTATCATTTTTTGAAAATACTATCACAGTGATAATTGTTGACGCCTCTGAAATTTTCCGAACACACCTTGACATTCACCTGTCCACTAGAACTGTTTTACAGCCGACCCTACCCAATGAAGTGGGAAGCTCTAGGACAGAGATTCCCAAACTTTTGTTTGTCACGCCCCCTTTCTGCCGAAAAGAAAACTTCCGGCCCCCCCCCCTAAAAAAATATTGAGATTTTTATTAATTATCATTAAACTATTGGAAAATTTGTGATGGTGACGTCATGTAACATGGTGGGTTGTTAATGTTTCGAGTCGCAGCTGTTACATCATCAGTCTAGTCTAGTGATTATAAGCCACTCCTAAGGTAATGAAAGTCCTTGGTAACCAAGGAAAAATATTTGCGACCTTTGCAGATTAGTGGATGCGAGCCATTATTTTAAGCTCAGTGTAGCTTATTACTTTCACTCATTATCAAAAATAGTCATTCAGTCACGGTGTTAACGAACATCACTAATTTGTACGCCTATAGTGCTCCCCATTGTCATTGCGCATAGGTTGGCATTTATGTCAACGACGACAGTTACCGAACGGCGACAAAGGCCCAGTTCCCAGAACCAGACAAAAAATAAAAAATAAGTTTTACGAAATAATTTTGCAGACTACACAGAACTTTAAAAAAATATGAATAAAACAACTTTCTTACCTTGATTACATTCCCTTGCTGCACACCATTTCTTCACCAGTATACGATTTTAGGACTACTCTTCGCTTGCCATATCTAGGATAAACTTTCGTTGTCTTCATCCAGAAGAAATTCTATTATTAGTTGAAATAACATACCACACGTAACATCAGAATCCATAAGGACCACACGCAATATTTATATTTAAATCAGATTGACTATGTTTATTTTATATTGTTTCTTCGAAATAGTTTTTTATAATTTTACAGTATTACCTACATATAAGGATGGTTAGGAGAAAAATAACAAGTTCTCTTATAATGTGACATTAATTATAAAAATATTATTTCCACACACATATGGCAAGAAACAAACAAATAAATCAATGTAAAGGATGAGCTTGCATATTTTTTACAAGATTTTGAATTCATGGCTGAATAGTAGAAACTGCGCAACGTAAATCATTGGCAATACTGAGTTTGCTTCTAAGGTTATTTTTTATCGCCACTACCGCTGAAAATGCTCTTTCGCACAAATAAGTGCTTGAAAATGGTAAATACAGTTTCAGTGCTTGTTCTGCTGTGCTGGGATACACCGTGAGATATTTCACCCAAAATAAAGGCTTATCCATCTTCTCAAAGTCATACTTCGCTGCAGAATCATTTTTAATTTCTAAGACTTCTTCTTGTAGTATGTCTGGCAACACATCCCGTCAACGTGAAATGCATCCGTCGCTAACCTATAATAAATTTTATCATCACAACCGTTAGGGAAGTATCGTTCGAATTCATCAATGAGGTGCTGCAAATGGTTCAATATTTTACTCTTAGTATCAGTATCCTTAAAATCGTTGTGAAATCGGGCTTCTTCCAGGATTCCAAACAATCTGGGAAAGCAGGAATAATTGCAGGCTAAAATTTTACGTGTCCATAGTTGCAACTTATGAGTAAACGCTTTGATAGCATCCCGATGAAAAATTGTGTTAGACTCTCCACCTCGTAATTTCAAATTCAATGTGTTTGAAGATTCGAAAATATCTGACAGATAAGCCAATGTAACATGAACACCGGCCTCTTTCTAAATTCCACATACAATTCAGTTAGTTTGTTATTTTCCAAAAACTGCATCACTGCGTCTCGAAGTTCAAATAATCTTCCTAGCATATTTCCTTTTGAGAGCCAGCGTACTTCTGTATGAAATAAAAGTGTTTTATACTCTGCTCCCAAGTCTTCACAAAGAGCTGTAAATAACCTGGAATTTAACGCACTCTTTTTAATATGATTCACGATTTTGATGCACAATTTCAAGACATCATTGAGTTTCTTTGGAAGTGTCTTAGCTGCCAATGCTTGACGGTGTATTACACAGTGGATAGCAGTAACACTAGGTTTTTTCTCTCTGACCATCTGCACGAATCCTGAGCGACATCCAAGCATTGATGGGGCGCCGTCTGTGCATACGCCTATCAGTTTCTGCCATGATAACTCATTTTTACAAAAGAATTCAGAGACAGCTGCCATTATATGAATTGCTTTTGAAGTTGTCTTTAACTCTGTAGAAACAGCAACTCTTCTTTAATTGCTTCATTTTCTATATAGCGAACGAAAGCTAGCAGTTGGCAACAATTCGCAACATCGGTACTCTCGTCTAAATGTATTGCGAAAAACTGCGATTGTTTGACGGCCGTAACTAATTGATTTTGCGGCCATATCATCAATCCGACGTTTCACAGTATTGTCAGAAAGCGGTACTTGTGAAAGTTTTTGTTTACTTTCTGACCCAAGAACAATATCTGCAGCTTTCAACAAACAGGGTTTGACTAGTGTCTCTCCGATAATATGACTTTTCTTTGTCCTTGAAATAAGTAGTGGTAACTCATACGAGGCTTCCAGTACCTTTTCTGATGTCTGAGCGAAGGATCCATCAGTGTTCAACTTCATCCGTTTCAAATTATCACATTTTGCAGCAAAAAATTCCTTCGGCTTCTCTTTCAATGCACCATGCTTTGCCCACAAATGGCGTTCCAGACGAGAAGGTCTCATGGAATCATTGCTCAATACCTCATAGCAAATAAAACATTGCGGCGG
Source organism: Schistocerca americana (assembly GCF_021461395.2). Lineage (NCBI taxonomy): Eukaryota > Metazoa > Arthropoda > Insecta > Orthoptera > Acrididae > Schistocerca > Schistocerca americana. Next base: position 286,207,870 of record NC_060124.1, read on the forward strand.
GTCATCACCATTTTTTTGTATAGAAGCAAAACCGTATTTGATATAATCATCATAATGTTTACGTTTTTTCACGACACTCATGGTGAAGTAAAAAGAAAACAAGAAGTTAACAGTATAATTTCTCACGAACACTGATTTTACTGAGGCACAACTGTGAAAGATTCAACGCGATTTCAGCAAAATACAATACATCATATGTGCCAACAACTGCAAGCAACCAACTGAAATAAAGGAAAGCTACTGTCGTCTGTCGGCACCTCAGATGACTGCCTGTGAGGAATGGGGCGAAGAACGGGGAAGCCCAGCCGCAGTGCAGGTAGTCGGTACACTGAGTCTGCGACCTGGTGGCCGAGCAGGGCTCTTGCTGGGAGAAATGGGCTTTCCCCGGATTAGGGCGGAAACAGCCCACAGGCACTCTAAGAATTTGCTACCTGTTCTGCGGTGCTGTTCTGAGCAGTGCAGCCTGGGGTTTTATGCGAAAATCCTTTTCGTGCCCGTATCTTTCGTTACTTATAAACGGAACGTTATAAGTTTTGAGATAACATCAATGAATTAGTTATCAAATTTCACAGTAATTAAGTAAGGTCATTGATACACCTCACACATCGCTGGAAACTGTGCACAGTGCCAAGCAGTTATCTCTGTACTCGTACCAAAAGAAGCCATTGTCACAGCAAAGAACGTACACTAATTTCAAACGAAATTATGCCGTATTTCAAAAAGGCAGAAGCAAAATAACTGTTTTCTCAGATAAGTAATCCGAATGAAAGAGCTGTAACAATGACCGTTCGAAAAAAAAAAAAAATAGCCTCACTAATGGACTTCATATTCTACCTAGCTGGGTTATGTTTCAGTGTTAGCACTCACGACAATGTTTCCAGAACAGCTTGAAGTACTCTGCTCAGAACGAACACTTGTACTAGTTTCGCATTCACGTCGTGCATATTTTTCTGGTGACAAAGGGCATAAACCTGGCCTCCAAATTACGAACCCGCCAGTTCATTTGATGTGTATACAGTCTATTAAAGTCACTGTAAACGTATCACATGGGGATCCGGAGGTTGACAGGGTAATAAAACGGCATTTTTGCAGTTACGCAGCATAAGTGATTATTACTCTGATGAACATAGCCCACTACGGCTAAAAGTTATAACAAGATTACGTTCAGTTCATGTGTACAAATGTACGGAATAGTTAATACCTGACTTTTCTGTTTTCCAGTTGTCAGAAGTAAGTTGTTTACAAATCTGATCTATTGGAATTAACGCATATCGCCTTCGTAATTCTGAGAGTTTCTGTGTGTGACATTCTAAACGTGACATTCTAAACGTGATCTTCAAAAGCTGTATGTTCTAGGATAGGCTATTGAGATAGGATTGCGGGAAGTGGGACGCCAAACGATTTCATTTAGCACCATAATCTGTCATTAATACCTGCACATTCATTTTTGTTAAAATATCGATATTAAAAAGAAATATTAGGTTTATACCGCTAACTCCACCCGCGCCCCCCTTGCAACATCATCAGACCCCCCCCCCCCCCCAGGGGGGCGCGCCCCCCAGTTTGGGAAACTCTGCTCTAGGAAGTACATATGGGTAAGAACATAAGATCTCTAAAGAAAGGTGAATTTATGTGTTAATGTCAGAAGGCGAACTCTGTATATGCGAGAGTCCAGTGTCTGGGTAGTCCAGAACGACACAAGGCATGTAATGTACAGTTGTTTTTAGGAAATGCAGAAACAGGAGGATGCTCACAGGATATTCTAGCCCCACATCCTTACTTCCAGAGAGGCAGTATGCATTGGATCTATTCTGCGTTCAAACCAGAAGCAGTTATCATAACCTGCCAAGAATTGGGTCAACCTGAGTGGACGATGAGATGATACTGAGAACAATACCATGATGAATGACACAGTAAAGTCATTACAATAAGTGTTTCAATTTCTGGTGTCATTGTGGTTCTGACTCTAATGTAATAATATGCAATGAACAATTTGGTTCACACTGAATTACAGTAAGGAATATTGGAATGTATTGTACATGTATGTCAAGACAAAAAATATGTTGTTGAGGCTATTCCAAAAACATAAACAGACACCAATCCAGTGGGCCATATTTCCCAACGGTGAGAGGACTGCTTTGCCATTGTTCGGCCTGGTACAGCAAATGGTTTTTGCTATCGACTCAACAAAACGATGTCATAAGGAGGGCATCGCAAGCCAGTTGAGTAACTAGGTGCCCTGGAGAAAGAACATGTTTTCAGAATGTAAGAAAATGTATTCAGTTAGCTGACACTTCAGAAGTTTCCTTCCATCTACATACCAGTAAATCGTGTGGTAACATGTACTGCCACAAGTTTGTTGGATTCTAAGTCTAATGCACTGAAGATGGTAATTTATATCCGAAATCTAGATATGCAAGAGTAATACAGCTAATGAGACTACGACTGACTACTGTGTTTCCCTCCTTCCTTATGGAATCAAAGTTGTGACAGCAGAAGGCGCTGCCCAGCGCTTCTAAAATGGGAACTTAGGACACATTACAGCACTGACAGCGCTTCTGGAGGCACTGACAGACAGGAAAGCCAGGCCAAATGATGCCGTGATTGCACAATGATTAAGTGTAGCACCTCAGACCTGTTTTGACAGTGGGCAGGACTGCTGGCACTTCAGAAACACTAGCCGACCTTGCTTCCATATATACCGCCTAAGTAGGCCCTCAGACTCAGTTTTCCAGTCATCACCAGCCTCTAGCCATGAGCAAAGATCCAGTGTGAAGTACCATCCGAGATGAAACAGCATGCTGTCAAAGTCAGACTCTGTCGCCAATAGACACAGACTGCTGCCCGTGCCAAGTCTGAGTGCTGCCAACTGGGCAGCCTTCCATCAGTGGGCCACCCACTGGCCAACTATCACCTGCTGCTGGTCGCTTTCCTGGCAAAGTGGGGTTAGAGTCTGAGCCATCTAACTGCCAAGCTATCACCATCTTGTGTAAGCACACACTGTCGCCTTATGCCGCCCAGTGTGAGCATACACCACCATCATCAAACATGCTGGGGGGGATCACAGTTTCATCCCTGCTTGGCCTAGCACACGTCGTGCTGAGCAGCAGTACCAGGCCAGGTGCCTCATTCCACACAAAGCCCATCTGTCAAGCGCGACCTGGCGCTGTTGCTGAATCAGCATTGCTGGCATTGGGCTGATAGGAGCACCTTGCCAGCTCCCGCCATTGCCTGACATAACATGCGGTCCGAATGCGCCACCCTCTCAATGGACCACGCTGATATCAGCATGTTCCACCAGCTGTGGGCTCCTACGTCATTGGGGAGGGAGATGGGCATTCACTGCTTTTCTAGCTATATCTTTACTGCTGTAATTGTTATGAAATAAATGACTTATTGTTTCCTTGATGGGTTGCTGCCCAACACTTGCCACCACACCACTGCAGCCACACCCAGGGTGGTGAACTGAATCCATCCTGGCCTATTACAACCAAGCTCACAGCCCAACATAGTGGTCACTCAACCTAGTTGCTACAGTATGAAAGAAATTATCATAGACCAAAGCATCCTAGAAGAATTGGGCAACCACTCCACTCAGTGTTCCTGGAAAAAGCGACGAAACAGGAACTCATAGCAGCCATTCACAGACAAAAATCCAAGAAGTCTGCAGGAGATAATGAACATTTTATTCTTTGATAAAGCATTTGAGTGAGGAAATCACTGAAGCACTGTTTGATACAGCAAACTACTCTTTAATGGTAGTATTATTCCCAGAGAAATTAAAAATAAACCAATTATTACCAATATACAGGAAAGGATGACCCAAACAACTACATATTAGCACGTATAACATCTGGTTTCTCAGAAATACTGGATATGGTTGTGCATAGTAGACTGCTTGAATTCCTAGAGAATCACAGTATTCTAATTTTGGCAAAACGCAGTTTCCAGAAAGGGAAATCTGCAGAAATGGCTATCTCTAAAGTAACAGAATCTTTTATTGATCTGTTGGACAAAGAACTGTACAGGGAAATCTGCAGAAATGGCTATCTCTAAAGTAACAGAATCTTTTATTGATCTGTTGGACAAAGAACTGTATATCTGCTGTGTTTCTGGATTTATCTAAAGTTTCTGACACAATCAACCACATAGCTCTGATTTAAAAACCTTAAAGTTGTGGCATACAAGAACATGCAGCACAATGCATAAAAGCATATGCTGGTCGCAGAAAGCAGTGTGTGACAATAGTATTGTGTAACTATAGTAATAACTCTGCAAACTAGATCAGCAACAAACTTTATTTCACGTTGCAGAATCACATATATCAACAAATCAGAGATACTTATCGGAAGAAGAATCAAATAATGTTTCACTCGTAACAGATACTTCATTCTGGCACATGCTCCCTACCCTGGTCGACCTCTGAAGTACTACAAGCTGCACAGGACGACTGATCGTGAGACCTCCCTGTGTACTGAAGATCATTGTTCTAGCCTCCTCATCTAGTCTCACCTTCCTCCACATGTGTCTTCTGGGCCTATTGTATCAGGACGACGTCCCCAGGGCGGAATCTCATGAGCTATCTCGGTGGTCATTTAACTCCACAAAAGTTCCTCAGCTTCAAAAGATCTTCTTTCGACCAAACGTTTACAAAAGCTGTCGGAAATATCTATCTCAGCCGGAATTCTTTTTCTAGGCTCGTGTTCGAAGTAGGCTCCGGTCCTGTTGGAACTGTTAAGAGTTTCTCTCCATTCAGAAAATAGGAAGAGGTCAGTGCATCAACATCTTCTCCTTGTGTGATGGGTCTTGAGTTCACCGCAGCTTCAATACTAATGAACGTGGTGTCACTTGTTCCTCACTGAGCCTTGCGAGTCCCAATACTTTCCGCAGACAATGCTTTGTAGTGCCCATAATTCTTCCATACCGTCCTCCCCATCAAGATGCTCGTGAGGTAATACATTTCCATGTCATACATTGGTGAGCAAGGAACTGGTGGGTTTTACTGGTTGCTAAAGGCTTCCAGAGTTGTGGTAGTTTCATGTTTGTGGTCTGGAATGATTTCGAGTTGTCTGTGTAAATCGTGTATGGTAGTTCACGTCTTTTGACGAATCGCTGGAATGCCCTGAGAAACTTATGTATTGATAAGTCTGTACAGAGTTCATGGTGCACTGCCTGTGTGGTAGCGCTTGTGAAAAGAGCGGTATGTAACGTGTGCATTTCTCTTCCCACTTTGATTAGTAGTGGCCCAGCAAAGTCTGTCCCCATTACACCAAATGGTTCAGCAGGCGTAACTCGCTCAGATGGAGCTGTGTTTTAATTCGTTGTCCTCTTGGGTTCTTCAGGATCTTACATGTGAAGCAAGAGTGTAGGATTCTTCTGATCGTCTGGGGAGCTTTGAGGATCTAAAATTCAGTTCGGAGTTCCGACGGTACAGAACGTATGCCACAGTGATGGAGGTGGGCATCTGACTCTCGGATAACTAAGTGTGTGAAATGGTGGATACTATCAAGGAGAACCAGCTGTTTTTATTTCCTATTGACACTAGCGCACTGCAGTCGATCTCCTACGTGTATCAGTCTGTCTTCCGTGACTCTCTTGGAAGCGGTAAAATATTTGAAGTGCATGTAGCTCTCTGGAAAAGTATTCTCTCGTATATAATACATTCGGGCAGCTGATATTTCAGCGGCTGTAAGTTCTCCTGAAGATTTATCCTTCTGACGACTATTGCATAGGTAACAGATTCCATGGTTTTCTACAAATGAGCCTCCAGTATGACCTAAATTAATATAGTTTTATGAGGTTGATCGGTGCAGATATTGATAGAACTTAGCTGTGGTTTCTCTTCGTCTTCTCCTAACGAGGTATTCAGTCAGAGTATCAGCTGGCCAACACTCAGGATGGCCTGCAAACCAAGATGGTCCATGCCACCAAATTTCCAGGGGATGTATTCGACCTCTAAGGAGTCCTCGTGAAAGATGATCAGCTGCCCTGTCTTGTCCTGAGAAGTGACTTCATTGTATGGGATTCATGTGAGATTTTTCTCTGTTATACAATTACAAACAAAGGTCTTTGTGTTTGAATAACAGCAAATCCAATTATGTGTGACTGTGCCATCCTGTCAACGAATTTAAATTTGTTGCATGTCAGAAGTAGCACAGTAGTCAGTTTCGTACTGCTTCCCGCCGAGCGAGGTGGTGCAGTGGTTAGCACACTGGACTCGCATTTGGGAGGACGACAGTTCAAACCCCCGTCTGGTCATCCTGATTTAGATTTGTCCCTCGAACCAACCAACTAACCAACTACTTCCGCTAAAAGCTCGTGGGAAGATCACCTTCATAACAGGAGCAATTCTGTTCATGCTACAGACTAAATGAGTTAGAAATTTACACTCTAGGGCTGTACAGAGCTGCTCCATATGCATTTCTGAATGTGTCGCAGAAAATGAGCTGTGGCTAGCCATCCAAGGAGACGTACCTGTGACCATGATGGTAGGTTCAATATCCAAATGTGCCATCTTTCTCCTAGTTCTGAGGGCATAAGTTCATCCCAGCCAGTTCCCCTGCACCATGTGCCCTGGAACAACAATTTTCCAGCAAGCGACACAGAGGAGAACAGTCCAAGTGAATAAGATAACATAACTGTACGTTGCAGTTACTGTCGTTTTGTGCCTTGTTAATCGCTGGGGTCGATACAAAAGTGTTCAACCTCGCTGTTTCAGTCTACACCTAAAACTTGAGTCTGCGTGTGGGGTTCTTACCCAGATATTTTTAAGTTTTTGTGGTTTGGCCAATTTCTATAAGGGAAGAATGACCAGCTCCATTAGGACTAAAAGTTCATAGTATATTATGATCGCCGAATTATCAATTTCTACTATAATCGGAAAATCGTCAATGTATGTATTCCTCTTTATAGAGGAAGCATGGTTGGAAATGATCTCATACATTCATGCAGAGAGTAAAAAAGAGCTCCAGGTCAAAAGGGAGACCGGTGAAGCGATATTGTATTTTGTGACAGCCTGTCTGCAGTGAGCTTTTATTCGAGCGCCGGTTTCCACGACTGGCTGTCGATTCGGACGCGCGACCAGATATTTGGACACTACAGTCACTGGCTGCCAGTTCAAAAAAGGTAGCTCAGTGTCTGACGAGGCTTCGGTCGGCCTAGCTACGTTCAGTCCGGCTCTTCTGCTCATGGTATTAGCATCGTTCTGGTCCCAGGCCTGCATCTCAACAGACATGCCACATGTCGACATGCTTGAGGTTGAGACACTCGCCTTCGGGTTTAAAGGTTCAGCTGCTCCATGCTGTCTCCACATCCGCTATGGAGCCCGGTAGGTCAAAAAGTTCGTCCCCAAACATTCTGACTGGCGTGCACTTCGTTCCCATGTGGGTACCTCCGTGCAAACTTCATTCTTAATCTTGTCCCCCAATACTTCCCACGAGAGACTATTGCAGCATCTCCTTTACCTAGCACCATGGAATTTACCAAATGACCTCCTCCATGAACAATTAATCTGTGAGACTAATTCATGTTTCTTGGGATAACAACTAGGTTTTTAATAAAAGTGTCGTTTTCTACCCACGTGCAGAACTGTTATTTATACAGCACCTAGAACGCCATACTCCATTAGGTTGCATTTAGTTTTAGTAAATTAGGTTGGGAAATAATACCCACACTGGTGACCTGACAATAAAATCTGGCAAATTAATTTTGAAATTTGGTACATTGTTTATCGTCCCACTCCCGTGAACACACATGCTCCATCAGCGACTTCATTAACATGCTGAAGACTCTACTTCACTTTGCATAAATTCTCTTTGTGTGTGTTTGTCCCCTGTGCAACCTAGCAACCACGGCTTTTGCCACGAGCTCAACCTATGCCTCACCACACATGGCTCCAGCTCCATCACTCACACCATAATCGCTGACCTGATGGTGAGCCTCACAGAGCTGGAATGTTGCAACACCGAGCTGTGCACGCAACTTACAGTGATGTGATCACCATCGGCCCAAATCTCGGTACCAAACTCCACACCAGTATCCACATCGGCCTCTGCATCTCCTGCCAGCGCCACTGCTGCCATCTCTACAGACCCTGACGCGTTGACATTTGATCCACTACTTGCTGCCACCACTCTATCTGCCCATGATGTGGCCCATTCACCACCCTTCATTCCTGAAGACTCGCACCAATTGTTTTTCTCTGTGAACGCCATCTTCACCAGCTGTAGCATCACCCAGGATGCCATCAAGTTCACTATGGTGATCAGCCAGCTTAGGCTGACATATTTGATGGAGGTCTGTGAAATGTTCTCGTGGACCCCAATCGCTGACAGCTACAGGACAGTCTGGCTCTGTCTTATGATGCAACTCACGTTGTCAGAGATGGAGCACATCTGGGTCCTCCTTCCCATCGAGCAGTGAGCGGACTGGCAACCCTGGCAATTCCTGCACCACCTCCGAAGCCTGACTGAGCCACACACAGTCTCTGATAGCTTCCTATGTAATGTGTGGCTGGCTCGCCTTCTGGCCCTAATACAGGCAGCTGTGGTATCGCATGCAGACCTCACTGATGCTGCCAGCCTCACCAATAGGTTGCATGAGACACTGACCTCCCTGCCTGCCACCATCGCTGCCACATGCCAGTCCGACCCCTACCCACAGCTCACCATCACCCCACCCTCCCTGCCGCTCAGTGTGTCACTAATGACCTCACCTCTGTGTAGCATAGCACCCAGCAGCCAGAAGTATATGGCATGCCTCAGTGTCGACATGGCAACAATGCAGGCAACTGTGGCCCACCTCGATTCCAACTACCGCCCTCCATGCAGCACCAGCTGCCAGTGCAATGACAGTTACTGCCTCTGCAGCTCTGGCCAGTCTGCTGACACAGCTGGCCTCTGCTGGTATCACGAGCGTTTTGGCCCAGACGCTGTGAACTGCAGAGAACCCTACTCTTGTCAACTAAACACAAATGGCCACCTGTACTAGGTGTGCCTAGTTGCTCCTCAGTCTTCTAGAGCTGTTGGTCCATGACACTCACTGCACACACCATCCCTGACTGACACCAGCTCTAAATTTCCTATCTTTCCAAGGTTTCTTGTATGTGACATTGGTGCCATCTCAGGCATCCTCCTGATGGTAGTGAATAACACTACCATCGACACTGACAGTACACTTCATTGTTTCCTCGCCCTTGGTCTGCAACGATACCTGCCCTGGATCTTCACTGTCACCAACTTCACTGACCCTATTATCAGAGCAAACTTCATTGGGGACTGCTACCTGCTTCCTGACATTGCCAGCTGGCACCTCATTGACAGTGATACGAGCAGATCAACAAAGTGTACCACTTATTTCACTGTTTTCTTTGATGTGAAGTGGGGGGCATATTCTGGCCCATTTGCTGACCTCCTAGTACAGTTTCCTGTGCTCATACATCAGTCGAGCACACCTCTCGAGGCCCGCCATTCAACTATCCACTACATCAACACCAGCCCCAGGCCACCTGTCTTCCACGAGCCATGGGTCCTAGTACCACACAAAATCAAGATCGCCAAGGCCGAGTTTTATGAGATGCTTGCTGCTGGCATGCTGCATCCTTCAAAGAACCTTACCGAGAAGAAGTGTAGCTCCTGGCGACAAAACAGCGATTAGCAGAAGTTAAGACACTGTGCCATCTCTGACCAGTATCCCGTATCGCTCCTACACAGCTATAACAGCGGTCTGGCTGGGGCTACAATTACCAACACAATCATTCACGCCAAGGCTTTCACCCAGAGTCTGATCAAACCAAAGCATATCCAGAAGACCGGGATCACCACGCCATTTGGTCTCTATGAGAGTGCCTTCATGACTTTTGGCCTCTGTAATGCTGCCCAAATGGTGAAGCATTTCTTGGACAGCATTTTGCAAGGCTTTCCCAGCTACTTGGAAGATGTACTGGTTTTTCCACGATCTGAGACACTGCGAGCACCTTCACAATATATTCGAATCTCTCCAAGATGCTGGCATCATCATCAACACAGAAAAGTGCGTTATAGACACCAGATGGTATTCCTTGGCCACATCATCTCTGTCGCCAGTTCATGTCACCTGCCAGACAAGGTGCAAGCTATCCTCGAATCCCCGCGTCCAGAGACATTCAGGGACCTTCATTGCTTCCTTGGTATGTTTAACTTCTACTGGCATCATCTGAGGAGTGCTGCTACTATGCAGGAGCCAATCGTCACCACCCTTCATGGCGCCAAAACAAAAGGCAACAAGACAGTGCCATGGATGCTGCAAATGGAAGATAGCTTCTCTGCCACCAAGTGCCCCTTGATGGACTCTACCATGCTCTCCCAACCCAACTCCACCACCCTACTTGGTGTCTTTGTCGACCTCAGCGAGATAGCCACTGGCATTGTCCTGCAGCAACATGCCAGTGACACCTGGCAGCTGCTCGCTTTCTCCTCCAAGAATATCTCTGTCACACAACTACTCTGGAACATATGTGACAGAGAGCTCCTCACCTCCTCCTACAAGGCAATCAAGTACTTTCAGCCATTGGTGGAGGCCCATCACTTCACAGTCTTCACCAAGCATACCACATTTGCCCTTGCAAAAGACTATGACTTGTGCTCCCCACATCAATTGCATCAGCTGTCGTTCATCTCTGAATTTACAACTGACATAAGTCACAGCGCCTCTTCCCTGGACTATGATGCATTTAGCTCCACCCAGAAGCATGACCCGGAACCCTCCCATCTACTCCTGGCCACCCCTTACAGACTCCACCTCCAATGTACATCAGCTTCCAGCTCAAACAGCTGTATCTAGCATGATGTATGTACTGACTCACTATGCCCATTGCTTCCTGCTGCCATCCATAAAGCTGCATTCAACTGGTTGCACAACCTGGCACGCACCACCACTGTGGTAATACAGTGTTTCGTATGGCCAGGTATGCCGAGGGACTAGAGGATCTGGGCCAACACCTGCCTCACCTGTCAGTCTGCCTATGTTGGCCATCGCATATGCACCCCCCATCACCGCCTTTGCAGATGTCAAGCATCTTTTTGCCCACATTCACTTGGACATTAATGGCCCTCTATCCCCCTCAGACTGCTGCTACTACCTCCTCACCATGATGGACAGATTCATCCACTAGCCTGAGGCAATGTCAATACCTGACATCACTGATGCCACAGTAGCTACTACTTTCATCTCCATTGTCCATGTCAGCTGCCCACAGGCGACAATTTACATTAGTCCTTTATCAGGAATCCTTTTTCAGGCCCTGATGAACCTCTGCATCTGATGTTAAGCTACCACTCTATCACCAATGGCATGGTGGGGTGGCTCCACCATAACTGCCGCAATAGCAGGTGGACTGCTGCCCTACTGCTAGTAGTTCTCAACCTCCTTGTTACTCATAAGACGGACCTTGAGACATCAGCTGCTGACCTTCTTTACAACCTGCAGCTCGCTGTGCCAGGTGACATCCTAGAGCCCGCTGACCTTCCCACAGATGACATGTTGCTTGAATTCACTGCCAGTTTGCAGGACTGCATAAACCTTCTGTGGCCACACCTCCCAGCACCATGGCAAATGTAGGACATTCATTCAGGGCGACCTCACCTCATGCACCCATGTTATGCTGTGCATCTACGCTCACTAGCCCCCACGGTACTCCATTCCCCATAGATCTTGAAGTGGAGCTCCAAGATGTTTACTCTGCATCTCCATGGCACCACTACCAGCATTTCAATTGGTAGGCTGAGGCCAGCCTATATACTGCTCAATCTCACGCCGTGCAGCCTGCCTACCATGTTTGTCAGTACCCTGCTGCCAATGCCTACGCCACTGACAACGCCAACTACTGCCAACTTCGAGTCAAGAACCTCTGCCATGAGGCCCTTGAGATACCTGCCTACCACACTACAGCTTGGGACATTGTGGGAAACTAATCCTGCTACATCAGCACCACTTCTGATTCACCAGCCGTCGACAACACAGTCGCCAGCGCCCATGACGCCTAGGACACTCATCCTCATGAACCTCTATCTCCCCATGGCATACTCCTCACACGATTCCGCCTCCTCCACTGCCATCAGCCGACTGCGCCCCCTAAGCCACATCAGCACCCCTGCCTCTCCCGAAGTAGTCTTATTTGCACAGCATATCTGCCACCATCCGTCGTCACACTGGAGGCACTGGTGGTGCATGCCCACAGTACCCCTCACTTGTGTTTTCATCTGTCAAATGTGGCCTCCCACTTGTCTGCCCCTGCTCACAGCCACCCAGCAATGCCGGCACAGCCCTCCTACTGCTGCATCATCCCAGCAACCATTTCCAACACCTACTCAAAGCTGAGTGTGAAGCATGGGACACAGCCCCAAGTTAAACAGGCCTGGCACTCCACACCCCCACGCCACCAGCTTCTCGTCACTCAGACTCGTCACCAGTGCAGTGCTGGAGTTCGCTGTCATCTAGTGACGCAACACAACTGATAGCCAGTTGTCCACCTATCTCATACATGGCGCTCCGTTATCTGGCGCTCGCCTCCGTCGCATGACTGGCACCTGCATCGTCAACACCACCAGCCAAGGCCTCGCGGTTAGAAGACACCATCATCAGTGCCAGCTTTCATCATCACCAGCTCACTCATCACCTGAGCTCCACTCTCACAGAGTGGGGAAACTAAGTGATAGCGAGTGTTTCTTCACGTGCAAACTTCTTCCACAAGCTGTCAATTCTGCCACTCAACAGGATATCTGGACACTAGGGTCACTACCGATCCAAAGAAGGTATCTCAGGGTCTGGCGAGGCTTCTGCCAGCCTAGCTTCACTCAGTTGGTTCTTCTCGTCTTGCTGTCAGCATCACTGTAGCCCTGAACCTGCGTCTTGATGGACACGCCGTGTGGCGACACACTTGAGGTTGGGACACTCGTCAGCGAGTTTGAATGTTCACCCATTCCACACAGTCTCGACACCTGCTACAGAGCCTGGTGAGTGACAAAGTTCATACCAAAAATATTCCAACCGACGTGCTTTAGTGCCCACATGGGTACTGCTATGCCAGCTTCATTCTTGATTTGGTATCCAATACTTCCTGAGAGAAGAAGGGAAACAATACCCACAATGTCATCCATGGTTCGAAGATCTCCCATTTTGTTCTGGTTAGTTCTGAACCAGAAGAATCTGGTTCAGTCTTTTTTTCTTCATTCAAGACCAGTTGAAAGAAAGCCTGCGTGATGTGTGTGACAATAACAGTGGAATGTCTGAATCGCAGTAAAATCTCTCATATCCCAGATATTAGATTCGCTCCTGCGCCTAGTACCTCGTTCAGAGAAGGAGCAATGCTTTTGGGGGATGAGGCATTGAAGGCTTTCCTCCACTTAGTCTTCCCACGTTTTTCTTTCTCCTCACTGCTTGATGAGACAGAAAAAACAGTGCCTTCCCTAAGAGCTAAGCTGGAATTACCTCTGTCTGCCCCTTCAGAGTGTAGTCTAGTGTTAAGTCGTTGTATATTCGCATAAAGGCTTCTTAACATTGAAATCATATCCTCAGTCTGTTACTGGAAAGGGCTTTACCGTGTCTTTTGGGCAGCGAAACTTAGGCTCGTTGATCCTTCATACAGAAAGACGCTCTGAACTCCTTAAGAAGTCTCGTGTCATTGTTGCTCACGGATCTATCTTGATTGTTGTAATCCCTGTAGCCTCTAGGTCTCAAAAGTGTCTGAGGTCGTCATCCAAGGTCAGAGGAGACCAGTCAGAACGAACAAAATTCACCGTGGTTGCTTGCATACAGGCTCCTGACTTGTTCTCACCAAGTATCAAGCAGAATAGGTAAGAAACTGACATTAAAGATTCAGAGCCGCTTGTTGGCGTTTTCTTCTTCGCTATTTTCCGATAAAAATCGCCTCCTATGAGAATCTTCGCGGGAATATCTGCCGCTGAGCCGATTTTTCGATCTGTTAGCGTAATGTAATGAGCGTATGATAACTCTTTTCATGTTGTGGACCAGGGGGCTGGTGTGAGATCATCTGAAGATTTTCAAAGGCAGTGAGTGACACCCAAGAATTCTTCCAAAGCCCCTTCATATTAACATGAACAAGTGTAGAGTGACGTGAGGATGTAGACTTTGATTCAAATGAACAAACAGTTAATTCTCGCGTATCTAGAGTCCGCAGTTCCATATCGCCAGTCAGCGATTTTGCTATGTAGCTGGATGGGCTTCCAAAATCCAGCACACATCCAGTTGTCCTACCCAGTCTTGTATGTCCTGAGACATACTTGCGCTGTCTAAAAGTACGTGAATCCATGAGGAATAGCAGCTATTTCTCTACGTCTACCTCACACTCTGCAAGCCACGTAACGATGTCTGGCAGAGGGTGCTTCTGCTATTATCTGCTACCATTAAGTGAACATCCCCTCCCCCACCCCCTATCCAGTTACAGTCGCGAATGGCAAGTGGGAAGAATGATTGTTGGTAAGCCTCTGTATCAGCTGTTCTCAGCTGTAATTTCTCGAACTTCCTCATCATGGTCATGTCGCGAGATGTATGTAGGAGGTTTAATATGTGGTCCGACTCTTCTCAGAAAGTGTTTTCTTGAAATTTCAACAGTGAACCCCTCCGCTTGCACAAATCTCCTCGTATTGATCATATTGATGTACAGTGCTCAAGAATCGGTCAAGCAAGCGCCTTATAAGCCACCTCTTTCGTGGATAAGTTACATTTCCTTAAGATTCTTCCTATGAATCTCAGTCTGGCATTTGCTTTCCCTACTGTTTGTTTTAGGTGGTCGTTTCACTCAAGGTCGCTCTGGATAGTTACTCCTAGATACCTTACGGTAGATATTATTTCCAGTGGTTTGTCATCAATAGTGTAGTTGTAAAGTAGTGGATTTCTTTTCCTATGTCTGATGTATGTGCTATATATTACATTTATTCACGTTCAACGTCAACTGCCCTCAGAAGTAATGTCTGTCTAAGCCGCAGGAGTCTAAGTATCCTTTCCTTCATTACAAACGGGCTTATTATGAAGCTTTCTACACTTAGCACACCGAGGCTTTTTCTTCGTCCTGTAATTTGAGACCAATGCCCACGCTGAAGTCAAAGGAAATATCTATTTGCTCATTTCAGTTTATCTGTTCGATCACCGACACAAACGATCTTCGTACAGTCCTGCACCTAGATGCCGCAAGGTTCACAAAAGACTCAGAATGCTTCTTGTCTTCTAGTACCTTTCAGGATGGATCTTTTAGATTTCGCCTGCACTTAGAGGGAAACACCTGTAGAGTGGTGCTAAAGGTGATGGAAAGATCACTGTGTATCATACACGTGGTGATTGCCTCGGCCCCTTCCTCACTCAGAAAGCCGACCAACTGCAAAATGTCCCCTTTGGATAGTCCCACACGCTTGGCGTGAATTATCCAGAAAAACAAGGAGAATTTTGGCATAGTGGTTGAGGCATATTCATTCATGTCTTCACCGAGAGCCTGGAGAACTTGAATTCCCCTTCCCCCCTCCCCCCCCCCCCCCCCCCCCCCCCCCCATGGCATTCAATGAATTGAGTTCCTCTGGGATGACCAATTAAATGGGTTTTACGCCAACTATTTAATCCAGGTGGGCCTGGATTATCCGATC
The DNA here is from genome assembly GCF_021461395.2 of Schistocerca americana. Classification (NCBI taxonomy): domain Eukaryota; kingdom Metazoa; phylum Arthropoda; class Insecta; order Orthoptera; family Acrididae; genus Schistocerca; species Schistocerca americana. Next base: position 286,223,499 of record NC_060124.1, read on the forward strand.
CTCGTTACCATAACGACACTGGAGGATCATCTTTGTTTCTGTGTATGTCTCAGCCGTTACCGCAATATCTTCTACTACATGCTTTGGCTCTCCAGATCATCTGAATAGGGCTCAAGCTCGACCGGAGGAAATGTTGTTAAAGTTGAATTAACACTCTTTGTTACATGTTGTATCATGGGGCCTCGGAAATGTTTAAGTATGTGACAGATTTTGCGAGCTGTTTCTCTATTTCGTGTGAGATTCGAGAAATGGTGCATTTCGTGGCGTCTATATTACTCTTCAATTTTCGAACGTCTGTCTCGTATTCGTTAGTGCCTAATAGGTCATGGATCCCCTCATCTAGTTTGGTGAACCGTGCCAAAATGTCTTGTATTCTCACTGTATAGAAGAGGAAGAGGTACAATGGTGGACGAGGGCTAGTAATATGGAATGCTTTGGCGTCTTGCCTTGTAAGTGCTGTTTCTGGTGAGCTACATGAAAGCTACTTTCAGCAACTGCAGACTGCTTTAGGATGCATTCATATTGCAGTTGACAGCCACTGTGGGTGAGTGAAGCTGTTTTAACAAATGGACTAGGAGTAACAATTGTTGTGGGTTGCTGTTTTTCAGTCTCATTCTTGTCATAATACCTAAATTATTACTATATTTTCTAAAGAGTCGTTTAGTTAATACATTAAGCTGCAACATGGCGCGTTTGTTACGTATTTAAATTGAATTTTCGATTTTGCTTGCATGTTTGAATTTGAAGTGGCTGTGTCGGTGATTTGGAATACTATTATTTCATATTTGTATATTGTTCCATATTTGTACCCTAGTACTCCATACTTGTACTGTACTTTCACAGCCAGCTCTGTTTATAGATATTCCTTCAGAAATGACTGCACGAGCTCGAAAGCAGTGGGATGAGTATGCTGCACAAACAGCAATTAAAAATGTTAGAGAAAAGAAGATGGGCCTCCTGAAGCAGGAAAAAACTGTCGAAGTTCCCAGGGCCAGTCAGTTTAAGCTATTAAAATCAGATTTACCATCTAGTTTAGCCACAAAGACCAAACTTAAGAGAAAATTTCTTCTGCCTCCTGAACAAGAACAGTGATAGTATGACAATGGAAAGTAAAATTTTTGGACTTACCCAGAAGTATCTCCAACAGATGACATTTCAGTTTGCCAAAGCCAGTAATGTCCAGAATCCATTTTTGAGTGAACGGTCTGGGAGAAGGTGGTTACACTTTCCTTGAAGCGGCACAGAAAGGATATTTAATAGATCACTAGGTTTCACAGAAGAAAATGAGCAAAATTTTTCTCTCCCCTTCCACAAGTGACGGGAAAAAACGGCAGACTACACAAGTTGGACGAAACTGGTCTCAGTATTGCGCAGAGCAAAGTTCCCCATTTTGCAACGTGATTGTATAGAAACATTACATTGCAATGAGAGACTACTTATAAAAATTTTATGGATATCATCATACTATACATGTTATTTGACACGATAGGTTAAAGCATCTGCATTTTAGAGCACAGTTCCAAACACAGAGAATGAAGCAATATTAAGTTTCACAGTATTAAGAATAACTGGTCCTTAAACTACAGTTAACACAATTCTGTCACAGAGTGAATATGGACATTAATTTAAAGTACTAGGAACAGATGGTAATACACATGTTAGGGGAGAGAGTAGTGTACTTAGGAACACACAAAGTTTCTTCATCGGTACATTAGTCTAGTGACTGGTTTTATGATCATTTGATGGAATGCACACTGCAGACCTCCATAAGCGGTTTCTGCTGTTTTCAATGGAATTTTTTAGAAGTTATTGAGACTGCTGATCAAGGTCATGAGTTTAAAAATTTGTTTTGAATTTATTTCTGTATTTAATATTTATTTACTTAATATATATTTGAATTACGAAATTTATTTATGTATGAAATTTTAATTTTAATTATTAATTTGTGTATTATTTACTTATTTATTATTTATTTAGTTATTCATTCATTTATTTGCTCACTTATTTAATACTTATTTCTTCACATGTAATTAAAAGCATTAAAAAAGTGTCTCCACAAAGTATGTACAATATTTGTGTTTCAATAAACATGCACTTTTTTCGTGATTATTAATGAAAATTTTACTTAATATTAATAATTTCGTTTAAAAAATTACCAGAATATTCAGTTTAACATATGAAACCGGAATGCAATTATTTCTTGAAGATTGGATAACAGTAATTGCGGCGTGGCGACCTCTGTCCTTTTCTAAGTTATTCATCCCACTCTGAAGAAGAAAGCTTTGTTTCTGGCACAAGTAGGTGGATTTGAAGATTAATTTACAAAGGTAATTATATGTACTTGCGAACTCACTGCAAAAGAAAGCGGGATGTCGCGGAATTCGTAATTTATCTGTAATTTTAAGTACATCTTACAATTGTCTTGCGCATTTTCGTTTTAAAAACAGTATAATTAATGATTTAATAATGATATAAATGTTTTTAATTAGTACATACCTCGTGCAACACCTTCCATATTGTAAATGTTCGCTTCATTTACACAAAACACAAATATTTATCTTTAATCACAAAACTATTTTGTAGCCTCGCCGGCTGTGAGAGCCTCTAACAATGAATTACCACGTTTGACTTGATATATAACAGATGAAATGAACAGCTGATCCGGGTTCAGTAGTCTCACCATTACTGTAGCCAATCTGCTACCCCCAAATTCCCATGTAGAAACCTTTTCTTTTTTGTTTTTGGCCATGTTTTTAAGACTCTAATGCGCTGTGCGTCGTTGCAAAAAAGGGAAAGCGACAAGTAGCAGCCATTTCTTACGCAGAGCGTGAATCACTTCTGACCATTGTCACCTGCGTGTGTGCTAAAGGAAATTTTGTCCCTTCCATGATGATATTCCCTCGCACGAACTGCAGCAGTCAGCTAATGTGAGGTGCCCCCACCTGAATCCTTTCTTTCATGCTATCCCTCTGGATGAATTCAAAGCCAGGTCTTCACTGATCGGTTTCAGCATTTCCTGAGAGAGGTGAAGCCAACAGTAGAACCACCGGTGCTTCTGATTCTGAATGGGCATTATAACCACTTCAGAAATTTGCGAATACCATCTCAGCATCTTGAGTCTGCCCCCTCATGCCTCCCACAAGATGCACTTAGAATTTTCATGACTCCTTTGAAATCCTATTACGCTGAGTAGATACGTGTATGGATGAGAGAAAATGCACTCCAATAACAAATATGAACATCTCCGAACTGTGTGGGAAGGCTTAACTCAAGAACCAGACAATGGAGATAGCAGTAAATGGGTTTAGGATGACAGTAATGTACCCATTAAAAACTCATATTTTCACGGAAGCAAAGTTTACTGCCATCAATGAAGGAATAACTGAGAATTTAACCAATGATTCAGTCAATGAACCATCAGGAGGAGCCGTGCCTTCTAAAAATGGAATGGCTTGTGTTGAAGTCGAGACAGGAACATCTTCCGCTACATCTGTAATTACACCTTAGTCTATCTCGCCCGTTCCACAAATAAAGAAGAGGCCATGTACCAGAGGAAGAAAAGCCGGTTCCTCAGCAGTCCTAATCTCGTCTCCATACAAGAGATCTCTTGAAATATCGACGACAGCAACAAATAAACAGCAGACAAAGAAGCAGAGGACACCACAGCCTAAGAACCAAGAATCATTTGATTCTGATGGTGTTTTCAGAGTGAGAAATCATTCGTCCACCCTCAGTATCGTTCTGGACAGCAGTGTACCCACAAATGAAGATGCCGATTGTACTTTTGCTCACATAAATTTTCGCAGGACGAGGCAGGGAAAGAATGGGTAATGTGTGTAATGTGCAAACTGTGTGCGCACATTGAATGTGCAGGTTATTATAAAGGACGATATGTGTGTGACTTCTGTAAGTGAAATTACTTAGAATAAGGAAACTGATAACTCAAAATGGCACGTTTCGTGTGTTTTCGTAGTGTTTTGTTGTGTTTTATAGTGTTTTCTTTGACAGTGAATTATTAGATTTTCCATGATTTGTTTTAACTTCAACAAACTTGATACCAATGAACCATTCCATATTTGTACTTCATAATCTTCAAGCCAAAAGTGTCAGACTTTGTGTTAAAACCTAATTTAGAAATGTTTCTAACGTAGTGTGTGTCTGAAAATACAGGAAGCATTACAGTACACCGTAAACTATGTACTACAGTTACATGAGAATGCAGGCACCATATATCGCAAACCTGTACATGGAATACTTAGAGGATATCGCCTTGGAAACAGCATGCCTTGAACCTAAGGTGTTTTATCGGTACGTGGACGACACTTTCGCCATCTGGCCGCACGGCGAGGACACCCTAAAAGAATTTTTCAACCACCTGAACAGCATACACGAGAACATCATTTCACAATGAAATTAGAAGAAAATGGATGCCTACCCTTCCTCGATATCGTGATAAAGAAGAAAATGGACGGCACACTGGGACACTCGGTCTACAGAAAGAAAACACACACGCCTCAACGCCAACAGGTGCCATCACCCAGTACAACGGAAATCGGTGCTCACTACCCTTGTCCGCAGAGCTCATGACATATACGACAGTCTACCTACTGATATGCAGCATTTGAAGATAACCTTCCAGAAGAATGGCTACACTGAAACGCAGATTAGACGCGCTTTCAAGATAAGAAACAAGAAGGAGGAGGATCTCCAGGAAGAAGACAAAAAGGGCCTTGCGTTCCCCCGTACGCGGGACCGCCCAAGGCAAACCATCTTCTGTCCTCGAGCAAAAGTCAGGAATGTGCTGTGCTCAGAGAAGGACAACTTGGGTCTAAGAACACCGGGTGCCTACAGCACTTCCTGTGAATGTGAAAAACAATATATCGGACAGACGCAGCGTTGCATGACGCTGCATATGTCTGAACACGTGAGAAGCGTTGGCCCCGGACAAAAGGAAAAGTCCGCGGTAGCGGAGCACAACCTCAGTGAAGAATGCACGTTTCATTTTGAACAAACCAAAATTCTGTGTAGAGCGAAAGGTTTCTGGGACTCTACTATTAAAGAGGCACTGGAGATACGAGTCAATGATTACCTGGTCAACCGGGACAGCAGCTTCCAACTCAGCACCGCGTGGGACACAACATTAGCAAGAATAGGAGAGGGCACCGATGGAGGCAGGACGGTGGTGGCTGACGAAATAAACAGGCCGCACCGAGACTAGATGCCAGGACCCGGCGCTCGCGGCTCCCCCCACCACGAGCCGCCGCGCCGATTAAGTCATACCTGATTGGCCCAAACTGGCGCTGAGAATGTAGAGAAGCCCGTGGTCCAGCGGCTATAAAGACTCGGACAGGACGTGAACCCGACGCTCGGCATTCCCGCTCAGGCTGCGGAGGTGAGCTGATCGCGGCACGTGAAGCGCTCACTCCCCAGCATGTGTGGACGACGCGGAAAGGGAGGCAAAGCAGCCGCCCTGCTGCAACTGCTGGGCGCATCAGAAGACGGGGGACGCAAGAAGACGGCGGAGCGGAAGAAGCAGCGCTGTCGCTGCCAAAAGCTTGGCCACGTTGCCGAGTATTGCCGGAATCCAGTGGCGTGCCTTCGGTGTGCGCAAGCACACGATTCGCGCCACCGCACGAAGAAGGACGCCACACGCTGCTGCGCCAACTGTGGCGCCGCTCACGCGGCGATTTACCGCGGCTGCAGCTACACCGAGAACCGGAGTCGCGGTGACAAAGCTAGACGGAGACACGAGACCACCAAGAAGGCGGATACAGTGGAGGCCGTTGCGTCCTCGCCACCCCCTGCCTCTGGCAGATTCGTGGTGACCGGTGACGCGGCTGTCCCACCGGACGCAGTCAGGGTCCGCCCCGCCGCCGACGAAGAAAGTGCTGCCCTCAAAGCCGCAATGGCGGAAGAGAGGGCAACACTCCGAGCCGAACTAGCCGAGGCTCGGCAGCTGGTGCACAACCTCCGTGATGCACTGGCCAGCCAGCCCCGGCCAGCACAGGAGAAGGATGCCGACGCGCAGACTGCCGCCCCCGTGGAACCTGTAGTAATACAGGAAGCCACAAGACGCAGCCGCACAGACAATCGTCGCGGCGAAGAACAAGGCAACCCAGGTCATCATGGAGGAGGCCCCATGCCCCCTCTCCGAGACGCAGCTCCAGAAATAGTGTCCATTCACTTGGACACTCTCAGGTCCTACAACGCCCGCCCTCCTCTCACTCCTGTCGAGTGGGAAGTTCTCGTCGCTTCGATAGAACAACCCGAGAACGCAAGCACAGAACAAGGGGCGAGGAGCGCCGAAGACGCCGCAGCCGCCAGCTGGGAGGACGTGACAGATCCCGAAGTGTCACAAGCAGACACATACAGGAGGAAGAAGAAGGATAAGAAGAAGCACCCAGACGCCAGGAGGGCACCCACCATCGACCACTCGCCCGGTCAGTCGCTGACTGGCAGTCCCAGGCGTCAACAGGGCCAGTCAAGTAAAGGCCCCTAGCTGACGCATCGCTGTTATTCGCGTGACCTACCGCCTGTCCCTGACCGGCAATCATTAGTACCCACTATGCACTACTGTCTCAGTTATTCCCAAACGTCCCAGCATACTTCGACCCATCCTAAGTGGAGTAAATGTCCAGCGACAACAGACTCCTCCTTACCTTCCTCGAGAAGAGCAATTCAAGTGCGAAGAGAGAGAGAACCGGACACTGTTGCCGCTGGTGTACGTCACAGACACGGCTGGACGTGGCAAGGGAGACGAAGCCAAATGGAGGTCAAGATCCTGCCTTCTCTCCGCCCTATTGGAGCAACTGGCCAGAGAAGTGCGAAGTGGAAGGAAGAGCGAGAAGAAGAAGTCGCAGGAGTGATACAAGTACCAACAGCTCGGCCACGTAGCAAAGTTCTGTGGCAACACACGATACACGCGACTGCAATAAGCCGCGGGATGCTGCTCCGAAGAGCGTCAACTGTGGTGGTGCACACACTGCAAATCGTCGTCGCTGCAGCTATATCGAGAACTGGAGCAAGCAGAACAAGAAGACTGAGGCCGCTAAACTCGAAGAGGCGGCCCAACGAGACAAGACGGACGCCCCGCCCCGCTATACATGAAGGGGAAGCGGGCCGCGCCGCCGCGAAGACGACGACGACGAGGGTCTCCGTGAATCATTACGGACAGCCACTGACGACGCCGTCACCGCCCTCAAATCCGCCATGGCGGAGAAGAGGCGGCCCTGAGGGAGCAACTGGAAGAGGCATGCCGTCAGGTGTGCCGAGTGACGGAAGCCTCGACCCTCACGTCTCGCAAGGAAGAGGCGCCGACCCCCACCAGGAAGGGTGTGGGTGTGGAGACCCAGACGACCGCCTCCCTGACCGACGCGGAAACTCAGGCTGCTGGGGAGGTGGTCGAGGAGGTGGAGGACGCGGAGCAGGAGCTGGAAGAAGAGGAGGAGGAAGCAGCGCAAGTCGCTGCTGAAGTTGCAGAAGTGGCTGCCGTCCCCTAACACCACCTGCCACTGCCGGACAACCCGAAAGCCGCAAAGATGGTGACGGACATGTTAGCGAAATCTCTTCAAGATGGTACGTACCCACACTACTTTCACCTACATCACTTCACCCCTGCTGATACTCCTAAACCCTCCCTCCCCCACCAGCCATAAGATTTCGGTTGATCAGCCGGCCGGTGTGGCCGAGCGGTTTTAGGCGCTTCAGTTTGGAACCGCGCGACCGCTACGGTCGCAGGTTCGAATCCTGCCTCGGGCATGGATGTGTGTGATGTCTTTAGGTTAGTTAGGTTTAAGTAGTTCTAAGTTCAAGGGGACTGATGACCTCAGGTGTTAAGTCCCATAGTGCTCAGAGCCATTTGAACCATTTCGGTTGATCAGCTGTAAACATGCACAACATCGTTTCCGAGAAATACCTAGCCTCTGTCAGTTCTTATCCCATCTTCACACCTCGGGACACATCATAGATGTGGTGACAAGAGCGATGACTAAAAAGAAAAACCGCTAATCCAACTAACACAACCAGTTATCTAATCCTGCCTCGCTCAGAAAAGTTAAGTCTTTTCGCTAGTACCAGCAAATAATCCTCACGCCATCACTTTTGGAGTACATGTCGAATGACAAAGACTCCACATTTAAGCTGTCATTCATAGAGAGCAAGGAGAGAACCCTACGCTTCGCCTGAAGACGGAAAGTAAGAAAATTAATGAAACATTGCCAGAAAACGACGCATTGACTCAGCTGCCAACCCGCAAAGATTTTATCATAATGTACTACAGGTATTTTGTTTGCTTAATGTGAAAAACAGAGAAATTTAGGAAGAAAAAGCAAACTGGTATTTCGTGTTTGTACCATTTCCTCTACTTATAATCCGCGAGTTCCGCAGTATCTAACAACCTGTCAACTTCCGTGACGAAGCGTGTAATGTTCGCTCTTTCTTTCGTGTCTTTCCTCTTAGGGCCGTGTAATTGTGCTCCCGAATTGTCCATCATGTCCAATCTTCCACTTTCTTCGAAAATGTATGACAGTTTCGGCCCGCAATCAACTGTTCCTGAATCAGCGTTATCTGAGAATCGCTAGTCCGATAGCAGCACTATTTAGTACAGTAAACAACCATCGGGAGGCAGCACTAGTCCATATGCTCACAAGGAGGTTAGAATATTTTCTAGCTTCCTTGTATGCGCATTCAGAATAGCGTATATTATCGATAGGAACGAGTCAACCGTTTGATGTAAACAATAACGGAAACAGACAAACGATGTGCAGTATCTCACTTTTATACTGAGCATCAAATTACCTTATTACTGTCATAAACCCTGCATAGTATTCTGAAAATATTATGGTTTTGTAGTCGTGCTTATCTGCGTTGTACAAGAAATGCATGCCTCTTCTTGTTATCCAGTTCGTCTTTGTAGTTCTGTCCTTTTCTTCCCGGCTCATTACTTTCCAGCTTTCGACGTCAAAAAATACTGTGCCGTGAAAATCAGTAACAACAATGTGTACTAGATCTATAATAAACTGTATTTCTCATCACAGAACTACATATATTAACAAGTCAGAGATACTGCTACAAAGACTAGTCAGATAGTCCCTCATTCATAACAGGTATCTCATTGTGCGACAAAAAGAGACAGGATGAAGATCTGCAATAACGACCATTAAGTATGATATACCTCAAGGATCTGCATTTAGTCAATTATTGATCAGCCCCTTCATAACCAGTATGGATGTGAATAAGAAGAAACAAAAAACTGAATCCTAATGTCACATCAGGAACATTCAAGTTTTTTGTTCCTTCTTATTCGCTTTTGTACTGGTTATAAAGGAATTGGACAAGAATAGACTAAATGTAGACTCTTGAGATACATTATACTCAGTGGTCTTTATTTAAGATCTTCATCCTGTCTCTGTCTGTCCCAGAATGAGATACCTGTTACATACGAGAGACTATTGGATTAATCTTTGGAGAAGAATCTCTGACTTGTTGATATGTGTAGTTCTGTGACAAGCAAGAAAGTTTGTTGTGGATAACACACTCCAGTGTCTCATTCAGAATGGCTTAATTATAAATCTAAAAAAAGAACTTGTGATGTTCACCTATAAAGAAAAGAAGATAACACAGATATATTTATGGATTATACATGAGTGGAACATGCTACCTGTGTAGTTGTTTGGGAATTGTGTTAGACAATAAGCACCTACAGCACAACATTTAGACAATGTATGCTGCACATTAAGCACTGCCATATTTATTATGAAACAGCTTGACCATTACCCAAATAAACAACTTCTGTGTACAATGTACTTATGACCTTTCCAAACCATACTTACAATATAGAGAATTACTGAGTGGGAAACCACCAATGGCAGTTAACTTAAGAATAATTTTTGTGTTGTAAAAAGGACAATAAGGACCATAATGTATAAAAAGGGACTTGTGGAAAACAACATTCCAAATTCTAAAACTATTGACACTTCACACTATATGCAAGTAGATAACAACAGTGCATTAGTAAAAGAGAATGATTTGCTAATTAAAAATTCAGATGTCCATTCACATGATGATAGAAATATAGACCAGCTAAGAAGTATTAATGTACTTCTTAGACTGAGAGTTGTTGAAAAAGGTCCTAAATGCTGTGCTGTACAACTGGTATTTAATTTGTTTATTTATATATGAGATTCCATGGGATTATTTTAGCCAAGCTACCTGGTCATGGAACGAGTTAGTATATGGTTTACAGAATGCTGATTAGAAGCATTATAAAACAAGGAACAAAAGAATTAATAACACACCAACAAACAGAGAGTAAACAAATAAATAGCACATTATACAGGGTGAAGCGAAATTCTCGTGCTCAGTCTTCACAGCGCAGCTCCTCACAAGCCAGTGATAACAAAAAATGTCTCGCACAAAATTTTGTCCGGCGAGTACATCTGGCAGAAAAAGCACGTTAAAGAGCGGCAATCTGGCAACACTGTAACCACAAGTATGGGAACTACCTCTGTCAGCACACTGTAGTTGTGCTGTACAGCTGGTGTAGTGGATATAGTTTTGGGTTAGCATGCAGGAGGTCGAGGGTTCGATCCTGCTTTGTGGCACATTTTCTTTTTATTTGCAAAATTCATTCTGACATTTCATACTGCAATATATGCCGTTTTTAGGTCGCATGTATCCTAAATTTACAACATTTTGTAATGCTGAACGCAACAAATATGTGGTTAGACAAATAAGAACTAGACAGTTGAAACAATGACCTGTCATAGGACAAAATAACTACAAAAACAATATCAATTTCGAGATGCTAAAGATGATAGCACATTACAATAACACAACATCTACATGTCATTTATGCTACATGTAATACAGGTGCTCAGATGACTCACATCAGCAACCAGTGAAACTAATAATGTCCATATTAATGACTGCATGACCTTCACGACAGAATACATTGTCCTCAGAACAACAGATGCTCAAATCAACCTCCCTACATGTCCAAACATTGCCCAATCCACCGGATCATACAGCTCTGGGCCTTTTGCAGCAATGCTGCGTCCACAGTAACAAGAGCAGCATCTTCACATGCTACCAATTCTTCCACATTCGTTGGTGGAGTAGACTACAGGTGTTCCCACAGTGCTATATGACTGCTCGTTGGCTGTATGCTGGTTCTATATATATATATATATATATATATATATATATATATATATATATATTGACTGTGTGACCATCTCCTCGCGTTACCTCAGAGAATTGTACTCGACTTTGCGTCCTGGCTGCTAGTATACCAGGCCCATAAGAAATGGTGTCTATATTGTGACCCTTATTTGAATAACCTGATAAACAAATTAATTATTTTTGAAATGTGTGCAACGGAAACTGGTGCGAGTTTCTCTAAGATAACACGTTCTGGGGTGGTTGAACTCAAAGCCGTCACTATAGCAGCTGGTAGCCTATCTAAATTCACATTGTAGATTATTTCTGTCTTTCATTAACTTTAGAAAATCGAACTGAATAAGATACATTCTATCCATTTCATGCGTCAGGTGACTAGGGGAATATTTCTTAACTGAAATGCTGACTCATTTAATAGATTTATATTGTATTTTGATGAAAACTTTAGAAGCCGACACATTACAATTTTTCTTTAGTTACAAAACTTATGTCTGAATCAGCGTTACCTCTCTTGGGTAGGACAATGACAAAACGAAAACACTACACGAATAATTTCATATATGACACATAATTTCATAATAACACAAAAATATATGACACATAATTTTATAATAACACAAAAAATACATAAGTGGGTCACACCGTCTTTAGCAGGAAAATCGTCATTCATTCTTTAAGACGCACTTATCGTCATGCATGAATTACACCACTAGAAATTTAAGGTAGGCCACTGCTGAAGGTAGATAACTTCTATCAGAGAAAAGATTCTGGGCAAAAGTGATGTACTATTGGCGCCAAAATGAAGTGCGAACTGAACTCAGAAACAAAGTACCAAAAATAATTAAATTTCGCGACAGAAATTTCTCGATCTACCATCCTATACGCAATCTGCACTCATTGAGCTAAAAGTGAAGCTTATAACTCGGGAAATAGCTACATGAACTGATGGTTCCTGTTGCATGCTCAGTACCACAAAGCAAAATTTCACAAACACATTTCAGAGAAAACTATTGCAAATAAATTAAAACCGTAACCTGTACCGATGAAGGTATGTTAAATGCGTGCTATGAGCATACCCTGTCGTGAATTTTTAGCCATATTACCTCAATTCTATCTCACCAAATCTGTGAGCTGCTGTGCTCCCGTGTCTGGTCCGTCTCATGGCTGGCCCCACAGTACTCTCCACGTGCCAAAATCCGACCAACGTTCCTATTCAGACGTGGTGGGGAGACTCACCTCACCCCTGCACCAACTTTGTAACCTCTCCTCGTGCTTGTTTTCATCTTTGCCTGCTGCTCTGGCCCACCTGCCGTTATTCTTGTAATGTTGGCAATGACTGCTATTCCCTTAAACTGTTCCCTTTGGTCCATGCTCCCGCTACATTTGACTTCCATTCATACCCATGCACACTCATACAGGATGGAACAAGGAGTATACATTTAAACGGCGTGTGACCTCTTTGTGAAATGATGAAAAGCAATAAACAAATGCGTCAAATATTCCTTTCACCCAGCGAAGTATTGAAGCTGCCAGCAATCAAAGAAAAACTTATATCTCGATATAGAAAACATAATTACTTCCTATTGTAACCTGAGGCAAAACGAAAGTAACGCCTCAGCAGGAAGAAATCCAGGAGATTTAGATCAGGTGAGCACAGTGGCCACACAGCTGAATCGCCACGTCCAAGCCATTTCCCTGCAAATGTTCTGTCCAAATATTGTCACACATTAATTCCGGATTGTGGAGGTGCACCATCATGTTGGAACAATATCCTCTGCTGTACATGTCGTGGAACATCTTCCAGTGAGTGCATCAAGCAGATAGTTTGAGAGGAATGCATGATACCTTCATACAGTCCACCGGTCAGGCAACATGTAGGTGCCCAACACCTGTCACCTATTATTCCGGTCCAGACGTTGATACCAAAGTGAACTTGATATCCATAGTCGCAGGTGACGTGTGAGCTAACCTCACACCAATGGTGGGCATTGTTCATATTGAAGACACCCTCACGAGTGAATGCTGCTTCATCCGACCATGTTATGGTGTTCACAAAGTCACCGTTGGCTTCCTGTTGTTGTTGTAACCATTCACAGAATTGCATCCACTGATGGCAATCTGCGGGATGCAGATGTTGCATGAAAGCATAATGATAAGGGTGCAGCCCATGCTCGTGCAGCATGTTAACGACCGTGTGTTGTGAGACACGCAGCTGCCTTGCTACGCTACGTGTACTTTGCTGAGGTTCTGGTGTATGACCTCCAGAGTAGCTTCCTCAGTACCTGGAGCACAGTGATTCCCTGGATGACCTCTGTCACACGATGGTGGAAGGAAACAGCCTGACTCCCGAAGGCACAGCACCAGACAACAAAACACATTTTTATCTGGATGGCATCAATAAGGATATCTAGCAGCATATTCACGAGTCACAGCACCAGTCTGGTTATGAGATGCACCAAGGGTCCTGCGCACTGTTCCATCTAATGCCCATTACCCTTCTGGCAGATATTGTTCTGCATCATTCATCCCGACACCACTAATTGTGAAATGTTTGGTATCAAATTACACTTTTTGCCTAATGGTAATAGACCTGATGTTTACACAATCCCATTGATCGAATAATAATAATGCATTGAGATACCTACTAAACTGCATGCAGTTACCAAACTCATTGTTGAAAGGCATAATTAGTGGGACAATGGTAGTAACACATACAAACAGTAACTGTGTTTGGACATAACGAAATGTAATGGACCTGAACAAAGCAAGAATAATAGTTGGTACTAATCTATGGGACCACTGGAGGGGGGTACAAAGAAAACAGGTTTCGCATCTAGTAGATGAAGTGGTGTGAAAGGGTTTCTTTTAAAGCTGACCAATCATCCAATACTACGATTGTAGTATGTAAGCGCAAATGTTTTCTAGAGGACCCATTGCAATTGGTATTGACGATTAAGATGCCAGATACCATACCACCTGGACTATATTTACCAAATAAAAACCATATGTATCAACCCAGGATCGAACCATCGACATCCTGCATGCTAACCCAAAACTCTATCCACTGTGCAGCATGACTAATACGTGTCGAGAGAGCTCATTAACATACATGTGGTTACAGTGTTGCCAGATTGCCACACACTAATGTCCATTTTCTGCTAGGTGTATGCGCCGGACGAAATTTCGTAACAGACATTTTTTTATCGCTGGCATGTAAGGAGTCGTGCTATAAAGCCCGAGTGCGCGAATTTAGCTTCACCCTGTAAACAAACGTACTCAACTACGACTTATTTCATTTTTCTAAAACTTTGTACTTCACAATGTCACCAACCTGTGTAGTGTGGAACAGTTCACCAATCACAGTTTTATTTCAAAGGAGCATTTCTATTGAGGCAGCTATTTATCACTTTACTGAGCATTTACTACAAAACTTTAAATGATAAATTGTTACCAGTTGTGATCTTCTGTGATTCATCTAAGGCTTTCTATTACAGAAGTTAAATTTTTATGGAATATGTAAATCACCAAATTCGTAGTTCGGTTCTTATTTACGAAACAGAATACAATAAGTTATGCTAGGCTGTTCAAGTAATACAAAGAGGGCTGCAACATCATCTGCACAGGGAAATATTACAGTGGAAGTCCATCAGGATTTAATCATGTGCCCACTACTGTTGTTAAATTATGTTAATGATTGGCCATTTTATTTCAGTCATGAGGCAGAATAATAGAAGTACTGTTGTAAAGCTAAGCAAGAAGTGCCAACACAGAAAATAGTAAATGATGATTTTTTGGAAATTTACTGAATGGTTTTGGTCAAATCGACCAACTCTAAACCTTGAAAAATCGCAGCTCACACAGTTTCACACTGTCAAATATTTCCCACTTCTTGTAAATCCAGTATACCAACAAGAAATAATAAATGTGGTAAAAAACTGAAAGTTTTTAGATGTGCATATTGAAGAAAACTTAACCGAGAAAAACGTTTAGGTACTGTGGTGGTATATATAAAAAATAATATTTTTATTTGGTGGATGATAATATTACGTAATATTGTAACTTCCTATTTCTGTTGTGGTACTTGATTTAAAAAGAAATGGTCATCATTAGCATTGGGTTCTGATTTTGGCTAGCATGAGACTGTTCAGCAAACTTAATACTACCACAAGCATTTACGTAAACCTTGGATTTTCCACAGTGCATATGCAACAATTTTTGAACACAGTGCGTGACTCACTGCCTCCTCCGGTTATGTTTGCTTGAGTGTCTGCTATTGTTAGTAATAATCTGCATATATTATGCGCAATGTTGTAATAAAAATTAGTTCTCAGGGGGAATTATGGCAACTAGTTTAATTATGTACCAATTTTAAAACGACAATTAATATCTGAGATATTTCTGTATTCATGAAGAGTAATAAACTGCTTTGATTATTTTTCATTAGCAAGGCAAAGCTAAGGAGATTCTCGTCATCTGCCATTAAGTGGCCAGTCGAAAGTTTACTGAACTCAATGCAATGAAAATATTAATAATTGAAGCTTTCATTTAATATTACTGGCTTTAGTACATTGAATGAGAAAAACACACTCTCCTGCATTCACATTTACATTTAATATTGTATTGTATTGCATTTTTATTGATCCAGGCAATCATAGTATTGTACAGCTGTACATATGATATTGGACAGGTCAAGAGAGCTATTTACAAGTAATTTTTACAAATTGTGTTTTACATTATTTTGTAGCAAGGAAATTATCTAGCTTAAACAAGATGGTTAATACAAATCATAGAACTGTACAGTTGTACATATGATATTGGACAGGTCATGAGAACATATTTGCAAGTAATTTTTAATAAATTGGTTTTACATTATTTTGTAATGGGGAAGTTAGCTATCTTTAACAAAACAGTAAATACAAATGTTGTATGGTAAAATACAAACAGCCAATACAAATGTAATAGTAAAATAATCCAGTATATTTCATAGACATGCACATTATATAATAATCCAGTATATTTCTTAGACATGCACACTATATAATTTTCAGACCTAATTGAACATTTATCACAAAATTGTTCACAATTTTAACCCCTTTCAAAAAAATGATCAGCTGCATAAAAGCAATGGTCCAAGAGATATTTTTTTAACATATGTGTGAAGGCTCTTGGGTTCTTTGTTGCTTTGATTTCATTTGTAAAATTATTATACATTTGTATCCCAACATTTAAAACACTTATTTGGTAGCAGGTAGCTCTGGACTGAATCATATGTAGGTCAGATTGTTGCCTTGTTGCATAGTTATGAATATCTCCATTGAATTTTAATGTGCAGTCATTGTTTAACAGGTACGACTTGACAAATGAGATGGTATTATAAATGTAAGTAGAGGGCAGTGTCATAATGCCATTTGTTTTGAAATGTTTCTGCATGATTCGTTATGTCTTGGGTTACATATTATGCATATTGCCTTTTTTTGCATCTTGAAAATATATCTACCTAAAGGTGAGTTCCCCCAAAATATGATTCCATACTGTAATGTAGAATGGAAGTAAGCATAATATACATGTAGCGAACAGATATTATGACTGATTTTTTGAGTATCCTTAAAATGTAACACACAGTTGATAGCTTTTTTGAGGTATAATTTGTGTGAGACTCCCACTTAAGATTTTCTTCTTCATTTTACATTATTTCGTATTGGGGAAGTTAGCTATCTTTAACAAAACAGGGTATACAGTTTGCAGTAAAGGAAACAAAAGAAAAATTTGGAGTAGGTATTACAATCCAGGGAGAAGAAATAAAAACTTTGAGGTTCGCCGATGACATTGTAATTCTGTCGCAGACAGCAAAGGACTTGGAAGAGCAGTTGAACGGAATGGACAGTGTCTTGAAAGGAGG
This sequence comes from Schistocerca americana, assembly GCF_021461395.2. Classification (NCBI taxonomy): domain Eukaryota; kingdom Metazoa; phylum Arthropoda; class Insecta; order Orthoptera; family Acrididae; genus Schistocerca; species Schistocerca americana. Next base: position 286,240,576 of record NC_060124.1, read on the forward strand.
ATATAAGATGAACAACAACAAAAGTAAAACGAGGACAATGGAATGTAGTCGAATTAAGTCGGGTGATGCTGAGGGAATTAGATTAGGAAATGAGACACTTAAAGTAATAAAGGAGTTTTGCTATTTGGGGAGCAAAATAACTGATGATGGTCGAAGTAGAGAGGATATAAAATGTAGACTGGCAATGGCAAGGAAAGCGTTTCTGAAGAAGAGAAATTTGTTAACATCGAGTATAGATTTAAGTGTCAGGAAGTCGTTTCTGAAAGTATTTGTATGGAGTGTAGCCATGTATGGAAGTGAAACATGGGCAATAAATAGTTTGGACAAGAAGAGAATAGAAGCTTTCGAAATGTGGTGCTACAGAAGAATGTTGAAGATTAGGTGGGTAGATCACGTAACTAATGAGGAGGTATTGAATAGGATTGGGGAGAAGAGAAGTTTGTGGTACAACTTGACCAGAAGAAGGGATCGGTTGGTAGGCCATGTCCTGAGGCATCAAGGGATCACAAATTTAGCATTGGAGGGCAGCGTGGAGGGTAAAAATCGTAGAGGGAGACCAAGAGATGAATACACTAAGCGGATTCAGAAGGATGTAGGTTGCAGTAGGTACTGGGAGATGAAGGAGCTTGCACAGGATAGATTAGCATGGAGAGCTGCATCAAACCAGTCTCAGGACTGAAGACCACAACAACAACAACAATTTTTGTGTCTCCGACTTAAGATTTTCTTCAAGCCATATGCCAAGAAACATGACAGACTCCACACACATAAGCTCTTGGTTATTTAGAATCACATCGGGCATTTCCTGTTTTTGGGATGAGAGTCTGAAGTTGATGTACATTGTTTTCTGTATATTTATAATCAGTTTGTTCTCATCGAACCATTTGCTGAGTGGCGACATAAGCGGTTATACGTTTTGGTTGTGGTCCTCTGTTCAGTACCTGTTATTAGTATACTTGTGTCATTGGCAAATAGTGGGGTATGTCCTGTAGCAAGCTTCATGCTTATGTCATCAATGTATAGCAGAAACAGTATGGGTCCCAGGATTGAGCCTTGTGGCACACCATATCTAATAGGATTGTGTCATAAGAGTGGACAGTAGATTGATGGGTGGTTGTACTCTCTTTTCCAAAATTAATTTCAACTTTTTGAAATATGTTTGACAGGTAAGGTTCTAAATATTTGTTTGCAATTCCTCTTATACCTTTATTTGCTAACTTCCTAAGGAGTATGGTATGGTCAACTGCATCAAAGGCTTTGGATAAATCTAAAAAGATCCCAGTAGTGATTTCCTTATTATCCAGTGCTTTTAAGGTTTTGTTGAGATACTCATAAATAGCTGTGGTAGTTGTCTTTTGCTTTCTAAAACCATGCTGGTGTTTTTTTAAATAAGGATGTTTATCAGTAAAGTCTTCCAATCTGGTGTAAAATAATTTTTCAAATATTTTTGAGAATGAGCTGAGTTGTGCAATGGGCGTGTTATTGGCTACATCATTTTTAGGGCCCTTTTTGTGAAGTGGGGTAATTTTAGAAGTCTTTAGTAGGTCAGTGAAAACACCATTTGTAAAGGCTGCATTTATTATGTGGGTTAGGGGTTCTACAATGGATTCCCCACATTTTTTACAAATAAATCAGAAATGTTGTCACTGTCACTGGAGTACTTATTCTTTAGTCCTGTTATAGCTGTAAGTACTTCAGTATTGGAGACTTTGTGAAGAAACATTGATGCCTCTACTGGTATGGTTTCTATTAGTGTTTGGTGTTGAGTATTTGGCCTGTGGTAGTTTTTCTTTATCAGGTTTTGTGCTATTTTGCTAAAATAGTCATTAAAGCAATTTACTATTTTTTGGGGATCTGATGTGACTTCATTATTTAGGTTTAGTTTTAATGTTTTGTTAATAACATGCTCCTTACTGTTTGTTTCACTTTTTACAACTGTCCATAAGCCTTTCATTTTATTGTTAGATTCCTTTATAAATTTATCATTGTATAATCGTTTTGCCTGTTGGATTACTTTTCTGTAGATTGCAATATAGGTCTTACAATATGACCTAAACTGATCATCGACTTCATGGTGTTTCATGTGACTTTTTAAGTCACGCTTTTTTTGGCTGGAAATCCTTATCCCTATTGTTACCCATGAGTTTGTGTGTTTGTTTCCGATTTTCCTGAATTTCAGTGGAAATGCAGTATTGAAGTGGTGGAGAAATGTTTCATGGAAGGAATTAAATATGTAGTTTACATCATTTTCTTTATAGACCTCTGCCCAGTTTTCGGCCCTTAACAGATAGTTAAAAAGCCTTATATTATCATCATTAAATTGCCTTTGCATTTTAGTTATTGTGGGATATTGTCCTATGTAATTTAAATTCGCCATTGGTATTTGGGCTTCATGGTCACTGTAACCTGTGCTGGTGACTTCGATTGAGTGGTGTAGCTTGTCTGCGTTTATGAAAATCTGGTCTAGAGCTGTTTTTGAATTTTTTGTGATCCTGGTTGGTGTGTTTACAGTTGGGGATAGGTTGAATAAATCATTTAATACGAATAATTCTTTTGCCAGCGTAATGGCCGACCTATGCTGCAAGATGCTATCCCAGGTAGATGCTATTTTCCTTGACTTTCGGAAGGCATTCGATACAGTTCCGCACTGTCGCCTGATAAACAAAGTAAGAGCCCATGGAATATCAGACCAGCTGTGTGGCTGGATTGAAGAGTTTTTAGCAAACAGAACACAGCATGTTGTTCTCAATGGAGAGACATCTACAGACGTTAAAGTAACCTCTGGCGTGCCATAGCGGAGTGTTATGGGACCATTCCTTTTCAAAATATATATAAATGACCTAGTAGATAGTGTCGGAAGTTCCATGCGGCTTTTCGCGGATGATGCTGTAGTATACAGAGAAGTTGCAGCATTAGAAAATTGCAGCGAAATGCAAGAAGATCTGCATCGTATAGGCTCTTGGTGCAGGGAGCGGCAACTGACCCTTAACATAGAAAAATGTAATGTATTGCGAATACATAGAAAGAAGGATCCTTTATTGTATGATTATATGATAGCAGAACAAACACTGGTAGCAGTTACTTCTGTAAAATATCTGGGAGTATGTGTGCGGAACGATTTGAAGTGGAATGATCATATAAAATTAATTGTTGGTAAGGCGGGTACCAGGTTGAGATTCATTGGGAGAGTCCTTAGAAAATGTAGTCCATCAACAAAGGAGGTGGCTTACAAAACGCTTGTTCGACCTATACTTAAGTATTGCTCATCATCGTGGTATCCGTACCAGGTCGGGTTGACGGAGGAGATAGAGAAGATCCAAAGACGAGCGGCGCGTTTCGTCACAGGGTTATTTGGTAAGCATGATAGCGTTACGGAGAACTTTAGCAAACTCAAGTGGCAGACTCTGCATGAAAGGCGCTTTGCATCGCGGTGTAGCATGCTGTCGAGGTTTCGAGAGGGTGCGTTTCTGGATGCAGTATCGAATATATTGCTTACCCCTACTTATACCTCCCGAGGAGATCATGAATGTAAAATTAGAGAGATTCGAGCGCACACGGAAGCTTTCCGGCAGTCGTTCTTCCTGCAAACCATACGCGACTGGAACAGGAAAGGGAGGTAATGACAGTGGCACGTAAAGTGCCCTCCACCACACACCGTTGGGTGGCTTGCGGAGTATAAATGTAGTTGTAAATGTAGAAATGATGGCCCCCTCCAGAGCACACGATAAAACAAAAAATTTATACAAAATGTTAATTCACTGATATGAGAGGTGCGAGCTGTACAAAAGTAAATGTTATTAGATGAAAATATTATTTATATTCCAGAACTCACACACAGTTCTATCCAGTGTACAATGGCCCCTATCATTCATACAAGAATCGAAGACAAGAGCATAATATGATACAATTAATCTGGTCTTTTTCATTGACCAACACAGATAAAGTAAAGAAGGTTCGATATCATTATCTTTAGTTCTCTAGAAATAATTTTTTTTCTTCCAAACGTTAATGTTCGTTGCACAAAACATATTGCACTTTAACACTTCTAGCGTCACAGGACGAATTATTCATCAGAATACAATAACTCCATTTTTTTTATTTTTTAACAAATATATGTGGCATTCTGCCACAGTACGACTATTTCTGCCATAAGAATAATTGCCAATATTGGGGATAGAGTCTTGTAAGTAAATATATTTTGCACATTTTCATTCACTGATGTCTTCAGGGATAATATCCTTCAGTAATTGCTCACTTATGCAAAAAATATTCATTCCACAAAACGAGTATTTAGAATTGTGTGTGGAGTCCATCTTGCTCTTTAAGCAGTTGGGAATATTAACCACAGTCTTATTCAGTTATGAAATTTGTTGTCAACAGTCAGTCTGAGATCAACAGACATATTCACAAGTACGACATTAAAAGGCAAAATGATCTGCCTTACCCATTAATGAATCCAACTTTGGCGCAGAAACTGGCAAAAATACAAAACTATAGAACTCTTTGATAACTTATCATTGGAAATAAAATATCTGCATGATAGCAGTGTTTTCCTTTACATCTACATCTGCATATATATTCTGCAAACCACCTTGAGATGCATGGCAGAGGGTACAGCTCACTGTACCAGTTAATAGGGTTTCCTCCAGTTCCATTTACATATGGAACACAGGAAGAACGATTATTTGAATGCCTCTGTTCATGCAGTAACTATTCTAATCTTATCCTCACGATCCCTGTGTGAATGATACATAAGACGTTGTAGTATATTCCTACCTTGAGTAATCTTTTAAAGCCAGTTCTTGAAACTTTGTTAATTGACTTTCTCAGGATAGTTTATATCTGTCTTCAAGAATCTTCCAGTTCAGTACCTTCAGTATCTCTGTGCCACTTTCCCATTGATTAAACAAAGCTGTGACCATTCGAGCTGCTCTTCTCTGTATGTGTTCAATATCTCCTTTTAGACCTATTTGGTACAGGTCCCACATACTTGAGCATCATTCTGGAATCAGTCACATGAGTAATTTGTATGCAATATCTTTTGTAGACTGAGTGCACTTTCCCAGTAATCTACTAATAAACAGAAGTCTATCACCTGCTTTACCCAAGACTGAGCCTACGAGATCATTCCATTACATATCCCTACAAAGTGTTACACCCAAGTATTTGTATGAGGTGGCTGATTCCAACTGTGAACTCGTTGACATTATAGTCACAGGATACGATGATTTTTTGTTTTGTGAAGCATAAAATTTTACAGTTCTGAACATTTAAAGCAAGTTGCTAATCTCTGCACCACTTTGAAATCTTCTCAAGGTCTGACTGAATATTTATGCAGCTTCTTTTAGAGAGCACTTCATTACAGATAACTGCATCATCTGCAAAAACCCTGAATTTACTATTATTTTATCTGGAAGGTCATTAACATACAACATGAACAAAATGGATCCCAACACACTTCCCTGGGGCACACTCAAAGCTACTTCTGTATCTTCAAATGTAGATTAAAGAAGTTTCTTCTTAACAGCTCCTTCTGTACCATAGCAAATTCTTCAAGTAATTAGTAATTTTTAAAGAAAAATCCTGTAATTGGCTGACATGTAGCATTGTAAATATTATATTTTATTTTTAGTTGCATATATAAGTGTTTCATTTGCTCTGTTGACATGTACCACATAATAATTTTTATTGCGAATCTGATCCATGGAACAAGTAACCATTTACTGTGAAGAACTCATGTACAGAGTAATTGAAATATGCCACAAGGGGACAATACGTCTTGCATTTGTGAATGCTTGGGATTCATATGTATTTTTTATAAGTTCTGCTGAGTTTTACTGGAAATGGAACATGCTGAATAGTGCAAACCATTCTATACACTGTTTAAGGGAGTGGTTTTTCTATCTAGTGTTCACAGAACGAATGTTGTAGTTTCTTCTGAATGACTTAGTGTTGTCAACAAGAAATCTGATGATGGAATATATGTATGGTGAGGGAAAAGTTAAAATTTCAAGACACCTGAACCACTAACTACACAAAATTCGCCAACTGACCCTGTAGATGAGTCTGACTGCCCATTTTTGGACGAAAAGATTTTTTTTGGGTCCACAGAGTTGCCTCAAAATATAACAACATACATGTTTCAGTGCCAGAGATATTGTAGATAATTCTTATAGAGAGGGTAGCATACAGCTTCTACAGAGTATCTTGAATGTGAATCTGATATATGATAGTTAATATGAGTGTATGTCCACTTTTGGACAATAAAGTATTGCTTTTACATGTCACTGAATGTCATACATTTCGTTACAATTAAGCATTAATCTATTCTCTGAAAGCCACATACGGCAGTTATTGACTATCTTATTAGATACATTATTTATATTACATTCACAATCTTTCACTACAACACTTGAGTAATATGCAAAGAGAACAATTTTTGTGTCATATTTTATGTTTAGTGGAAGACCATTGATATATATGAAGAAAAGAAATGGGCCCAGATCAAAACTTTTGTTGTGTCCCCCCTCTTTACATGACCCTAGTCGTATTCAGACCTCTTCCCTATTTGTTGACAATGGAGGACAATCATCTACTTTCTACTTTATAGATACAAAGTGAACAGCTGTTGAGTTTTTCCCTATTCCCATGTTGTTCAAACTCATCTAAAAATATTTTATGGTTCACACAATCAAATGCTTTTAAAATATCAAGTAAAATAACTCTGTCTTCAGCCTATCATTTAGACCTGCTAGTACTTCATACAAAAAATAGTGGCTCATATACAAGAGAACGAATAGCATTTTCTGTGGAAACTTGCTTCCTGAAGCCAAACGAAGTGCCTGACTGCAATTTATGTTTGAAATAAATGGTTATAGCTCCGTCATAATATGCATTAAAAAGTATCTTCCTTATTCTTGACAATGACTAATTTCGGCCACCTAAAATCCATTTTCAAACCATCCGTATCGTAAGTGTGATAATACAGGCGGAAACCCATGTACAAAAACTGTCCCTGTAGTGATCAAAGCGGCTCTGTAGGACAGACATGGGACACCTTCAGATCATGGGCAGTTTTCTTCAATCATCCTTGGTAATTTTTTTGTTCAAGGGGCAGCGGTATAGAGAAACCGGGAATTCCAATGAACAAACGTTTCACAGCATTTCCCTCAACGATGTTAACAATCGATATGCGTGAAATGTTAACTCCGAAGAAATGGTATCGTTGGGAAAAAGGAGCGAGGTCGGATGTTTTGTTGTGAATGCGATGGAAAGATCACTTAGGGCTCTGAGTATTGATTCATGTGAAGACTCCTCTAACTTGAGTGAGGCCAGCAATGAAAACACTACGAAGTCAGCGCAATCGGTAATACTCAGTCAACACATATAAATGTAGCGACTAGTTGTAAGCATTGTACTTGCAGTGGAGTGCGTTCATACGTAACTCTTTGTTTGAAACGTTCGTACTGTACATTGTGTTGGTATTGTTATTATTGTTGATTGTTTGACAAAATGTAATTCATTGATTGTTTGCATATACGTGCGTAAGTCTTTGATGCTGTAGGTAGCAAAAATGTCGGCGGCAACGCTCGTTTTCGATGTGGCGAGGTTGTTTCTCATTTGCACAACACACTGCTGCATGTGAATTTTTGGAACGTTGCGTGTAAGAAGTGACGAACACCGTCAAATGATGACACGGAACACTGTCTATTAAAGAGTTAATTACTTTATGTGAAATTGATACGAGCGTCTTTAGTTTAAGTGAGTGTACGGTGTTGTTTATCATGTGACGTTTGCTACATTCATGGTCTTGTATTCCGTCCACAGAAGCATATAATAGCAATAAATGCAGTGAAACGCAGCCGTCGGAACAAGCAGCTCAGATTAAAAGTTGCATTTTGAAGTTTCGTACTTTGTATGACCATATGTGGTTCCCCATTAACGAATGGTAGGCTACATGCTGTAAACTACGAAAATTGGTACAGATATAATTTAGTCATTTCTCGTACACCATTGTGAATGAAAAGGAGTTATTTAGTATCAGAGTTCGGAGTCGCTAGTGAAAAGTTTTGTAATATGGATGTAAGTTAGTGTTTGTAAAATTGGATGTGCAGCACCTATTTTTAGTTAAGTTGCACGAAATCGCTCTTTCTCACCAGAAGTTTTTTAGCATACACAAAATAGTTGTTTTCAGTTTCTTCTGAAACATTATAATGAAATACATGTAATTGTTATAGGCACAACTAACTTTTTTGAAGTTCCCTTTTCATATCTTCTTATTTGACCCTCTGCCACAAAATCCTATGGAAGCTTACAAATCTTTTGTCTTCTGTTGCTAAAAAGAGTTTGTGTATGTTTGTAAATCATTTTCAGAGGACACAAAACACTAGGGGCCTATATCAGAGTCTTAGTTTTTTGATGCCTTCTATGATTAAATGTGATTGACATCACCTTCACTGTTGCATTTATGAGATGTCACGTTGACACAATAAAGATGTTGGCAGAATCTCACACAATTGAACCTGTCATGCCATTCCCACTGTGATGTTTCTATCATGTCTGCAATGGTACCAATGATGTGATAGGATCACCAGCCAGTCTTATTTGATAGTCTACTCAATTTATACGGTTGTAGGGCTATTACAGTGTTCAACCAACTAATTAATCTTCAGGTATCTGTCAACATTTAATTTTATGTCTTTTACATTGAATGTCGTATTGACCTGTAGTGGTGGAAACTTATTTGTTGGAGTGATGCTGCCATACTGCATTGTTTCTATGTAAGTTTTTAAAGTCAGCAGCAGAGCTGATACAGGTTCCGCATAAATCATACAATCATTATTGTTTGTTGCCAGGAGACAAGCATTTACAGCTTGTGATTGGGGGCTAAGAGAAACTGAGCAAATCTGTAACTTCACAACATTGCCTCTCTGCAGAATGTGGTGCTCATTCACCTTAAAAGAAACACATTGTACTAATAAATAAAAGGATAGAAATCTTTTGTAAATAATACTCAAATAAACAGAAAAATTAAGTGTTGTGGATTGCGATAGCTTTGTGCATTGTTCCAACCCACTTAATTGAAAAACTGTATCTGTTACGCATTTCTGATTATTGCATCATCGAGTAGAATTGATTCTGACCAGAATCTTGTAGTGTGTGTGCGCGCACGCATCAAAGCTAGCCTTATGAAGTGATGTGACAACAATAGTAGAGATATTGAACATTAAGGACAGCAATGTGGTACTTTGGGACTGAACATTTGATGTGGTCACTTTACTGCAAAAATTAATATTAGCAGCAGAGTTTCTGCAGATCATGCAGTTATCTGTAATGAAGTTCTGCCTGAAAGAAGCCACATAATTATTCAGTTAGATGTTAAGATTTCGAAGTTGTGCAGAGATTGGCATCTTACTTTAAACGTTTGGAAATGAAACATCATGCACTTCAAAAAAAATTGAAAATCATGGTTTCCTATGACTATAATATCAATGAGTCACAGTTGGAATTGGCTAACTTGTACAGATCCCTGGGTGTAACACTTTATAAGGATATGAAAGGGAATGATCACATGGGCTCAGTCATAGGTATAGCAGCCGATAGACTTTGCTTTTCTGGTAGAATGTTGAGGAAGCTGCTTACAAATCAGTTGCATGACCCATTCCAGAATGTTGCTCAAGTGTTTGAGATTCGTACCAAATAGGACTAAGAGGGATACTGAATATACACAGAGAAGGTAGCACAAATGGTCACAAGTTTGTTGAACTTGTGCGAGAGTGTCACAGAGCTGCGGAAGAAACGGAACTGAAAGACTCTTGAAGATGTAAACTACTGTGAGAAAGAATACTGACAAAGTTTCAAGAACTGGCTTTAAATGACGGCTCTGAAGGATATACTACATCTCCCATGTATCACTCACATAGGGTTTGTGAGAACAGGATTAGCATAATTACATGCACAGAGGCATTCAAGCAATCGTTCTTCCCATGCTCCATGTGTGATAGGAACAGGGAGAAACTGTAATAACTGGCACCATGGGATGTACTCTCCACCATGTATTTCACAGTCGCTTTACTAGTATAGATGTAGATGTAAGCCTTAAATAATACGGAGGTTGGGTAGATGTTTGCAAAATGCGGAGTGATGAGAGGCGATCCCAGGCAGTGTTTTGTGGTATATTTCAACATAAGAAAAAGATCATTTGTAAGTAGAAATCTCACATCAGAACCGAGGCTGTAACACACTGAAATCAGACCAGTTATTAAATTCCTGCTTGACTGTTGTCCAACCACACAGGGATGATACTGCAAACTATTGGTGCCCCTTTGCACCTAGAAGTATGTGTTCATCGTATCTGGAGCCAGGGAACTCCGTGCAACAAATACCCATACCAGGAGGCAATTTGTCGTGGCATTGCTCATCAAAAGAGCACTGGGCTTGAGTGTGTGGCATCAAGATGGACAAAACTATCGCAAGTTGCTGCTCATACCCCCCCCCCCCCCCCCCCCCCAATCCACCGCAGCAGTGTCATTCAAAAGATAAGTCAGTTAAAATGCTGAGAGATATAATCCAAATACATTTTCTCCTGTAGGTACACCATGGGAGGAAAACAGATACATTATTCAAAGAGAAAATATGCTACTTGTTCCAGAACAGATAGTGAGTCCTATTTATTGGATTGGATTAATACTTGCTTCAGAGATCTTTTTTTAAAGGTTACTAATTTATTTCTAAAAATTCATGTATTGAATAGAAGGTGTTGTCATTCAGAAATTTTTTATTTGTTATTTGGCTATCTGTCAGTCTTTTGGTGCCCCCAGGGCACTCGCCACTCTTTCGCGAGTTTGTGATTGGTTACCACAACTTTGCAGCATCTTTTCCCTTCTGTGCTGCACGTCTATCCTCCTGCTACTCTCTTTCCGCTCCCTTGGGAACATGATACTTTTTGGGAAAGTGTTGTGAATTTTCAGTAGCCTGACATCAGAATACATAATTCCCAGCCCTGGGTCAACAGGTAGTGTTCACATGTACCCTCTGATACAGGCCAGGCCCAGGGATGGATGTTTGCCTGTGCTGTTACCCTCCCAAATTTCCAGTTGGTCCCTTCTGTCAGGAGTTCAGTAGGTGTGACCTGAGGTGTGAACAATTGGCTAAGGTTGGCACTCAGCAGCTGCTGAAGTGACAGTCTTCTATTTTTTCCTTCATCCTCTTTTTCCGTCATGCCTCTCATCCAGTGAAATGTTCACAGCATTAGATCCCACAAGGAGTGTCCATTTGTTTTCTGCCTCCAGGAAACAAATTTGTGTTCTCACGACCGCTTTCACCTCTCAGATTTCTTTCCGGTCCACTTTGACACCCTCCCGTTCGAGAACAAATAGAATCTCCTGGGAGAGTCATGCTGCTCATCCGCGATGGCATTCATAGTCAAACCGGCTGCAAGCTGTTGCAGTCCATATTTTCCTTTCTGCTTCACCTTTTCTTTTTGTAATGTCTACATTCCTCCATCATTTGTTGTCACCAGGGACGAGTTCCTCCAGCTTATTGGTCAACTCCCATACCCCTTTCTGCTGCTTGATGACTTTATTGTATACCATCCCCCAGGGCTCTTCTGGAACCTGTCTGAGAGGTGCCCTCTTGGCTGACTTTCTCAATCAACTCAGCTTCATCTGCCTTAACGCTGAAGCATCCACATTCCTTTGACTCCATGCACATCTATTCCCATTTGGACCTCTCGTTCTGCACTGCCCAGCTTGCCTGTCATCTTGAGTGGTCCATTCTCTCTGACACTTAGGTGAGTGACTACTTCCTGTCTGCTATCTGTTTGCTGGTCCTACCCCACATACATGTAAACCCAACTAGCAGCTTTCTAATGCTGAATAGAGGTTTTACTCCTCCCTTATAACCTTCACCGAACATTTCCTGAGTCATGATTACCAGGTAGAGTACTCCATGAATGTTACCCTTACCGTGCCATGTCACAGTCCCTTGGAGGATTGAGGCATGCCACAATGCAATTCACCCATGGAGATGTGCTCTCCACGTTTTTATCAGTCATCCTATGATGGCAGACCCTATTCAATATAAACAGCTGCATGTGTAGTGTTGTCACATTCTTCAGGACAGCAAGAAAACTAGCTCTATTTCATTTACTAGTTCTTTCAACAGTTCCACTCCTTCCATTATGTGGGTCAACCTCTAGCGGCTCTCTGGGACCAAGGTCCATTCCCCAATTTCCAATCCAACCATAACAGATGATTTCATATGGACCCTACAGCTTTCTCCAACACCTTAAGCCACTATCTTGCAGAGATTTCAAGCTCCATCCACTAGCACCCTGCCTTTCTCCATCGGAAACAAGGGGAGGCAGCTCTGGTGATACCCTTCTCCTGTCAGAATCGTGAATGTTACAGTGCTGCCTATCAAGTTCTCACTTCATCCCGACTTTCCAGAGACGGACAATGTTCACATTAAAATGTTGAAGCCGCTTTCTCTAACAGGCAAGCACTTTCTCCTTCATATGTACAAGCGCATCTGGGCACGTGGCACATTTCCCAGACACTGGCGTGAAACCACTGTCACCCTACCTAAGCACAGTAAGGACAAACACCTTCCTTCTAGTTAGTGCCCCCATTTCTCTCACCAGCTGTTCTTGCAAGTTGGTAGAATGTATGACTCGTGCCCGGCTGGTATGGTGGCACGACTCTTGCAATTTACTAACCACTACACAACATGGTTTCCGGGTGCACCATTCTACAGTTGACCATCTTGTCACTTTGTCGACCCATGTCATGAATGGTTTTCTATGGAAATACCAGACTGTGGTTGTGTTTTTTGATTTGGAGAAAGCCTACGACACCTGCTGGAAGACTGGTATCCTCCATATGCTCTACATGTGGGGCTTCCGAGGCCGCCTGCCCCATTCCCTTCTGGAATGTTTTTAAGGCAGAGTTTTCAAGGTTCATGTGGGTTCTGCCTCATTGGAGATCTTTATCTAGGAAAACGGCGTGCCACAGGGCTCTGTTCTGAGCGTTGTCCTCTTTGCTGTAGCCATTAACCCTATTATGGCCTGCCTCGCGCCAAGCATCACCCGCTCCCTTTTCGTCAATGATTTTGTAATCAGTTGCAGTTCTCCACGGACCTGTCTCCTTTAGCTGGGTCCTCAACAATGTCTTGATCGTCCTTACTCATGGAGCATTGACAAGGGCTTTTGCTGTTCCACTGGCAAAACTGTTTGTCTGAATTTCAGGCAGTGCAGTGGGTTTCTTCCACCACCTTTGTGTTGGGCCTGTTGCTCTTCCTTTCGCACAAACAATATACCTCGGGCTCATGCTTGAGAGGAAACTGTCTTGGTCCTCCCACATGTCATATCTGGCCACCCACTGTACCTAGTCCCTCAATGTCGTCTGTGTCCTAAGTAGTACTTCCAGGGGAGTGGATCGGACCACACTCCTCCTTTTGTACCGTTCCCTTGCCTGTTCAAAACTAGACTTCCGGTGTTTCGTTTATGCATCTGCACGTCTGTCCATCTTATGCCATCTAAATATATTCCATCATCGTGGAATCCATTTGGCCACCAGCACCTTTTATGCTAGCCAGGTTGAGTCCCTATGCAGAAGCTGCTGAACTGTCACTGTCGTACTGGTATGGTGGACTTTTAAGTAGATAAGCATGTCGTTTGTCTGCCATGCCATGCCTGACCACTCATCCTACGCCTCCTTTGATAACTCCGTTGGCCACCAGTATGGGGTGCGTCCCTCTGCTCTACCTGCTGGAACTCACTTTCAGCTATTGCTCCAGCAGTATAACTTCACACTACCTGCCACTTTCCTGATGGCCCCCGTGCGGGTCCGGGGGTTAGAATATGCCCAAGGTATTCCTGCCTGTCGTAAGAGGCGACTAAACAGAGTCTCTCATGTTTCGGCCTTTGTGATGGTCCCCTGTCGGGTTCAACCTCCACCTGTCGAAATTTTCCCGAAAAGCGAGCTAATTGGGGAAGGGTGCCTTACATGGTGCATTGTGTCCATCGTGCATTGAAATCTTTAGCCAGCTTTCTCACCGTCGCATTGCAGTCCCGCTCATTCTCCATCTCTTGGGCGAGGATACATTCCTGGGTGTGATTTCCACCATGTACTGTGTAGTGTTGCTTTCTGCTGAGACGATGACCATGGCCTTCCTTGCACCTAATATCCAGCACGGTAGCCAGTCCGTTGTGGTGGGGCCAACATGTACCCTGTTGGTTGTAGCCCCCTGACAAACAGGGATCGCTCTACTGATGCCTGCGCCTTTAACTCCCCACGTATGCCATGGGGTAGATGCCCATCTCCCTGGGGCATCAGGACTCCCAGCAATGGCCATCCTGCCAGGTGGCCCTTGCTGAGGCTGGGTGGCACCTGTGGGGAGGGCCACTGGTCGGAGTGGGTGGCATCAGTGCAGATGACGTGTCATTAAGCGTAGTATGTCATCTCTTGCTGGTGGTCCGCCACCAGCAGTCTCTAAGTGGGCAAAGTCTAACTTCAATGCTAAGGAATAAGACCCCAAATTGTTCCCCTCCCTGGCCACATCATGGGAGGAACGCCAGGCTAAGGTTGGCTGTGAAGCTTATTTGCCATGGTACCTCGTATTATGAGAGTTGATGGCGAATCTTTCGTGTACATGAAGCCTCAGTTTTTTGTGGAGCATGTGGAGGACAAGTTTGGGGAGGTGGAGGGCTCGTCCAAAATGTACTCTGGGTCAGTCTTGAAAAAAACAGCATCCTCTGCTCAGTCACAGGCATTACTCGCTTGTGACAAGTCGGGGGTTGTTTCTGTTACCACCACGCCCCATAAGAGCTTAAATATAGTCCAGCTATTGTATTCCACAGGGACCTTCTTTGCAGTCGAACGACGAGCTGCGCGCCAGTTTAGAGCGGTGAGGTATTCATTTCATCTGGCACAGCCATCAGGGTCCGAGGGATAATCAGGTTGCCACTGGTGCCTTCATCTTATCCTTCGAGGGTGACACATTGCCCGAGAAGGTCAATGTGATGGTCTACTGCAGTTAACATCAAGCCGCTTACCCCTCCCTCGATGCGGTGCTGGAAGTTTGGCCATATGCCTTACCACTGTACTTGCAGTGTCACACGTCGAGATTGTGGACGTCCGTCACATCCCAATACTCCGTGTGCCCCGTTTCCCATCTGTGTCACCTGCAGGGAGCATCATTCACCTTGCTTGCCAGACTGCAGGATTTTACAGAAAGAGGAAGATCATGGAATATAAAACCGTGGACCGACTGACCTACACTGAGGCTAAGAGGAAATTAGAGCACCTGTGGCTACGACCTCCTCTTACACCGTCGCTACAAGAACAGTTGTCGCCCCATCAGTTCATTGCATTCCCGTCGCCTCTCAGAACCAGAAGACTACACCTGCCCCCTGGGAGGCACTTGCCTCCCTGTTGCTCCTGCTCCTGCACCACCTACTTCAGGAGCAAACCCCCCCCCCCCCCCCCCCCCCACCCCCGACCATCGGGGATATCAGTCCCCACTTCTTAGCCAGAGAAGCGTAAGTCTTTTTCGGCTCCTCTCGCTAGGAAGGGGTCCCTTGGGTCACTCCCTTCCCAGGTTTCTGCTAGTGGGAAAGATGACACCCACCGGTGGCTGAAGAGCCTGAAAGCAGCTGGTCCCTCATCCTCAGTCCTGGAGACTGAATCAGCAAAATCCTCCCAGCCAGGAAAACCCAAGGAACAGTGAGAGAAATCCAAAAAGAAGGTCTGCAAGACCAAGGGAACTGCGGTGGCACCCACATCATTGCTACCTACAAGCTTTGCGTCTGCGGACAAGGTAGAGATTCTGGCGTCTGGTGAGGACCTGGATCTTGCCAGACCTTCAGACACAATCAATGTCACTCACACAGGTACTCCATTGGTGGCAGCAGGTGATCCAGCAGCGTAATCTGCCTCCTCGGTCCCTTCGCGCCGCCTTTCTTGGCCATGGACAATGTCATACTCCAGTGGAACTGCAGCAGTTTTTTTCCACCATCTTGCTGAGCTCAGACAACTTCTCAGCCTTCACGCTTTCCTCTGCATTGCTTTTCAGGAAACTTGGTTTCCGGCGATGCGAACCCCCGCCCTCCGTGGCTATCGGGGTTATTATAAGAACCGGGCAGCTTATGAGAGGGTATCTGGTGGCGTCTGCATCTATGTCCTTCACTCTCTGTACAGTGAGTGTGTCCCTCTACAAACACCTTTAGAGGCTGTCGCTGTTCGGGTGTGGACGCCTCAGGCTGTTACTGTCTGCAGTCTCTATCTTCCACCGGACGGTGATATCCCGCATCATGTCCTCGCTGCGCTGATAGCCCAGTTGCCACCACTTTTTCTGTTACTGGGCGATTTCAACGCCCATAACCCTCTGTGGAGTGGATCAGTGGCAACAGGCCGAGGGAGTGTCATTGAGCAAGTGTTGGCACAGCTCAACCTTTCTCTTGTAAATAATGGTGCCTCCACACATTTCAGTGTGGCGCATGACACATACTCAGCCATCAACCTTTCGATCTGCAACCCTAGCCTATTACCGTGTGTCCAGTGGAGTGTGCACGATGACTTGTGTGGTAGTGACCAATTTCCGATCTTCCTGTCACTGCCACAGTGTCACTCTTCTGGGTGCCCCTGCTGATAGGCTATGAATAAGGTAGACTGGGACTTGTTCACCTCCATTTCCACTATTGAGCCTCTTTCCAATGATGCCATTGATACGGTGGTTCACTCGGTCACCACCAGCACCGTTACTGCCTCGGTGGAGGACTGTGCCTTGGTGGTCGCCCAAGATCGCTGAGGCGATTAAAGATCGCAGGTGGGCCCTCCAGCGTCACAAGCAGCATCCCTCATTGGAACACCTCATCACCTTTAAATGGCTTTGTGTGCGAGCCCACCGTCTCATTCGCTGATGCAAACAGGAGTGCTGGGAAAGGTACATCTCCACCATACCTCTCCATCGCAGGTTTGGGCCAAGATTAGGCAACTCTATGGCTGTTGGACCCCCATCAGCGTACCTGCGCTTTCACTGAATGGAGCAGTCTGTACTGACTCAGACACCATTGCAAACCACATCGCGGAGTATTTTGCTCGGAGTTCTGCTTCTGCGAATTACCTGCAGGCCTTCCGCTCCCTGAAAGAGTGGTTGGATCGTCGGAGCATTTCATTTCACACGCACCACCCTGACTCGTACAATGCTCCATTCAGTGAGTGGGAATTCCAAAGTGCCCTAGCTGCTTGCCCTGAAACGGCTCCCGGATGAGATTGCATCCACTGTCAGATGCTCAGACACCCCTCGGTGGACTGCCAGCGACGCCTCCTAGACCTTTTTCAACCGTATCTGGGTTGAGGGTGAGTTCCCGTCGCAATGGTGGGAAAGCATCGTAATCCTTGTGTTGAAAGCTGGCAAGAACCCACTGGAGGTGGACAGCTACCGCCCCATTAGCCTCACCAACGTTCTTTGCAAGTTGCTCGAATGCATGGTGTACCTGGAGTCTTCCATCTGTACGGCCTTTGCCCGCCATCAGCATCCGGTTGCGTCTTTTTTGACATGCAGAAGGCGTATGATAAGACATGGCAACATCACATCCTCACCACGCTTCATAGGTGGGGTCTTCAGGGTCCGCTCCCGATTTTCATTCAAAATTTTCTGTCTCTTCGTTCCTTTCGTGTGCAAGTTGGGGCCTCCCATAGTTCCCCCCAGAGTTCAGGAGAATGGAGTCCCACAAGGATCCGTCTTGAGTGTCTGCCTCTCTTTAGTTGCAATTAATGGGCTCACTGCGACGGTGGGAACGTCTGTCTCAGCTTCCTTGTATGCTGATGATTTCTGCCTATACTATAGCTCCACTGATGTTGCATCTGCTGAACGGCAGCTGCAGAGCGCTATCCGTGAGGCGCAGTCTTGGGCTGTAGCGAATGGCTTCCAGTTTTCGGCTGTCAAGACCTGAGTTACGCATTTCTGCCGGCGTCGCACTGTTCACCCTGAGACATGGCTTTATCTTGACGGCGAACCTCTTTCAGTGGTAGACACACATCGGTTTTTGGGATTGGTTTCTGATACCCGGTTGACTTGGCTCCTCATATTCGGCAGCTTAAGCAAACGCGTGTGTGGCATCTTAACGCTCTTCATTGCTTGAATCACACCAGCTGGGGTGCCGATCGGTCTACCCTTTTACGGCTGTACCAGGCGTTAATCCAGTCCCATCTAGATTATGGGAGCCTTGCTTACGGTTCGGCATCCTTCGCAGTGGAATCCGACTCGCCACTGGAGCTTTCCACACAAGCCCTGTCACTAGCATACTTGTGGAGGCTGGTGTCTCTCCATTGCGGATCCGGCGCCAGTGATTGCAGGCCACTTACGCTGCCTATGTTTGTAGCTTGTCCAGGCATCCAGTTACCGTCTGCTACTCCCCAACTCAGTTGTCCATCTGCCAGAGAGGCGGCCCTGATCAGGGTGTACAATCTCAGTTCGTGTCTGGGCTCTTCTCTCTGGGCTTGAGTTTTACCCTCTCCCTCTTGTTTTCCGGTCCCATATGTGTCTACCCCCGTGGTGTGTGCCTCCACCCATACCTACGGCTCGATTTGGCACAGGGCCCGAAGGACTCAGTCCCTCCTGAGGCCCTCCGCCGCTGCTTTCTTTCAATCCTTGCCGCGTTTCGAGGCTCTGACGTTGTCTATACTAACAGTTCGATGGTTGCTGGTCGTGTCAGTTATGCTTTTACTCTATGGGATCATTATGAACAACACACATTGCCGGCTGGCTCCAGTGTTTTCACTGCCGAGTTGGTCGCCATCTCTCGCACCCTAGAGTGTAACCGCTCCTGCTCAGGTGAGTCCTTCGTTATCTGTAGTGACTCCGTGAGCGGTTTACGAGCAATCGACCAGTGTTTCCCTCGCTCTCGTCTGGTGATGGCTATTCAGGAGTCCCTCCGTACTCTTGCCCGTTGCGGCCGCTCTGTGGTCTTTGTGTGGGGCCCGGGTCATGTCGGCATCCCAGGAAACGAACTGGTTGACACGCTGGCCAAACAGGCTGTCGGTGCACCAGCCTTGGAGATAGGCCTTTCGGAGAGTGACCTCACGTCAGTTTTGCGGCAGAAGGTACTTCGCACCTGGGGTGAAGAATGGCGCACCCTGCCTTAACCCAACAAACTTCGGGCTGTCAAGGAGGCTACCGGTGTGTGGCAGTCCTCCTTACGAGCTTTCCACAAGGACTCAGTTGTTCTCTGCCGGCTCCGCGTTGGTCACACCTGGCTGACACACAGTCATCTCTTGCACCATGAGGACCCACCTCTCTGCCGCTGTGGCTCAGTGTTGACAGTGGTCCACATCCTGTTGGCGTGTCCATTTTTAACTGCACTTAGGCAGACGTTTACGCTGCCTGGTATGCTCCCTGCACTTTTATCGGATGATGACACTGCAATGGCAGAACTAGTTCTGAGTTTTATTCGTGCAGGGGGCTTTGTCGCTCGATCTAAGGGTTTGTGTTTTTTGTGTTAAGTCTGGCCTTTAGCCTACGGTTTTAGATTGTGGTTTTTAGTGTGTTTCTTGGTGGTTGGCTTTTCCTTTTTTGTTTCCATGGTCGCCCAACCGCTGTAAATCTCTGTGCTTTTATTTCCTTGTTTTCTGGTCTTTGTCTGTGTCTTTCTTGTTCTGTGTCGTCCCTTGTTACCTCTTTTACTTGTTTTTATGCCTTGAGAGTTTTTATGGTCGTGGAAGAAGGGATCGATGACCTTTGCAGTCTGGTCCCTTCAACCCCCACAAACCAACCAACTATCTTAATGCAAATTATAAAGACATGATAGCTTTCATGGTATGTGACATTAACAGTGAAAAATGTATGCTTGGCACCTGTGGAGAATTTCCTGGACCAAATAACCTACTTGGCGTCTTAAAAAAGGAAGTTGACATCTTGCCTGATGAAGTAATTTTCCAACACTGGGTACAAACCAATAGAGCAAAGCTCACTACACAGGTAATCCCCAGTGATGGATTTTTACATTCTCTTGTTGTTGATAAGCTGGTGCTTTTAAAATCCCACCACTTTATCATAAAAGCTCAAACCCAATAGTTCAAGGAAATGATTGTTAATGTTGCAGAAAGCTATACATTTACATTACAGGATGAAATTCAAAGTTTTCACTGGACTAAAACACAACCACCACTGCATTCTTTTGTCACCTTCTTTAAAAATTAGGACAAAGTG
Organism: Schistocerca americana; assembly: GCF_021461395.2. NCBI lineage: Eukaryota > Metazoa > Arthropoda > Insecta > Orthoptera > Acrididae > Schistocerca > Schistocerca americana. The sequence goes on from NC_060124.1 coordinate 286,260,787, forward strand.
TGATGCAGATCTATTTGTGTAATTAATGACCACCTTGATCACAATACCATGACTATGTACACCTTTCAGTTTCGCCTGATTGATGGCTGATGGTCATGTTGGCTTCACCTGCATCCACAGAGGCCATTTTGAACAGCATTCCTTGCCTGATGGCTGTAGTGTATTCACTGCAGAGCTGGTGGCCATCTCTCGTGCACTTCAGTATATCCATTCATGCCCCGGGGAATCGTTTCTTATGTGTACTGACTCCTTGAGCAGCAAACTAGCTATCGACCAGTGCTACCCTCGCCACCCTTTGGTAGTATCCATCCAGGAGTCCATCTATGCTCTGGACTGGTCCCATCATTCAGTGCTGATTGTGTGGACCCCAGGACACGTCGGCATCCCAGGCAATGAACTTGCCGACAGGCTGGCCAAACAGGTTATGCAGAACTGCTTTTAGAGATTCACATCTCTGAACCTGACCTGCGTTCTGACTTATGTTGTAAGGTTTTTCGGCTTAGGGGGACAGAATGGCATAAGAGTACACAGAACAAACTTCGTGTCGTTAAGGAGACTACGCATGTGTGGCAGTCTTCCATGTGGGCCTCTTGCAGGGAATCAGCTGCATTGGGCACGGTTGGGCAACTCACGGTCACCTCCTGTGCCATGAAGACCCGTCTGAGTGTGGGTGCAGCGCCCGGTTGAAAGTGGCCCATATTCTGGTGCACTGTCTCACTTTGAATGCCCAGCAACAAAGTCTTGGGTTACTGGACTCGTTGCCGCTAATTTTATCTGACAAGGCCTCGTCGGTTGATTTAGTTTTACGTCTTTTTCGTTAGGATGAGTTTTATCATTTGATCTAAGTTTTAGCGCATTTCATTTGTCGCTCTGTGTCCTCCACCCTAGAGCTTCTAAGTTGGAAATTTTAATGTTTTGCAGAGTGGCTGGCTTCCCCTTTTTTATTCACACGGTCAGCCAGCCATGGTAATCTGCTTTGTTGTTTTAATCTCTTCATTCCGCGTCTGTGGTTTTATTGTCCCCGTTTGTCCATTTACATGTTTGTTGGCCCTTCATCATTCTTGTGATTTTTTTTCCTTTCATTCCATTTTGAGTTCCCAGTCTTGTTTGTTTTATTCTCATACTTGGGAGTATTGTTTTATTTGGAACAAGGGACTGATGACCTTGTAGCTTTGTCCCTTTCCCCCTCTTTTAATCCAACCAACAATCACCTCGATAGGAAAATTAAGAATATCATAATAATGTTGAAATGGTTATTAACTTCAGCAGCGGTGCAAGCAGCCAGTACAAAAAGGAAACTTCATTAATGTTTCCAAACACAAAAATGACTTTGATTTACTAGTGTAGTAGACTGTGCCTCATAACATGGAAAGAATTCTTGTGATGGGATAGGTGGAACAACAAAACAAGAAGTTACACGAGCTTCCCTTTAAAGACCTTATGTAGAACTAATACTGACTCCACAAGGTATATTCAAATATTGAACATTACTGGAGTTAAAAGAAAGGCATGCATTCTCAGTACTAAAATGTGTACTGCAAGTGGTTCTGTAAGTACTCAATACAGAACTAACATATTATTAGTGAGTCTGTCTTCCTTCATAAAAAAATTATGGTCTTAATGATTAACGATTGATGATTTTGTTTTCCTGAATGGGCTTGACTAACTCTTGCATGATAAAAAAGTTTCAAAATGTATGCCTGAAGTTCTTCATTTCCTTCTGAACACGCTGGTTTTTGAATTATTCTGATACTTTAAAATAACTTGACATTTAAACTTTCTGCAAACCTCGTTTTCCATTAAAACTTGCCCAACCGCCATTTTAAAAATGACGGCAAGAAAAAAACTGCGGCGTATAAAATTTTTTCAAACGGTGTTTTGTGCTTGTCTACCTATGGGGAAACTCACGATAAAAAATCAGGAAAATAAAAAGTGTTATGCAACAAATTTTATTTATATTGGGTGATTTGAAATTGATTGACCGCCAAAGTTATTGAGGAATCATTTCATTAAGCTACCCAATGGGTCCAAAATAATTAAGGCTGTTACATAAAAGCTTTTTAAACGTAGGGTAACACACCGCATTACTGTAGCGCACTTTTGAAGTATGTCCTTCACAAGGACATTGAAAGTAATTTAATTGCCCTGGTTAACGACGTCTTTGATGTCTTGAACTCCAACAGCTCCAAAATATGAATGCTCACCTCTGCATCGTGGATTTGGAATTAATCTCACAAGTTAGGTGAATACACTAAAGAAGTTGGCGATGGAGACAGGTTGTTGCCTTTCCAAAACGGTTTCATCAAGTAAATAAAATCTCTTTGATCTTTACGAAAACCTAAAAAGCGTAAATGTCAGCCACATATTGACTTTCAGACCAAATCAAGATGGCGTGGAAATTTTTTACCTGAGGTACAAGGATTAGGTACATTTTATAATGACCTTACGCTGTTTGAAATAAGGAACAGGGTGTAATTTGTTATACTGAGGGTAATAAAAGTAATACTTCTTCCTCTGGAAACACGCCGGTTACTGAATAATTAAATGGAGGCTCTTCTCCGTGTGACGTAAACTAAAGCGGTCCCTAGACCATCAGTAATATTGTGCAATATTTCCTGAAGCCCAATAATATTGAATTTGTAGCTGTGAAACTGAGAGATAGCGTAATAATTTTGTATCAAAGCTTTAGGGTGACACTGCACTAATAGAAAGACTACGAAAGAATTTCCAATGGCAAGGTGCTGTAGCACAATAGGTAATCGCTGACTGGGAATTACGTCTCGTACAGATTTTTGTTAAATGTCATGGGGATTTGAGCATCTGCATAAAGTGAACCATGGGTGAGGGAGCGGTGCAAGACTCAAAAATTTGAATTTTTGATATAAAAGATTTGATAAATTTTGATACAAAACAATATCCCGAAAATTACTTCGATAACCAAATAAGAACAACAAACAATTATTCAATTATCGCTAAAACGGTAGTATTGTCTCACTGATATCAACCACGTAGTGCCACATTTGACTAAACGATAAGTTTAACAGAAGCACAAGACATTGCTTCAACATGTGTATAAGAATTTTGTAATGAATAAAATCACCGTACACCAGAATCCACGAGCAAGGGAAGGGGGGAGCAAATGCGTATGTACGGCAACACCGAAATATGTTGAGAATCATTCACAGTAGTGTATCAGATGTTGGACAATCAACTCATAAAAAGTTACTTTTTTCCAACCCAAATTCCGCCAATATGTTTCCGTGACTGATCTTCGACACTCCTTGGCCCAATTTTTCATCTCCTCTTTTTTTTTTTCTGCTCGCAAAAGAGTAGATCAATTGTCACAGAAACATCGTCTTTATCGTCAACAGCCCGAACCACAATATTATTGAGCAGGGTAGGGAGAAAATCAATAATATTGTACAATATTATTGGCCTTCTATGGCCCGCTTCAGATTCTGCGCCACTAAGTTTAATTGCGAGTGAGCCCTATGTTGATAATGAATAGGCAGTACTAGAAATCCCAGAAGCTGTGAATGTCGAAGAAAATTTATTAATAGATGTGGTAATAATGTGTGACGACTCTGTAATCTCAGATGTTCTTCCAGATGCAGTCAAACACATTGCAGCCTATGTTGCGTTTAAGTGCCAAAACATCCATAAATCGTTAGGTTTTCCAGCAGTATTGTCTCACTGATATCAGCCACGTAGTATTTGAAAATGATGCTGCTTTTCATGGGAATCGATTGGGCAAAGAAAAACTGTAAAGTCTCTGTGCTCTTATTTTGTAACGAAAGTTCCTTATGTTCATGACACAGTTATGGCTCCACATCTAAGAACAAGAACATTTATAAGGATTAGGGTATCTGAATCGTGAAGCAAAGAGGGAAGCCATGAAGAAATGTGCCCAAGGAGGAAGCAGCTATGCGTCTTAAGGCCAGTATTACACCATCAAATTACTTTGTCAAAGATTTGATCAACCAACCTGCAGAAACCTCTTCAAAGAACTGGGTATACTAACTACTGCCTCTCATTATATTTACTCCTTAATGAAATTTGCCCTAAATAATATATCTCTTTTCCCAACAAACAACTCAGTTCATACATACAATACCAGGAACAAAAATGATCTGCACAAGGACTTCAAAGCACTTACTTTAGTTCAAAAAAGGGTCCACTGCTCAGGAACACTCATCTTAAATAATTTGCCAGCAAACGTAAAAATTTTAGTTACAAATAAAGATCAGTTTAAAAGAAACCTGAAAGACTTACTAGTGGCCAACTCCTTCTACTCCATTGACGAAATTTTAATAGAAACAAATGATGTATTTATTCATACTATTAGTATTGTTATTTCAGCTTGAAAAAAGAATTGACATGTTCCACATCCACAAGGATCTCCTCAGCACGGATATATGGAACGAAAAACTAATCTAATCTGGGTGAAGCCGTGGGTTTTACGACGACACGATAAAAGCATTCAACAAAACTTGTTAGGTGGGCTTACAGTGGAAGACATCAGGTTGTACATCAATTACTTAAGAATGGATGAGCATACATTTCTGTATGTGATCTGTGAGATGTATCCTCATATCACAAAGCACAATATTCACTTAAGAACTGCTACATCTTCAGAAGACAGGCTCACTGTAACACTCCGATTGCTTGCTACAGAAGAGGGTTATGTTGGGTTAGGTCAGGTCAGGTCTCCAATCTTCTTAATCTATTTTTGTATTCAGGGTGCCTCACGTTGTAAAGCGCCTCGTCAGCTTCATACATCTCTATTAATTTTGTAGTTGTCGGCACACACCAATTGTATTTATCGGCAATGCTTATAAAAACACTACAGACGACAGACTGCAGCGATGCTAGTGCTCCATGTGGTAACATGTCACATTGCAGTGAACAGAAGACAGGCGATTTCTTTGATCAAATCTACAGCGAGGCCCTAGAGTTGATCAAGTATTGGACGACATTTGACAAAGTCCCTATTACACCATCAAATATCTTTGACAAAGATATTGGACAAAGAAATTTGATAGTGTAATACCGGCCTAAAACAGGTAAACAGCAATAGAAATCTGGTACGTGCTACATAAAAATCTGCTACTTCAACAAATGAGTGACTTATTTTTTTAATCTTAATTATCATTTATTTTGTTCTAGTGTGTAATAAATCTGTCAGACACCGTGTACTGAGCTAAACCGAAATGAACGACTAACGCGCCACGCGGCCACAGTGTCTGTGTGCGGCGAATTTCCCGTGTAATCACAATGCTGCTCGGTATGACGTCAGTGGCGTCCAGCCAATAGCAAGCGCTTACGCGGGAGTCACACCCCCACGCCCCAACTCTTGTAAAAGGGAAGAAAGCCTGCGTATAGAACGGGAGTGAACTTATTGCAACAAGCTGATTCTTGCGTGTTATAATTGTGATGTGAAGTTTATCTTGATTGTGTGACTTATACAGGATCGTGTTTTAAGTTTACCATGAAGCGACGTTTAAGCAAGGAAGGCCCTTCTACCTCCAAGGATGCAGTTAAAGAAACCGAAACCAACAACGCCTTACCGCAAGTACGGCGAAAGCTCCCTACAGTTTGAATTTATAGGCCGGTATAGAAACACCAGTTCCCCAACGCGTAGTGTACTTAGAAACCCATTCATATCAAAGCATGAAGCCTTCTCTATTGAAGTGTCATTAAAATGCTCATCACTAGGAGTTACTTGGTAAACCTATAGACTTTTTTCAAAAGAAATATGCGTTTTGAAAAAAATCAACCGTACAGCTAATTTTATTAATACTATCTTTATAAAATTCTCATACTGGTTAGTTTTAGAATTGCAAAGGAAGGAAAATCTCACACGGTTGGTGAGTCTCTTACTGCCCGCGGGTACACACATGGCCCAAGCAGTTTTGGGGAAAAGTGGCCAAAGAAATACAAAACGTTTAGTTATCCGTCAGTACTGTGAAAAGGAGAATGGAAAATAAGACTTCCAGCATTGAAGAAACATTGTGATTACAACTGTAAGAGGTCACGTCTTACACTCTTCAAATAGAAGAGAGTACAAATGTGACAAACATGCCTCAGTTACTGGTTTTTATACGTTTTGATTATCATGACAATATACGAGATTTTATTTTGCAGACAGCTCGAGTAAAATGCCACAGCACAAAACATTTTCAATATGCCCTTTGTGTGTTAAAATTAGGTATTCCTTGCCAAAAACGTTGTGATACGTGCATAGACGGAAGTCAGGCAGTATATGGTCACGTAACATCAAAAGTTAAGAAAGTTGGGTTTGACTGTCGAAGCACACAACATATAATACACCGAAATCATTGGCTTCTAAAGATATGGCCTAACTGCTCTTTCTTTTCCGACGGATGTTGAAAACATAAAGGCTCCTAACTCACGACTATTCACGTTGTGTGAGGATATGGGAGGTAAATTTAAAAATTAGCTTCTTCATACTGAAGTAAGATGGTGCTCTAGTGGCAAGATTTTAAAGTGAATATTTAAACTGAGAGGTTTTCATTTCTCAGTGACAAAATAAATGTCATTAACTTTTTTACCGATGATCAATGGTTACCACGGTTAGGCAATTTAGCTGATATCTATGACGGGCTTCACATTTTGAATATTGGCCTGTAAGGGCGTGGCACAACAGATTTCGTAATGGGTAATAAAATGTCTTTTAAAAGAAAGTTAACTCATTTTAGTTCACAAGTACTGAGCAATAACTTTCTCGCATCATTTTTCGAAAAAATTTAATTAGGTCCCATAGAAGATATAATTAGAGGCACAATTACTCCTTTAGAGGTCCTATAAAGGTTTGAAAAGTACTTTCCCGAAGATAACACAAAATATTACTGAATAAGAAATCGATTTTCAGGAAAAGTGTTAGAAGAAATAATCCGGAAAGACACTTTAATGGACATGAGTAGTGACCATTCAATGGAAGGTGCTTTCAGGAAGGAACCCCTGCTTTCTTTAGGTCGTGACCAAAAACAGAATACATTCTCTTTTCAAACAAGCAGTCTGATTTTTGGTGCCGTTTGTTACTACGTAAGTGTGTGAAAGCGAGTTTTCTGATTTGTACGTTATAAATAAATACGGAAACAGGCTTTGTGTTGAGGACTTGAGGGTCAAGTCGAGCTCATTCGAGCCAGACTTTAAAGCTCTGATTATCGATAAACTGCAACTTGCTTCCAACTGAAAGATGTAGCCTAGATATCCTTTCATCAGAATCTAAATTTGAAAACTAGTTACTAATTCTGATTAAGTCTGATTAACATCAAAATTTGATTTTTATCCTGATTTTTATATACATACGTACTCGATGTTCAGTTTATATCACACAGCCAGGCTACACTATTTATGATGTAAAAGTTTAATGCACATTTTAAATGTTATTCCTCTCTTACTCATTGAATATTTGTGTCAGGACTGGATTAATTTGGTTTCATATTATTTGCTACAAATAAGTACCACATGTGAACAGTAATGATTCTGTAAAAAAGTGCCTCCATGAAAAACACACACACACACACACACACACACACACACACACACACACACACACACACACACACTTAAAGCATTTAACTCCCATATATAAAACTACTTACATGTTTGGGTTAAACCTTTTTTATTTTTCAACTTAGTCTCCTTTTAGACTTACACACTTCGTCCAACGCTGTTCTAATTTGTTGACCCCTTCCGAATAATATGAATTGTCCAAGTCTGCAAAATAGCTATTAGTTGCTGCAGTCAGTTCCTTGTTTGAATAAAATCTGTGTCCCGCCAGCCATTTCTTCAAATTGGGGAACAAATAGTAGTCCGAGGGAGCCAAGTCTGAAGAATAGGGGGGATGTGAAATGAGTTCCATTAATTTTGCAACCACAACTTCTGAGGTGTGTGCTGGTGCATTATTGTGATGGAAAAGGGCTTTTTTGCAGTCCAATCGCCAGGGTTTTTCTTGCAGCTCGGTTTTCAAATGGTCCAATAACGATGAATAATGTGCATCTATAATAGTTATACCCTTTTCCAGATAGCCGATGAGGATTATCCCTTGTGAATCCCAAAAGACAGTCGCCATAACCTTTCCGGCCGAAGGAATGGTCTTCGCCTTTTTTTGTGCATATTCTCGTTTTGTAACCCATTGTTTGGATTGTTGTTTGATTTCAGGAGTATAGTAATGTATCCATGTTTCATCCACAGTGACAAAACGACGCTTAAAGTCCTGCAGATTCTTCCTGACAGCTTCTAACCATCCTTGCAACAGTTCGCATGATTCTGTTTTTGGTCAAGCGTGAGCAATCACGGAACCCATCTTGGGAATAGCTTTCTTGTCCAAATGTTTATGCAAAATATTATGTACCTGTTCATTCGAGATGCCCATAGCGCTAGCAAACTCACGCACCTTAACTCTTCTGTCATCCATCATCATATCATGAATTTTATCAATGATTTCTGGAGTGGCAACCTCCACAGGGAGGCCAGAACGTTCAGCATCACTTGTGCCCATATGGCCACTCCGAAAATTTTGAAACCACTTATAAACTGTTCTAATCAAAGGTGCAGAGTCACCATAATATTTATGGAGCTTATCTTTAGTCTCCTGAGGCGTTTTGCCTTTCATAAAGTAACGTTTAATCACCACATGAAATTCTTTTTCCTCCATTTTTTTTGACAATCACTCGACTTCCTTGATTCACACGAATGCCAGACACAAAGAAATAGACCAGTATGGCTGAAACTCGGTGTGCGTTCTTTCCAAAGATGCTACTAACTAAATATGACCTCGATACTTGCCGGTGGTGCCATCTCTTGGACTTTGCTCGGACTTTTCAAACACCCCACGTATATAGATTAATATAGTCCAGTTAATTTGCGCTCCATTTTAAGAAAAGATTGTGATGGGATTCTTCAATGCCTAATGTTCAGTTAAGTCTTCTAACAAGATGTTGATCATTTATTTTAAGTACTTGGATTGAATCCCTCATCCACATCTAGAGTTATAAAATATCACTTACCACATTATTTTATTTGTGACCTCATTGTCTTCTGTGGGATAATATGATGTTGGTGTCGGATCCTACTTCTGATATGAAGAAAATATTAACTGGTTAAGGGATTGTATTAGTCAGGTGGCTTCCAGTGATTATTTAATGAAATAATGTTTCTAAACTTTGAAATAATTATATTCACTAATATTTCCTCACATTGGATTATTAGTACAAAATATTTCTGCCTTCAGTGCTATCACAAAAACACATTAGCTCCATTTACAATAGCTCTTCTGCCAAGACTGTCCATTTCATATCACATTCCTACCAAGACTGTCCATTTAAAACTACTCTCCCGCTAAGACATTGCACATTGAAGACAGCGACTTAACAAGGTCAAAGAGTTTACAACTTTGTTGATAATAATTGTTGGCACATCTTTGAAACAATTAATAAACATGAATTTACATAAATTTAACTAAAATGCTTCAACATTAATTCAAGTATGTATAATGTGAATATACAGGCTTATTTATACCCACCTGAGGATATCAGTACCCACTGGTATTGTGCTTTTCGTACTCTTATTGACTTGATTGCATTACAAACTAGTTCGTCACTCATCTGTGATCATGACATCATATCTCCTTAAGATATGTCGTACAGTGATCGAACTTTGCAGGTACACACAGTGTGGATATTATCTTCAAAATGTGGTGCAAATAAAATTAATAATAAAGAAGTAATAAAACACCTTGCTTGTTGATGAAATTTTACTGCTTGAAAAGCAAAATTGTAATAAACGGTAAACTTTTTTCGTTTCATTGTTTAATGGGTTGTGTCAATGAGAAATGTTTCACAAGTGTTCTAAGTGCTCTCACTTTCAATTACTGAATTGAATGAATACGGCTGTGTAATTTGTCTGATGTTATGCTGCCCCAAGATATAGACACAGTTTCTAACTTTAGTACTTGGTGTATTGCGTGAAACCTTTAATGTAACCGTATAGCCAGTAATGAGTAGATTGACAAATTTTTAGATTTGGTCAATAATTGTATGAAATGCTGAAAATAAAATTTGTGTTACCCATATAAGCCTTTAGATAAGCAACCTGCTTCTGGGAACAAGTGACAGTTTTAGCTATTTAGTAGTATAAATTAGTTTTTCAGATGTAAGTGTTGTAAAATGCTAACTTCAGTATATTGTACGGATTGACCCTCACCAGAGGTATCTAGTTCACTGCTTCCAAACTGTATAATGCATTTCGGTCATTGCAAAATTGTCCACCCACAGCAGAACCTTTACTTCCATGATAAACCACTTATAGTAGTAGAAACATACCACTTCATATAATTAATGTTTATGCTAACCTAACACCAGCTGAAAGAGACATGCCAGCCAAAACTTAATATCCTTCACTGCTTCACCAACTCTTCTTGGGACACTGATCAGACCACCTTTTTGTGACTTCAAAGAGGTCTCATACCACCCCTCTTGGACTGTGGTAGCCTGGCTCATGGATTAGAAGACTCGCAACACCACCTTTGGAAGAGCCCTGTAGATAACAACTTGATGGAGGTGACCATACTGAGACAGCCCCAACTATTATTTAACTGTGTTGCCCGTGAATGAGGTGTCAAAGGATACCCAAATCACTTTGTTCTCTTCCTGGATAAAAGGACAAGGCGTGCACAAAAATGCTGTTCATTGCCTCAGTATCAGCTTGTCTATGGTCCAGCCTCTGAACTACACAGAACACTTTTTGAGACATGTCTCTGTCATCCTCACAGACACCCTGTTAAGAGGATCTGTTGCTCATAACTTCATCTAGATCCAGCCTTCATACCAAAAGACATCACACACCCATGTATTGCACGTGATAGTGCGCGTAAGATACAGTTGCACTTTTCTCACACTAGGTCATTGGAGCCCTGAACAGTTTACAAGTTCAAACTCTATCCCTGACACTTACTGGTTTTAGTCAGTCAAGACTTCTCCCACGAGTTTCAAAGCACCAGATGGTTGATTATATTTATCTGGGCCTCTAGCCACATCAAAATCCCAGAAAACAAATTTTCAGGTCATTTAACAAGAGCCTTTGAAAAAGGATACCCTAGAATTGCAGATACTGGTTCCTGACCTATGTAGGACCCTATCCCAACAACTAGTGTTATTTATTAGAGAGTAGTGTGCTTTAGCTACCATTACCCAGCTATGTACCATAAAATAAAAAAACTGCTGCACAGACGTCTTCATGCAGGTTGTCCTGTTGAGAACCTAAAATTAACTGCCAGCTCTGTGTTGGTCACACTATACTCAGATTAAAAGTGTAGAAACTGCAGTGGCAGGGGTGCAGTGTTGCCACCGTGCAGCTTGCCAGTCGTCACAACGCGCTGCATGTAAGCTGCAAAATAAGCAGCACAGCCAGCACGTGATGCACAAGAAAGAACTAAGATTGGGTAGTGCCTGGTCTCTAGTCTGAACACTCGACTCGCTGCAACAGCAATCACAAAGTAATTTTAATTGGGGTATGGATTGACTCATAAATACATTCTCAAAGAGCTCCCCATTACTGCGGTTGTGGTGCCCCTTTATCAGTGGCGTGGCACGTATTTTAATAGTGTGCCTAACTTTTGTTGTGATAAGGCTACCTGATTCATTACCCTCAATTTTAGCCAGTGATGTCCTAGCAGAGAACCTAGAAAATAGGGATTGTTCGACCTCACTTTTTTGAAGACAGAGGAACCGCATTTGCTAAGACATCAGTGTGCTACATTGACTTGTTAAAGAACATTCTTCATCCAGAACGTCAAAGGTGTCATGTACACGAGAGAGAAATGTGGTTCTGTAATGGTGGTGCCATAGCTCACTTGGCAAGAACATTCATGCAAGTGATTTGACAGTTGTTCCCATGAAATGTCATTTCACAATATTGTGATGTTCCACGGCCCCCACACTTATGTGATCTATCAATCTTTGACTTCTTTTTGTGGGGCAGCTTTAAATCGAGTGTGTACACGAACAAGCCGTGCACAGTTGATGACCTTAAGATATTAGTTTGTCAGGAAATTGAAGCTATGCCAAATAAAATGTTAGAGAGAGCCAACCGTTACATTCAGGAGAGTCTGGCAAAAAGAATATATCTCATGAAATTATTTTCTGAACCTCATTAAGGTATGTAGATTTCAAAAATGTAGTAAAAGAACTGTTAGTGAGAGCAAAATTTTTAGAAAAAAATGAAATCATGTTTCAGTTAGTCAGTAAGGAAAAACATGTTTCCTCTGTATAAATATGCAGTTCCTGCTCTTATTCTTCCGTGTATTGACTGTGCAACTGTGTGTTGCTGTTGTAATTTTTCTGTTAACTTGTTCACTTTATTCACACATTTAATAAGTCCACAAAGTAGCATGTGAGCAATCCATTGACTTTTTAAATCTAATCTGATAAAAAGTCACTGGTCTCTTCCACATATCCAAATGGCCTTGTTCTGTGAAATGATTTGTATTTGGATCACACTTTTAGTGTGCAGAAAGGTGTTCACTATTCTGTAAATTTCTTGTTCAGCTGGCTGCCAGCAGAATGGAAAAATTTCAGTCAATAAACCTAAAACATTCATATGTGAGCTGTAAAGCTCACTTGTGTTGGCATTAACTCCTGTAATGTTGTAAAAGAGTTCCTAATACAATTTTAGTGCCGTTTACTGTAACATATTTGTCAGTACTATTGTAAATATATTGTTTTTGTATTAAATTTTCTTACAAGCTTTCTGTGAATTATGAAATGACTTGTTCCATGACCTGATAAATTAAATAAATAAATTAAATTAAATACCTTATTATTTCACTGTAATAGACCCCACTTCAGCCCCTGCTACACCCAGTTTCCCCTCTAATGCAGAATTTGAAATGGGTTGGTAAGGGAGGGAGGATGTGTGAGAGCACTGGAGGAAAACTGAGATGAAGCTTAATAACAGTTTTTTGTCATTTAGTGTGTGTACTTACTGACTGACTCTTCTATTTCATGAGTATTCGCCTCTCTTTATAATGAACAGTTATTCAGGCAAAAGAGGCTCGTTAGATTAAATATGCTTTTAATTTCCCGTACATTCCTCTGCAGTGAGACATTGCAAGTAACTTGAACAGAACCTGTAAGAAGACCTTTGTGCATAATGTTGCTCGAGTAGAGTAACAAAACACTTTTGATGTGATGTCGATAAAAATAGAACTGCACTATACAAAATGATAATGGATTGCAGAGAAAACAGGCACATGTAAGAGTTTATTCTCTTTGTTTATTATGTCCAGAGTATTTAGCTCTAACCGTATTGGTGCAATGTTTACTGGCTTCAAAAAATTGCAGATTTACTTCTTTCCAATTTTATAATTTTCCTTATTGGTGGAACCAACATAGATCCATGTTACTGATCACATATCAGTCAAAATGCACAAAATTGTTATCCGAGCAGAAATAAAAACGTGTAGGAAGCAGTGTCGTGTTGTGCGTCATACTCTGGATACCTGAGTGATCACTACAGAATAGAAATACCAGTGATCTTGACATTCCACATAAGAATTTTGGTGTTGTAAAAAGAAAAGCTTCTTGTTTCTTTAAAAAGTTGTCTTGACTATCCATTGAAATATTTTGGAATATGATTGCACATGAAAAGAATGTTCTCCATGCAAAAGAAAATGTTCCATGCAGCAAAAGAAACGGAACAAAGTAGAAATAAATTTATATCGTGTGTCTGTGTGGGATAATAAGCATTTTACATGACAAAAAGTCAAAATTTGTGTTTCAGAAGTCAAATCCTGTATTGAAGAAATTGACAAGAAACCAGGACATGAAATTTATGGAAAATTTCAACCCTGAAACTAGTAACAGGGAGAAACGGAAACTGACACGAAAAATCAGTCATGGAGGGTAAGCAGTGCAAGTTCTTATTGATTTTATTTTTTGAATTTCTACTGCCGGCATCATACGTAGATCATAACTTACTTCAACAAGAAAAGTTCATGGATTGCAGTAACAAAAATATAAACTGGATTAATGTGCAGCACTAAACTGAGATGAAAAGCTGCTGATGGAAAGTCACAAAAAGAAGATAATTGGAAATACTTAAAATAATATGAATTAAACATTAATTGGAAATGCTGTTAACTAATAATGTGGGATGAAGAATTACAAATAAGAAGAGTCATTCAGAGAACATTGGGAGTAATAGTGGTCTTTTCTTCCCAGCTCACTGACCTTAGTTGTCACATCAGCTGAAAGGAATTGATTACAGGATAGTAATCGATGAAAGATAGTGTAGTGTTGTATTTATTAGATGAAAAGAAGAGAGAAGTGTGGCTAAATTCACCACTATATGTACAACACTGCTGACTGAACCAAAAAAACTAACCGTGAAATGGTTGTGTGCAGTGCAGCTTCATTAACAATGTATTTCTTTGAATTTATAACCTGTGATTTAAAGTGCACTGAAATTTGGAGGCAGATTGTTTTAAAAGAAGCTAAGTAGTATTACCACTTCCTGATTTTTGTCAATACTTAAGTATTTGTTTGTAATAACACCAGAAATTTCACCATGTAAATAGAAAGGGTAATCATTTATCTGTAGCTGATTGATGGATAGTGTATAAAAGCACTGACTGCACGGAGAGCATTTCTCTCTCTCTCTCTCTCTCTCTCTCTCTCTCTCTCTCTCTCTCTCTCTCTCTCTCTCTGTGTGTGTGTGTGTGTGTGTGTGTGTGTGTGTGTGTGTGTGTACTAGTAATGTGTGAAGATATATTTAGCTAGGCGTATAAGGAATAGGGAGAGTTGTGTTTGGAGTTGGAAGGACTTTTTAAGAGTTAGTTTTAGACAGTGGCAAAGCTATGGTATCCAGATCTTGGTGTGTAGGGAGATGACATTAACAATGTAGAGTAGGGACGTGGAGTGAGGATGATTGAGTCAGTGAAGGAGATGGTTTGTGTCTTTAATATGGGGAGCTAGGCTGTAGGTGGTTGGTTGGAAGTGTTTGTTAACAAGAGATATTTTGTGGAAACCAGCTCATCCATCCTAATTGTGTATTCTGTTGGGAACAAATACAGTAAATTAATAAAGTAGTATGTAGACTGGACCAGAGAAACTGTCAAAACAGTCTAGTGGAGACAAAGATGCAACTATGAAAATAGATGATCCTCTGTGAAGGATATTTTGTTAATTGATGTTGAACACATCAACACATAAATAGAGAACAGGCTTTGAGTGGAGAACAATGATGGACAAATAACTTAGTGAAGCAGTTTTACCTGTCGAGCAAAGGACGAAATGGTTCCAAAAGGGGGGGGGGGGGGGGAGACAAGAAAACCAGTCAATTACCAGAATTGAAGTACTGTGAAAATAAAAGTGAAGTGCAACTGTGTTGGATAGGTTACAAGTAACCCGATGCTAGAACATTGAGGTTGTCGCCAATAAGTGACGTGAAATATGTTAGAGGTTTCAACTATAATGAGATATGATATGCAGATAATATAATTGTGAAAACTGTGTCACTGCGAAGAAAAAGTGAATGTTTTGCATTAAGATGGTGATAATGTGCATGTGTGAACAGGGCGTTGCCATCTCAGTGGCATGGTAGGCATATAAATTTTGTAGTAGAATAGTGAACATTGTATCTCATTACCTGCCAGCAGTAAACATTGAATGTGGTGTCACTTTGTTTTGTTGACAGCAGCAGCCATTGCCAAGTTACAAAGTTTTCAATGGTGGCCTTTGTAAATGCAAAGGTGCCCCTCTATACTGGCATGCTTATTGCCAACAAGTTGTGTTTATCCACTAAATTACAGCACCTGACATCATTGTGACTGTGTGCCTGACACTGTGGCAGGTTCACCATGTAAGACTGGGGGCACTTTTATTTGACTTGCAATATCTTGTCATGGTACATTTGACTTCAGGTAATCACTGTTTCTAACAAACTGCAGTTTGCTTTACAATAAAACAGTACTTTTCAAGTATTCAATATCAAATATTTTCTCTTAATTCGGTTTTGTTTTCAAATTTAAAAATATATTTGTTTTTGCATAGTGACATAGAGATTATCAGTGTGAATAAAAGGTTTGGAAAATAACTGGTCCTTTAGTACTTAGGTAATCAACGTATTTAATACACTATCAACACAGATTCCTATTATCACTCATAATGAAACAATTACGTATAATATGATAGGTACCTGTCGCACCCCTTGAACAGGTACTCAATTATATTAAATTGCACTGATAATGAATAAGTGATTATTTATTTTGCAAGCTTCTTTCAAAGCAGGGGTGGCCAAGATTTTGGCTCTTGGGCTGTGACCTGTCACAAGTGCCATAGTGCTCAGCTTCGCTGCACATTTCCTCCCCCTCCCCCCTCCCCTCTCCCCTCTCCCCCATTGCCACATTACACAGAGTCTCTCAGCTGGTGGAGGGGGAGAAGCATTTAAATGGCAATGCAGTCACACTCTGTATGACTTGGCTTTATATTTCATGTTCTCCAGCAACATAGATCACAAACAAAACAAATCTTTGGTATTATTTAATTATTTTTGGAGCACTGAAGACGAATAATTTTTCTCTGGTACAAACTGTCGGCATATCAACAGGCACAGACAATTTCACAGATTTGCGCCATCTTGTTGCTGCTAATCATGACTTCTTTAGTTTCATAATCAAAAAAGGGTCTTTCACACAAAGATATTGATTGAAATATGTAGCATTTTTGGAACCTCATTGTGAAAGGTGGGAACTCTACATGAGGAACGCAATGTAGACATCCTGGATAGTTTTAATGTAAAACAATTTGTCATTAAAAGGAAATTGCTTGCATATCACTCAGTTGTGTCTGCACATGCATAAGGGTGCTTTCAACTGAAAGGCCAGTAGTCTGGAAAACAGTTGGAAAATTGACAGTGTCATAACTAGCTTTACAGTTCTTTGAAGGCCACAATGAATTCTTCAAACCTTGTGTTTTCTTTAACTATAGTGAGCTTGAGGAACTGGACTGTTTGTCAAAATGTGTCCCTTTTATAACGCAATTTTCCTTTTTAAAGACATTCCCATCAAATTGGAAAGAAGTTGTTCCTCGCCTTGCAGTGTTTCACTGTGAGCAGTGTGCAGTTAAGTCCACTTAAAAGCGAAATCTGCAGTCCATTTGGATGTCTTTAGTTCCTGCATTCCTTTTCCTGCTTAAATTCAACAATACCAAGTTTTAAATCAAAAAATCATTCCAAATCTGCCCCTTGACTTAACTGATGTACTTTGCAGTAATACGTAAAGTCTCCATACTCTTCATTCAATTCCATCAAAACAGTTGCAATGGTCAGTGGAATAATGTGTGCGACATAAATTTTTCTATTTATACCACCAAGAGTATAAATTACTCTTGTAGTAACTCCTACTTCTTTACTCTGGACTACTGTAGTAAATTGCTTCTGTAGTAATATACTCTTTTAGTAACTGTTGGAGAGCTCAATTTCTATTTACTTCTGTACTTATAACTAAAGTAGTAACGCCTTTTTACTAAAAAAAGTAAGCCATTTCTGCACACTGCTGGCACAAGCACTACATTCCCTCTCGGAAAATATTGATTGTCAGCAGACATTATTGCATCACTTTTTGCGTAACTTATATTCATCGCTATAATTTTAGAAGCTAGACAGGATCATTAAATTAAATTGTTAAAATTGGAAAATCTAAATGCTATTTTACTAATTAAAGGCAAGATCTGTGTATTATGAAAAAAAAATGTTCTATTAATGGATGAATCTGTTGTTAATCCTGCCATCCACAGCTACCATTGTCCATGGTTGGTTGGTGACACGTGTTAATTTAAGTACCAGTTTGAGATACAAGCTAGCAGCAACATGGAGGTAGCCAAGAAATGTTCAAAAGCCGTATTAGAAAATGAAAAAGAATAGTTTCCTGAAATAATGAAAAAGTACATAACTACTATTAAATCTAAAAAGCACGATGTCAACAGGCTAAAAAGGAAAAAGTATGCTTGGGAAAAAATACATGTTGAATACAACACAGAAGCTCTTGCACAAAGCTCACGAGAGCAGCTTACAGTAATATGGAAGGAAAAGAAAGTGAAAGCAAAGAAAACAAAAGCTGGAAGTATACGAGAACAATTTCAAACTGGCGATGGAGTAAGTGAGATGAAGATAGATGATATAAGCCAAATAATTAGTGAAATGGTTTCCACAAGTTTCCGAGAGAATAGCTGGAGTTAATGACAATGACACATCTGAAGGTAATGTGATACTTTCAAGCAATTTTGATGATAACTGCTCTGCAAGTGGCTATGAAACTGCTGAAGGAGGAACTTCATCCAATAGTCATTGAACCTCAGCCTGCATTATCAGGGAGAGGACATGCGGTTGTAGTGAAGAACCGAGAGTTGTTGAAAAAAGCAGATGAGCTTCATTCCTTAAAAATGTGTTTAATACAAGAGGAATACAATGCAAAAATGTTATTAATAGAAAGACAAAGAGAAATCATATAAGAAGAGCTTAACCTTAAAATGGAAATTATGAATAAATTCAAGAACGTAATGGTGCAATCTTCAGGTTCCAGTCCTTCAACCAGTGTGCTCAAGAAATTTGGGTTTTATGGAATGAATAAGAAAATATTAATATGCATAAAACATCTTTTATTTCCTTGGTATTTTTTCAAATGGTTAATATGTTCTTGTTTCTTGCATGGCATAATATTTCTGTTTATCATTTTAGCATCGGTAATAATTTTTGTTAATACCACATTCTAATATTTATCTGAATTATCAATATTATAAAAGAAGTTTTTTTTTTTAAATAATTGAAACATTGTATGACTTTGTGTGCTCAGTTACAAAATAAAATGAGAATGTTAGTTCCGTAGCAAAAAAGAAAGGAAAAAAATGTAACTATAAATCGCACATAAATAAAATGAGTCATTTTTCACTGCAGTAATAACAATCTTATGGCTTATTTTACTTCTAATTTTTCTAGCAAACTAGGTACAATTTTTAATTAAAGTAATTAAGTGTAATAGACCTTCTGACTGCTTGGCCTGCATCATCTGCTTCTGGCTGAAATGCATATTGTTCGATGTCATTCACCTCCACAGCATCAGGGTGAAACACATCTCTAACATCTATTCCAAAGTTGTATAGAACTGCACCAGCCACAATAAAATTCCCACACTTGTTTGGTTTAAATCGCATTGTTTTAGTGAGAATTTGGAAACATTTCTCCCGGACACCGAACGATCACTCTATTACACATGTGGTAGCAATATGAGCTCAATTGTAGCTCCATTCGCCTCCTGTGTGGGCTCAGAACTCAGGTGTCGTAAGATGTTTGGAGAGAGCATATTCACTATCTCCAATAAGCAACCCATCATATTGTCCATTTTCAAATTCTGCAGCAACTCTGCTAATGTCCCAAATGTGTGCATCATGCGTAGAACCTGGCCAACGGCTTGCCACATTAAAAATCTTCCTATTAGCATCATGGATGATTTGTGTATTGAGAGAAAAGAAATCCTTGAGATTTCTGTATAGTTCTGCTTGTACTCCAGAAGGACAAAGTATGGGTATATGTACACAGTCTATGGCCCCTATGACATTTGGGAATCCACCCATTAGATAGAATTCTTTGGTATATTTTCTTGGCTCTGTGGCATGGACATGTACAGTGGCTTTAAGGCAATGACACAGTTTATCACACTGTTAAAAGCTCTTCCAGCAGTAGTACAATCCCCTGCTACGATTTGTTAAGTACCTGTGGGAAAGATTTGCAGTCCACGAAGTAGTTTCAGCCTACGAGACAAAGCACGGTTCCTGTCAGAATTATGCTGCAGTAATGGCTCCAGTATACCAAGCAGCAACTCAAAAGATTCCTTACGAAACCCAACCACTCATTGAAATCACTGTCGCTATACATCACAAGTGGATCTCTCCTCTCCATTACAACCCTCATTCTTGGTATGTTCACTACTTCTTCCATCTCCATATATTCTTCACAGTCCATGTAATCCATAGCAGTCTATGCTTAAAACACAGAACTCAAAGATTGCACCTTACTCTCTTACTTTACTCCTACTACTGCCTGGGAGTAAATTTTGGCATTTTATCCTCCTTAAGTCACTAATGTAGTAGCATACTCTTCAATCATGCTCTCCACCAGTAATGGAGTAAATAAATTTACTTCAGAAGTAAATGAAAAATTTACTCCTGGATTAATTGACTCCTTTAGTTCAGCACTATCAGCTGGAAGTCACCGATTTCCTTCTCTTTTAGTGACATACTACTTTAGTTTCACTTACTCCTGGTTGGTGCTTGCCACCCTTATCATGTAATTGTTATCGGTAATCTTCTACTGCCCCACATTCATTTATGATAAATACTATTTATTTTTAAGCAGTAAGAGCAGAAAATGGAAAATACTTATTAATAATATCAGTATTAAGCAATTATGTAATTAAATGTATGATTAATAATGATACTCAGAAAGACTTAGGTTACCTATCAGTATAATTTAATATGTCCAGTTTGTTGATTATTCTTATAAAATAAATTCGTTTGACATGCAGTATTTATATGTATGTTATAGGCGCAGGCAAGCTGCCAGTTTATATGATGACAGAGGTATCTATATTGCCACTGGAAAGGATCTTTGTGATTGCCTAGATGAGACATGTGTTGGCTGCCACTTCCCATGCCCAAAATGTCGTTCAAACAAATGTGGGCAGGAGTGCAGGTAAGTTGTAAGTAGAAATACGATTTGTAAAAGTCATGGTGAAGAAATAGTATCAAACAACAGGTGCAGGAAATTACAAGCTGATGTTTATTAATGCTTTATCGCCACCAGATGATCAATCTGTAGCATGTGAAAATTATCTTGCACTTACCAGCATCTCTTACGGGTATTGTGAAGTATAATTTTCTTTTACAAAAAGAATCTATAAAACTCAAGCCAAAAAAATTTGCAGGGGCTAAACAAGATATTTCTACTGGCTATTACATGGAAATAAGACAATCATATTCTGAACACAGCCTTATCCCTTAGAGGTTCTGTGGTCACGGAAGTAATGGAAATAAAGGTTGGCAGCCAATGTGATCAACTGGGATGTTATGGATAATTCAAGGACTGCTACCATTTCAGACCGAAGTCTTTACTGCCTGGCAATGTACCAATTGTCACGAATTTGATGGAGGGACTCATATCATCCTGTGTTTCATTTGTACATGCTGCTTGCAGTTTTTCCTTTAGTGCACAAGATGTCATCTATGCTGCTTGTTATAGCACTCCCCTGCCAGTAATTGAAACAAAAATGTTCCTCAATTGCGCTTATATCTACGAGATTATGAAACTTTCCACAATTGAAGGATATTGTGCCTGAAAAGTGAAAGTGTGTCCTGGATTTAAAGTTTGGAATTTTTAGTACTCCGAAATAACAACACGTACCCAAAAAGGTGGCGTAAAGCTACATTTAATGATTTTACAAAATTTCTTCACTAATTTTTCTTCAAATCAAGACAGTTTTAACCTGATCTTGTGCTACATTGGTCTTGCACTCCTCTGATCTGAACTTGCACTCTTTTAGTGGGTGCAGCTGCCGAAGTATTTGTATGTTAATTAAAGGTAATACAGTCTTGATAAATTCTAGTTTCGGTGGTAAGTAATTAGTTTTGGTGGTGTTTAAAGGTGTACACTTCAGTACAACCTACACACATACATCATGCCTGGATAAGAAACAACTGACAGAGCAAAGAGTGATTACTACAGCATAATTTTAAAAAATACTTGGAACAAACATAAAAACGCTTCGAACAAACATGTAAAAAATAAAACATACAAAAATAATTAACTCTCGACACGCCTCCTTAATTATCTCTCTCCTTAATTCTTAGAGACTTGACAAATCTGTAGTTTAGTCAGTGTGTTAGCAAATGGACTTGAAATTTCCACATGTTTCAGTTTGATAGTCATTTTCATATGTTGTTGAATAAACATCCATGTAATTTCAGTATGTTTCTTGACGCTCGTTATTTTTACTTCATAGGTATTAGTCTACGTATGGCAGCTTGATCGACAATTCTCAGTTTTGTCAGTTGATTCGAGCCTGAAATTCCAAGTTCTTGTACAAGGCATCATATCCGATATATATCATCAATCGAAGAAAGGTAGTTAGGTACTTTTCTTGAGTTTTAGAGTGTACTAGACAGTAGCTCCTCCTCACATGATAAGAACTTCACTGATGGCACTTCTAATTGAAATATCGCATTCATAATCATAATCAGCCTAGTCAGAGCAGTGTTGAGCTTCTATCAAAGAATATACCTTGCTTCATAGTTCCTTAGAGGCACCGAAAGATGTCTCGCCATTTTCCAGTG
This sequence comes from Schistocerca americana, assembly GCF_021461395.2. Classification (NCBI taxonomy): domain Eukaryota; kingdom Metazoa; phylum Arthropoda; class Insecta; order Orthoptera; family Acrididae; genus Schistocerca; species Schistocerca americana. The sequence continues at coordinate 286,283,193 of NC_060124.1, forward strand.
ACAAACCATTGGTTTATTACTAAAGCTGCGTAAGTAATTAATGGCAAAACTAATATCCAGCCAAGATGATGTTGCAAGGCGCAATAGACTCCCTAAAGCTTCAGTAGAGTCAGTCATTAGGACCTGGATTTTAATGACAAGTCTTATTTTCTTCCTGAATTTTAGAGTAAACTCGGTAATCGATTCACTGATTTAAGACATTGTTGCGCAGCTTCAACAAAGCAAACAAAGGTGGCTAACAACATAAACATCACACATGGGTTGTGTCTTTTCAGTTTCAATACAGACTCAATCTAGTTCAACATGCTGAAAGTAAAGTGCTCGAACAGCATGAATTTTCAAGGTTTTGTTCATGATTTTGGAGGAAAAATCCTTTAGCCACCTACTACTTATTACAATCTTCAGAAAGACTCACGAAGTAGTTAGGCTATAATACTTTTTTTTTAATTGCAACGAAAAGCTCATATTAACATTGAATCAATAACAACAGAACTATTATATATAATCAAAGAATAAACAATCTGTCCTTTGTGCGCACCGCCACCGAATAATGCTATTCTTCACTGTGCGTCTACGGATGTTCTGCTGGCGACTCCCACACAGCCCCCCTCCGATAGAGCGGAGCTCTGGGAAAGTAGGGGTATTTATATTTCACCCAACGCCCAGCTCTTGTGTGTACTGAAGGCATTGGTTGAACTTCTTCAGCTTCTGTTGCTGGTAGTGACGGTACTGCTTCCTGTTGTGGTGGTGTCATCCTGGTCCAGTGGTGTGGAAGGTGGCACTTGGTGCCTGACCTTTGTGTCCTCTTCAGTCAGTAACATATGTGCAGGTTTGAGCAGTCCCAATGATACCACTTGACTCTTTCCATTTAGATCTATCTGCATGGCATGCTCATCCTGAGAGAGCACTCTGTAAGGTCCAGAATATGGAGGCTGCAGCGGTGACTTGACAGCGTCCGTCCGTAGCATCACATGTGTACATGAGTGTAAATCTTTGTGCACGAATGTATTTACTGCTCCATGTCTCGAGACAGGAGATGGGCGAAGTCTGGCCAAATGCTTGCGTACCATTTGCAATGTAAACGGCAATTTGGTCTGTCGTGCCCCTTCTTTATCGGTAAAGAATTCTGCAGGCAGTCGTTACGGGTTCACCATAAACCAATTCTGCGGTGAATGCCCCTAAATCCATTTTCAATGCTGTGCATAGGCCCAACAAAACTAGTGGTAACGCTGACAACCAAGATTGTGCATGGCACATTAATGCAGCTTTTAATGTTCTATGCCAGCGTTCCACCATCCCATTGCTTGCCGGGTGGTACGCTGTGGTGCGATGATGTTGGAACCCGCAGAGGTTGACCAATTCTGAGAACAACGTCGATTCAAACTGATGCCCCTGGTCTGTGGTGACATGGAAAGGGCAGCCGAAATGTGCGATCCAAGATGAAAGAAATACACATGCCACCGTTTCTGCTGAAATATCCGATAACGGAATCGCCTCTGCCCATCTGGTGAAGCGGTCCACCGCAGTGAGGGGATAACGGTATCCTTCCGACGGCAAAAGCGGTCCCACAATGTCCAGGTACACATGTGTGAAACGTTGTGTGGTAAGTGGGAAGTTTCCTACCGCTTCATGCACATGTCGCCCCACCTTGGCCCTCTGAAAGTCCAGGCACGTTTTTGATCAATTACGGCAGTCTCTATTTATACCGGTCCACATGACTCTGTCTGTCATTAGTTTGATGCTGGCGTTTATTCCCGGATGATCCAGTCCGTGGATGCTATCAAATAATTGTCGTCGCAGTCTCTCAGGTATGAACGGTCTCGGTTTTGCTTGCGTTACGTCACACCAAACTCAGAAGTGTTCACCCGTAGGTTGTATTCGTTGTAAGCGTAATCCGGACATACTATCATGAGACAGTTTAGCAAATTGCTGGTCTGTTTCCTGTGCTGCAGGTATTTCCTTGTAGTCAATAGTGTGAGAGATTGTTTCCAACCTAGACAGGAAATCTTCCCCAACATTCTCAGCTCCTTTTTTGTGCTGCAGGTCTGTCGAAAACTAGGCGATAAACTCAAGTTGTCTAAATTGTCGTGGTGAGCAACCATCCTTCTTCTTACTGAAGCGAAGGTAATTGGCTTGTGGTCTGTGAAAACAGTGAATGGTTTGCCTTCTACTTGCAGTGGGAAATGCCTGATGGCTTCATAAATTACCAGTAGCTCCCTATCATAGGCACTCCATTTTACTTGTGATGATGTAAGCTTACGGGAGAAGAAACCTAGGGGCTGCCAATTGTTTCCCACCTTCTGGTGTAGAGCTGCACCTATTGCCTGCTGGCTCGCATCCACAACAATTGCCAGTCAAGCTTGAGGATCCGGATGTGCCAACATTATTGCCTGACATAGACAGGTTTTGATCTTGTCGAATGCCATCTGCATCTCTGATGTCCACTGTAAAGGTTATTTGCCTACTGCATCCTTGCCGACTAGTGATGATGTCAAAGGTGATTGAATGGCCGCCGCATTAGGCAGATGTTGTCTGTAGAAGTTAACTGCTCCAAGAAACTGGCGTAGTTGGCGATAGTCGATGGGACGAGTCATCTCTTCGATAAGGTGGAGTTGGTCTTGCGGTGGGCTGATACCTGCTGCTGTCACTGAGTTACCCAAGAATGGCACCTGACGTTGTCGAAGTAAACACTTTGATTCATTGGCCGAAATGCCATATGCCTCAATACGTTGGTAAACAGTCCTTAGATGTAGTTCGTGCAATTCCTCAGACAACGAAAAAACAAAGATGTCGTCGAGGTACACGAAGCAATATGGTAAACCCTTAGATGAAATTGAACTGGGCTGCATTTGTTTGTCTACAACGAAATTCTTTGTACGGGGTCACCACTTTAGCCACATACTACTCATTACAATCTTCAGAAAGACTCACAAAGTAGTTAGGCTACAATATTTTTTTTTTAATTGCAACGAAAAGCTCATGTTAACATTGAATCAATAACAGAGCTATTATATATAATCAATGAATAAACAATTTGTCCTTTGTGTGCGCCGCCACAGAATAATGCTATCCTTCACTGTGCATCTACGGATGTTCTGCTGGCGACTTCCACAATCCTTCAACACTAACAGGGAAATTTTATTTTGTAAACTATGTAAGACAGAAAAGTACTTTAATGTGCAACATAAGTGTAATGTTACCAAACACAGCAGGTATGTAAGGACAACTGCCAAAAATGACAGCTGACAAACACTGCAATTTGAGCAGACAAGTCCATCTGCAACCATGCAATCATTCTTCAAGGACTTGTGCGAGAGGATGGTGTCTTGCAAAATCCCATTGGAGAAGCCAAAGAATCAACACATCCAGCACTTTGTGGAGAAGTACACAGCATATCCAGGTCCAGATGACTGTACACTGAGAAAGAACTATTTATCCCTGTGTTGTGAGGCACTCAACAAAATACGAATTAGTGTTGCTGATTAACGATCAAGGTGTCCATAGATGAAACCACCAATGTGGATGGGCTAGGGCTGTGGGTAACATTGTTCGGGGTGTTCTAAAAGTTGACAGGCCTAGAGAAATGTTCCTCCTAATGCATTGATTTTCAAACTGTGGGGCACACACCCCAAGTGGGTTCTGGGGACGTTTAAAATGGCATGCAGCTGGGAGGAACAGTACCAGTGCATTATGTTGTTAAAAAAGTAGCTATTTAATAAAGACAGATGTGTAAGTACTTACGATGAACTATTTGCTGGATATCCGGTATTTCCTGTGTACTGAGGTCAATTTTCATCTTGGGTTATCTGCTTGAATGTAAGCACAGTAAGTAACAGTAGCCAACCAGATGGCTGGAATTCGTAGTGTACGAATACAGTAGACGTGCAAAAACTTGGCAGATTGTCACATGTCTGCCTGATTCGGAACCTTTGTGTGCCAACTGTCCTCTGGATAGGATTTCTCACAACTTCAACGATATAGTAATTTTTGCAAGTAGTGCTTTGTTTCTAAGAAGCATTGGCACTCCAGGGTGTATACGACCCGGGAGATCCGGGAAAAACCCGGGAATTGTATAGAATTCCGGGAGAAAACCAGGAAAAACCCGGGAATTGTATAGAATTCCGGGAATTTTTAATTGTTTTAGTTTTCAGTTGAATTTTTGTGATTTTGACTGGTAAGAACCAATACTCTAACAAAGGATATTACTGTATCCCACTATTGCAGAATAATGCTGCAGCAACAAAACGCGAACGAGAGAAAAGAAAACGAAAATAAAACTTAAATTGCAAAGGACATGCGCCGTATACAACAAAACACAGTGCTCATACAAGCGTCTGCCAACAGCAAAGTGTGTCAAAGGCTTTAGGAAGACTATAATGCTTCATAACAACAAATTGCCTCCAATGAGCGTGACGCTTGAGCAGTTGCGGGCGTGCTCTTGCGCATGCGCAGTTGAGTCGCGTATGAGTTCTATCTTCTTTCGCTTCTGGTTACTGAAGTATGGCTGGGCGCCACTACTTAATATCGTCCCGGTTTGGAAATATAGAAAAGCTGGCGCTGGTGCCCAGAGCAGTCTAAGTTGTGGTGGGGAGATGGGTCGTCTCCACGTGACCTGTGTTTACGTTCAGTGATTTTGTTGTTTCCTCTTCGTTTATTGCTCTCACATTAAATGATAACAAACGGATTTTTGCGGCTGGGAGTTATCAAATGAATTGAAATACGTTCGCATAATTACGGAAGGCTAAAATACGTTATTAGTTTTACATTTTATTTCCACCTTCCTGACAGTCAAGCATTAATCACCTTGCAAAACAATGAAGGTGTGGTTTTTTTCCCCGGTTTGCTAAAGAGATTTGGGTTTCATTAATTTTTTCTGCTTTATTTGAAACGAAGTGTTTAATTTCACACTATTGGCTAGTTTCAACTGTTCGCTGCATTTTAAGTGCACCTATGGCATTATGCCATAATAAAGAACCAAACACGAGATAATACAGTACTGGTACTCCAAGAAAATTTACATATGAATCTGGACATATGAATGTGCATTTAAGCAGAATTATGCGTTTTAGTATGGTTCACGAAATTGTGCTGCTCTTTAAGTATCCTCTGATGTCTTGTTTATTTTATGACATAATGGAAGATCTTTTAATGTTTAACACGTACGAACATATGGGCTTCGTGCGTCATCGTAGCTGTGTAAGCACGGTGACACCTACTATCTGGCGCTCTCTTCCAACTGCTGAATATTGCGAATGGTGGTTTGAAAAGCGTTATATTCAAACCAAATTTCCATTTACGCAAGATGAACGATGAATTTCTTAAATTACAAAGCATTTGACTCTCACTTAAAAATCAACTCTTTGAGGACGACCATTTAGAAGAATTTTGAGCCCAGAAGATCAGACATTTACGTCGTTATTAAAAATTTTACTGGCACATTAGTGTGATGTATCTTAAAGTGTAACACGCGCAAAGAAGATCAACATTATATGTGGAAGCTTAGCTTCTCTTACAGTTTATTAATCTTAGAGACCAATATTATATGTGAATGTTATGTATATTAATTTAAACCATTAACTTTTCTTATTTGTATGTTCGCGCTATTTAAGAGTGATCTTGCTATTGGCTGACTCCATTACGTGTCCTATTCTGTCATCAGCTGGCGAGATCACATGACATGAGCTATGGCTGGCTTACAAAAGCGCATCGCAGTCACGATTTCAATGCTTCGGAAAGTGACATGCTGTGTTTGGTGGAATTCAAATTTATACCTTCGTAATACGGAAATATGCAGCATACATGTTGCTGCACATCAAAGGTCTTTCAAAAAGTGTTTTCCCCCCCTGAGTTTCCTTTTCTAAGGTGCCGGGAAACTCTACATCGGTATATAAAAACATTGAAACAATTGATGAGTTATACAGCGCCGAGGAAGAGTAGACTGTCACTTAACACGGAAAAAGTTTATTTTCACCCAGGAGAAAGTGTATTTTTACCCGGGAAATCCGGGAATTTTTTTTTCTTTGTCCACGTATACACCCTGCACTCTAGTCTTGTTGGATCGAGTTGTTCAGGCAGTAGTGATCACACAAGCAGTTTAGTCGTATTTACTTCTGATTTGAAAGTGATTTGTTATCTTTTTTTTTCCTTCTTCTTCTTCTTCTTCTTCTTCTGTACTTCGCCATGGGTTTTATCGAAGAAATGCAAATATGGTGATGATTGCATTAAATACATTTTTGACACTGTACAAAACAGTGGTGTCAACCAGCCACAGTGTATTATTTGTTATGTATAAAGTATTGAGAGCAGTGATACCATGAGACCTTGTTGTCTCAAACAGCATTTGTGGACTTAACATAATGCTTTAAAAGGGAACCTGATGGAGTTTTTTTGCTACAAAATGAACAAGTTTGAAAACTTATGGAGTTTGATAGTACTGTATCCATTGTTCATCAGTCTTCTAATAAAGCGATCCTAGGTTCCTACGAGTTATCGCTTCTCATCTCAGAGGCTATGAAAAGTCACACACCAGGAAATCCTGGAAAAGACCAGAATTTTTTCGTCCAGGAAAAATCCAGTAATTTTTTAGAATTCTGGGAATTTTTCATTGTTGTAATTTTTGTAATTTTGTCTGGTAAGAATTGATACTCTGACAAAGAATTTTACTTCAGCCCACTCCTGCACAATAATACTGCAGCAATAAAACATAAATGCGATAATAGGAGCAAAATAAAACTGTAGTTGCAAAGAAAATAGGCCATTTACAACAGAAAACACATACAAACTGATAGCAAAATGTGTCAAGGCTTTAGGACGAATACTATGCAATTATTCCTGACGACAAAATGCTTTTGATGATTGTGGCATCACAGCTGTTTATATTTTTAACAGGTCACAGGAAACTGTTGCGAATTGTAATATAAAAAGTGTTACTTTCAAAGTAAATTTCCTATTAAGCAAAAAGAAATTATGTTATGTGCGAGAATGTGTGATGAATTTCTTAAATCTTAAGAGCATTTGATTCTCACTTAAAACTTAACTTTGGGGACCAGCCATTTAGCAAAATTTTGTGCCCAGAAGACCAGCATTTCATGCCATTATTTCAAATTTTACTGGCGCTTTTGTGTTTTCTGTATCTTTAAGGTTAACACACACCACAAAGGCCAAGCTTCAAGTTTAGTTTTTCTTATTTGTTTTAGGTCTTTCATAGCTTGCAAATTGCATAATATTGATGGCAAAGAGTATAATTATCCTTAAAAGTGCGTGGTTAGTTCTTGAGGAAGTCTATTCATAATTGACTTTCCAATGTAAAAGTTGAAGTGCTTGATAGAACATATATTCAACCAGGTAATCCACAAGATGTTCGCTATACAGCAGTGAAATTTATAATCTTGCTTGTTAGAAATATTCAATTGCTGAAATTAAGCTGTGCCCTAAGGATTTTGCTTAATCATAGCCTTTGGAAAAAAAACGGCAAAAAATTTTTGACTACAAATATTATATGTGAAAGCTTAGCTTCTCTTGTAGCAATAGTGTATGTATTTGTGTATTCACACTATTAAATACTGGTGTTGCCATTTGGCTGACTACATAACATGCACTATTCTCTGAATATGTGCTGTCATTGAGTGGTGAGATCGCACTCTGTATTTCAGTGCTTCGGAAGCAGCATGCTGTAATTGGTGGAATTTGCATTTATGCAGTGTGCGTATTGTCATGCAACAAATATCTTTCCAAAATGGGTTACTTATTTATTTATTTATTTTTTTGTATGTTTATTTTCCTAACGTGCCTAGAGGCTGTACACTGACAAACAAAACCTTTACCATTTGAAGGATTGATAAGTTTTACAGCTCCAGTGAAAAGTAATGTTGTCACTTAACACGGAAAAAATGTATTTCACCTGAGAGAAACTGTATTTTTAACTGGGAAACCGGGAATCTCGCTCAGAATTCGTGCAGATGGTCAGAGAAAAGAATCAGCGTTTTTTCAATTCTCTGTTATACACTATCAAGCCCTGGCAGCTAAGACGCTCTCAAACTAAATGAATGACATCTTAAAATTATGCATCAAAATTGTGAATAATGTTAAAAAGAGTGCGTTAAATACTTGCATTTTTACGGCCCTTCGTGGAGATTTGGGAACAGAACATAAAAAATTGCTATTTCATATAAAAGTACACTGGCTCTGGAAATGAAATATGTTAGCTAGATTATTTGAACTTAAAGAGATGAGGTGGTTCAGTTTTTGGAAAATCCACACCAAACTGAATTGTATGTGGAACCCTATAAGCCAAGTGTTAAAGTTGTGTTGACTTACCTGTCAGATATTTTTGGCTCATTGAACACTGTGAACTTGAAATTGCAAGGTATAGATTGTAACATAATTTGTCATCAGGATGCTATCGCAGCATATACTGACAAGTTGCAACTTCGGAAGCATAAAATTGTAGCCCTGCAATTATTCCTGTTTTCCCACATTACTTGGATTCCTGGAAGAATCACGCTTTGATATATTTAAGCAATCTGATACTACAATTAAAATATCAAATCATTTTCAGCATCTCACTGACGAATTCAAATGCTACTTACCTACCTCATGTGATTTACAGATTGGCAACAGATCCTTTTCATGTTGATATACTGTGAGAAACACTACAAGAACAAGCTGTGGAAATTAAAAAGATTCTGCAGCCAAATATGACTTAGAGAAGATGGATGAGTCATTATCTTGGATAAAATATCTTAAAGTTTATCCAAGCATAGCAAAGCAAGCACAGCAACTTATCATTTTTCAAGCACTTAGTTATGTGAAAGAGCATCTTCAGCAGTTGTAGCGATCAAAATAAAAACAGCAAACTCAATATTGCTAATGATTTACCTCGTGCACTTTCTTCTGTTCAACCAAGAATTGAAAATATTTGCAAAAATATGCAAGCTCTTTCATTACATTGATGTATTTGTTTTTTATTACCAAATGTGTGTGCAAATTGTACATGTCTACAATAAAATACTTACATTACTAATTTATTAACATTTTATAAGGTATTTGACTGGTCAGGATGATGGCGGGTGGGCGTGAGGGTCTTAGGGCAAGCCGGTGATCAGCATTTGTACACGGTCGAATAATTTACTTTAACTTTTATTAAAAACTCATTACATACATACTCAAAAGCAGTCAGTGTCCTCGCAGCCTACCGACCCGAATGAGACGTAGAAGCCCGATGTCTGACGACGCAGCAGGGTGTCTGATGACAACAGCCACCCGGCACAGAAAGACCCACTTTTATTCTGCGTTGCTAACTGACTTGCGCGGGCAGCGTCCCGGCATTGCAGAATCAGTGGTGATGGAAATATGTGTACAGCGCTGGAGGGTGAATGATCACTTTCCTACTTCACCCGTTCCCTTACACCACCCTCCCAATTAAAATTGAGTTACCTGGTGGCTCATTAACAATCCTTTACCAAATAACTTCTAATAACCTTAGGCTTCATTCACAATAGGTGCCAAGTCAACTACAATGTCACCTGCAGTAACGCATTTGAGCTCAGCAGGTGCAGAGGGCCTTGACCGCTTTAATACATAAAAACCAAAGGTGATCAAACATAACAAAATTATTGCAAAAGTTGTAGTTAGTCCAATGGAAAGCTTTAAAGTAATGGTACTCAGAGTAGTTTGTTGATACTGGTTAATACTGGTAAAAGCATGAATCATATTCAAATCGTTGCCACTAGTATTTATGGATTGAACTAATTGGTTGTACAGTTCGACTGTCCCACTTTAATTAAAGTTGAATGAATTCATTGACTCAAATAAGTAAGTATTATTGTGGAACACAGTAGAAATGGGAGTTACAGATAACTTGCCTTCTACATACAAGGTGCCCTGGGATATTTGGGGTACATGGGAAAAGTCACTTGACAGCTCACAGTTTTCTATGTCTACCCAAAACCACTACCTTGTATCTTTTGGATAAAGGGGGAGAAGGACTTGTTACACATGAAGGTCAGGTCAATTGTTGAGTTGAAAGAGTAGATGATACCTTCTGCGAACCATTGTAGGAAGGTTTGAATGAGTGTTTTCGGGTTCCTGTGACAGTAGTTCCGGGGTTGAACATTCCTGAAAAGATCTCTCTCACAGCTGTATACACGACTGTCGAAAAATATGATATTCAAAGGACAAACAAGTTTTTTTGTTTGCTCACATTCTTGAAAGGTGCTCTGAGATAGAGCTAAGAAATATCTTTGGTCCTGACTAATTCAGAGGTACTCCCGCAGATGGTACTGAACATAGGTATGGAGGGGCGCCCAAAATACTGGATAGTTATACATGCGGTAAACTTCAAAGTGACATCTGGAGTCTGCTAAGGGAATGGTGACAATTAGAGCCAATTCATTGTCCATCATGATTGCATCTACATCACTCAATTGGTAGTAGAAATACATATTTTGCATATTGACAGGTAGGATCATAGTCGCAGGATTAATTAGTTTCCTTTCCATAGCTATTAGCAATGCCAAAAAATCTTCAGGGTGCAGCAAAACACAGCTCAAATGATTAGCTGAGCTAGTTTCAATGGCCTGCCTCAGATTAGAAGCATCTAGTCCTGCATTTGACAAACTATCTGTAATCCTAAACAACAAAGTATTTAATTCTACATGGGCATTCAAGATATTGACTTTGTTACATAATTCCCTTTGGACTCTTGTAGTCTCATTGTACAGATCCCTAAAATGAGCTATGAACTGCTTAACAACCTTACCAAGGAACATGGTATTATTAGTAATTATCTGCTGCATATCGCGTAGTATCACTAAATGTTCAGAGAGATCTTTACCATTGGAATGTACTTCTTCCCCTAGCTGCTCTAACTTGTTACTCATGTCAACCAAGTCCCTGTTAGTTAATGTTCCGAAGACAGTTCTGAGTATATTGCCACCAAACTCAAACCAAGCCCACTTACGTCTAACAAGATTATTGTGGGGTAAAAGATTTAAGTAGCAATCAATTTCCCTTCTATACGCAGTAAAGGCTACCTTGACTTGGTTTTTAGCCATAACCCAACTATGATACCATGACAGTGTTGGATCCCATATCGTATGGTTGACTGGAATTGCCTCAATAAGGTTCATGAGTTCACTTATGTTCTGAAACTGCTCTTCTACCTCACTTACTTTATACTTCAAAATAATCTTAAAATTACCACTAGCTACTATCGTATTAGTTTGTGGTTTGAAAAGAACACCAGATTGATGCAGAAGGATTCTAAAAGACAAACAAAACCTAAAACAAAAGCAAGTGATCAAAGCAAAAACAATCATTATCCTTAAATTTAACATAATGAAGGCAAGAAGCTAGTCTTCTGCAATAAGAACAATGTTAACACTGACTCTGTTGTTACCAGAATAACACACTTCCGCTTCTGCACATATGCAATTAGACACTGCACACTGCTGTAAACGATGTATACGCACTTAGCACACGCTTAGCATTATCTCGGCTGTAGCAGATACCTTGACGAGGGGGAGCTCGTGGCTGCACCGGGGCACTTTCGGTGGCGACCTGGCTCCTCAGCATCGAACTGTGGATCTCGGCGTTGATGGCACACCGGCTGGTTACCGTCGGGAGTGCTCTGCGGAAGTCTCAGCTGCTTCCGGGGTCTGCCTCGGGGTCGTTCTTCCGGTTCATCAGCTGGTTCCGGCACTGGATTGCTCAGATATGGCTTTACACGGTTCACGTGCACTATGATAGAGCGAAACGGTAATTGGACTTTTAATGTGACCGGGGAGATAATTTCAAGGACCTTATATGGCCCTTTCCAATGCAATTTAAATTTCTTAACGTGACCCTTCTTCAACACGGGGTTACTCAAATAGACTAAGGCTTGTTGGCTGTAAAGAATTCTGCATGGTCGTTGAGCGATGGGTGCTGCTCCTCCGGTATGTATTCTATGTTGAACTAATGGAGTTGCTGGAAGATTATCCTGCTGACGGAAGAGATCCGAGTAGCTAAGTAGCACTGGTAAAATTATTTCCCGATCCTCTGGCGATAAATGGTATAATTTAGTAACCAGCTCTTGTTCGATTGATCCACGTGCTTCGACAGTTGCCTCTCCTGTATTGACATTCGGTGGACCGTAAGTTGCTACTTGTACCTCTTTCTCCTTAGTAGGGATTTCTATCACGTCTTGTGGATCTAGGTTCGATACTGTTGCCACAGTAGTTCCACGTGGTAATTCCACTTCCGCGTTACTCATGTTAGCAATGTTCACTGGAACTCGCAGTTTCCCATTTGGTTCGTCCTCAATAACACTGACAGTTCTTGCTACATAACAGTGCTTCCGGTCTAGCAAATTACCGTTTACTGATGGCTCTGTTAACAACAAATTACTTCCTCGGCACTTCGGTATCTTCACGTTGATATACAGTGTTTTTCCTGTTCCCGGGGGGATGCGCTCACTTTCAGTCAAATGTACGTCGATTCGGAACTGTATACTTGTTCCGCTACTAGGTTTGCGCATTACCTCAATGTCCCTAACATTCTTTTGAGTCTGACTCTTAGAGTTCCCATTGCAGCCATAATCATTATGACCGAAACGGATTTCTCTCTTTGCTACATCGATCTGAGTGTGGTTAGCTGACAGGAAATTCAACCCTAGTATACCTTCGTAGCATTTCTCTCTACTTCTTATCACTTGCATTCCGGCCTCATATTCATCTTGGCCTATCACGAAGTTAATCACAACTTTTCCGTAATTGTGCACCTGGTTGCCACTTAACCCTTTAATGGTACAGCTCGGCTGCCTCCAGCTTCTCTTTTTAACCACATGGCACCACATTAGAGAATTTTGAGCCCCTGTCCACGGTAAATTGCGTTAACAAGCAGGCCTTCAGAACTGTCATTATGGAGCTCGCAGTATATATTGCTTCTTGGGGGCAGAAGTAGTGGTGCCCCTCTCATGCCCTCCGTCGTTTAACGTACTCATTGCATTCCTTCCTCTACAGTTCCGCGCTATGTGGCCTTCCCTTCCACAAACGAAACACCGAATCTTCTTCCCACGAGTATTGGCCGCCTGTTGCCCATTCCCACGATAACTGGTTCCTGAATAAGCTTCGAACACACGCCGATCCGGTTTGCGGTCCATTTGAGGTCTCCCAAGCTTTTCCACAAATCGAACTGCCATCTGTGTGGCTTCTTCAAATGTCTCACAACGTGCCAATCTGACTGCACGACCAACTTCACCCTGTAACGCATTCAAAAACGTATCAAATGCCCTTTGTCCTGCTTCAAACAATTTTTCCTCATTGTGCGAATCGTTCTCGCTGAGCTCATATGTATTAGCGTTTACTTTTCAAATGCGATCGGCAAAACGCTCAATAGATTCTCCATCCAATATACGCATGTTGTGCAGTTGTTCCCTGTAAAATCTTGCGGTCTTCTTCCCTTTGTACCGTTGCACCAGTGTCTGCTTAAAAAGTCATAGGTAGCTGCTCGAGTGCACGTGGTATCACACGTAAAAAAAGAGTGTGCATCATCTTGATTTCACAATTTCAACACGGTTACTTTATCTGAATTACTCCAGGATCCTAAACTTGTTGTGTTTTCCAGTTTACTAAAAAACACGTGAATATCCTCATCAGGCTTCCCACGAAAGACCGGAACTGTGGGGATCAAAGAAAAATTTTTAACTACTGCGGAATCTGTTGTGCTTTCATCGGCTACATTCCGAAGGCTACTATTCACTTATCCCACATCCCTTCTACTTTCTGCATCTGTTTTCAATTGCTGCATTTCTTCTCGTAATTGTGCTATAACAGTCTGCAAATCTTGTTGTGCCTCTGCCATACTGAATAACCCGGTCACTCTATTTATTTAAAAATTTGCCATCACTGCCATTCGCATGCACGCCAAGCAAAGCCAGTATCTGCTGCAGTCCTACCTTCAGTGCTGGGTCTCGTTCCATTGCATCGTCTACAGAGATGTGCTCCGACGGAGGATAGTATCTGCCTTGTGCTGCTTCCACGTACAGATACGAAACACGAACTTCGTGAACAATGCCAATCATTGCTATACCCTATCAGAAGACCAGGTTTTCTTCTCTCCCCAGGAAAGGATTTCCAGAGGATCCCACTTCTGACACCATTTTATAAGGTATTTGACTGGTCAGGATGATTGCGGATGTGCGTGATAGTCTTAGGGCGAGCCGGTGATCAGCATTTGAACACGGTCGAATAATTTACTTTAACTTTTATTAAAAACTCGTTACATACGTACTCAGAAGCGGTCAGTGTCCTCGCAGCCTACCGACCCGAACGCGATGCGGAAGCCTGGTGTCTGACGACGCAGCAGGGTGTCTGATAAGAACAGCCACCCGGTCGACAGAAAGACCCACTTTTATTCTGCGTTGTTAGCTGACTTGCGTGGGCAGCGTCCCGGCAATGCGGAATCAGCAGTGACTGAAATATGTGTACCGCGCTGGAGGGTGAACGATTGCTTGCCTACTTCACCCGTTCCCTTACATTTTTTTATTATTACCCGTAGCTGCACTAATAGTTGCAACAATCCATAGTCCTGTCATCCAATATTGCCCCCATTCAAAGCACTTTGTGCGAGCTGTCTTGTGTTTGACTGTTTGCAGCCTCACTGATTTATCATTTTTCTTCTATTCACTGTGATGTATTCCAGCAGACTTAATTTTTTCCACAATATTTGCTACAAGTAAGTGTCACATTTGAAATTGGTCAGCTCTATAACGGCCAGAGCCTGAATTTCCAAGCAAATGCATGTATTGACCATTTTAGAGAATAAATTCTTATGTCAAAGACTTTTTAATTTAATATCTCATATTTAGAAATTTTTAAGGGATACAGTTAATTTTCCTGGCTTGCATAGACATGATAGGTACTCTCATTTCTCATGTGAATTATGATCAAATCTAAGATAATGTAAAATTTATGGTAATTTGGATGACCTAATTATTATTTTAGAACTGAGAAATTTTGGCAATTTCTGGAGGCCTTTGTTTCAAAGAATTGTGTGTAAAATAGAGCACAATAGGCCTAAACCATTCTCTTATCACATCTATGTTAAGATGTTAATTGACAAAACAAAAGTTTTTCCTTGTCACCCACAATGAAAAGTGGCCGACAGAAGTACAGAACACACATTTTCAGCTATTCCCATGGCTTTTCAGAACAAGTCAGAATATTTTGTATCAATAAACCTCTTTTTTCCATTGGTGCCTTAGTCAAAATCTTACTGTTGTGGTGCTTTGCAATGGTGTAGTGTCTGGCATTGACAGTGTAAATAATAACGAAATGAGTGATAATTACTAGTGGTAATAATTGTATTTTGATAAGATTATGTCACCACTTAGAATGGTCAGATCGTTTTTGAAGTGTCATTTTTCTGTTCTTATTTCTTAATGCTAGAACACCTTTAAAACAGTCTCATTTTCCTTTATCCATGTGAGTAACACACTTGAAGATCAACATCTGTCTGTGTAATGAGCAATCTCAAACCTGTTTCTTTCGTGTCAAATTTATACCATTGTAGCTTTTTGGTACAGTGTGTATGAACTCGTCTGTTAGCAGTTCCCAACCAGAGACAGATAGACATTCCCCCTCTCAAGCCTCCTCTTATTGCAGTAATAGTGGTACTCTCTTGCTCTCCTCCAACTTCATGCCCTTGAGATAAAACACTAACTTCAAATGTTTGTACTGTAACAAATACTCCACTGCTCATAATCCAATGAACACACAAACATCAGTATAAATTTGTGTAAAACTGTGAAGTGTGCTCATCGCACTTTCCAGTATTGCAACATGAGACCTTGTCCCAAAATGAACTGAGAAAAAAGTTTTTAAGAGCAGACATTGTTGTTGTATGTGCCATTTTATGAAACACTTACCTCAAAGGCGTGTGTGATGCAGAGGGAGTGTGTTGTTTAGCCTCCGTGTTTGTGAGAGGGGGAATGTTGACTTGACTCCACATAGGTGCTGTCAACCCACAGGTGTGTGTACTTCCTACAGAATGGAACTGATGCCCATTGGCCAATGTTTTGGATAAAAGCATGTGCCAAAGTGAAATAAATATAAATATGAAACTGAAACTGAATTTTGATACTGTGTATTTATATTGTTTTTTGCTTCATTGTGCTATTTTGATCTTGTGACAGTTACTTAATACACACGTTTAAGATATGATAGGGCACGAAAATTGGGGCTGTAATGGTGAGTCTTTATGAATCCATAAGTTTCCATTTTTGGCAGTAGAGGGGTGCGACAAACAAAAGTGTGGGAACTCGTGTCAATCCGTATGCTAACAAGTGAAGCTCTCAAGAGAGTAAACAACTTAATTGCCATTTTGTTTGACAAGTCTGTGAAGCTCTTGTGACTAGAGTGTGTGAATAGAGGCAATATTTTGCTGCTACTAACTGATGGTGCTTCATGCATAGCTAGAGCAACTAAGGGGCTTAAGATTCCCTACCCCCCCCCCCCCCCCTCCCCTCCCCATATTATGTCTGTCACTTTCCTTGCAAGCGTTACAGAGTTGCAATCAGATTACCCTGAAGCGGACAAATTACGAGGGGCATTTGAAAAGTCAGAGAGATGGCACCACCAGCACGTATCAAGGTAATGTTTAGTTAGTAGCATCTTTCAAAAGAACGCACACCAAGTTTCAGCCATATTGGTCTATTTCTTTGTGTTTGGCATTGGTGTGAATCAAGGAAGTCGAGTGATTGTCAAAAATGGACGAAAAAGAATTTTGTGTGGTGGTTAAACGTTACTTTATGAAAGGTAAAAATGCCTCGGGAGACTAAAGAGAACTAACATTATGATGACTCTGCATCTTTGATTAGAACAGTTTATAAGTGGTTTCAAAATATTCGGAGTTGCCATATGGGCACAAGTGATGCTGAACGTTCTGGATGCCCTGTGGAGGTTACAACTCCAGAAATCATTGATAAAATTCATGATATGGTGATGGATGACAGAAAAGTTAAGGTGCGCGAGTTTGCTAGTGCTGTGGGCATCTTGAATGAACAGGTACATAATATTTTGCATAAACATTTGGACATGAGAAGGTTATCCGCAAGATAGGTTCCGCAACTGCTCACGCTTGACCAAAAACAGAATCGTGTGAACTGTTGCAAGGATGGTTTGAAGCTGTTCAGGAAGAATCCGCAGGACTTTAAGCGTTGTTTCATCACTGGATGAAACATGGATACATTACTATACTCCTGAGGCCAAACAACAATCCAAACAATGGGTTACCAAGGGAGAATCTGCACCAAAAAAAGGCGAAGACCATCCAGTCGGCCATAAAGTTAATGGCGACTGTCTTTTGGGATTCACAAAGGATAATCCTCATAGACTATCTGGAAAAGGGTATAACTATTATAGATGCATATTATTCATCATCATTGGACCTTTTGAAAACAGGGCAGCAAGAAAAACACAGGCAATTGGATGCAAAAAAGCCCTTTTCCATCACAACAATGCACCAGCACACACCTCAGCAGTTGTGGTCGCAAAATTAATGGAACTCGTTTCACATCATCATCATCCCCCCTCCCCACATCCTCCTATTCTCCAGACTTGGCCCCCTCGGACTACTATTTGCTCCCCAATTTGAAGAAATGGCAGGTGGGACAAAGATTTTATTCAAACGAGGAGGTGATTGCAGCAACTAATAGCTATTTTGCAGACTTGGACAATTCATATTATTCGGAAAGGATCAACAAATTAGAACAGCGTTGGACGAAGTGTATAAGTCTAAAAGGAGACTATGTCAAAAAATAAAAAGGTTTATCGTAAAAACGTAAGTGGTTTTTATTTTTGCACAGACTTTCCAAACGCCCCTCGTAGTTCCCTGAGGCAAGAAAATCTGTGATATGTCAGCTATGGGTCAGAAATTCAAGGAACAAGCATCTTCACTAGCCCCTCCCTACGCAGCCTGTGTTTGCGCAATGGGGCTCTTGGCTTAACACTGCTGGCTGTTACTGCACCAATTTTTATTTATTTTTTTTTTTTTTTTTCAAAGTTTCTAATTTGAAGACAGCTTCCTCTTAAGTCATCAGAAAATAAACAGTGCAGAAATGGTAAAATCATCTTATGTAACAAGAAATACCTTGTTCCGCTTAATCATATGAGATTCATTTCACACCAGTCAACATGAATTGCGTGCAGAATATTTTTAACATCATTCATATTTATTGGATGAGATTTGTGATGTTGTTTGCAGTAGATACACACATATACAATACATATTCCAATCATGAATATAACCGTTGCCATTTCTTTTTAGTACATCACATTTTGATGTGCTAATTTTCTAAGCCACATTTTAATTGAGATTGCTGTCAAACATTTGTTACGTCATCTCTTACAAAACAAGATTTTTTACAGCTGTCACTTATGTCTGCCTGTTCCTACAGTTTCCACAATGTCAGCAGTTTTGAAAATTAAGATGTCTGCATTTGCAGTCTGAACAAAGCCTGTGCATAAGATTTGAGAAACAGAAAATAAAGTTTATATTCAGTCAAATAAAACATTTTCCACTATATTACACCACTTCTACATCAAAGGCCTCTAATTTGACATTCCCAACTCCATATGCTTCTAATACAATAGTGTCGTCAATCAAAACTTTCATATACTGATTTATTTTTATGTAATTTATTAGCCAGTCCGTTCTAAATGTCATATGTTGCATGGCACTACAATCTTTGCGCCAAAATATTTTTCTCAGTCGGATTGTAAACTTGTCCTTTATATTGGCAGTAGATAATATAGCAGTGGCTAGTGCTTTGTGTTTAAAATCTTTTGATTCTGTAGGGTTTTGGGTTTTTCGCTTGTCTGATTTCTGTCTTTAGGATATGTTTGGCATTATCTGGCAAAATGACCCTTTTGTTTGCAGCTGTCAGATTGATTTTCTTTGCTTACAATGTGCTAAATATTTGTTATATGGTTTATTTCTGCAATTTTTCTCTACACACGCATTTTTTGTTGCATGTGAAGCACAGAACTGTAAACTTTTCCTGCTGGCTTGTTTTGACAGATTACTTATTTTGTTCAGAGATGAAAGTATTTTGGGATGTATTTGACTGTTTTGCCTCAGTTAATCTATGTTCTTCCAGTTGCAAACATTCAAATAATTTCAACATTTTTGTCAGCTGCTGCTACATTATCCCATGCAGTACGAAAATGGTGAAGCTTCGCATGTAACGTTCCAAGAATTCATGACAAAATTGAGCTCTCTTTCCCAGATTTGCCTTCTGCTGTTAGAACTTCCATGTATTCTTGAATCTGCATACAGTTTGAATAGCTGATTTGCTGAGGCTGTATCATGAAAACAGGTGCCTGAAAGCCATCTCACTGTCATACAGCATTACCAGTTGTGATAATTTCAAATGTTAGTAAAAGCTGTGAATAAAATGTTAGATACCTGTATTTTCAGTCTAGAATTGGAGTACTTTCCTTAAGAACACTCTTGCTAGCTGCTACAAAGAAATATAAAAACTAATGTTACAAGAAATTTTGAAGAAAAAATGTTTTTTCATCAGACTGGAAGAAGCAGAACTGACATATTTTGACTAAAATAATATACAAACAGTCTCAGATTTTATAGATGCATGTGATCCATCTTTTATCATGAGAATGTAAAAGTATTCAGAATTAAACAATAAAATACCAAAATAGGTGGGAAACTGATCTGCCTGTGTAACAAAAAATTAATTTTTGTTGTTCCGTTGGACCTTGTAGAAACTTCCAATGAGAATGTTGTTAAGAAAACTATGAATTTAATGTTGGTCGTGCCGAGATATCACTACTGTATTGTCACCTATGAAAACATTTTATTTAAAAGAGACTCCATGCACGACAGTGCGCAAGTATAGCGTATGCTGTTGCCAGGATATCATTACCGTATTGTCACCTATGAACACATTTTATTTAAAAAAGACTCTGTGCACAACAGTGCACAAGTATAGGGGACTCTGTGCACAACAGTGCACAAGTATAGGGTATGCTGCTGCCAGGATTTTAGTTCAGACAGCTGGGCTAAATAGTACCGAGAATATTCTCTACCTAAAGAAATTTTTTTATTTTCAGCCCTCACTGACCCCTTATCACTGCACCCGTAACCCAATACATTGTACAGAAGTAACTCTTGCTACTTTCAGCCAGTATTGCCATTGAAAATGAACAAAATGTATTTTTGCATGTGGTTTTGTAAAACCCAAGTTATATCAAAGTGCACTACAAAGAGTATTGGTCTCTGCATGCAGTAAGTGCATTCTAGACAAAACGTTGTTCTTGCTGCTGCAGTGTCTCTCCATCGTTACACTTTCTGAATAAAAAACCAAGTGAACAGAGAAGACTGACAATGGAGGTCTCTGAGGCAGAATAATTAATTTTTTCGTGGACCCCCTCAGGGGGCTCACGGTTCTTTCGTGAGTTCTTGTGTGGCGCTCACAGGGCCCCAAGCTACTGCATTTGTGTTTTTGGTCCCCTTAGGGGTTTGATCCCCACTTCTAAATTTTCCCTCTGTAGTGTGAACCTTCGGTTGAAGAACTTGCTCATTAGCATCTGTGGCTTGGCTTCCTCTCCCCTGTTACTTTCCCTCTTCCTTCCCCGCCGTAGCCCCCCTCCGCCCCGTTAGGTCACCAGCATGTGTAGCCAGTCCATGTGGTGGGGGTGTTCATGTACACATCTGGCTGAGCCTCTAACAACACAGGGATCTCTATTCCAATACCTGAGCTGTTGCCACCCCAGGTATGCCCAAGAATGATTGCTGGTATTCTGGAGCATAGGAACTTCTAGCAACGGCCTCCATGCTAGGTGGCCCTTACAGTGGCTGGGTGGCACTCACGGGGAGAGCTTTAAGCTCCAAAAAACTGACCGTTCTTTGACAGCCGTCTCTTTGAGTGGTAATGAGGATCATCGAATTCTGCTTCTTAGGACTCAGGCCCTCCTCTCCAGCAAAGGAAGGCCAGAGTCATCAGCTTGGAGTGACACACTTTTCCTTTACCTGGTCTGTACTAAGACAGCCGGGGTGGAGGGGGGGGGGGTCGTTCACCACCACAAAGCCACTATTAAAAAGAGAGAGAGAGAGAGAGAGAGATTGCCCGGCTTACAAGAAAGAGGTTCATCAAAAATGACTGACTCCAGCCTGTATCAATGATTTCTGCATTTGCCTCTGTTATGTCCTTTCCCTCTCCTCCCTCTTCCTTACACCAGTCCTGTCCCCATCTCCTCTCCCCTCTCCTACAGTACTGACCACATCCCCTCTGGGTGCCACTACCTCCCCGCCCAAAGAAGTGCCCCCCTTCTTCGGTGTCCACAGGTGATGGGGCTCGCTCCCAGGACACTTCCTCTTGGCGTCTCTCAGGTCGGAGGCCTGCTACCACAACTCGGACACATGACACAGTCAGTGCACCCCAAGGTCACCCACTCTCTTTCAGTTCGGGATCTTACAGAAGCCTGCTCTCGCGTTGTGCCCTGCCCTCCTCAACCTACGAAAGAGCAGAAGAGGAAACCCAAGTCCCAGGAGAAGGCTCCTCCCTTTTCCCCTCGGATGACAATCTCCCTCACCCCTCCACCCACAACCTTAGTCTGACATCTGTCTTATGGATGTCACCCCATTGTCATTGATCAACGATGATGACCCAGTAGCGTGATTGGTTCCAGCCCGTTCGCCTCCCACTTGGATACCCACTCCATGATTATTCAGTGGAACTGTAATGGATACTACCATCACTTCGGTGCAATCTCTTATTGCCTATTACTCAGCAGCTTCTATTGTTCTCCAGGATTCTCCTCTTACTGATGCTCACTCGCCAACCTTTTACGGGTTTCGTGCTTTCTTCCAGAACAGGGTCAGTGCTTTTAGGGCTACTGGCGATGTCTGTGCATTGGTCCATACAGGTATTGTTAGTGCACGGATCCCACTTCATATCATATCGGAAGTGGTTGCTGTATGGTCCCACTTTTTGTGGTCACGGTTTGCAATCGGTGTCTCCCTCCTAACTGCCTTTCTTCAGCAACTCCCACTTTCCCCTCACCCTCCCTTCTTCTTGGGGATTTTAATGCCCATCACCATTTGTGGGGCAGTGCTTCGTCATCTTGTTGGGGGCTCCTCATTGTCCAATTTTTTGTGGACCACGACCTGTGCCTTCTGAAAAATGGTTTCCCTGCTCATTTTAGTGCTACATAAGGCACATTCTTTGCAGTTACGCTTTTGCTCTCTTCTTCTCCCCTACTTCCTTTCTTGTGCTGGTCACCGTACTATGACCTGTGTGGTAGTGACCGCTTTCCAGTGATTCTCTCATTCCCTTCCTGCCTCCCAATGTCCAGGTTTCGCCACTGGACTTCCCATTGTGCCAATTGACCTCACAGGTCATTTCTCCACCTTCTTTCTCAGGTTGTATAGATGAAGTCGTCTGTGATGTGTCTGATAAAATAATCCGTGCTGCCAGCATTGCCATTCCTCAATTGAAGTGCCCTGTTCACCGTCGGCCAGTTCTGTGGTGGAGCACGAACGCTTTGCCTCCTCTAGATTTTTCTGTCCTTTCAGGAGGGGCAGTCTCCAGTTGATCATCTGCCACAGTTCAGCAGGCCTTTTCTTAGCACTGCCATCTTATTGCAATTTTCTTCGATATTTGTAAGGCCTACGATACAGTTTGGCGCCATTACATCGTTCTTATGCTCAATGAGTGGAATCTTAGGGCTCCCTCCTGATTTTTATTTCCCAGTTACTCTTTCACTGGTTGTTCAGAGTCCAGGTTGGCTCTGTTCTTAATTCTCCGCAGACCCAGGAGAATGGCATTCTACAGGGTTCTGTATTAAGGTCCTTTTTCTAATCAAAATTAATGGACTTTTGACCTCTGCCAAATCATTGATCACTCTGTTCTGTATGTGGGTGATTTCTGTATTTGGGCTAGCACCCAATTGGAGAGCTCAGCAGAACAGCAGGTCCAGGATGCCAACCGCATGCTTCCATGTGGACATTCACACACATTTATCAAGTAAGTCAAGGATGGTGCATTTCTGTTGGCATACTATGGTTCATCCTGAACCAGAGTTCTACCTCGATGCCCAACACCTGACTGTGGTCCTGCAGTTCTGTTTCTTGGGTTTTCTTTTTGTCAACAAGCTTACTTGTTTGCCCCCATATCAGTCATCTGAAGGTTGGCTGTTCGTGTAAACTCGGTGTTCATTGCTTCTGTGCCCACACCTCTTGGGATGTAGATCATTCAACCCTTCTCTGCCTTTACTGGCTATTAGTTCTGTCCCATCTGGACTACAGTTGTCAAGTTTATAGATTTGCTGCCCCTTCCATGCTGCTCCTCTTGCACCCAGTTCACCATCATGATATCGGTGTAGCATCTAGTGCTTTCCACACCAGCCCTGTTTATAGTCTTCTGGTTGACACTGGGATCGCTCCCCTTTAGATTCAGCTGTCCCAGATCCTGGTTTCCTATGCCACCAGTATCACTCATCCCCTGCTCACTCTTCCTATTCTATTTTTTTTCACAGTTTCGGGCCATTACCCTTCCACAGCCCACTTTCGGGTGGGTTTACCAGTTGGGCTCTGCCTCACTTCTCTCCAACATGACTTCCATCTCCCCTCCTTATCCTCTTCCCCACATTCTTTCCCGACCCCCCCCCCCCCTCCTCCCGCCTTGCTTAGTTCCTCGGCCTCGGATTCAGATGGATTTGTTCAGGAACCAGATGCCTCCATTGTTCCCGTGGTAGTTCCATTGTTTCTTCCAGATGCTCTTACAGGAGTTTCAGGATGACGTTCTTTCACACTGATGGCTCTAAATCCGCTGATGATCCTGTGGGATATGTCTTCTATTGGCACAGAAAACCATCTCTTGCCTGCCACGTGTGGGGTGTTGACTGTGGAATTGGTAGCCATCTATTGGGGCCTCTGATTTATTAAACAGTCCTACCTCACCCGAGTTTTGTTAGCCACAAACTCAGTGAGTGGGTTTCAGGCTCTCACTCGGTGTTTTTCTGCCATCCCTGGTCTATGCCATCTGTGACCACCTAGCTAATCGTGATGTTGCTTGTTCAGTTGATTTCCTTTGGGTTCTTGGCCACGTAGGTGTTCCAGGTAATGAAATTGCTGATCATCTGGCCAACATGTCTTTTTGCTCAATCTTGGGCTGACCCTTAGGAGGTCATGCCCCTGTGTAATAAAATTGACACCATAAAGGAGACCACCACCATGTGGCATTCTTCCCTGTGTCCCTCCTGGTGAGTATCTGCCATCTTCGTATTGGCCATATTAGGTTCACCCATTGGTTTTTACTCCGTCACGAGCCCCCTGCCTCTTTTATAGTTGTGGGACTCCGCTCACGGTGATCCATATTTTGCTGGACTGCCCTTGCCTTTCGGCCTTTTGCACTAAATATGCCCTCCCACCTTCTTTGTCTCAGATGTTAGCGAACAATCCTTGCATGGTTAGGCTGTTTTCAGTTTTCTTCATGAAAGTCGTTTGTGCTTTCAGGTATATGTCCTCGAATTTTCCTCTAGCATATTTGAGTCTCTCAGCATAGGCATTGGTTACAGAGTCTTTCGCCATGCCTCCACCCCGGCCAGGTCCCCCCCTTTTTCTCTACTTTTGTCCGATTTATGTGCTCTTTTGTTTCCCCTTTTCTTTTGGCTTCTTCCCCAGGTGTCGTCCCTGTTCTATTGTGATAATGGTATGATGTGGGTGTTGGAACAAGTCTGTGGTGGTACTGGTGCCCTATCGTGCATAGCATTTTTGGGGCACCCCTGCTCTCCCGGTTTCCACCCATCCTGCGCCTCTTCTTTCCTCTTCATGCTGACCTGATGCCCCTTTTCCCTCATTGTTTGTACATTATCCATTTCCTTGACTGGGCTGTGCTGTTTGTGTTGTTCATTCCTTGATTCCTGCCATCCTAGATTGTGGGACCAATGGTCTCACTGTTTGGTTCCCTCCCTAAAACAATCAGTCAACCAACCAACAAACATTTTTCGTCTAGATCACCCTTTATTTTTCCACCTGTTGGATGCGCTTCTCCGCCGTAGTATCGAAGCACAGTTCTACGCACTAACTTATTTTCAGAATTGTCAAATTCTGTCATTCCAGTTTTCATCTATTTTTTCTTTTTTCTTGGAAATTCAAAACTGGTGCTCATATCTAGAGATTCTGCTGACGTTACTGCACAAAATTTACATTATTCCTGGCTTCTTCCCTTTCAGCCAGATCAGTAAAAAACTGCAGTACATCTGATGTGACAATTTTATATTGCTTTCAAATGTCTTTTCACCCTTTGCACTCACCAACAGGAGTAGCATTACACATGAGCCCATGCTCCTGCATTTAACTCACTACTGTGAACTGTGCCATGGAAGATTGAAACCACCCTTGAACAGATGATATCACACAGAAAAAGAGATCATTCAGCTGGCACTGACCTCGTGCTCTGTTAACAGTGTACGTGTGGCAACAGTCATGAGGCATAGTGCCGGCAGATTCCAGGGAGTGGGTGTGACCTTGAGGTGTCTCAATTTTGCGATGGCCGTAGTAGTATTGTATTAGGAGCAAAAAATTTCTTTGCAAACCTTCAGTGGTTAAATCTGATTTCTTACCATGGATTGTTTCTATACAACTTCTTAGACTTTAATGTTAAGTCTAGCTTAAATTGCTAAAAGATGTAATTGACATTTCCATTGTGTTTCTCTGACAAAAGTTCCATTTATGACTTAATAGAATCCGTTGAAAACAGACAAATATCTAGCATCTGTGACGTTAAAGTGTATAATTGACTTTTATAACTGTGTTTTTATTGATGATTAATAAAATAATTACATCCTCTTCATTCAGTGATGCTACTCCAGACTGGCCCATAACCTGTCGATAAATTTAGATTTTAGTTGCAACTATCTATTTGGTGATGTTCACAGGAGCACATGTTAACATCTTTACATCCAGCGTGCTTGGACAAGAAACAACTTACTGGGCAAAGAGTAATTACTGTAATGTTACTTTAAAAAAAAAAGATACGTGGAACATACACACGTCAAACCAAGTTTTGCATCACCTCGGTTCCGGAACCTGTGCAGAAAATTGTAATAGAGATCAACATAAACATCATTTCCGCTTTCTTTATTGCTCATGAAAACCACACATTGCATGTTGTACCACCATACAGCGAGACCTTAAGAGGTGGTCGTGCAGATTGCTGTACACACTGGTACCTCTTAATACCCAGTAGCATGTCCTCTTGCACTGATGAATGCCTGTATACGAAGTGGCATACTTTCTACAAGTTCATCAAGGCACTGTTGGTCCAGATTTTCCCACTCCTCAATGGCGATTCGGCATGGATCCCTCAGTCGTTGGTGGGTCACGTCGTCCATAAACAGCCCTTTTAAATCTGTCCCAGGCATGTTCAGTAGGGTTCATGTCTGCAGATCATGTGGCCACTCTAGTCCACTGATGTCGTTATCCTGAAGAAAGTCATTCACAAGATGTGCACAATGGGGGCATGACTTGACGTCCATGAAGATCAGTGCCTCGCCAATATGCTGTTGATATTTTTGCACTATTGGTTGGAGGATGGCATTCATTCCATGACCACCAGCGGCGTACGTCAGCCCCACATAATGCCACCCCAAAACATCAAGAACCTCCACCTCGATGCACACGCTGGATAGTGTGTCTGAGGCGTTCAGCCTGATTGGGTTGTCTCCAAACACGTCTCAGACGATTGTCTGGTTGAAGGCATATGTGACACTCATCAGTGAAGAGAACATGATGCCAATCCTGAGCGGTCCATTCAGCACGTTGTTGGGGGGCCCATCTGTATCGTGCTGCATCGTGTTGTGGTTGCAAAGATGGACCTCGCCATGGATGTCAGGAATGAAGTTGCGCATCATGCAGCCTAGTGTGCACAGTTTGAGTCACAACACAATGTCCTGTGGCTGCACTAAAAGTATTAGTCAACATGGTGGTGTTGCTGTCAGGGTTCCCCTAAGCCATAATCTTTAGGTAGCAGTCATCCACTGCAGTAGTAGCCATTGGGCAGCCTGAGCGAGGCATGTCATCAATAGTTCCTGTCTCTGTATCTCCTCCATGTCCGCACAACATCGCTTTGGTTCACTCAGAGACATCCGCATACATCTCCTTTTGAGAGCCCTTCCTGGCACAAAGTACCAGTACAGATGCGATCAAACTGCGGTATTGACAGACTAGGCGTAGTTGAACTACAGACAACAGGAGCGGTGCACCTCCTTCCTGGTGGAGTGAATGGAACTGATCAGCTGTCAGACCCCCTCTATCTAATACGCGCTGTTCACGCGTGGTTGTTTACATCTTTGGGCGGATTTAGAGACATCTTTGAACAGTCAAAGGGACTGTGTCTGTGATAAAATATCCACAGTCAACATCTGTCTTCAGGAGTTCTGTGAGGGTGATGCAAAACTTTTTTTGATGTGTGTTCATAAAAAAAACTTGCACAACATCCAACAACAAAATGAAGAAAAATAATTAATTCTCAACATGCAAATTGTGTTGGCAATAACGAAAACTAATTAAAATTTTGGCCAAGATTTTTTTTTTTTCTACACATTATTTTAAAACATTGAAGTTCGTACATGTGATCATGCTTAACATTGTAAAAAATCAGGTTCTAACCTGATAAATACGGTATGATTAAACATGATACACATTGCCCATTTTAAACTTCTGATGCAACTAGAAGCTTTATATGCAAATGAACATCTTTCCTGATGCACACCCATATATTTGAGGAAGAGGTTATTATTGGAAAATAAAAACACCAACTAGCTGTTGTATAATTGCTTTAACTATCAAAAAAAAAAAAAAACTTACATTTTTACACATTTATGCAATGCAGGAAAAAAAATATTCCGTGCACATGAAACTGTGGACAAATTTGGCATATCATTGACACCTGCTTGCTATGTTTGATGGCATGCTTTCACCCACTTGCTTTGGAGAGTTTGTGGTAACAGCTGTTAAAATGTCTTATCACTGGAGTTCCAACCAGTTTGTGATTGCCATTCATTGATGTCTCCCAAACATCATCAATCCCAAGTAACGCATTTGCAACAGCCTTGGGGAAAGCAGTGATACCCATTTTTTGTTTTGTAATTTGAACATACAAAGTATGAGCATTTACAAGAGTAAATGATAATTAATTGAAACCCCCAGCTGCCGAATCATCACCTTAGTAGGCGTGACTAATGAGTGGATGGGCAAAGCACCTATTAGGAACATTACATATGTACATTGTGGACAGTTGGGAATGTGGGTCTCACGAGAAGCATGCAAGAGATAAGTCCCTGCAGTCGCGCTATTCATCTGTGTCCTCGGTGGCTCAGATGGATAGAGCGTCTGGCATGTAAACAGCAGATCCTGGGTTTGAGTCCCGGTAGGGGCACACATTTTCAGCTGCCCCCACTGAGGTACTGTATGTCAACAACACCTGTCGGCAGCTGAGGGTTTCAATTAATTATCATTTATTCTAGAGAAGCTGCACGGTCATCAATGGCATCTGTTCTTTAAAGAACAGCTACTATTTTCATATATATTTACAAGAGTAGAATTGTATAGTAATTTAAAGGCCACTTTGCGATACCGCTTCACTGACTTCTTCAAGCATGAGCCATAGGTTTTCTTTTTATCTGAAAGATCAATGAAGCGCTTGACTACATTGTAATCCACAATTGCATTTGGTTTTTTCACTTCACCTCTCCTTGTTTTCACAGCCACAAGCTCAGGTTTGTGTTTGGTTCTCAAAAAAAATTATGTCCCTCTTGTCACAGCACTTTCTAACAACCACCTTTGAATTGCTTTCTGCAATCATTGTTTCCCCCTTCAACTTTTTTGTCATGAAAGTTTTCAGATTCCTCCTCCTCTTTGCACATAGTGTTCCCACCAGATGAGTTCGTTTTTCTAGAAGAATGTGCACCAACTTCATAGAAGTGTAAAAGTTATCTACAAAGAGTGTCCTTTCAGAATTCAAAAGTGAATCCATTAACTCTAAAAAGTTGCTGTTGTTAAGTCTATAGCATAATTTATTTTCCACAATACACTTTAACTTTCCAAGTATATTCACCTACAGCACACACTTTGTATAAAGTCACTCCATATTGAAAACAGTTTTCCAGGAATGTACTGGTGAAATCGTAACCTTCCACGAAATCGAACCATTGTTTCATCGATACAAACAGCTTCAAGTGGAATGAAAGCTTCCTGGAATTTTGTGTTCAGAGAATTCACAAGCTTCCTAATTTTGGACACCTTGTTATGTTCATCTCTGTTTTGTCGCAAAAATGTATGCAACTGAGGAACAAATCAAACATATTTCAGGACGTGATAGAAGACACCCGGTTTTTTGTAAAGCGGATTCTGGCCCCCCAGAATCCTCCAGTCTTGGTTTATGATCAAGCCCCATCACAACATAAGCCCCATAAATTTCCTCAAATTATCAACACTGATATTACTCCATAAAGTCAGTCTGGATGATGGTGATAATGTTCATGCAGCTATTCCACTAACAATCTTTCGCTCAGCATAACGGTTTGTTTCATTCACTATGAAATTGCACATTTCTTCACCAAGAAAAAAAAAATTGTAGACATCAATGGGATGACTATTTGCAGGTAGATTGTCCAAAAGTGCATTGTTTATTCCACAGCTACCAGAGAAAAAAAGTTGAGGTTTCCCTTTACATCAAACCACTTTATTCATGAAGTAGGGAACCCATCAGCACGAGAGATATCTTCAGGTAACGTCTCACTTTCACGGTTTTTGTCAGTGGAAGATGAAACTTTGTTTGCACCATTTATAGACGTATTATTCGTAACTTGCATATGTACCTTCTGTTTCTTCAGAGGAATTATATCATCTTCACTACTACTCTCGATCAAGGAATGAGCACAGTAATCTGGGTCGGAATCGCTACCACTTTCAAACAGTGATTCACCTGATAAACTCGATTCCTCCAACCATTTTCGGATTCTGTCCTCATTTGAATCCTTTTTTCACCATACATCCACAAAATCTTACTGAAAACAAGCACTACTCACGCCACATCTGTAAACAAAATTTCAGTGCCAGCAAGGAACATGTATTGATGCTACATCGTAAACGGGTAACAATTGCCTGTCAGCCATTGCTGCCACTACAAAACCAACACCACAGTACTTCTCCCACTGGCCGGTATTATTCGACGCCCATTTGATTCCAACGCAGGTGTGATCGTGTATGCACCACAGGGAAATATTCTCAAACCCTCGCATGATCAAATATGATGGACATGGCGAAAATGGAAAAATTAATGTGCGTCAAATATGATGCACATGGTGTTGAAGTGCTAATAGCAAGTTAACTTCGAGGTATACTCAGAAATAAGAAATAGATATGAGTCAGTTTTATTGTGATTGTCTTTAACAATTATGAATTATCAAATTATAACTAGACACATTATTACTTTTCCAGTTACATTACCAATATTTGTGGCTTGGCTTTTTTTTAGTGTCAGCATTATTGTAGCCAAGATAGACACAAAGCCCACGCCCACAACAGTAGTGGGAGTTTATATGCTAACTGGCTCTGCAGATGATGAAGAGATTGAAGAAATATATTATGAAATAAAAGAAATATTCGGATAGTTAAGAGGGACTGGAATTCAATAGTAGGAAAAGAAAGGGAAGGAAAAATAGTATGTGAATGTGGACTATGGGAAAGGAATGAAAGAGGAAGCTGCCTGTTGGAATTTTGCACAGAGAGTAATTTAATAATAGCTAACATTTGGTTTAAGAATCTTGAAAGGAGGTTATATACGTGGAAGGAACCTGGAAACATTGGCAGGTTTCAGACTGATTATGTGGTACTCATCATCTCAGCCTTTTCCCATGTCATGTGGGGTTGGCGTTGCTTTGCTGGATCCTTCTTTTCCATAAATGCCTATCTAGTGTTTCTTCTCTGAGCCACCATTTCTCCTGTAGGTCCCCTGCTATCTTGTCTTTCCATCTCAGTTTCAGTCTTCCTCTTCTCCTTAAGCCATCAATTTCTAGGTCTTAAAACTCTTCTCCCCACATAGTACTCCCCTCTTCTCTGCACATGTCCATACCTTCTTAGCCTACTTTCTTGGATCTTCTTCCCTATGGGCCCCACTTTCACTGTTCCCCTGATGTACTCATTCCTGAGCATATCCTTTCGTGTCACCCCACTCGTCCACCTTAACATTCTCATTTCTGCCACTTCCATCTTCTTCTCTTGGGCTTTGGTAATGGGTAAGTTTCTGCACTATACAGCATCACAAGCATCACCACAGACCTGTAAAGCTTTCCTTTCATTCTGCAGCTAACCTTCTTATCACACAGTACTCCACTCAGTTTCCTCCAGTTCATTCATCCACTATTTATCCTGTGCTGTATTTCGGCCTACAGTCCTCCATCACTTTACATGTAAGAGCCTAGGTATTTAAATTTCTTGACCAGCGTCAGTTGTTCTCCTTGCAGGTTAATATATTGATCTTTGGCATCCTTTGTACACATATACTCTGTTTTCACCCTGCAAATCCTCCTTCCCCTTCCCCCTTCCCCTTTCCTCTAGAGATTTTCTCCACTGTTCAAGCTTTTCTTGAAGTGCCTCCCAAGTGGGTTCACAGATTACTACATCATCGGCAAACATCATGCTCAGAGGTGCCTCTTTTTTTTCACATCTTTGACTAGTACATCCATGACAAGGTCAAAGAGATATGGGCTGAGAGCAGATCTCTGATGTAGTCCTACTTTCATTGGAAAGCCCTTGTGGCACCTGCACTGCTCCTGACTTGTGTCATTGCACCTTCATACATGTCATCTACCACCCTGAAATATTTTTCTGGCAGGCATTTACTTCTCAGACACATCCATATCTCTTGCCTCGGCACTCTGTCATGTGCCTTCTCAAGATCGATAAAGACCATATGCAGTTCGACTTGTACTTCTCTGTGCCTCTCCATCAGTTGCCTTAGTGTAAATATTGCGTCGGTTGTTCCTCTTCCCAGCATAAATCCAAACTGTTCTTCACATACTTCAGTTTCTAGACGCAACCTCTTTTCAATTATTCTTTCCGAGATCTTCCTTGTGTGGGACATCAGTTTTATCCCTCTATAATTGCCACAGTTTGGGATATCCCCTTTCCCCTTATATATGGAAACCAGTATACTGCTTCTCCACGCATGCAGCATTTTTTCTCCTTTCCAGATCTTCTGCGATAGATCCCAGAGAAAATCAGTTCCCTGTTCTCCCAGACTTTTCCATGCTTCTATTGGGATTTGGTGTGCCCCTCTTGATTTTCTTTATCGTGTGTTCAACTTCTGTCCTACTTATACTGTGGGTCATTCCTTCATTCATATCTCCATCCTCATTCTTCTCTCCTTCATTTTCCTCATTCAATAGCCTTTCAAAGTACTCCCACCACCTATTCCGGATTTTCTCAAGGTCGTGTAATACTATACCTGATTCATTCTTTATCTGCCTTATTGGTATTATGTCCTTGGTCGCCTTATCTCGTGCTTTGGCAACCTCTAGGAGTTTCCTGTCTTCTATCCAGCGGTTCATACACCTCTTCCATTGCCTCAGCCTTTGCTTTTGCCAATGCTCTTTTTGCAGTTGTGTAGGCTTCCTTGTCGTCCTGTTATGCCCCCCCCCCCCCCCCCCCCCTCCAGTTGCTGGCTGCTGGCGGAGTTTTTGTTTATATGGTAGTAACTCAGAGATTTCAGAATCAAATTTAAATTGTAAGAAATTTCTAGGGCAGATGTGGACTCTGACCACAATTTATTGCTCATGAACTTTCGATTAAAACTGAAGAAACTGCAAAAAGGCAGGAATTTAAGTTGGAACCTGGATTAACTGAAACAACTAGGGGTTGCAGAAAGTTTCAGAGTGAGCATTAGGGAACGATTGACAAGAATAGGGGAAGGGAATACAGTGGAAGACAAATGGGTAGCTTTGAGAGATGAAATAATGAAGGCAGCAGTGGATCAAATAGGTGAAAAGACGGGGAGCTAGTAGAAATCCTTGGGTAACACAAGAGGTACTGAATTTCATGGATGAAAGAAGAAAATACAAAAATGTAGTAAATGAAGCAGTGAAAGAGACTACAAATGTTCGAAAAATTACATTAACTGAATCTTCTGCCCATTCTTGGTAGAACAACATTATAATAAATAAAAACCCCTAGTTTGCCTTTGTTCTACGGTATTACTTTTGTTGTGTCAACTAGTTTTCAGCTTACAAGGCCATCTTCAGACATTACTTTGCTTTTTTTCTACAGTATTACTTTCATTGTGTTAACCGGTTTTTGGCTTAAAAGCCCTTTTTCAGACACCTGAAGATGGCTTTGTGAGCTGAAAACCAGTAAACACAATAAAAGTAATACTGTAGAACAAAAGCAAAGGAGCACTTTTCATTTATTTGGTAAATGAGATTGATAGAAAGTGCAAAATTGCTAAGCAGGAATGGCTTGAGGACAAATGTAAGGATTTAGAAGTATACATTACTAGGGGAAAGGATAGATGCTGCCTACAGGAAAAAAGAGAACGACCTGTACAAATACAAGAGCTTAGATGGAAAACAAGTCCTAAGCAAAGAAGGAAGTGGAAAGGTGAAAGGAGTATATAGAGGGTCTGTACAAAGGAGATGTGCTTCAGGGCAATATTATAGAAACAGAAGAAGGCATATATGAAGATGAGATGGGAAATATGATACTGTGTGAATAATTTGATAGACCCCTGGGAGACCTAAGTCGAAACAAGACCTTGGGAGAAGACAGCATTCCATTAAAATTACCGACAGCCTTGGGAGGGCCAGCTATGATAGAACTCTTCCATCTGCTGAGCAAGATGTATGAGATAGGGGAAATACACTCAAACTTCAAGAAGAATTTGATGATCCCAATTTCAAAGACAGTAGGTGCTGAAAGGTGTGAATATTACCAAACTAGCAGTTTAACAAGTAATGGTTGTAAAATACTAACACAGATTCTTTACAGGAGTATAGAAAAACTGATAGAATCCTATCTCATGGAAGATTAGTTTGTATTCCAGAGAAATGTAGAAAAATGCAAGGCCTATGACTTGTCATAGGAGATAGGTGAAGGAAAGACATACCTACTTTTGTAGCATTTGTAGACTTGGAGAAAGCCTTTGACAATGTTGACTGGAGCACTCGCTTTGAAATTCTGAAGGTGGCAGGAGTAAAATACATAGAGTAAAAGGCTATTTACAATTTATACAGAAATCATATGGCTGTTATAAGTCGATGGGAATGGAAGGGAAGTAGGGAGTGAGACAGGGTAGCAGCCTATCCCCAATGTTATTCAGTCTGTATATCGAGTGAGCAGTAAAGGAAACAAAAGAAAGTTTCATGTTTAGGAGTTTGAGTTCAATGAGGAGAAATAAAAAGCTTTAAGGTTTGCCAATGACATTGTAATTCAGTCAGAGACAGAAAATGACTTACAAGAGTAGTTGAACAGAATGGACAGTGTCTTGAAACAAGGATGTAAGATGAACATCAACAAAAACAAAACAAGGATAGTGGAATGTAGCCGAATTAAATCAGGTGATGCTGAGGGCATTAGATTAAGAAATGAGACACTTAAAGCACTAGAAGAGTTTTGCTATTTGGGCAGCAAAATAACTGATGATGGTTGAAGTAGAGAGAATATAAAATGTAGACTAGCAATGGCAAGGAAAGAAATTTGTTAACATTGAGTAT
The DNA here is from genome assembly GCF_021461395.2 of Schistocerca americana. Classification (NCBI taxonomy): domain Eukaryota; kingdom Metazoa; phylum Arthropoda; class Insecta; order Orthoptera; family Acrididae; genus Schistocerca; species Schistocerca americana. The sequence continues at coordinate 286,317,965 of NC_060124.1, forward strand.
AGATTTAAGCAGCAGGAAGTATTTTCTTGAAAGTATTTGTGTGGAGTGTAGCCCTGTACAGAAGTGAAACATGGACAATAAATAGTTTAGACAAGACAAGAATAGAAACTTTTTAAATGTGATCCTACAGAAGAATGCTGAAGAACAGATGGGTAAATCATGTAACTAATGAGGTGGTACTGAAAAGAATTGGGGAGAAAATAAATTTGTGGCACACCCTGACTAGAAGAATGGATCGGTTGGTACGACACATTCTGCGAGATCAAGGAATGACCAATTTAGTACTTCGTGGAGGGGGGGGGGGGGGTATAAAAATCATAGAGGGAGACCAAGAGGTGAATACAGTAAACAGATCCAGAAGGATGTAGCTTGCATTAGTTACTCAGAGATGAAGAGGACTGCACAGGAAGAGTAGCATGGAGTGCTGCATCAAACCTGTCTTCAGACTAAAGACCACAACAACAGTGTCTCTGTTCTCACTTTGAGAGTGAGTTACAAAATACTGGAAATCTGACAGTATTTCTATGACTAACAAACATAGGTTCCATAAAATGATAATTATGTATGCATATAGTATAATGAATCAATAGTTACAATCAGGGCCAGTAGGCCCAAGTGACAAGCCATTGCTTGGGATGCTAAAGGTATCAGAATTGTAAGATATCTTACAGGACGTATCACAGTTTGTAGTGGTTGAGGTGCCAAGTTGAAAGGGACGACAAGTGCAAGATTAGTATACAGTGTGTCACAGTTAGTAGTAAAAACTGACAGATGATGGTGTACGAGGGAAAAGGGTGGTAGGAGGGCGTGTTAAATAATAAGTCACTTGTGTGGGGAAAATGTCCTTGAAAATGGCCCTTCTTACAATGATTGAAACATAAAAATTGCAATAATAAGCATTGACGTGCCTTTTAAAAGCTAGATCAGCTTGTTTACTAAAGAGTGTAGCACATATTTCACTTAGCTCACCTTATTCCGTTGTATTGCAATTTGCATCTTTCCTAATTTTTCTCACACACTCCTTCAGCTTTTCTCTACGTCTGGCACCTACGTCTGTATTCTGCAAGCCATAGTACGATATGTGGCAAAAAGTATTTTTTGCACAAGTATTATAAGTTCAATTAAAATTTTAGATGTGTAACACGTTCAACATTAACTTTCTTCAATTACTCAATATGATTATTGTTTTGGGGATATGTTTATTTGTATTTGTTTTCTTGTTCTAGTGTAAATAATGTGCACCTGAAGTTGGTAAAGTGTTTTTTTGATACAATGTGTGCACTAAGATCCCTATGCCCATTGCCATTGCCACCCATTTTCGAATTTTTTAGTTTATGTGTTAGATAATAGCTGACATAAAATATTTCAAATTAAGACTATATTTTTTTATTTGCTAAGCCTGAGTAATGAGTATCAACAAAATTACAAACATTTTTTTCTTTTCCAGAGTCAACAGGAAATTTGTTTATGAACAGATAGAAATTGAAGGCACTGACATTGTCATAAAAAACAAATTTAAATGAAAAGTAAACTTCGGCTGCCTTCTTTTGTGAAGAAGTTTTACAATCTGCGTGCATGGAAATGTGCTTTCAGGTTTTAAAATTTGTGTTATTTACAGAAAGTGTCTGTGAAGTTAAATTGTTTTTTATCATTACGGAATGGTTTACCTTTTATTGAAATGAGGAACTTCATTCTCATAAAAGGAATAGGCAATTGAATTGTGTGATCGTTTGTTTTGTGAAGTAATGTATACAGGAATTGAATATTCTTACAGAATTAATATATCAAAGTATGACTGAAATACGGTGACATCTTATATGCTATTGGTTTGTACAGCAGAATCTAAGTTGGAGATGTCAATTCCAATATTGATGTGAACAAATAAATATGTAACTCTAATCTGCACCTTCTTATTTTTACCCGTATTATCGTACTTCATTTGTATATTTACTTGGTCCTAAATAGATCTATTCCTTATTGCAGTGGCTGTAGTTTAATAATTAACTATTTCGTCCACTCATTGTGTGAGGGCTCGCTTGCATATATCATACAGGTAATCATACTGTAGCTGCAACCACATTGAAGGGATATCTGTGAGGAGGCCAGACTAACAAGGTTTCTGAAGAGGATCGGCAACCTTTTCAGGGCAACATGCTGGATGATTGAGTAATCTTGCCCTGCAATACTGAATCAGAGCATGAAATGTGGGAGCCCCTAATTGGGTGGGTAGGGTAAGTAAGTTACAAATCAGAAATGGAACTTTAGCGGGGATTGGTAGTATATGGCACATAAACAAGTCTTCTGTACAGGTGACTTCTCATCCGATCCAGTAAGTCTCCCCTGATCCCTAGTTCTGCATGACTTTTCCGAATTCTACCCCTTTTCCTAAGCCTCTCCAGTGTGTTTCCTACACCCCTCTTCATTCTCCTTCAACCTTTCTGCTGGTAGGAGAAGCCACTGGTTCCGAAAGCTTGTGTAAGTAAAACCTTTTTTTATGTGCGTGTTCTCCTGCTGCCGGTTGGAGAGTAGATTTTTATCTATCCATTTACATTATATTGTCAAAAATTTATTATTTTCGTTTTTATAAGTTATTGTTAGAGAGAGAGGGAATCAGGGAGAAAAAAAGTCTGTTAAGAAATAATAAAAATATTGATTCAAATTATGCGGCCTACACGTTCGGAGCAGTAAATGGTGATGAAAGGAGCAGAACTTCGAAAAAGCCCGGAATAAAATTTTCAGTGCGATGGGGAATTCCCAAAGTCTTTTTAAAATTATTAACTGAATAAGTCTGAAATTCTCAGTATGTCGACTAGTGATTCAGAAAATAAAACTGAAAATATACCGGCTTCCTCTGAAGCATTCACGTGTTTAGATATTGTCTGAGAAAGTTTGAAGCTCATGATGGAAGTGGCCAGTATCAGATTACCTGTCCTGAGAAAAGTGCATGATTTAGCGACTCTTAAGTGGGTAAGCGTGGTTAGTACATGTAGCTTTTATTTGTAAATTGCTAAATAAAAGAATGCATTAGAATATCTTACTAACCTGGTTTACATTACTGAACACCCATTTCCCTCTGGCGTGTTAGAACATGAGGGAGGAAGTTAGTTTCATGTTCCGTGAACCATTTGCATGATACTTCGTAATGATGTGAAATGAGTCATTTTCCACACACATCACTAATTAATTTTTAAATATTGCTGAGCATTTATAAAGGGCTTTTTTTAATTATGTTACAGTAATTGAAATTCTACAGAATAGGAGGAGTTGTCAAGGAGAAACTCTTTTAGTTTGTTTTAAAAATTTACTTTGCTATCTGTCAGACATTTTATATCTCTGGATGAGTTTTCAAACATTTTTGTTGATGCATTGTGCACCCCTTTTAGTGCTAATGTGGAATAATGAATGTCATTTTTCCTCTGTTATTGTAATTATGTACACCATTCTTCCTTTTGAATTGCAGTGGATTATTTAGAACAGACTTCATAAAGCAATAAATATACTCCGAAGCAGTAGTCAGAATGCCCAACTCTGCAAACAGATGTCTACAAGATGATTTGGGTGTGCACCATGTATTACTCATACAACACATATTTGTGCAACAAAGATTTTGAAACGTGAAGCTTCCTGGTAGAACTGTGCTTAGGGCACAAAATAATAACTGTCAACACTTGGGTCAAGAATAATGAAAGTAGGTGATATATGTACAGAAGTAGTTCAGGTTGTGAAAGGTTTAACACTAGAACAGTGGAGTTTCTGACTTTATTATAGGTTATTTAATCCCTTCCTTTTTTAGTTATACCAATAAGTAATGCAACACTTTTTTTCTTGACTAGTTCAGATTGAAAAAAAATGCTAAATGTGTTGTGGGCATTGTGGAATATTTCCACTTCAGCTCCTGTAGCTTCATGACGTTCTGATAGATGCATGACGTTCTGATAGATGGCAGCACTATACATAGTCTTCAAAATGGCATCTGTAATGGAGGTGCGTTCCAAGTAGAGAACTAACACTGAGTTTCTTTTGGCAGGAAACCAGAGCGTTGCACACGTTCATAGGCACTTGCACATCTGCTGAGACGTGGCAGTGAACAAAAGCACAGTGAGTCATTGACAAGGCATCTGTCTTCATCACAATGGGGTTGCACAAACCTGTCCAACCTCCCATGTGCCGGCCAGCTGCATACCACTGTGACTCTTGCAATGTTAGAACGTGCAGACAATCTCATTCAGTGTGGTAGACGGATCACAATCAAACACTTCACTGCACAGCTGGACGTCTCTCTTGGTAGTGCTGACACACTTGTCCACCAGTTGGTATGCTCAAAGGTGTGTGACCACTGACTTCCTCGCTGCCTACAGCTCAGTTCTCAACACCTTCAAACTTCCATTTGTTTGGTCCAATGAAGGATGCACTTTGCAGGAAGTAATATGTGGATGATGGGGAGGTTATTTGTGCAGCGAGACATCTCCAACATTGACCAGTAGAGAACCATGCAGGCATTCATGCCTTCACAGGAAGGTGCTGTAATGCCTTGGCACTGAACGGAGATTATGTTAAAAAATAGGGTTTTGCAGCAAGTGGAAATAGTATGGTTTATTGAAATCCTGAATAAAACCAACTTGCTTTCAGAAAAATAAGTTTTGAATACCCCTCATACTCTGCTATATTGCCACATCTTGAGGAATTGACTAAACCTGCATCTTGGGTTATGTGGTAGTAGTTGTTCATCAATGATATACTTCCTCCAGGGCGGTAATAACAAATATTGTTTTCAGTGAGCTTACTGCAATTTCAAATGCAAGAGCAAATTTGTTAGCATTAATCTCTGGTTGATTTTTCTTAAAAATTGAGAAATGTGAGAAGCTCCTGAAATCTGTCCCTTTGAATAACATCTGTGACAAAAGTATGCCTCCCAAGAAAATGACCAAAGATCACCCACATACATACCTTTTGTACAAATTACTCGCTGAGCTTATACAATGGCTATCAATTTTTCCAGTACCTGAAGTGACATGGTCCAATTATTGTTTCTTAGTACTTTGATCCTGTGTGTGATTCAGTGTGTTTAATGATGAGATAGAGCATATGCTTCATCAGAAGTAAGCTGGAAAATGATGACAGAGTTTCCTACTCATAGACAAGTGTAAGTAATGGGCTCTCGTCCCTCCCTTAGATCATTTGTTGCCGACCTCCATCCAGAAAATGAGAAACTAGCAGTCTCTCTCTCTCTCAGTTCAATCCCTAGTGACCGTCTTTGTAGAGGCATTCAGCTGGGCCGGTTGTGATGGATGAGGTGAGAATTGATGTAGATCAGCATCTGAATCCTCTTCCATTAATTCTTCCTTGTTCACAATGTCGTAATCTTCAGTTGTCTTGGTACAAAATCCTTATCTTCATGTGAAGTCAATTTCCGATACAATGTTGGAATTCTCTAATTATAAAAGACATAAAATTTCATTGTGAGAAATTCCACACTGATGACTTGTGTTCAAAAACATCTTTCATAGACAAAGAATATTTTGTGAATGACACGATACAAATTGTCAGTTCTTGAAAATATAATGTAATTAAAGAGAGAAAAATCTACTCACAAAGCAGCAGCATAAGGAGAACACACGTATAAAGGTATGCGACTCCGCAAGCTTTCGGAGCCCATGGGTCCTTTTGCTGGCAAAGAGTTCCTTCTCCTTTAACCACTCTGCAGAAGGAGCCACTGGCTCCGAAAGCTTGTAAATTTCTATACCTTTATATGTGCGTGCTCCTGCCCCTGCTCAGTGAGACTTTTCATGTATCCAATTACAAGATATAAACTGTTGCAGATTGGAATGTGATGTGCCAAGATACAACAATGAACTGCAACAACTCCACAACAGTGCTGATTGTTGCAAATTCATTGTTAGTTTACTTACATATATTCACAAGAGAAATTACAGTGGTGTCAGATTGACCCCTTCCACCATTCTAGATGTAGCAAATGAAATGTCCAACAAAATATATTTTGTAAAATCTTTAAGCATCTTTGAAAAGAGGAGGAAAAAATTAGGGAAAGTTCTAAAATTTCATGACTGAGGTAAAAATTATTGAATGCAATGATGGAGAAAGAAGTGGGACGTAACTTTGACCTCTTCTGTTTTCTAGTGTTCAGATAAATTTCTTAATCTAACACAGAGACTTCAAAACCAGATTTTAAACTGCAAAGACAGGGTGTAGTGGCACAGTGGTTAGCCCACTGGACTTGTATTCGGGATGGCGACAGTCAAAATCCCCTATCAATCATCCAGACTGTGGTTTTTCATGAATTCACTAAATCGCTTAAGGCTAATACCAAGATGGTTCTAGTTATTGACTGCAGATTAAGACTGAAAGAATTGCAGAAAGTTAGGAATAAGAGGTGGAACCTAAGTAAATCGAAAGAAACGGAGGTTGCCGAGAGTTTTAGAGGGAGCATTAGTCAACGATTGACTGAAAGAAGGGAATGGAGTACAATAGATGGTGAATGGGTAGCTCTGGAATAGTGAAAGCAGCCACATATCATGTAGGAAAAAAGACATGGCCCAGTAGAAATCCTCATATAACATCAGAAACTGAATTTAATTGACAGAAGGGGAAAATAAAATAATAAAACAGGTAGGAGGGAATAGGCATCTAAAAAAATGAGATTGATAGAAAGTGCAAAATGACAAATTAGGTATGGCTGGGGGACAAATGTGTGGCTGTATTAGCATGCATAACTAGGGGAAAAATAGATGTCACCTACAGGAAGACTGAAGAGATGTTTGGAGAAAAGAGAAGCACTTGTATGAATTAATGGCAAGCCAATACCAGTCAAAGGAGGGAAATCTGATAGCTGTAAGGAATATATAGAAGCAAAAATAACTTGAAGACAATATTATAGAAAGAGGAGGAGGAGGAGATGATGATGATGATGATGATGATGATGATGATACAGGAACTCTTAACACTGCAAGAAAAAATTTGACAGAGCATTAAGAGTCCCAAGTCCAAACGAGGCACTGTAGAAGTCCACATTCCCTTAGAATTGTTATGAGGGTGGTTTGAGAAGTTCTCGGAATCACCATGAGAGGTCAGTGTTAGCTCAACGAGCTGTTCACGTGATATTCATTGGACTTTTGCCTGTAAACATTAGTCGCGTCAGTCCTCTTGGAAGACAGCTATGGTGGTGACGTGGCTCTGTTGTTGTTCCCGTGTAGTGATTTACGAAGATGGAAAAAATAGAGATTTGAGCAGTGATTAAGTACTTTGTAAAGAAAAGTATGAAAGCAAAGGACATTCATGCCGATTTCCAGAATGCACTAGGGGACTCTGCTCCTTCATATTCAACTGTTGCCAAGTGGACAATGAATTTAAATTTGGTCAGGAGAGCTTAGATGACGATCCGTGCTGTGGTTGGCCAAGGTGTGTCACTACTCCAGAAATCATTGCAAAAGCACACAAAATGGTCATGGAGAGTCACCAATTGAAAGTGTGTGAAATTGCTCATGCTTGCCAAATGTCATCTGAAAGGATATATCACATTTTAGCTGGAAAATTAGAAATGAAAAAATTATCTACAAGATGGGTGCCGCAACTCTTGATGCTGGATCAAAAACGCACGAAAATGGGCATATTTGAACAATGTTTGGCCAATTTTAGGAGAAATGAACAAGATTTTTTGGACTGGTTTGTGACCACAGATGAAACTTGGGTGCACTACTACACCCCAGTGACAAAACAATCAGAGCACTGGAAACATGCTGATTCTCCACCACCAAATAAAGCAAAAACAATCCCTTCAGTGGGAAAGGTCATGGCATCACTGTTTGGGGATGAGAAGGGGATTCTGTTCCTAGATTATATCTCCCCACTGAGCAAACAATTACTGGAGAATACTATGCCAACCTCCTGGACAAATTGCAACAAAAGCTAGGTGAAAAAGGGCCAGGTTTAGTGAGGAAGAATATCATCTTCCATAAAGACAATGCGCGCCAGCCCATATGTACCGTCGCCATGGCAAAATTACACGAACTAAGGTATGAATTGTTGCCACACCTGCCTTATTCACCTGATATGACTCCATCAGACTGCCATCTTCTCAAAACAAAATTTTTCTTGATGGACGAAGATTCACTTCAAACGAAGAATTGATAGCTGGAGTTGACAAAGTTTTTGCAGGCCTGGAGAAAACTCATTTTCAACATGGGATCAAGGCACTGGAACATCATTGGACCAAGTGCATTAATCTGCTACATTGAAAAATAAAGTTTCAGTGATGTAAGTACTTTTTTTGTATTTAGTTCTCAGAACTTTTCAAACCGCCCTCATAAGATCCTTGGAAAAGACACTTGGTAAGGAGGATGTAAGACAGTTGAAATACTTCCAGAATTGAATAGAATAAATAAAGTTACAAAGAAGTTTGTGAAAATGACTGAGCCATAATTTTAATAGGTAATGTTTGCAAAATGATGACTCCAAGTTTTTACAAAAGAATAGAAAAACTTGGAGAAGCTGACATTGAGAAACACCCGTCTGGGTTCTGAAAAAGTGGAACAATGTTAGAGAGAGTACTGATCCACGACTGGCCTCAAAAGATAGGTGGGAGAAGGGCGAATGCTTGCACATACAGAGAAAGCTTTTAATAATGCTGACTGGATACAGCCGTTGAAATTCTGAAGATAGTGGGGATAGAAAACAGGCACTGAAAGATTTTCTATGACTTGTTCAGAAACCAAACTTCAGTTGTAAGAATTGGACATAGGGATGCAGTAGTTAAGAAAGGAGTGAAGCAAGATTGTAGCCTATCCCCAATGGTATTCAGTCTGTACTTTGCGGAAACAGTAAAGGAAACCAAGAGAAATTAGAAAAACGAATTAAAAGTTCTGGAAGGGAAAAAAATCTTTGAGATTTGCTGATGACACTGTAATTGCCTGAGGGATGTCCAATGACTTGGAAAGATCAGTTAAATGGAATGGATGGAGTCCTGAAAAAGAGATTATAAGATGAATAACAGAAGTAAAAGAATTGTATTTATTTATTACTTATTTAGCGTAAGCAAATAAGGCCTTCAGGATCTCTCTTACATCGGAGAAGGAACAATACACAACAAATATTGTAGTTGAATTAAATTGGGTGATCCTGGTAAAATTTGATTAGGAACTGCCGCACAAAAAGCTGGATATGAGTTTTGCTATTTGGGCCAAAAAAAGATAAATTTATTATCACTGAATATAAATTTGTTTTTTGAAAGACATTTGTCTCGAGTTTATGTAAGGGACGTGTGTGTTAAACAATCAGACATGAAGAGAATAAAATTTTTTGAAATGTGATACTACAGGAGAATAGGGGTGCATGGAAAGATAGAGTAACTATTGCTAGTGGAGAGAAAGTTGAGGACTAAACACTATAGAGCGAGTTAAAGACTTTTGCTACAGTAAATAAATTCAGATGGATGTAAATCACTGTAGTTACCCAGAGATAAACAGACCTGCACAGGGTACATCAGTGTGGAGAGCTGCATTAAATCAGTCTTTGGTCTGAAAACCACATCATCATGTAAAGCATGTCACTTTTTCCCCAGGTATGCACAAGATTGCAAGACTCTTATTTGACTTTCCTTAGTATAACATCATGTTATCATAACTGAACCAATTGTACTCGGCAAAATGCTAGAGCTTAATACTTCTTGTGCCTTAAGATATAATATTCAGTAGAAGTTGTATTGAGTCCAAGATGATTCAGTGAAATTTAACTGGTATGTATTTTCTCTCTCAGGCAGTTTGCATAAATTTGTAATGGCATAGGTGGATGTGGACAAGTGGTTCTTTTCTTATCAGACAGGCATAGATAATGTGCACCAACAGGAAGCGGCAAGAGTGATCCTCTGGCTGAGACGAAATTGCACAGAAACACCGATGACAGCATCTCTCATCTACGTAGCAGCTCGTTGACCGTGCTAGCAGTGCATTCTGAACTGCCATGTAATGTTGTATCAGGCAGCATCAGCTAAACTCTTATAATTGTGATTATAGTAAGTCAGCATGCAGCCCCGGGGGTATTGTTCAGGGTCAAACCCCAGACCGGTGAATGGAGAGGGTTGGCTGACCCTGGCGGACCCCATTCACTCACGGCTGGAGGTCTGTAGTTCAACTCTCGGCCTGTCAAGGCTGCAGCTGGACCACTGGGCAGGTGTCATATTGAGAAGGCAAAAGAACATCAGTAGCCTCTCAGCAGAAGCCAGCATGATACTTCAGGGATCTGCATGGTCAGTTTTTACACTCACAAAAGTGGGTCTCTTGTGGCATTACAGCTACTGAAGCCACATTTGCTCACATATCAAAGGGCTTCTGGTTACAGTAGAGCTAGGCAGCATCATGCAGGTGGGCTGCAGTGCATTGGCATAATACAGAGTTGGTGAATTGTCGTAAACTGCCTGCTTATGACACCAAACCCTCTGACTAGCCCTAGCCCTATGCCGCTTCAGATGTCATTAATCATGAGGCAGATGGAAATTTCTGTTGTGGGATGTTACAGTTTATAAAATATTGTCAAACACATTGCTCCATGTACCTGATGTTTCTAGCATGTTTCATTTTCTCCGACACCACTATGCCCTAACATTGGTATTTCTTTCCCGGCTGTTGTTTCTCCCTGTGGAGAAGTTGTTTGAAGCAGTCCACACACCAACAGCTGTTTTGCGGGCATTATTTGCCATAATACCCAATGTCCCACACCGTAACTAAATATTTTCTGAAGTCAGTATCATATTGACCTTGCCCAACATAGACCTGACTTATTTTTCTCTGCTCATCACAATTTTCGTCACAAAGAATTTGAAGGGGGTTTTAGTCATGGGAGCTGAACTTGAAAATTGAGATCAGTTTTGCCCATTGAGAGAAGTTTTCATGTGATACATTATTCTTGGCGCATCAAAATACTGGAGTACAATATATATTGGTTATTTTTCTGTGGCTTAATTATTCTGAAGATGTAATTGTTGAAAGTCAGTCATACTATACAGGGTGGTCCGTTGATAGTGACCGGGTCAAATATCTCGTGAAATAAGCATCAAACGAAAAAACTACAAAGAACGAAACTCATCTAGCTTGAAGGAGGAAACCAGATGGCGCTATGGTTGGCCCGCTAGATCGCGCTGCCATAGGTCAAATGGATAACAACTGAATTTTTTTTTTTTTTTTTTTAAATAGGAACCGCCATTTTTTATTGCATATTCATGTAGTATGTAAAGAAATATTAATGTTTTAGTTGGACCACTTTTTTCGCTTTGTGATAGATGGTGCTGAAATAGTCACAAACGTATAAGTACATGGCATCACCTAACATTCCGCCAGTGTGGACTGTATTTGCTTTGTGATACATTACCCATGTTAAAATGGACAGTTTACCAATTGCGGAAAAGGTCGACATCGTGTTGATGTATGGCTATTGTGATCAAAATGCTGCTCGGTATCCTAGACGACGACATCCAAGTGTGTGAACCGTTCGCCGGATAGTTACGTTATTTAAGGAAACAGGAAGTGTTCAACCACATGTGAAACGTCATCCACGACCTGCAACAAGTGATGCCCAACTAGGTGTTTTAGCTGCTGTCGCAGCTAATCCGCACATCACTAGCAGACAAACTGCACGAGAATCGATTGTACCCGTACCATATTTCTATGCACCAGGAATTGCATGGCGACGACTTTGAATGTCGTGTACAGTTCTGCCACTGGGCACAAGAGGAAATTATGGGACGATGACAGATTTTTTGCACACTTTCTATTTAGCGACGAAGCGTCATTCACCAACAGCGGTAACATACACCAGCATAATATGCACTATTGGGCAACGGAAAATCCACGATGGCTGTGACAAGTGGAACATCAGCGACCTTGGCGGGTTAATGTATGGTGCGGCATTATGGGAGGAAGGATAATTGACCCCCATTTTATCGATGGCTATCTAAATGGTGCAATGTACGCGGATTTTCTACAGAATGTTCTACTGATGTTACTACAAGGTGTTTCACTGCATGACAGAATGGCGATGTACTTCCAACATGATGGATGTCCGCCATGTAGCTCGCGTGCGGTATTGACTAGCATATTTCATGACAGGTGGATTGGACATCAAAGCACCATACCATGGCCCGCACGTTCACCAGATCTGACGTCCCCGAATTTCTTTCTGTGGGGAAAGTTGAAGGATATTTGCTATCGTGATACGCCGACAACGCCTGACAACATGCGTCAACGCATTGTCAATGCATGTGCGAACATTACGGAAGGCGAACTAGTCATTGTTGAGAGGAATGTTGTTACACATATTGTCAGATGCATTGAGGTTGACGGACATCATTTTGAGCATTTATTGCATTAATGTGGTATTTACAGATAATCATGCTGTAACAGCATGCATTCTCAGAAATGATAAGTTCACAAAGGTTCATGTAATCACATTTTGACAACCGAAATAAAATGTTCAAATGTACCTACGCTCTATATTTTAATTTAAAAAACCTACCTGTTACCAACTGTTCATCTAAAATTGTGAGCCATATGTCTGTGACTATTACTGCGCCATCTATCACAAAGCGAAGAAAGTGGTCCAACTAAAACATTCATATTTCTTTATGTGCTACACGAATATGTAATAAAAAATGGGCGTACCTATTTTTAAAAACGCTGTTGATATCCGTTTGACCTATGGCAGTGCCATCTAGTGGGCCAATCATAGCGCCATCTGGTTTGCCCCTTCAAGCTAGACAAGTTTCGTTCTTTGTAGTTTTTTCATTTGACACTTATTTTGTGAGATATTTGGCCCGTTCTTGATCAATGGACCACCCTGTATAAAAGAAATTCTTGTTCCTGACCCTCAATTCAGATAGCTAACTCCAGAAAATGGAGCAGGTTCAGCCAGTGAGACACGTCAAAATGGGTTGAGTCACATAGTCTTGTCAGTTGCCATTTCTAATTAAGTAATGGGAGTTTCGACAACAGTTGGAAGTAACTGCTCAGTGCTCTAAGTTCGCGTTTTACTTCAGAAGAATGAAAAAATTAGGAATTTGTTTCATAATGTCTTTGGACAGTTGATGCTGAAATTGCATTAACAAAAACTTTATCATTTCATAAAGAAGTGATAACTTTATTGCAGACAAGCAACCCACCACAGCTTCGCGTGGTTGGCACTAAATAGCCAGATGAGTTGTTTATAATATGTAGTGAGGAGCAAGGTAATATGTGACACCCTGTTAGAATTGTGTCCCACCTCACTTTTGGGAGGAGTTTAATCTCACCTCACGACCTTAACTGCACTCTTGAGACCATACAGCCCTCAGTCTTTCACCCATTCTAGTGTACTGAAAAAAATTTGACCATTTTACGCACTTTTATTCATAAACTAAACGAAATCAAAATGTTATAAGTAGGCACTCAAATTGCAAAAATTCGTTTTTCCTACCCAAGAAGACCAATATAAATTAAACCTCTTGAAAGAAGGAAAGCATTTCTGTTTAAGGTTTTAATACACAGAGTAAAATCAGTAAATCCATATATCTTAGCCAAGTAAATTCAATGTCAGTTTGTAATCATAAAGATAGGATTGCAGCACTTAATTCTGTCACTGATGTAGACATCCAGAAATACTTTTGTCACTGAGGTAAAAAAATAATAATAATAAAAGAAAATGAACAGTGCCATCCAGTGCTTTATATGTGACAGTATGCCTACCAGTACCTAAAACAAAATTAAACCGTTAAAATAATTTTTTAAGAAATTTAAATTTCAAAAAAACACCTACAGGAGGTCGCAGTACCAGTACCAGAACTTCTTTTCTACAAATCGAACACTGGCGCACTCTATTGATTCTTTGGTGTATTATGCCACGATGATAGTCACTGTGGTAAACATACAAACTACTAGGCTGGTCAAACTCTTAAAACTTTAAATTATCTTTTTTTCCATAGTCCAATTTTGATGAAATTCAAGCCTATATGTGGCCACAAGCCTTACTCAAATTACCTATGAGACCCCCATGCAAATTCGTCTAGTAGTTTTGGAGATTAGCGTGTACAACCGGACAAAGTTTTTAAAAATAGTCTTATTGTATTCTGTTACACTCCCTCATCACCCAGAGTCAGGTTTTGGCAAATACCTTCAGTCAACAGACACAGTGGTTCTACAGTTTTATTATTAGTGTAGGTAGGTTGGTGGCTAAAAAAACAGGGCATTTTGGTCTGAGCTGCCAGAGATTGGTCCTGTATACATAAGGTGTGCTTGCTTGCATGAATGGATGTGTGCATGTTTCTCTTCCTCTTTGTGATGAAGGCTGTGACTGAAAGCTAATTTGCAAGTGTCTTTTAATTGTGCCTGGCTGCAACTTAATGTGTCATCATAAAGGTAAGTACCAGCCTCTTTTTTCTTTACACTGTTGATATTTCAACCTGGAGCTTCCTTTGTAGAAACATCTTATGAAGAAAACTGTACTATTCTAATTCATAAATTGCTATACACAGTGAAAAATTAAAACTATTACAATTTTCTGAGTATGTTAGTGAGAGAAGATGAATACAGTGTTGAGCAAATGGAAGATAGCTAGAGGGCTACTTGCCAACCGAATGTTTCATGCTCCTCCCCATGGATATGTGCCACATCTTTTGTCTCAAGAGACATCAGTGATTTTGTTCATTATTTAAATTTTTAGCAAAATGCCAAGTATATTGCTTTGAGGTTATACCAATGGAACATCTTTATTGAGATACAAACGAGTGCTTTTTCATGATTGCTGTTCTCTTTTTCCTACATATCTATGTAAGATGTGACTCTTTTTTGTAAAGATTTCAAATTTATTATGAAGAGACTTATTCTAGATAAAAATTTGCAGTTTTATCAAGTAATGTTCAAAATCCTTTTATCCTATCTAACTGGTCAGCTTATATAAATTCTGCACTGTGGGCAGAAGATTCAAGTACACTACAAAAATGGTCACACCATCACTGGCTTATCATAATTTACATGTATGTAGTTAAATCAGAAAAACTCTTAGCTAGTCTAATATCGGCATATTAATCGTAAAGGCCCCATTTTCTGCCAGTAGCACCACGAATGTCAGCTCTTGTAACCAGTTAGCACAACCTGTAAGTCTAAATAAAAAGTCGAGGACCTTTTTATAATCAACTGAACAGTACTTTGCAATCAGTTTCCCTGTAACTTCTTTAAATATTATATCATTCCTGTGCTTTTAAAATTAAAGTCATTTGTCGATTTGGATACAGACCTGACAGCACCCTAATCTTTAGCAGTTACTGAGACTATCGACAGTATGAAGAAAAAAGAAGAAAGACACCTCTCCTGATCTTTTAGTGATGCTGAGGCCTCACTTTATTGCCTGGTCACATGGTTTTCACCAACAGACAGTCACACTACAGCAATTACAAGCAAAATTGTTCCCTGTTTCTTTCAATTGATTGTCAAATGGTTTGCTGTTCTCACAGTACACCACTGTTGTTGTTGTGGTCTTCAGTCCTGAGACTGGTTTGATGCAGCTCTCCATGCTACTCTATCCTGTGCAAGCTTCTTCATCTCCCAGTACCTACTGCAACCTACATCCTTCTGAATCTGCTTAGTGTATTGATCTCTTGGTACACCACATCCAACATAAATTCAGCAGAAGTAATGTTAAGTGTGAAAGTGGAGTGCAGTCTTCTGGAGCACACTGACGAGCCTGTGGTGGAACATCAGGATATACTTGGAAGAAGGCAGAAGATGCCACCACTGGCCAGAGATGACTGTAAAGAAAGGGTACGCGACTTACTGATTAGACTGCAATGCAAAATAATTTGAGCTGACAAAGGACACAGTGTTTGCTGTATAGCTTTACTGCTGTGTACTGCAGTGACAGAACTTGTTCACACCTCTCACAAGGAGCTGTGTATAGGACAGAGACCAGACCCATAAGGACTGGCACCACCACTTATTACTGTTAACAACCCTGTTGGCCAACTAAAACCTCGTGTTTGGAACTACAATCAGGAGAAAATCACTTACCTCTTTAGACTAAAATAATATGGCAGCCATCTTAACCTTATGGGAGAAGGGCATGAGAATGAAAAGGACACAAAAAGTTCTTTGTAATGAATAATTTGTTGCCTATGTTTAATGAAAGAAGAGCAAAATTAGATCAGTGGAAATAAGAACTATCATCCCATTTTATTCTTTCTGGATTTTTCATGCATGGAAAAACTTTCTAGCAGAAAAGAGGAGTCTTTGGCTTTGAAACTGTAACAGCGTGGTCACAAGACGGAACCTGATGCAAATACCCAAATGCTTGCCAACACCTGCAAGCTCAGTATTTATGCAGGGTGTATACGACCCGGGAGATCCGGGAAAAACCCAGGAAGTTTTTCATCCGGGGAAAACCGGAAAAAAAGGGAATTTTTTAGAATTCCGGGAATTTTTCATTGTTTTAGTTTTCAGTTAAATTTTTGTGATTTTGACTGGTAAGAACCAATGCTCTGACAAAGGATATTGCTGTATCCCGCTTCTGCAGAATAATACTGCAGCAACCAAACATGAACAAGAGAAAAACGAAAATAAAACGTACATCGCAAAGGAAATACGCCATATACAACAACAAAACAGTGCTCATACAAGTGTCTGCCAACAGTAAAGTGTAACAAAGGCTTTAGGAAGACTATGCAATGCTTCCTAACAACAAATTGCGTCCGATGAGCGTGACACGACAGCTGTTTACATCAGATTCGTTGAGCAGTTGTGGGCGGGCTCTTGTGCACCCGCAGTTGAGTCGCGTATGAGTAGTACCTTCTCCCGCTTCTGGCTACATACATGTGGCTGGGCACCACTCCAATATTGCCCCAGTTCGGAAATATCGGAGATCCGGGGCTGATCCACAGAACAGTCAGAGTTGTAGTGGGGAGATGGGTAGTCTCCACGTGATCTGTGTTTACGTTTAGTGATTTTGCTGTTTCCTCTTCATTTATTGCTCTCACATTAAATGAAAACAAAACAGATTTCTGTGGCCGGGAGCTATCAAATGAATTAAAATACGTTCGCATAATTACGGAAGGCTAAAATATGTTACTAATTTCAGGTTTTATTTCCACGTTTCTGACAGTCGAGCATTAATTGCCTTGCAGAACATTGAAGTTACTTTTGTCGGTTTGCTAAAGAGATTTGGCTTTTATTAATCCTTTCCGCCAAGGCAGTCAATTTATTTGAAACGAAGTGTTTAATTTCACATTGTTGGCTAGTTTCAACTGTTCGCTGCATTTCAAGTGCACGTTTTCCATCTTCTAGCTCATTGAACCAAACATGAGATAATTTGGACATACTAATGTGCACTTTAAGCCGAATTATGCATTTTAGTATGGTTCAAGAAATTCAATGCTCTTGTTTCTTTTATGACATAATGCAAGATCTTTCAATGTTTTACATGTACGAACATGCGGGCTTCCTGCGTCATCGCAGCTGCGCAAGCGCAGTGACGCCTGTTACCTGGCACTCTCTGACCACTACTGAAACGAACCAATTTCTAACAGGTCACGGTAAAATATTGCGAATGGTGGTTTATAAAGCGTTACTTCCAGAGTAAATTTCCTTTTACCCAAGATGATCTATGTGCGAGAATGTACAATGATTTTTAAATGAGACAAATGCTCTGTGATTTATGAAATTCAACTCTTTGAGGACGACCATCTAGAAGAATTCCGAGCCCAGAAGATCAGACATTTACGTCATTATTAAAAATTTTACTGGCACATTTGTGTGATGTATCTTAAAGTGTAACACGCGCGAAAAGATCAACATTATACAGGGTGCAGCAGCGTTCATAGTAGGATATTAAAAACACACCATTAGGCACTAACTGTAATTTATTTATTAACTCTTATGTCAATTAATAGTTAAAGGTATGTCATTTACTAATGTGTTAGTCATTTTCCATTGTGTGGATTACTTTTTGAATATGACTCCTGTCAAATGATGCCCCCGTCTGCACGTGACATTCATGTAGGTGGCAATGGAAGCTTTCCATAACTCGGCGTAACGTATTCCGTGGGAGGGAACATTACTGTCAGCATTTCTGATGCAATCCTTCAACTCCAGAATGGTGGCACAACGTGTTCGGAACACTTCTTGCTTCAGGTAGCCGCAAAGGAAAAAGTCCGCACATCAAAGGTCAGGTGAGCGAGGTGGCCAGGAAATGTCACCGGAATGGGAAATTACTCTACCAGGAAGTGCCTGCAAATTCTGGCCACCATTCCTGAGTTGAAGGAGCGCATCAAAACTGCCATCTGTAATGTCCCCTCCCAGGGAATACGTTACGCCGAGTTATGGAAAACTTCCATCACCGCCTAAATGAATGTGTTGCGCAGAGGGGGCATCATGTGACAGGAGTTATATTCAAAAAGTAATCCATGCAATGGACAATGACTTACACATTAGTAAATGACATACCTTTAACTATTAATTGACATAATAGTAAATAAATAAATTACAGTTTCTACCTGATGGTGTGTTTTTAATATCCTACTATGAAAGCTGCCGCACCCTGTAAGTGGAAGCTTAGCTTCTCTTGCAGCTTCTTAATCTTAGAGACCAATATTATATGTGAAAGGTTTGTTTCTCTTGTAGAAACACTGTGCATATTAATTTAAACCATTAACTTTTCTTATTTGTGTGTTCGCACTACTTAGGAGTGATCTTGCTATTGGCCAACTACATCATGTGTCCTATGCTGTCATAGCTGGCGAGATCACGTGACATGAGCTATGACTGGCTTACCAAAGCTCGTCGCAATCTCGATTTCTATGCTTCGGAAAGTAACATGCGGTGTTTGGTGGAATTCGAATTTATACCTTCGTAACACGAAAATATGTAGCGTACATGTTGCTGCACGTCAAAGATCTTTCCAAAACGTGTTTCCCCCTTAGTTTCGTTTTCTAAAGTGCTGAGAAATTCTACGTCGGTGAATAAAACCATAAACGATTAAAGGATTGATAAGTTTTACAGTGCCGAGGAAAAGTGTACTTTCACTTAACACGGAAAAAGTTTATTTTCAACCAGGAAATCCGGGATTTTTTTTCTTTGTCCATGTACACACCCTGTTACACCATGCCAGCAGCTCTACAATCATACTCCTGGCGCTAATGGCAATAACTGGCATTTTGAGAGATTTTGACAGTGCTTGGTGAGCGGCGTACGTGACCTCCCTGCAACAGAGACAGTTTTGTCTTGCATGAAAGCTGAATCGGCACCTCCTGTGTGTTGGATAATGCCATGATACTGCCAACTTTCTTCTTGCTGTAGGCCACTGCTAGACGGCGCAAGCGTTGAACTGATGCCCTCCAAGTCACCGAGCTGCCGGGACTTGGCAGCACCCTACACTCAGCTGGGCAGGATGTAACTGGCCCACCAGCTGTGTTAAAAAAAACCATAATGTTATCACATCTGACACAGCACTGGCAGGTTATGCCTACCGCAGAAGGCCTTGGCATTAGTGGGGCAGCAGCTATCACCACCTCCGTGACACCATTTCTCGCTATCCTGAACCACGATCTGCTGTAGCTTATTGGAGTAATAATATGTTTACAACCATGCCATCTGTCTTGCTGTAGTCACCGTCTCCTCAGCCCGGCCTCCCTTAGTGATTGCCAACCCATCGAACCCACAGTGCTCAGGTGAGAAAACCGTAGCCTTCCTGAGATCTAGAAGAAATGCTCCACCCCTCTGTACTGGCCATTGTAACCCCAACCTGCTACATTTGGCACCCAACGGGGCACAAGCAACCATCCATCTTATTCCACCACTACATTTTGGTGGCAGCAGTGGGATGGGCAAAAGCACTACAATCATCGGCAATGCAAGTAAGTAGCTGCATATGTGTTTACGTAATCGCTTGTAGGGTCCTTGTTCCCATTGTGCTTGTCTTTGTTTCGGTCTCCTTTTTTTCACTTTCTGTGCAGAATATCTCGGAAATGAAGGCAAGTGAGATATAGGCAAGTGTAAGTAGGTTGTGTAAATAGTAGGCAAATGTAGACGTCATTTATTGTTGTCATGTAGGTTTCTGAATTAAGAGTTCTCAGAGGGTCTATGCTAGTAAATATGTGGTTTTTCGTCCACAGAGTGCCTAGTTGTGTGCAGAAGTTTTCTTATTTCGTTTTTGTCCTGCTCTCATACTGCTTACTCTATGTTCTGGTAATTCAGTTGCAAATCTTTGGACAGCACTGACATAGTGAAAGGTAGAACAGTGTCACAGCAGGATCTTATGGTTTGGGTCTCTTGCCTTTAGATCATACGGAGTGACTCAAAGCAGCAGTACGCTGAGGGCCTTTATTAATCGTGACCTTCCTTGCATTCAACTGAGTTGTTGTTTCCATTTTCTGCACAGTATTTCAGAGACCGATAGTGCCGCCTTCCACGGTGGCTGTGAGTTTTCTGTTGTGTGTCCTCACTGCCTGGACTGCAACCAGACTGTGAGCTGTTGTTGGTCTCACCCCACTCTTTATAGCCAAGTTTGTTTTTCGATGTCCATTGAACCCTGCACTGCGTTGTGCTAGCCCAGTATCCGGAAAGATCGGTAGACTCCTACAGAAATGTGGCATCCAGTGTATTTCACTCCCTTCAGCTAAGATGAAAGTATTATTTGTAAAGTTAAAGACCGCCTAAGTGTCTGAAAGCGGGGTGTGTATCATATTCCATGTGAATGTGGCATGTCTTCCATTGGGCAGACTACGAGAACAGTTGGAAAAAGATCCAAGGAATATCAGTGACACACTTGGCTAAAACAAACAAGCAAATCAGCTTTCATTGAGCACTGCCTCGAATATAATGATGAAATGGAATATGCTGAGAGCAGTATAATGGTGCAAGTTCCAAGTTTCTGGGCACCTTAATTAAGAGTCTGTCAAAATAAAGATGTCAGGAAATCTAATAAACAGGGATGGAGGCTTCAATGTAAATAACACTTCAGGTCCGGCACTCAGTGTATTAAAATGTTGCCATCCATCAAAGTTGTAAAACAGTGAGTGAATTTGCGTTATACAGAGTATCAGCCCATGCTGTGTTAACAAAAGAACATCAGAGGATGCCGTGGTTGTCGGAAATCAAACTCGGCTGTGAATAGCAGAGTGAGACCAACAATAGCTAACAGTCTGGTTGGAGTCCAGGTATCAAGTACAAATAATAGCAAAATCATGGTGGCAATTCTTCTGCAAAACGTGGAATTTTGAAGGAATTAAATTTTACCTCAAAAAATTGGGGAAATCTTAGGAAATTCCAGGAATTTCATAAAATCTCAGAGAATTCTGAGTTTTTAACCTAGAATTGAAATGAAATTTTATTAAGTTTCATACCACAAATTTTAAAATAATTAGTATTTCAAAGTGTTTTAATTACATGAATATTATTCCATATAAATTATTAACGGTTAAAAACTGTGGTTGAACTGCTCTTTATGGCTGGTATGTAGCCCATCTGAGAGGAAAGAAAACTCATTGTGGTATGCTGACCCCTTCCCACTCACCATTAATTTATCAGGATCTTCTTGACACCATCTTCCTCCTCACAACTAGAATTCGTAGGGAATTTTTTTCCCCCAGATTTGAAAAGCTACCCTGATAACTCACACCACCTGAAGACAGTGGCTGGGTCAGTCTTAAAAGTATTGTGCAGAAAATGGAAATAAAAAGTCTGCTGGAAAACCAGAAGCTCACTATTAAACAGTCACGCTGGAAAAACCTGAGAGATCACAATGGCCTTGACTTTCACTGTTCCAAGTTTGCCAAGAAATGGTGCACATAATAGTAGGAAACCTGCCAGGTAGAACAGTCGGAGTCAGTGTAAGGGAGGACATATCAGAAACTACGAAGTTTTTTGGAGTGATATATGTGTGCTATGAGAGACAGGTTGTAGCTGGAAAAGTGCCTTTGGTGAAATAGCTCAGTGGGATCACAGAGGTCATGAATCATAATACAATGTACAGGTCTCTTTGGGCAAATAATACAGTTTTAGGTTTAAATGATAGTTCTCCGATGCGAAGGGGTGTTGTAACACAACTGAAGTGACTCGATCAGAGATTACTAACTTTCTGTGTATTGTTTAGATTAAGCTCTTCTTGTGCTCATATATATATGTGTGTGTGTGTGTGTGTGTGTGTGTGTGTGTGTGTGTGTGTGTGTGTGTGGTACGGACATGTTTGAATGTATATGAGAACACTGGGATTCAAATTGTAGAAGGTGTGGCATTTACATAAGAGGCTTGCATACAACCGAGACATTTTATAACAGTGAAAACAATCAATTACTGACAAAATTATTTAATTGGATAGATAAGAAGATCTACTCACCAAGCAGTGGCAGAACACTCAAATAAAAGACTGTTGTAATTGGCCAATTACAACAGTCTTTTATGTGTGTGTTCTACCACCACGTGGCATGTAAACAACATAAGGCTGCTACGTCTGACAGCACCTCCAAGGTATGCTGACCATGCCGTACAAGACCTTGACACTATTGGGGCAGCTGCTACTGTCGTCCTTATGGCACCAATTCTCACCACTGTGGGCCACAAGACTGACTGAAATGAGCACCATGGACGGACACCAGGCCAGGCACTGAACAAGAGAGCATCTGTAACTGCTGTAGCCTGTTGGGAGTAATAAACAGCTCACATGTGCACCATCTGTCTTGCTGCAGCTAACTTCTCCTCACAACGTTCAATTCTACCCCTTGCCATCCCATTGAACACAGTGTCCAGGGAGGAAAGCCATCGTTGTCCTGACCGCTAGAAAAACAGCTCTTGAAGCCTTCCATAGCATTGATTGCCATCACAATCTGCTACAAAACAGTTAACTACAGTACTTGATAATGTAAGCTTTGCTACAATACAACTGGCAAATACATACTATTATTATAAATGCATAAGTAACTCTCTCTGTTAAACTTTTATTGTTTGATATGTTCTCAGTAATATGATTCAAAGTAACGATTATAATGTTTACACAGTTCTCTACATGTTTAATCCATACTTATATCAGTCACAAGCCCATCAGATTTTAATCACCAAGTGTCAATCATTTCTTATAATTTCTTTGTTGCATTCTAATTTCAGCGACAGGTCATTGTCATGCGGTTACCATTGCTGTTTCCAGATCATGGTTCCCAGACACAATACCTACAAATGCCAGTTTTTTTTTCTTTTCACATCTGGGTGTGTGCATTGTCCTCATCTTATCATCATCATCATCATCATCGGCATGCAAATCACTGAAGTGATGTCACAGAAAAATACTCACACCAAGCTCCTGAAGTGGTGTCACAGAAAATTACTCGCACCAAGCTCATGAACAGCCCAACCAGTGTCTCCCAGCCCATTTCATTTTACTGATACGCGATGACAGTTGTGGGCAATGGCTACAATAGAACGCTTATACAGGTCCCCTACATGTTTAATTTGTGTCAGTCCATATTTCCATAATAATAATAATATAAAAGAGAAATTAACTCCGTCTGCTATGTTTTCATGACTCTACCTCTGAACCGATTACAGTGGTATTTGGTATGGAGATAGCCGGAAATGTATGATGAGGTAAAAGAAATTATTCAGGTAGTGAAGGGAGACGAAAATTTAGTAGTCATGGGTAACTGGAATTAGAGAGTAGGAAAAGGGAGAAAAGGAAACATAGTGGGTGAATATGGATTGGGGGAGAGAAATGAAAGAGGAAGGCGTCTGGTAGAATTTTGCACAGAGCATAACTTAATCATAGCTAACACTTGGTTCAAGACTCATAAAAGAAGGTTATATACATGGAAGAATTCTGGAGATACTAAAAGGTATCAGATAGATTATATAATGGTAAGACAGAGATTTAGGAAACAGGTTTTAAATTGTAAGACATTTCCAGGGCCAGATGTGGACTCTGACCACAATCTATTGGTTATGAACTGTAGATTAAAACTGAAGAAACTGCAAAAAGGTGGGAATTTATGGAGATGGGACCTGGATAAACTGACTAAACCAGAGGTTGTACAGAGTTTCAGGAAGCGCATAAGGGAACAATTGACAGGAATGGGGGAGAGAAATACAGTAGAAGAAGAATGGGTAGCTCTGAGGGATGAAGTATTGAAGGCAGCAGAGAATCAAGTAGGTAAAAAGACGAGGGCTAGTAGAAATCCTTGGGTAACAGAAGAAATATTGAAATTAATTGATGAAAGGATAAAATATAAAAACGCAGTAAATGAAGCAGGCAAAAGGGAATACAAACGTCTCAAAAATGAGATCTACAGGAAGTGCAAAATGGCTAAGCAGGGATGGCTAGACGATAAAGGTAACAATGTAGAGACATATCTCACTAGGAGTAAGACAGATACTGCCTACAGGAAAATTAGAGAGACCTTTGGAGAAAAGAGAACCACTTGTGTGAATATCAAGAGCTCAGATGGAAACCCAGTTCTAAGCAAAGAAGGGAAAGCAGAAAGGTGGAAGGAGTATATAGAGGGTCTATACAAGGGCGATGTACTTGAGGACAATATTATACAAATGGAAGAGAATGTAGATGAAGATGAAATGGGAGATACGATACTACGTGAAGAGTTTGACAGAGCACTGAAAGACCTGAGCCGAAACAAGGCCCCGGGAGTAGACAACATTCCATTAGAACTACTGACAGCCTTGGGAGAGCCAGTCCTGACAAAACTCTACCATCTGGTGAGCAAGATGTATGAGACAGGCGAAGTACCCTCAGACTTCAAGAAGAATATAATAATTCCAATCCCAAAGAAAGCAGGTGTTGACAGATGTGAAAATTACCGAACTATCAGTTTAATAAGTCACAGCTGCAAAATACTAACGCGAATTCTTTACAGACGAATGGAAAAACTGGTAGAAGCTGACCTCAGCGAAGATCATTTTGGATTCCGTAGAAATATTGGAACACGTGAGGCAATACTGACCTTACAACTTATCTTAGAAGAAAGATTAAGGAAAGGCAAACCTATGTTTCTAGCATTTGTAGACTTAGAGAAAGCTTTTGACTATGTTGACTGGAATACTCTCTTTCAAATTCTGAAGGTGGCAGGGGTAAAATACAGGGAGCGAAAGGCTATTTACAATTTGTACAGAAACCAGATGGCAGTTATAAGAGTCGAGGGGCATGAAAGGAAAGCAGTGGTTGGGAAGGGAGTGAGACAGGGTTGTAGCCTCTCCCCAATGTTATCCAATCTGTATATTGAGCAAGTAGTAAAGGAAACAAAAGAAAAATTTGGAGTAGGTATTAAAATCCATGGAGAAGAAATAAAAACTTTGAGGTTCGCCGATGACATTGTAATTCTGTCAGAGACAGCAAAGGACTTGGAAGAGCAGTTGAACGGAATGGATAGTGTCTTGAAAGGAGGATATAAGATGAAAATAAACAAAAGCAAAACGAGGATAATGGAATGTAGTCGAATAAAATCTGGTGATGCTGAGGGAATTAGATTAGGAAATGAGACACTTAAAGTAGTGAAGGAGTTTTGCTATTTGGGGAGCAAAATAACTGATGATGGTCGAAGTAGAAAAGATATAAAATGTAGACTGGCAATGGCAAGGAAAGCGTTTCTGAAGAAGAGAAATTTGTTAACATCGAGTATAGATTTAAGTGTCGGGAAGTCGTTTCTGAAAGTATTTGTATGGAGTGTAGCCATGTATGGAAGTGAAACATGGACAATAAATAGTTTGGAGAGGAAGAGAATAGAAGCTTTCGAAATGTGGTGCTACAGAAGAATGCTGAAGATTAGATGGGTAGATCACATAACTAATGAGGAGGTATTGAATAGAATTGGGGAGAAGAGGAGTTTGTGGCACAAATTGACTACAAGAAGGGACCGGTTGGTAGGACATGTTCTGAGGCATCAAGGGATCACAAATTTAGCATTGGAGGGCAGCGTGGAGGGTAAAAATCATAGAGGGAGACCAAGAGATGAATACACTAAGCAGATTCAGAAGGATGTAGGTTGCAGTAGGTACTGGGAGATGAAGAAACTTGCACAGGATAGGGTAGCATGGAGAGCTGCATCAAACCAGTCTGAGGACTAAAGACTACAACAACAACAACACCACACATTCCCTGATACACTTATACATGGAATAACTTATCTGAAACCTAAAGGTCATGCAGACACAGCTAAATACCGCCCCATAACATGCCTACCAACAATATACAAAATATTAACTTAAGTCATTACACTGAAATTAATGACACATACAACACTGAACAAAATTATAAATGAAGAACAAAAAGGCTGTTGCAAAGGAGCACGAGGATGTAAAGAGCAACTGATAATAGATGCAGAGGTGACATATCAAGCTAAAACTAAACAAAGGTCACAACACTAGGAATACATTGATTACCAAAAAGCTTTTGATAGTGTACCCCACTCATGGTTACTACATATATTGGAAATATACAAAGTAGATCCTAAATTGATACAGTTCCTAAACATAATAATGAATAATTGGAAAACCACACTTAATATCCAAACAGATTCAAATAATATCACATACAGTCAATACAGATTAAGCGTGGAATATACCAAGGAGACTCATTAAGTCCTTTCTGGTTCTGCCTTGCTCTGAACCCACTATCCAACGTGCTAAATAATACAAATTATGGATACAATATTACTGGAAAATACCCACACAAAATCACACACATGCTATACATGGATGATCTAAAACTACTGGCAGCAACAAATCAACAACTCAACCAATTACTAAAGATAACAGAAGTATTCAGCAGTGATATAAATATGGCTTTTGGAACAGGCAAATGTAAGAAAAATTGCATAGTCAAGGGAAAACACACCAAACAAGAAGATTACATATTGGATAACCACAGCGACTGCATAGACTGAAAACAGAATTGACAGCAAGAAACAAGACAAAAGCTATAAATACTTATGCTATACCAATATTGACCTACTCATTTGGAGTAGTGAAATTGAGTAACACAGACCTAGAAGCACTCAATACACTTACACGATCAAAATGCCACAAATGTAGAATACATCACATACATTCAGCAACAGAAAGATTCACATTAAGCAGAAAGGAAGGAGGAAAGGGATTTATCGACATAAAAAACCTACATTATGGACAGGTAGACAATTTAAGAAAATTCTTTATAGAACGAGCAGAAGCTAGCAAAATACACAAAGCAATCACTCATATAAATACATTGGCTACAGCACTGCAATTTCATAACCACTTCTACAACCTTTAAGATCACATAACATCAACAGATACGAAGAAAGTAAATTGGAAAAAGAAAACACTACATGGCAAACACCCATATCATCTAACACAGCCACACATTGATCAAGACGCATCCAACACATGGCTAAGAAAAGGCAATATATATAGTGAGACAGAAGGATTCATGATTGCAGTACAGGATCAAACAATGAACACCAGATATTACAGCAAGCATATTATTAAAGATCCCAATACCACAACAGATAAATGCAGACTTTGCAAACAACAAATAGAAACAGCATATCACATCACAAGCGGATGTACAATACTAGCAAATACAGAGTACCCCAGAAGACATGGCAATGTAGCAAGAATAATACATCAACAGCTTGCCATACTACATACACTAATAAAACAACACGTTCCCACATACAAGTATGCACCACAAAATGTACTGGAGAATGATGAATACCAATTATACTGGAACAGAACCATTATAACAGATAAAACACCACCACATAACAAACCTGACATCATACTCACCAATGAAAAGAAGAAATTAACACAACTAATCGAAATATCCATACCCAATACAACAAATATACAGAAGAAAACGGCAGAAAAAATTGAAAAATACATCCAACTGGCTGAGAGAGTCAAGGACATGTGGCATCAGGATAAAGTTGACATTATACCAATTATACTATCAACTACAGGAGTCATACCACACAAGATCCACCAGTACATCAACGCAATACAGCTACTTCCAAACGTATATATACAACTACAGAAATCGGTAATTATTTATACATGTTCAATTACCCGAAAGTTCCTAAATGCAATGTAACATATACCGTACAGTTAAAAGGAAGTCACACTTGATCAAGGTCCACGTCACTTTCCATTTTTGACCAGACATAACGTCTGAGAAAAGAAAGAATAATAATATAAACTTCGACATGACAAATGTTATTATGTACAATATAGTAATAAAAGATGGATACAATACATATTAGTGCAAATGTCAATAACAACAAGAAGTTTCCTAACAGATCAATTACAAGTTAAATGAACTACATAGTTCAGTGAATGACAAATAAATATTCAAACACATAATTAACAATAAGTGCATGAAACAGTAATAAAATAGTTGCACAGTGTGGCATATGTATAGTTTGCAGTTAATTTATAGTTCATTTTCATAAGGAAAGTGGGTCATTTGTCACATACTCAAGGGACTCTTGACCAGAGTAAATTTATTTACTGGCACTGTTTAGGCATTTTCAGGTAATTTATTGAAGTAGACAGGACCAAGATATTTGTAGCTGTTATGCATCTCTGCAAACCTAACATATGGCATATCAATTGTACGCCCACTTCTTATGTTATGCTCATGAACTGTTCTCCTTAAGTCAAATTTACTCAGATTATCTTTAATGAAGACAAGGCAGTTTTAAATAAACAGGCCAGGCACTGCCATTATACTTAGCTTCTTAAAATAATCTTGACATGATTCATATGGGCTAAGTTCTGCTATGCGCCTTATGGTTTTCCTTTGCCAGTTAAACACTAATTTTGAGCCTACGGATTTGCCCCATGATGGTATTCCATAACTCAGGTGCGAATGGAAAAATGCAAAATATGCATATAACAGAAATTCTTTACTGACACTGCTCTTCAGCTTATACAGCAGATATAGGGCACGTGCCAATTTGCCACATATCTTCCCTGTGTGGGTATCCTAGCTGAGCTTTTGATCTATATGAAATCTTGATAATTTTACTGTTTTGTTATCATGACTGGGAGCATTCAGATTTAATATAATAGCTTCAGTTTTACTATCATTCTGCAGTACATTTGCCTCAAACCTCTCCATTGCCACCGCCATGCTGTGTTGCAGATTTTCAAGATTGGTATCACATGTGACGAGTGTTGTGTCAGCAGCATATAGCACTCCATCACATGATACAACTGCAGGTAAATCATTTATACAGGGTGTTCGCGGAGGAAAGGTCAATATTTTAAACAGTGACTGTATAAGTAATTCTGAACAATACATGTTATATGAACATACGTCTGCAAATGCTTCATTAGGGAGGCATGGGTTCTGAAAGGAACCTTAATTCTGCAAAACTGATGTGCACAATGTGAACGTATATGCAATAAAACTGGACCGTAACGTGATTTTCTTGCAAACAATACATGGGTACATGCCATGTTTACGCTATGCAACCTACCACGTATTATAGTCATGTCACGTGCGTAGTACATAGTACAATCACCAGTTGTTTAACTGTGTTCGTAGAAGCGCTGCTAACAATGCCACACGTCTACAGTAATGAGGAATATGCAGATATAGTGTACGTTTATGGCTACCGCTGCAAGAGGAGAATACCACAGGCGCTTTCCAACTCAATAGTTATGTGATTGTAGGGTGTTTACCACATTGCATGCAACAGGCTCTCTTCCAAGTAGACAATTTTCATACAACTGTGTGCGCCAACAAACTTTGCAAGAACAGGAAATTATCACAAGTGTTGTGTGAAGGCCTGGTACAAGCATATGAAGAATGTCCCTGCATATGAATGTG